>NC_088256.1:22406000-23007500 GCF_036013445.1 Caloenas nicobarica
GCGTGAGGGTGGGCACAGGGCTGTGGGACCCGTCCCCAGCACCGTGCCGAGCAGGGGAGGGTGACAAGTGGCACCGTGGGAACCCTTCCCAGCAAACCGCCGGGCGGTTCCCGCGTGCCCGGGGCGATTCCCGCGGGCGCTGGGCTCGCAGCCACCGTGCGCGTGGGCAGGTGTTTGCCCAGCCCTGGCCCACGCCTCCCGCAGGACCCAGCCTGGTGCCGTCTCCTGGTTTCGGTGCTGCAGGGGATCTCCTGGTGGGAGGGTTTTCTGCCGTCCCGTATTCCCTTTGGTGGGCAGAGAGTGGGGCTGTCAATGGGGTGTCAATGTCTGTGACCGTTTCTGTGCCTGCTGCCTTTCTTCTTTAGGTACACGGACCTTGTGCTTCTTGTTGCTGAGCGTAATCTTTGTCATTCTGGGCTGTTTTCGTTTTACAGGCTTGCCCTGGCCCTGTGAAGAGCCTCCAGCTCCTCCCAGCCCGGGCAGAGGCGCCGGGGCCGTTCTGGTGCTGCCGGCAGCGTCCAGGCAGGACAGGCAGCCCCGTCCTGCCCGCAGAGCCCGTCGCACTGCGCTCCCCGGTGCCATCAGCTGCCCCTTCCCCTCGTTACCGCTCCCCTGCCGCCTGCCTTACCGGCTTTGCAGCACAATTCTGATGAAGCTAATTAACATCATCTTCCCTTCCCAAGGTGTTATCTGCCTCGTTGCTCCCGGCAGCAGGTGCTCCCCTCCAGTGCGTAAATAAATACCCCTGATGGCCTTGCCTCACTCGGTTCCTGCCAAAAGGCACCACCTCTTCTCCGGTTTTTGGCAAGCGTTTAGAAGGCGATGCTGGGGGCGCAGCTGGGTTCGGGTACTGCGGCTTGTCCCGTCCCCCCGTGCCACATCCCAGCTCCGCTGACCAGCCTCCCCTCTTCTTTACAGCGGAGTCCTTTAAGGAGTTTGCAGAGCTGCTCCAGGAGGTAGAGCTGGAGAGGTCCATGATGGTAAGATGACCTGCACTGTGCTCTGATAATTACAGCCTCGTCGCGGTGCTTAATGCTAATTCACAGCCAAACAGCACCACGTACGTTGGTGTGAAGCTTCCCATGGGAGGGAAGCTGGTAGCACTGGCAATATTGTGCATTGTACCATGACCGTGGGCCCTGAGCAGCACAGGGATGTGCTGGGGGGGAGAGGTTGTCCCACGGTGTCCCAACCCCGCCGTGCCAGGCTGTCCCTGCCCGCCGCAGTAGGGCTGCTCTGCAGAGCCACGTGTGTCTGAGCAGTAACAGCCCGGGTTTGTGTTGAAACAGGATTGAAGAATAAGAGGCAAAATGTATTTTTAGGTTACTTTTTGCCAGTACAAGCAGGCAGGTCCCCCGCGGCACAGCTCCCACAGAGCCACGTGCTCCCGCTGCGGCTGCAGCACCAGCCCCGCTTCCCCGTCCACCCCGAATTCCAGGAAAAACACGGAGGCTGGGCTCGGTGGAGAGCGCTCACAGCGTGCCAGGAATGTGCTGCTTGGCTGCGTGTCCCTCCGCCTCGTGCGGCAGCGGGAGCTCGTGCCAGGCTGGTGGCCGGGCCAGTGCCACCGGGTCCCCTGCGCGGGTCCGCGGGCGGGCAGGGGACGGGTTCTCCACCTTCCCGTGTCCCGTGGGGACAGCGGGTCTCTTAGAACGGCCTTGGCCGCAGGTGCGGTCGCTGACAGGACTGTCCCGGGGCACAGGGCTGGTGGCAGCCTGGGGACACCCAGCTGTCACAGCGTGTCCCAGAGCCTCCTGTGCCGTGACTGCGGTTGTGTGTTCCAGATGGGGAAAAGTGGATACGGATGGGTTAAGTGACTTCACCTACAGACGGAGAATAAATTTGCAAGTCGGAGACATTAAAATCTCAGAATTCTTGGCATCTAGCCCTGTTCAGCCCCATTTAGGAGAAAATGAATCTGTGTCCTGTAATTAAACTGTCTCTTTCTTTGCACCGTAGGTACAAAACGCTAGTGATTTGCTGATCAAACCTTTGGAAAATTTTCGAAAGGAACAAATAGGATTCACCAAGGTAAGGCTTGATGGATTGTTTGGTTTAAATTTGAGCAGATGTGTTTTCTATTACTATGCTTGAATTCAGTTTTTTTGTTTTGTTTTGGTTTTTGTTTTTAAAAGGTAGACAGTTGTTGTACTACATTTTAACTTCATGCTTTTAGAAACTTCCCCATCTGATGCTGACTTTCAGCTGCTGGCACGAGACAGTCTGTACCGTGACTTTTAGTCTGATTTTTCAATCATAAGAGGCTCCAAAACCTTTTCCTGAATTCTTTGGGTTCTCTCCTGGCCTGATTCCAGCACTGTCTCCATCCTGAGCCAGGAGTGCTTGTTCCGACCGGTGATCAGGAGATACTTCTCGCTTCTTCCCCTTTTCTCCCCTTTATTAATTCAGTGCTGCTAAGAATAAAATACTTTCCATTGATAAGCGTGTGTTAGAGTGGGAGGGAGGAGGAGCAGCAGAGGCCAGCAGTCCAAACTTGATTACAGTCGTAGGGCTTTTGTTATGAAATATTTAAATAAAGCATCTAACGAGTATTTCAGATGGACCAAACTTTTAAAGAAACAAACTATAAAAAGCAAATCCTGCACATGTTGAGCAGAGAAGATTATTTTTCCTTTGTTTGCTATCAAGAAGTCCAGGTTCCACGTTACTCAGCAGCAGCTTGAAATGGGGCTGGCCCTGAACCAGCTCAGAAATTGAGACGTTTTGGAGAACACTTGGGGTTTGGATTCAGCCCAGCCCATCTGGAGTCTTTGACGTTTAATAAATACAGGGTCTGAGAAACGACACTGGATCAGCACCCTGCCCCTCAGCACCCCCTGCCCACTGCGTGTGCCGATGCCCCGTGGCACAGCCGCAGCTCTGCCTGCTGGGCACGGGGTGAAGTCTGCTCGCCGGCGGGTTCTGCAGCAGGTTTTGCAGCTGACATATGTGTTCTGAGCATAGGGACGTGCCGAGGACTGAGAGAAAACCCGCTCTTCGTTATCTGTCTGCATTAACAACAGGGCCAGCACATAGTCATGGGAAGGAGTTGTGGGGACAAGGTCAAGCCTATTTTCCTCTTTGTTTATGGAGCACTTAAGTCAAGAGGGCAACAGTCTGCAAATGTTGAGATGACGGTATTAAAGTGTCCTTCAGGCTGTTTTTCTCTTGGGCAGCCCTTCAGGGGTGAGGATGACTTGGTCTGCAGCTGGAGCGTGCTCTGCTCGAGAGCCGTGTACCCACAGCTCAGTACTTGTGGGTCAGTGCCTGTGGGTCCGTACCCTGCGTCAGTGCCCGCGGGTCAGTACCTCTCTCGCTGCGGAGCTGCCGCCCGGCACGAGCAGCGAGGGGCTCCGGGCGCCGGCACAGCTTCACACGGCCCTTCCTGGGCGAGCAGGGCTCTGGCGCGGCTCCGCAGAGCTGCTGGCACGCAGGAGGTGGCAGGGGAGCGCCGTGCGCCCGCTGTGTTTGCAATTACCCACGCTGACGGGGGCGCACGGGGAGGTGACAGTTTCTCCAATGCCGCCCTGCAGCCTTGAGCGGGTGCGAGTTTCAGAGTGACCCCCAGCCTGTTCCAGACCCTGCCCTCACCTCTGGCAACCCTTATGGGAGCTGCATCCTCCAGCATCACCCCGGCACAGAGCCGTCCTGCGCCAGCCCACCCAGCTCCCCTGGGCGGTTTGTGTCCCTCGGCAGAGAGTGCCGCCCGAGCGAGGACTGCCACGGGGCACAGAGTGCCGCCCGAACGAGGACTGCCGCGGGGCACAGAGTGCCGCCCAAACGAGGACTGCCATGGGGCAGAGAGTGCCGCCCGAGCGAGGACTGCCGCAGGGCACAGAGTGCTGCCCGAACGAGGACTGCCGTGGGGCAGAGAGTGCCGCCCGAACGAGGACTGCCACAGCACAGAGAGTGCCGCCCGAACGAGGACTGCCGCGGGGCACAGAGTGCCGCCCGAACGAGGACTGCCACAACAGCTCTCTGTCGCCGAGGGGCTCTGCAGCTCTGCCGTGCCTCGCCGGCCGGAGTGGATCCTTCCTGATTTACACCCGGGGCACAGAAGCCGGAGCCGGGCTGTGGAGCAGACCAGAGACATGACACAGAGAATTCGTGCCCTCTGCTTCGCTTCCCATATTTTGGCAGAGTCGCCTTCTGTGAGATGTTTTCTGTTCTCTTTGCAAGATGCTGAAGCCAGATAGGAAGAGCCTTTGAATCGGGTCTTTGTGGTGACTGTGGCTGGATTGCAGCCAGCCCGTCTGACTCACACATCTGAGTCTGCATTAACCCGTGTGCGGGGTGCAGGAGTCTCCCCGCTCAGAGCGTGTGCTCCCACGCGGGACAGCCCTTGGTGTCAGCGGGACCCACCGCAGCCGCCCCCTGCAGCCGCCTCCCCCGTTAGCCACGGACCCGGCAGATCGTTGCTTTTCCTGTGGCTCGTTGGTGAATGTTTCTTTGTGGAGACATCAAGAATAAAAGCATGGGGGATCCCCTGAGCCGAAGCATTTCTCAGCCCAGGGAAGGGCACGGGTGGTACCGGGGCATCGCGTAAGGAGAGGGCGTCCGGGGGCTCTGGTTTCACATTTCACGTCAGCTCACGTTTCATTCTGATTCCACTTGGAAGGAGGTGGCTTTGGTTTTGTTTCTTAAGAAAAAAACCCAAAACAAAAATGAAAACACAAAGCAAAACAAAAAAAATTGAAGGAGAAAGACTTGTTTGGGCTCATTGTAAGCTGCTGGAGGAATGTTTACTATGCTCTAGGATGCTGAATAAATGCAGTCTTTCTTGAAAAGTTCTTACATAGGAGGTAACATGTATTCCTAAAAGCACATGGTTAATTCTATTATTAATATTTCATTCATAATAATTTCAGAAAAAAGGGAGGACAGTAACTTCTACTTATTTTTATCTCTGTGGGAGCAAGATCTAAGGAGCATTTGAGAGAACACAGTGGATGAGGGAAAAAGACCAGGCTGGGTTGAGCGTGGTCTTACAGAAATGCTCTTTCTACACCCCCTCAACGGCATTTTACTTTTTAGAAATTATCTTTTTTTAAATTAACTGGTGGTGCATCATACAAATCAGTTAGACTCAGGCATGAAGTATTTTTTTCCATATGAACACGTTTCTCTTTTTCCCGTTTCCTCCCTCTGCCGTTGGCCAGAGGAGGCTGCAGCAGAACCCGCTGCCCGTGGCGCGTTTCAGCTCCTCTCCAGCAGCAGCTTGTGATTCCCCAGCTGATGTGGGGTTTGAATTTACTCAGTGCTGTCTTTACGGAGCGATGGTGAGCACATCACCATCTGCGTTCATTACTGCATTTCCGTGTCGTGAGTGCAGGTTTCAGCAGAGCTGGGGTGGGCGATGCAGCGAGCGGGTGTGCCCGTGGCCGCGTCGCCGGCCCTGCGCACGGCCGCCTGCCCGGGGTGGCACTGCCTTGCTTTCCCTGGTGAGCAAATACATGGAAGTTGGGCGGCTTCTTGGACTTGGCAAGTCTTAGTGGGAAGGTAGTGCTGTCCTCTGCTGGATATTCATGAGGAGCTAGTTTGTGCTCGTGTTTCCAGATTGTGCTTCAGTCTGGGTGGTTTTTCTGTGTTATTTTTTTGTCTTGGCTTGCTCCGTTCAGCAGCCAACAAGCTGTTAGAAGCTTTGACTTGACAATCAGGAGGGATTTGTCATTCATCCCTCTGCCTTTCAGTTATGTGTTAAATAGCCAGAGTGGGAAATGATTGGCAAGCTCCCTTTTAGTGCCAAAAATGCTGTTCCAGCTGGTGCCCGCCTCAGCCATGGTTCCTGATCCCCGCCGCCCCGGGGTGGCACCGTCCCCTGCTGTGCTGAGAGGCCACCCCTGCGTGCCGCCTCCTTGGGGACCGCTCAGTCGTGTTGGCTGGGTTTGGAGCTGCCTTTCCATCACCGGGGATGGGGACGTGCCGCGGTGTAGCCGTCCCCGGTGAGCTGCAGGGAGCTGTGAGCCGCAGAGCTGCCGCAGCGCCGCCGGTGCTCCTGGCGCAGCCGTGTGTCACCGCAGTGCTGTGGCCTTGGGGTTTGGTGACTCCTGGTCACAGAAACGAAAACCAGGCTCCTGCCTGCCTTAGACGTGGCGTGTGGTGGCACAGACAGACAATGCAGAAGTGTGGCCTTGCAGACGTGGTAGTCGCTGCTTTGCAAACACTTTTGCTCCTCCGGGTTTGGACGGACTGATCGGGGATGTTAGTCACGAGGGTGGTGGTTTGTTTTGACAGCCCTTCCTGGCATCGGCTCCGCAGCTGTGGGGCTGCTTAAATTAGGTTTCGCTCTCGGAGGAGACTCTGCTCCTCTGGATTTGGCACGGTTTTCTTTTTTTCTGAGGCATGGATTTGCTAATGCGGAGTTCCAGTATCCCTGATAGTGCAGAGGACGACACCAGAAGATACACTGACTGCTCTCCAGGGCTCTTGTAATGACAGGGTCTCTGTGGGGCAGGAGGAATAATTACTGGGTAAAAAGGTTTTCAAGCTGCATGTGCTCCAGTAAAAAACCTACGAGTGTCTGCCCATGCGTGCCCACCAGAAAATAACCTTTCTTCTTCCCGAGGCACCAGGGCAGCGGGCGCTGGCAGCGATGGGCTGAGCAGGGCAGGTACCAGGTTTGGGAACCCCTGCGTGTCCCACCAGTGGGACATCTCGAACAGACTGGGCAGCCCATGCTGGTTGAACGGGGAAGCAAAACTTCATGGCAGGAGAACCCACTGAAGAAAGAAAAAAGACTTTATTTAGGAAATGCAGCTTCAAACTTTGCGGTCGCTGCTGAATTCATGAGGAAAGTAACTAATATCAGCCAGTGTGGCAGAGTCCGTCTGCCCTGTGTCATGGTGGCGTTGTTGTGAGTTTGCTTGTTCATGGATTTCTGAATGGAGGGGAGAGAGCAGCGTTTCAGAGCTTTTAGGAGATAGCTTGAAAGATACCAGTAATTCCACAGCAGGCTGGCATTTCATAACCCTGCTTTCCACTTTCTTGAGCTTTCAAAAGCTGGACAGAGGATTTGGGCATCCTCTAGATAACCTGCAGTATGTATACACCAGTCCTCAGCTACTTGGACCTGACATTGAGGCTGCTGCCCAGCTGGAATTTCCTTATTTAAGCAATTTAACTGCCTCTCAGCTATCACTGATGGCTCACTTACCATCTGATTTGGGTGTTTGTCAACCTGGTGTCTACCCATGGTTGTTTCTTGGTTGCCACAGTCCTCTGTGGTTTCATGGTCTTGGCAAGGCAGAAGCACGCAGCCAAGTCCTCAGCGCAGCTTCTCTCTGGGTTTTGTTCTCAAATGTCTCTTTTTGCTCTCATTCTGGACATTTATTTTTTTTAGCTTGCTTTTGTTTGCTCTCATTCTGCCAGAGCTCAGTGTCGAGGCGTAACTAAATCCAGTGTAGGCAACGAGCCGTAAATCAGAGCAGGTGGCCGGCTGTTCTGGTTGGGTCCACCAGAAATTTGCCATGAGAATACTGAATTACACAAAAGGTCTCGGTGGTGTTGCGTGTTCACGTCTGGAAAACACCAATAACTGGTTTTGCTTCAACTCTTGCATCTACAGGAAAGAAAGAAGAAGTTTGAGAAGGATGGTGAGAAGTTTTATTCTATGCTGGATCGCCATTTGCATTTATCTTCCAAAAAGAAGGAATCCCAGTTACAGGAGGTGTGTATGGAGTTTTCTTCCATCAGGTCCTGAACAGCATCACCAGCTGCTCTAGATCTTAAAAAGCGGGGGGGAAAACCATCCCTTCCAGTAACCAGTTGAAACTGATAAACAAGTAAATCTGCCCAAAGCCTATTCAGGTGGACGAGACCAGGGAAGCAGAGGTGGCAGTTCTCTGGGTGGCGAATGGCAGTAGTGGCTTTAAGCATTGTCGTCCCTTGTTCTTACAATACAGGGTGGTGACCAGTTTTCCTGGCATACGTGGAGGCTGGGCAGCCTTTGAACTGGCTTGGGGAGCTGATCTGGCTGAAAAGCAGCTGGTTATGGTTATTTTTGCCAGCCCGGCTGTAGGTGCCGGTGCTTGCAGGGCAGCGCACAGGAGGGGCTGCCCCTTCGGCTGCTGCCGCCGGACACAAACAAGCAGAACGGGAAGCACCAGCTGCTCCAGCCCCCATCAGAGCAGCTGGATCAAATCAGATCTGCCAAAACAGTTGTCAGATCAACCTACAAGCATCTTTGCGAGGCGAACTTTGTGTAAGCTGTGGTAAGGCGGCGTGCCCGCCGTCCTGCCTGGTGCTGCAGCTCTGGAATCGCTGGGTCTGGGTCGCAGCAGGAGTCGGGCGAGAGGAGCGTGACAGTGGCCTTGTCCTCGTTAGCGCGGGGCTGCAGGTGGAGAAGGAGCTTGTGCTGAAATTACAAATATGCTTCGGGAAAGCCTTGTGCTTGCAGAGGGGAGCGAGTTTCTGAAAGGGAGCCAGAAAAGGGAGAAGAATGGCCAGTGCTCCAGTCTTCTGGTTCAAAGAGTTCAAATCCTGGGCCGGACACCCTTGGCAGGCTTTTCTCAAGCAAGGACAGAAGTACTTGTGGGCTGACAGACAAATACTACTCAAATATTGTCAAGCTAGATGTGATGTATTTTCTTTTTTCACCTCTCCCTCTTTCTTCCAGGCTGACCTTCAGGTTGACAAAGAGAGACACAATTTCTTTGAGTCCTCCCTCGAGTATGTGTACCAGATCCAGGAAGTGCAAGAAAGCAAGAAATTCAGTATTGTTGAACCGGTAGGAGCTGCCTTTCCTTGCAGGCCTTGCTGTTTGATGCTCAGATACGCTGGCTTGCTGACAGACACAAGGGATGAGTTACCAGGCTGGATTTGGTCCTGGGGAATCTTGCGATGGAGCAGGAGCTGATCTTGCACACGTGGGTTGCTGCAGCTGAACGCAGAATCCCAGAATGTCAGGGGTTGGAAGGGACCTCGGAAGCTCATCCAGCCCAATCCCCCCGCCGGAGCAGGAACACCCAGCTGAGGTTACACAGAAGGTGTCCAGGCGGGTTGGAATGTCTCCAGAGAAGGAGACTCCACAACCTCCCTGGGCAGCCTGGGCCAGGCTCTGGCACCCTCACCGCGAACAAGTTTCTTGTCAAATTTAAGTGGAACCTCCTGTGCTCCAGTTTGCACCCATTGCCCCTTGTCCTATCACTGGTTGTCACCCAGAAGAGCCTGGCCCCATCCTCCTGACACTCCCCCTTTCCATATTGATCCCCATGAATGAGGTCGCCCCCTAGTCTCCTCTTCTCCAAGCTAAAGAGACCTTACTGGGGTTTGCTGGAGCAGCCTGGCGAGGCCACAGCCCCGTTCGTCCTGTCCGTGGGTCTGTCCTGAGGAGCAGACTGGATGCTGTAGGTAGCCAGAGGTCGTGTTATGAGTTATCTCGACACCTTGTGTTCGGTGAGCCTTAGCTGCCGTAGAGAGCATCGTTCTCTGGTCCCTCAGCTGCCCCACGCGGGTGCAGCGGGACAGGCGGGTGTCTGTGCTCGGGGACCCTGTCCCGGGCTGGCTCTGCTGTTCCACGGACGTGGCCGAGCGTGGGGTCGGGTGGGACCCGGGCAAGCAACCTGCAGATCTGCGCTGGTTCTCCCTGCAGGGTCTTTCCTTCTGGGTGTGTTTTATTAAGACAGATGTGTGGGTGGTAGACCGGGGCTTTAGGCCTTTGTGGTGGATAAGTCGTACTAAAACTTGCATCACTCTAAAATTGTAAGGAAAAAAATTATATTTGTATATGTAAATTCTGAAACTCTTATTTCCTGTCTATCTTTCCTCTGATTAGAAATATAGAAGTTTAATCTGTGTTCTTTTTCTCCTTCGCAGGTGCTGGCTTTTCTCCACAGCCTCTTTACTTACAACAACCTGACGGTCGAGCTCACGCAGGATTTCCTCCCTTACAAACAGCAGCTCCAGCTCAGCCTGCAGAATGTGAGTTCCTGCCCAGCGAAAGTATTTCTTACATGTGACTTCTCATTTGTATTTAAACGCCTCTGGTGGCAAGGCTTTTCCATGCAAAACAAACTGTCCATGTTTGCATTGTGGGAGGTGCAGATAACGTTATTTCCTTCTCAGTTCACATGTATTTTCTCCTTTCCTGCACAAGACAGCCTGCAGCGGGTGCTATTATCGTGCTTTTCTCTGCCTAGAACGGGGGCTACTGCAATTAGATCATTCAACCTTGTGCATAAACAAGCCTTATAATTTCTTCCAATTTCATGAGATTGAAATTGTACAGATCTTCTAAAAAGGCTTCCAATCTTGATCTTACAGTATCAGATTACTACATGCCTCGGTAAGCTCCTCGCTGGCTAAGTACACGGGGAAAAATACCTGTGTCCTGTTTCTTTTATCCTCAGTCTTCCGTGGCTGACCCTCGTTCCTGTGGAATAACAGCCATAAATCTGTGCCAAGTTGAGTTTGCTGCTGGCTTGTGAATTGGTCTGAGAGGTGTTCCATAAAACCCTCTTTAAAAATGATCCCATGCCCAGCAGTGTAGCACGATCTTTTGGGGAGTCGATGCCCGGGTTTGTAGAATACACCTGTTACCTAAACAGTGGTGCCAAGAGCAGCTCGGGTGTTTCCTTCTGCCTCACCTAGCTTTAAAATGTGCTGAGGTTCTTTTATTGAAAGAACAAGTGTCCTCCCAGTCATGACTCTTCGACACCATTCCACGCACGGCATGTTAAACCTTGTCTGTTCAATCACGCTTTAAGAGCCCGGTGTTCTTAGAGCTGGAGTTTTCATGTGAATTTGTGCAGTGGCTTCCACATTTTATACATTGAGGACTGATTAATTTCTGCCAGAGCACCTAGATTTTGAGCAGGGATACCTGAAGCTTGCTCTTTGCTCATGTTCAGATGTGCTGCTTTGTATTCTCTCTGAACAGACAAGGAATCATTTTTCCAGCACACGGGAGGAGCTGGAAGACCTGAAGAAGAGGATGAAGGAAGCCCCCCTGACCTGCAAGCTCCCCGGGCAGCCGACCATCGAGGGCTATCTGTACACCCAGGAGAAATGTAATGTCTTTCGCGTGCACCTCGAGGCGCTAGGGCAGGTGTGAGCCGGGCTGTGCCGGGAGCCGCAGCATCGCCCCGGCTGTGCGCCGGGATCCCCGGGGCCGCCAGCCCGCTCGGCGGTGGCACCCAGCCTGCCCCGGTTACACGAGCCGTGTAAGCGAGGAGCTAATTGCCCTGCGCTCCAATTAGATGAGATTGATGACTGTTGTAGCGCTGGCGAGGCCGGAGCGCTGGCACATGGCACCTTGGCCGTGTTGATCAGCGCGAGCCGGGTGCCTGCCCAGCCTCCCCCTCGCTGTGCCTGCGAGCGCGGCTGACGGGTTATCCAGCCGGCAGAGCTACGCTGCTGGGAGCGAAACTGCTTGTGATTCTGTGCGGAGTCACGTCACACTAGATCAGTCCTTTACAAATACTCGCTGTAGCTTCGCACAGCCGTGCAGGCACCAGCACTCGGGACAAAGCCCGTGTGCAGAGCTGTGACCTCGGAGTCTGCAGACGACTTACTCTGTGAGCGGTTCATTTTTGGATTATATATACAAATATATTTACACATATATTTGTATGTATGTTTACCCTGCTTTTAAAAGAAAACACATAAACAGAAATTTTAGGCACAAGCAAATGTGGCCTGTCCCTACGTGCCAGTGACTGTTTGCCGCCTCCATTTGTGTTTCCCCTATAAATCAAGTACGAAGAGAGTTGTTCCTCCAGGCACTGCAACTTAAAAAAAAAATTACAGAAAAAAAATCAGCTGAAGTATTTAATATAAAGGGATTCAGGTAAAACAACAAAGAAAAGTGACAATAAATCTAGTGTGGTATAAATAGAAACTTTAGAGTGTTTTAAAGATGCTGTTGTCTTTACTGCCAAGTTTTCATCGGCGGGAGAAAATAGTGGTGTCTGTGTGAAACAAACATTCAGGCCACGTAGGATCCTGCCAGCATCGGTCTTGGCTGGACTTGGCCAGCCCGGCTTGGCTGGGGACCAGAGTCCCACAAACGCCCTTTCACCAGCCGCGTTTTGGGAGGGCGATGGAGGCGGCTCCTCACCCTCTGCCCTTCCTCCCCTCTTCCTCTCCTCCTGGCTTTTGTGGGTGGAGACTCTGGTGAGGGGGATGTCCCCATTGAGGGAAGTGTCCCCACTGAGGGGTGTCCCCATCGAGGGGGATGTCCCTGCAGTGTCGGTCCCCAGAGATGTGGGGCTGTGCTGTCTCTGACTCCAGCTCCTTGTGTCTGTGCAGGGGCGCTGGGCATCTCCTGGGTGAAATATTACTGCCAGTACGAAAAAGAGGCGAAGACCTTACGGATGACGCCCATGGACCAGAAGCCCGGAGCTAAACAAGTGAGTTGTTTTCTTGGAGGGATGTCCGCAAACACCGACCCAACCGGCGGGTCTCACCCCCGTCCTCCCATGTCATCTCTTGCCATAAGCAAACAGACGTACAAACGCCACAGCCCTGCTGGCGGGAGCCATCGTCTGGCAGCTGGTGTCCCCAAGCAGGGCTGTGCTGGTGTCCCCAGGCAGAGGGCTGTGCTGGTGTCCCCAGGCAGAGGGCTGTGCTGGTGTCCCCAGGCAGAGGGCTGTGCTGGTGTCCCCATGCAGGGCTGTGCTGGTGTCCCCATGCAGGGCTGTGCTGGTGTCCCCAGGCAGAGGGCTGTGCTGGTGTCCCCAGGCAGAGGGCTGTGCTGGTGTCCCCAGGCAGAGGGCTGTGCTGGTGTCCCCAGGCAGAGGGCTGTGCTGGTGTCCCCAAGCAGGGCTGTGCTGGTGTCCCCAGGCAGAGGGCTGTGCTGGTGTCCCCAAGCAGGGCTGTGCTGGTGTCCCCAGGCAGAGGGCTGTGCTGGTGTCCCCAGGCAGAGGGCTGTGCTGGTGTCCCCATGCAGGGCTGTGCTGGTGTCCCCATGCAGGGCTGTGCTGGTGTCCCCAGGCAGAGGGCTGTGCTGGTGTCCCCAGGCAGAGGGCTGTGCTGGTGTCCCCAGGCAGAGGGCTGTGCTGGTGTCCCCAGGCAGAGGGCTGTGCTGGTGTCCCCAAGCAGGGCTGTGCTGGTGTCCCCAGGCAGAGGGCTGTGCTGGTGTCCCCAGGCAGAGGGCTGTGCTGGTGTCCCCAGGCAGAGGGCTGTGCTGGTGTCCCCAGGCAGAGGGCTGTGCTGGTGTCCCCAGGCAGAGGGCTGTGCTGGTGTCCCCTCCCGGGCAGAGGGGTATGCTGGCAGCAGACACGCAGGTTCGTGTGACATGAGTGTTATTCAAGCAGTGATGACTTGCAAGTTTGGTCTAGTGTGAAATTTCTGCCTTTCTAGACAAGCTAATTTTTATATTTATCCACACAAATGGCCAGTGAACCTGCAGCCTGGTTTTCATATAACCCCCTGGCAGTGATTGCAAGTACTAGAATGACTTGAGTTACCAGATGAGTGCTTCCAAAAGCAGGATTCTCTGCCTTTGCATGTTTGCTCAGTCTCTGGTTTGTGGTTTTGATTTCTGTTTTCAGAACTGGTTACCAATGTTAAGAGAGGAGGAGAGGGCAGTGTTTGCAGCTCTAAACTGTGCGATAAAGCAGTGATTTGGGGCACTGCTTCTTTCACAAAATGCTTCGGTTTTCAGCAGTGAGCGATGTGTCTGGGAGTTCCCTGCCGTTCCTAGGAGGGGCCGGGTCAGGGGGATGATGGAGCACAGCAAGTGCGGCCAGCAGAGTCCACCCGCCTCCGATGCCACGGAGCCGCGTCCCCCGGGACGCCCCAGCCCGGCGTGCTGCTCCGCAGCTCCTGAGCTCATGCTCTGTTCCTTGGCAGCCCTCTGCACGCTGCAGCAATAAAATAAAACATAATTTTTGGAAGCCTTTGGCGGAGACCTTGGCAAAGAAATGTCCAAAACATGGACTAGAGAGATCTATTGTCATCTCCGCCGTAAACACGTCTAGTGAGGGCAATTAACACAGGGCAGGGACTTGTAAAAACGTAAATTGGTGCTGTTCCCAAACTCTTGCAGTCTGGTAATCCGCACGTTTGGGTCACAGCTGCCACACAGCTTCAAATGCCACTGTTAAAAGAGTGCTCTTAAAAACCCCAAACAACCGGTACACACAAAAAACACAGCCAGGAGATTATCAGCACAGCGTGGAAGCTGGACGCAACCTGGGAGGAGGCTGGACGCGACCTGGGAGGAGGCTGTCCTTGTCACTCACCTGGTTCTGCTCGATCCGCTCCTGCCAGAGCTCTTGCAGACACAGCAGTGCCACTCGGGGTGATGAACGTGTTCCAGGTTTGCAGCTCAGCCCGAGGGTCTGGTTGGTTTTAAGGTCTCCTGAGCATCTCTTCAGAGCTCCTCCAAGTCCTGGAGATCTCACAGCCATGTTACAAATCGACTCTGCTGTAGAGTCAGTTAATGCCCCATCATAACGGGACATGAACGCAGAGGGCCAGAGCAGTGCCGGCCGTTCAGCAGAGTGCATCTACTCTGGAGCTGGTCGGTTAATGTTCTTTTTCTACAAAGTATTTTGTGTCAAGCTGTTTGGACCGTGAATGCTATGGATAATTGTTGGTGCTGATTAAGTCCGATGAAAACTAGGACCCAGCTGTGTCAG
This sequence comes from Caloenas nicobarica, assembly GCF_036013445.1. Taxonomy (NCBI): domain Eukaryota; kingdom Metazoa; phylum Chordata; class Aves; order Columbiformes; family Columbidae; genus Caloenas; species Caloenas nicobarica. The sequence continues at coordinate 22,420,583 of NC_088256.1, forward strand.
ATGACAGACAAGCATGGTGCTGGCTTCAAGACCACGCACCTGCCTCACGCGGGTTGTTCCTTGCAGGGTTCATGCTCTGCAGACACGTTGCTGTTGCTGAGATATTCAGCTCTTGTTCGCAGGTAGTGCCATGAGGTCTAGAACATTCTGTAGCCGGGGAGAGGAAGCCTGGCTCAGGAAGCCTTTGATCTCTGTGTGTTGGTGGTGGAAGGACCATCTGTGCTCCGGTGCCAATGCTGCTGGACGGGCAGGGCACCCCAGCAGCCGGCGCTCTGCGGGCAGTGCCGTCCCGTGCCGCAGGGCGCTGAGGAGCCCCAGGTCTCCTGCGCTTCTGTCCTCTGACCTCGGCTGCTGTTTTCTCTCCTAGGGCACCTTAGACCTGACCCTGAAATCCTGTGTAAGGAGAAAGACGGACTCCATAGACAAAAGGTTTTGTTTTGACATTGAAACTAATGAAAGGTGAGGTGCTTCATATTCAGATGGCCTCAAAACAGATAAACCCTGTGAACCTGAGTGAAATCGCTCTCTGCCATTCATTAAATAAACCTTTTTCTTCGTTTTCCTGCGCAGGTCTGGGACCATCACGCTGCAGGCGCTGTCGGAAGCCAACCGCAGGCTGTGGATGGAGGCGATGGACGGGAAGGAGCCGGTGAGTGCTGGAGCTGCCAGAGCCCCGGTGCGCTGCCGAACAGTGTCCTCTGCCGGCGGGTCCCGCGGCAGCGCGGTGACACGGCCACCGCTGTCACCTCCTGCTCCGCCTGCAGCGTCACTCACCCCCGCGGAGCTGCGGTGGGGTCCGTGCGGTTCCGTGGGGCGCAGACGGGTCCGTGCGGTTCCGTGGGGCGCAGACGGGTCCGTGCGGTTCCGTGGGGCTCAGACGGGTCCGTGCGGTTCCGTGGGGCGCAGACGGGTCCGTGCGGTTCTGGGGCAGCGCAGACGGGTCCATGCAGTTCCGTGGGGCGCAGACGGGTCCGTGCGGTTCCGTGGGGCGCAGACGGGTCCGTGCGGTTCCGTGGGGCGCAGACGGGTCCGTGCGGTTCCGTGGGGCGCAGACGGGTCCGTGCGGTTCCGTGGGGCAGCGCAGACGGGTCCGTGCAGTTCTGGGGCAGCGCAGACGGGTCCGTGCGGTTCCGTGGGGCGCAGACAGGTCCGTGCAGTTCCGTGGGGCAGCGCAGACGGGTCCGTGCAGTTCTGGGGCAGCGCAGACGGGTCCGTGTGGTTCCGTGGGGCGCAGACGGGTCCGTGCGGTTCCGTGGGGCGCAGACGGGTCCGTGCGGTTCCGTGGGGCGCAGACGGGTCCGTGCGGTTCCGTGGGGCGCAGACGGGTCCGTGCGGTTCCGTGGGGCGCAGACGGGTCCGTGCGGTTCCGTGGGGCGCAGACGGGTCCGTGCGGTTCCGTGGGGCAGCGCAGACGGGCCCGTGCGGTTCCGTGGGGCGCAGACGGGTCCATGTGGCTCTGCCGGTGGCACAGGCTGTCCCCGTGGCGCTGCGGTGCCGCAGCAGCCGCTGCCCGGGCAGGAGGGTCGGGCTGTGGGGCTCAGGGCTGGTGCTGGCAGCCGGGCACACGTGTTGTTATATAGGAAGGATTTTTTATTTTCTGTCTGGAACAGCACCTGCTGTTTATTGTTAATTAAAAAAATACAAAATGTTTTTTTGTATAAGATGAAAGAATGTCTCGACACTTTAATTTTTAAAAGCAAGCAAATGAACAAAAACCCCACAGCCCCTGTGTGCCAGACTGCCCAGCTGCCACTTTTACTGGGCACCTAAAGGACAAGCAAGGTTTCCTGCTCAGGTTTTGGGAGACCCCTATCCTAGAAACAGGTGCTTCAGTGAAATGCAGCAAAAACCTATTTATTGTGTAGATAATGGTATCTTGCTTAATTATAAAATGACATTTCTTTGGGAGATTGTCTGACTGTGATTGGCCTTGGATGATTTATGGGGTGCTGCATTTTCTTTTGGAAATAAATATCAACTCACTTGCATTGTGTTTTTGTTTCTTCCTCCCCCACTCCCTCCCCTTTTTCAGATCTACCACAGTCCCATCACAAAGCAGGAGGAAAGTGAGTAACTGGTGTTGCTGTTCCCGAGCTGCCGGGGCCAGATAAGAATGAGTTGCAAATGGTAAAAGTTACCGGTTGCAATGTGCAGTTTTTATTTAGCAAGAACTAGCAGGATGCAGGGTTCAATTTGCACCTCTAAACTCCAGCATAACAGAGAGGAAAAAGGTCAGTGAGAGATTCTGAGGACATTTCCCTTAGCAAAGATTATAATTGGAAAATAGAGGTGGCATTTAGTTCCCTGGAGCTGCCATCCCACCACCTTGTCCCGTGTCTCCTCTCTCACATGTGGGTGTCCCCTCCTCCCAGAAAAAACACAAAAAACTCTAGGAAAAAAAAAAAAGCCAGCAACCACAAAAACAACAACAAAAGATAAAAAGCAAACAAACAAAAGCCAAACAAAAAACTATTAACACCATGGTTATTTAGGAGAAATTCAGTATAAATGTTTGCACTTAACAGAAAAATATTTCACATTATAACTTAGACAATCCTTCCAGATATCCTGGAAAAATTAGCAGTAGTAATGTGATTACAGAGGTTGAAATATGTGTACAGAAAAAAATCCCAACTTTCCACCTGCTTCATTGATGCCCGCCAGACAGGCACAGCGATAGTCTGGGGTCAGTTGGCTGGAACAAAAAGCTGTGTTCTGCTTTACTCAGCATATCAGGCTGTATTGGTTTTGCTTTTTAATCTAGTCAAGTAGATAAGCAGAAATTACACGATCCTGTGATGTGGAAGAGCTTTGACTGCGGATTTTGCAGTGCTCTGGAAATGATTAATCAACTCCTTATCAGATACAAATTCACATGTGGCAAGACTGACGTACGCTTTTATTATTAAACAGAAAGGGAGTAGGGAGCAATGCTGTAACTCAAAATAAATTCAAGGAAAAACGGAGAACACGTGGAACTAATAGTTCCTTGCAGGATGTCAGGAATGCCGGTGTTTTGCTGGGGGACGCAGCGCTGGGTGTGAGCAGGGGCCGGGGCTGCGCGGGCGGTTCCTGCACAGATAACCCCGTTTTCTGCTTTGGCACAGTGGAGCTCAACGAGGTCGGCTTCAAGTTCGTGCGGAAATGCATCAACGCGGTGGAAACGAAAGGTGAGGTGCTGCCGTCCTGACACCCGGAGTTGCCACCGTCGCGGCGTTGCTTCCGTGGCCCTGAATTATATTGTATTTTCTGTAGTTTGGTGGTGAGGGTCAGTGAAACGGGACTTTGGCTGTTAACCGAAGAGCACGTGTCAGAGGAGTAGAAATCCTGCGTGGTCTGGAGTGTTGTTATAGCAAATTCTGGTTAGGATTGAATTGCTGTCCTTGTGCTGGTTTCATCCATCAGTTTCTCACACTCGGCTCTGAGCACATGGGTTGACGGCAGGAGGAGAACTCTGGGGTGCCCGTACCGGGGGACAGGCGGGGTTAACTGGGGTTAACTGGGGAACCGGCTCATTCAGCCACGTGCTGTTGGAAGCAGCAGGACAGAAGCGGGATGGTGGGTGATAGCTCACCCGGGGGCTTTTGTGCAACGCCTGTACTGCTGTACAACACCTGTACCGGTGTACATTGCTGGTACCCGTGTACATCAGCCTGTACTGGTCTGCATTGCCTGTACTGGCGTACATCAACCTGTGCTAGGTTACATGGCATGTACTGGTGTGCATCAGCCTGTGCCAGCGTACATCACCTGTACCATGTACTGGTGTACATTGGCTGGGGTGTGGGGCTGGGGGTCCCGGGATGGGGCCGGGGTTTCGGGGCCGGGGTTTCGGGGCCGGGGTTTCGGGGCCGGGGCGCGGGGCCGGGGTTTCGGGGCCGGGGTTGCAGGGCCGGGGTTTCGGGGCCGGGGTTTCGGGGCCGGGGTTGCAGGGCCGGGGTTTCGGGGCCGGGGTTGCAGGGCCGGGGTTTCGGGGCCGGGGTTGCAGGGCCGGGGTTTCGGGGCCGGGGCGCGGGGCCGGGGGTCCCGGCCGTTGCGGGTCCCGGGCGGTGTCGCTGCCGCCAGGGGGGGCCGTGGAGCCGCACCGCCGGGCTGACGCGCTGCTCTGCTGCCAGGGATCGCTACCGAGGGCGTGTACCGGACCGTGGGCAGCAACATTCAGGTGCAGAAGCTGCTGAATGCCTTTTTTGGTAAGAATTAATTATTCTGTGCAATTAGCTTGTCCAGGTTCTGTATCGTTTAACAGGGACAGAGCGGATCAGGTTTCCCAGTGAGAAATGTCCAGCACAGCTCTTGGTCCCCGTGGCCCTGCTTCACCTCCTTTTCTGGGCTTTTTTCTGCAACCTGCTCTAGTGCCTCTCCATTTAAGCTGCATTGCTGTTTGTGGTGCAGCCTGCCTTTGAAGTTAAGAGAGCAGCCACGAGCCAAAGTGAGGCAGTGACCCTGGAGCAGTGGGGACGAGCTTTCTCCCATCATCTGCTAAAAATATTCAGGCATTTTGGAGTCCCGTTCTGGGGCCGTGTTCCTGCTGCAGGCCCAGGGTGCAGGATGGTGGCCAAGGAGAGATGAGCGCTCGCCCTGCGCTGCCTGCAGCTCCTGCCCGCGCTGCTCTGCAGAGCTGCCTCGTCCCACCTCCCAAACCAGCCCCCAGACCAGCGCGGGGGGACCCTTCTCCTTGGTGAGGTGTCTTGAGAGCTGTCCCCTCCAGGGACGCCATCCCCCTGGGTTAAGGTTTTCACCCAGACAGACTGGGATACCTCACTGTGTGCAATGTGTACACCAGTTGGTTAATGTATGCATTTCTGTTGTGAACGTGGACAAGCCAATGTATGCGTTCCTGCGGTAAGCCCTGCAGAAGGTGCCCTGGCACTGGTACCCACGTGCCTTGGGCTCCACCGGCTCCCTGCAGACACATCTCATATCAATGCAGTATGCAAAGGCTTTACTCTTATTTTTCACTATTGTTTACTATTGCTTTTGGTATTGTTGTTTATTAAAGCAGCTGGTTTGTGGTGATGTGTAGCTGTACCAGTTCCTGTGGAGCCATGGCTGCATACAGCTATCCAGTTACACTAGCTGGTGACTAATTAGTTAGCATAAGTTTTTAGTACTTCTTGATTCTCACCCTCCCTGTGAGTAGCTCTGTGGTTTTCTCATCTCAACTCCACCAGTGAGTGGTTTTTCATTTTATTTATGGGCATTGGTCTGGTTGACCACTTGCCACCCCACTGTGTACGAACTCATGATGGAAAGTCCAACAACACAGAAATAACTGCTGCAGAAGGATTTCATCCTGAACTTTAGTCAGGAGATAGATATTTTTTCCTTTTTTTTTTGTTTCTAGTCCTATTTCTTTTTATAAATGAATCATGTGGTTTGTTTCTCGAGTCCAGCTGCCCCTCATCCCCCAAGCATGTCCTTTTCTTCTCGTTCCCCAGCAGTGCTGTGGCTGTTGGGGGCGGGCAGGAGCGATGTGTCCTGCTCCTCCTCGCCCTGCAGCCACAGGGAACGTTTCCAGAACAGCCTGCAGGGGAGGGATTGGAGCTGGACCTCAGGTTACTTTGGATATCGGAAAGCTTGTCTTGGATCTGTTGAAGTGTCCTTTCTGCCAGTCTTGGCTGTGCTGGGAAAAAATAAACTGTAGAGAATATGCCCTCACTGACTTTTCACCACTGCTTAAACATAACTGCTGCTTCTTCTGTCCCCGGTTAGCCCTGCTCCTCAGCCTTTCCCAACGCTGACACTGGCACTGTTGTTCTGCTTTTCCCAGCAGAGAGAACCAGCAGCTTTCCCCCTGTGCTGCTGGAGCTCCGTTTGTCTCCAGAGGAACCCCCCTGAGAGCGTGCCGTTTATGAACAGCCTCCAAACGGATCCTATTTTAAAGCTATTTTGTTCTTCCTCCAGATCCAAAATGTCCAGGGGACGTGGATCTCCAAAGCGGCGACTGGGACATCAAGACGATTACCAGCTCACTCAAGTTTTATCTCAGGTAGCGCTGCAGGTCACACGTGTCCCGCGTGGGCAAAGGAGCTTGGGGCTGCTCTGGGCAAAAAGCACAGTGAACTGCCAGGTGTTGACATCTGGCTCTTGGAAAGGGCGGAGAAGTGACAGAGGCTTTGGGAAGAGGAATGGATTTTTAAATTTTAAGCTATTTTTTTGAGAAATACACCTGTCGTAAAACCCCACATCCCCTGGGGAAGGCCGATCAATTAATACTGCTGGCGGGAGATGCCCCGGGGAGCAGTGGCGCTGGAGGAGGGGCGGGTTTTGGCGTCTCTCCTTTGCGATCAGCGGTGCGTGGGCACTGCCCCGCAGAGCTCAGCTTTCTCTCTGGTCCTTGCAGGAACCTGTCTGAGCCCGTCATGACGTACAAGCTCCACAAAGAGTTGGTCCTGGCTGCCAGTAAGTCCCGCGGCTGCGCTGCCCTCCCCCGGTGCAGCCGAATCCCTCGGCACGGCTCTGCCAGCCCCGCACCGGGTGTCTGGCCACGGCCCCACAGAAAGAGGGGGGACCCTCTTTTCTGGGCGCTCCATTGCAGGGAGGTGGTGGGTTTTCTTCCCTTCTTTCCTTTGCTACCGCAGTTCTCATCCCTCTCACAGGGTTTCGTGCTCTCGGAGGGTCTCGAGAGCTGGGGGATGTCAACTCACCTGCAGTCAACACAAGTGTCCCAGAAGGATTGTTCCTCAGTAGCATTAATACATTTATTTTAGAACCTGTGAGGGAGTGGGATGAGCTGTTGTCACACAGATAGATAGGTGCTCCCTTTGGGTCATGAAATTTGTCCTGGGGTGTTGAATTCAAAGTGTCTACTGGCACATGAAAGACATTTTTCTGCTGCAGCTCTTGGGACTGAGCTGCAACCAGTAGTGACAGGGAATCGCCCAAGTAAGATGGACATACCGACAGCATCGCCTGTGCTAAACCGGCCGGTCCTCGGCTGTCTCATTGGTGTGGCCGTTTTTAATAAGCTGTAATAATTCTGAACTGGCTGGATCCTAAGAGCGTGTTGAGAGCCAGCATGCTGAGATGGAGACTGGAGGGATACAGGGAGACGCTCATTGCCCTCAGCACGAGAGTCCTGGCATTTGGAAATGCAGCACGCTCTGAATATTTGGGATGAAGGCATCCTTCACACCCCTGCCTCCCTGAGCCAACAGGAGCGCAGGAGAACACCCGCTTCTCTTCATTTTGGACCTTTCGAGAATTAATAACACTTGTTCTTTCCTGGAAAGGAAAAATTTCCACCGCCTACTGATCGTACTCAAGCCCAAGATTTCTTAGTTTCAGAACTGTTAAACCAATGATGAGTGGGTGCATGCAAAACCGTAATCCCTTCCCTACCCTCCCTCAGAAACCTGCACATTAAGCTTCTCAGCTACCAAGATCCCACGCTATTCTTTTCACACTATTTCACCGTGTCTTGGTTACCCATGTCTGTGGGGGCTGATGAGATGCCCCGCGCTGGGTTGGGGTGTGAGGGATCCCCCGGCCATGCCCAGCTGCGCAGCGCGGCCCTTGGCTCCCGTTCAGGCCTCATTCCTCCCTCTCTCCACTCCATTTTATTCCTCACAATGATTACCCTGTTGCTATGTAATCTCATTTTCTTCCGCTTCCCATCGGTGGGTTTGGCCAGCCAGCCCCACACTGCAGAGGGAACAGCTCCCACAGATTTTCTTTGGCTTTATCTTCCTCTGATGTGTTTACTTTGAAAGTGGTGGGCACAAACTTTTCTTTGTGTTATTGCTTTCCAGAATCCGAGAACCTGGATTACAGGCTGGGAGCCATTCATGCTCTGGTCTATAAACTGCCTGACAAGAACAGAGAGATGTTAGAGCTCCTCATACAACACCTCGTCAAGTAAGCAGATGTTTTTCTCTAAAGCCCAAGTAAGGGGGATAATGGAATGAGCAGAACAAGCCTTTTTTTGTGGCAGGTTTGCAAAACCGTATCCACCACAGTCCCGCTAGGAATGTAGGTTTGGAGTGCACAAATGGTATGATTGTGCTTGCTGCCCACTGCGCTGAGTGATGCTTCTCTTTCCAACTGCCACTTTCAGCCCCTCTCTGACAAGCAGCAACCAGGAAATAATTTTTACATGAAAGTACCCTCTGGTAACAGAGCTATAAATTGCCACCTCTCACTCCAGTTAACAAGAACATTAGGTCTGGGGTTTGGGAACAGCTGCAGGACCTGTGTCCACGGGCTGAACATGCAGCATGCTTTGGTTTCATCTCCAGCTCTGTGGGCTCAGTGTCCTGAGCCCCCCGAGCAGCACGAGGGCTCGAGCGTGCCAACCTGTGCCCCCGGCAGGGGCCACGGCTCTGGGGTGACAGGGCTCATGCTGAGACTGTGGAGAAGTCGCTTTCCAAACCGGACTGTATCAGAAATAAGCAGGGCTGATCTGGGATCGTCATGCCCGACACTCGAAGGCAAGTGCTTGGCCCCAGGTGCCAGGACCCCTCTTCGGGGGATCCCACCGTCTTTGGGGGATCCCACCGTGTCTGGGGGCTCCTGCCCGCCGTCCCCTTCCAGCTGTCCGTGCACACGTGTGCAGTTTTCAGAAGCCTTTCCTTGCAGGCGGCAGGGCTGCGTGTCTGGCGTGTTGTCAGGTGAAGCCGACACTGCACTTGTGGTCATTGTGTTTATTCCTTCAAGTGTTTACTCTTAAATTCTGCTGCCTCTCCCTTCGTGCCGACAGAAACCTCTTTCACAGCAGCGGCGCAGGGCAAACCCGGGGTCAGAGTCCCTGTGTCCCCACTGCGCCTCTGGAGCGGTCGTGCCCACCGCGGGGGCTGGTGCTGCCCCCGGCTCGCAGGGTCCTGCACAGCTCCAGGGCTGCTGGAGAACCAGCTCTGCTCCCTGAACACGGGGCTTCTTTCAGAAAGGAGGTGCCGTAGACATTTATTGCGAACCTCCAAAGTGTGCTCCCTACATTCAGTCCTCCTTCAGACAGAGGAAAAATTAAAACCAAAAGTCAGTTCTGGATAAACAGGATATTCCCTTTTAAATGGTTCCTTTTGTGTATGTGTTGCGCAGATGACTTTTCATTGCAGAGCGAGAAGAGGAGCTGGGAGTGGGAAGGGATCACATAAACATGCTGTCGGTGCGTTGCTCTCCCAAATACACGTGTCATAGCCAGAGACATGTTTTATCTCTGGGAGGGTTGGGAAACAAATTCTGCTGAAACAAAATGATGAAAATAGAATGACTGATTCTTACGCTATCCTTTTCTATTGCTTGGAATAAGATCTGTTTGAAAAAGCCCAAAGCAAACCCCGTTCCTCTTTCCCTCCTCTCCGCAGCGTGTGTGAGCACAGCCGGGAGAACCTGATGTCCCCGTCTAACATGGGGGTGATATTTGGACCGACCCTCATGCGGGCCCAGGAGGACACCGTGGCAGCGATGATGAACATCAAGTTCCAAAACATCGTGGTCGAGATCCTCATCGAGCACTTTGGGAAGGTAGGGGCTGCTCCGGCGGCTCCATCGCTCCGTGAGCCGTTGCTGCGGCAACGATGGAGCTCTGGCTCCTTTTGCTGGAGTCTCCATAGGGACTGGGGGGTTTATATAATACACTGTTCAGAAATGCTTCAGAAGGAAACAAAAGTATTGCAGATGTGTTCCTCACTATTGCCTTTAGCTAGTTTTGAAAGAAACTCTGAGTCTAGGGATTTTTGCTTTTCTTTTTAAAGAAGAGGAATCTTTATTGAAAAAAATAACCTATTCTATGCCTGGACATTACAGGCCTTTACGTGTTCCTTTGCTGAAGGCAGGAGCCGGACTAGAGCATAACTGGTTTCAGCGGGCACAGTCCATGATGAGACACTATACAACTATTAATACAGGGGAGAAAAACAGAATATTCCACTGTCTTCTGTATTAGTGCTTTCTCCTTGTGCTATCTGATGCAATGGCTTAGAGTTTTTTTCAGGGCGGCTGGAGGATGATAGAGTTGTATTTCGATATTTAAAAACTTGAGCAGTGTTTGCATTCGGATCAGCATTCCAGGGACCAGATCGCTTCCTGATAATAGCAATAGGTTTGAAGGACTGAGTTTGGTCCTTCAGCTTTTCATAATACTTTATGTTACAGAGTGTACAAGCAACCTCTTATGTTTTAGAGGAAGAGACAGTTGGAAGCAATCCTTTAAAGGGATGTGAAGCTGGAAACCATCCTTTAAAGGCATGCGGATTTGGAAACCATCCTTTAAAGGCCATTGTTGCTGTGGGGACGATGGGGTAGTGCTCCCAGCAGACAGGGCAGCCCCCGTGCAGAAGTGATGTTCCCTTTTTGGGAAGGCGAAATGAGGCTGGAGCTGAGAGAGCAAAGTTCTCGCAAAAGCAGCAGTGGAGTGGGAGCAACCGCACGGGGAGCAGATGGGCGCATGGGAGTTGGTTGTGGTGCCGGGGTTCCCACCAGAGAGACGGCATGAAAGAGCTCAGAGAGGCTGTTGAGCATCCACACAAGAAGCTCATGGAAATCACAAGCCAGATTCTTTGTAGGTCTCTGCGAATGCTTTCCGTAAGTTCCCGCAGCAAAACAGTGACTCGTGTGTGTGTCGGGATGCTCGCTCAACTTGCTGCAGACCCCAGTCTCTGTCCTCCCCTCTTGCACAGCTCGCGGTGCCGGCTGAGTCAACACGCCATTTACACTGCCACCTCCAAGAGCTGGAATTACAGCTTTAATTAAGCCAGACATCTCTTTGCTTGCTTTTAATTTCTTCAGAGATAAGGTTAAGTTGATGACATTTATTAGATTGAGGTTGTAAGCGCAGCGTCAGAGTTGAAAGTGTCTTCAGCTCACACATGAGCAAACACTCTAAATGAGCCTGGAGGAAGAGCGGGATGTGGTTTATACGGTGCATTATGAAGACTGCAAGGACAAAGTAACTGTTCATGAAGTCTTTGTGGACAATTACTGTTTCCACAGCTTATATTTCAGTGCCATGGTTAAATTAAATAAGTTGATAACTCTGGAAACACTGTCTTCCCTGTACAAACCTTCTAACTATGAGGGTCTGTCAATATCTTTGTACCTTCAAGTTGCTTAACTTGGGTTTTAATTTGGAAGGCAGAAGCAAAGCAGAGGCTGCGCCCACATCTTAAACGGAGTAGTTCGCAGTGGGTTTTATTATGGGTTTCAGATGTTGCAAAGCATCTCATCAAAACAGCATTCTGTGGTACCTGTATAAGCATCCATGGGGAAGAATAATATTGGATTCTTGTCAAGATACAAGAATGAGGTTTATGTTTCCAAAACATTGCCCTGCTGCAGGTAACCCATTGCTATTTTAATAATGTTTGAGCTGCTGCTTTTACGTCACGGGCTGTTAATGTCACAGCAAATTCCTCTGAATCCAGGCAGGGGGAACACACCGCACTTGGTGTTCTGCAGCGGAGAACGTGGCTGGCCCCGCAAAGGGCAGAGCCCCCCTGGCACTGAGCACCGGCAGCCCCGCTGTGCCCCCACTGACCCCCTGTGCCCCAAACAGCCCCACTGTGCCCCCACTGACCCCCTGTGCCCCAAACAGCCCCACTGTGCCCCCAATGACCCCCTGTGCCCCAAACAGCCCCACTGTGCCCCCACTGACCCCCTGTGCCCCAAACAGCCCCACTGTGCCCCCAATGACCCCCTGTGCCCCAACAGCCCCACTGTGCCCCCACTGACCCCCTGTGCCCCAACAGCCCCACTGTGCCCCCAATGACCCCCTGTGCCCCAACAGCCCCGCTGTGCCCCCACTGACCCCCTGTGCCCCAACAGCCCCACTGTGCCCCCACTGACCCCCTGTGCCCCAACAGCCCCACTGTGCCCCCACTGACCCCCTGTGCCCCAAACAGCCCCACTGTGCCCCCACTGACCCCCTGTGCCCCAAACAGCCCCACTGTGCCCCCAATGACCCCCTGTGCCCCAACAGCCCTGCTGTGTCCCCAATGGCTCCGCTGTGCCCCCAATGACCCCCTGTGCCCCAACAGCCCCGCTGTGCCCCCAACAGCCAAAGCAAAGCAGCTGGAGCTACCAGCTCGGGGTTTGGAGCTCGTCTGGGGCTCTGCCCTGGACGTGTTGTTCCTCTGCCCTGGACATGTTGTTCCTGTTTCGGTGCAGAGTGGGGCAGGTGAAGTTGGGAGCAGAGCCCGAGCACGTGGTGTCTGTACCAAAGCCTAGGCAGGCTGGGCTGGGACACGTCAGGTCCCCCCTTGTCCCCGCACTGCCCAGGACAGGGAGGTGACAGCCCGGCTGCCGCTGCCCGTCCTCGCCCCGGTACACACTGCCTTGGCGGGGGATCACGAAGGACAAAGTGGGGGCGTGTTGTTCTCTCAGCGTGGCCTCGGCAGCCCCCGCCACCCCCTCCGTATTAACTCGCTCTTTAAAGCCTGATATAAATTCACACAATCATGGACTGGGTTGGGTTGGAAGGGACCTCAGAGATCGGCCAGTTCCACCCCTGCCATGGGCCGGGACACCTTCCCTGAGCAGCTTTCCCAAAGCCCTGTCCAGCCTTGAGCGCCTCAGAGGGCTGGGGCAGTGCCTCACCACCCTCCTGGTAAAGAAATTATTCTATTAATACCCACGGGAAAAACACACGAGCAGTTGGGTTTGGTCCTTAATGTGGTGGTTCAGATGTTCAAGAGGCTGCCCAGGAGCTTAACTCTTTTTCAGCTCTGAAAAAAGCACTGACATGAATAAGAACCTATAAATCAAACTGAACTAAATAGGTGCCATATGACCAGTGAGAAAAAGAGATAAAACTCCTTAACAGCATTGTTTTTATGCCAGTATTTCATCCAAGATCATTTTGTAGTGCCACACACTTCATTGCAAGCCAAGAGCCGAAGGGTTTTTAGCATTAAATCTAAAACAATGGAGTGGTTTGTGTGGGTGCTTTCTGTAGATTATACCGCCTCGCTGGTGTGGAAAATGTAATATTTCGTAGAAACTGTCGGCTTCAAAGCTTCCTTCATCTGCTTGGGGATAATTTGCTTCTGCACATTTTGTCTGTATTTGTGATTTTGCTGCATTAATTAGCTTGGCGCTGGCGTTGCTGCAGTGGGTGTGTAGGTGCGGCGGTGTCGCTGTCTGTCCCCTCCGGAGGGGCTGGAGGACGTGGGGACGGGGGCTGGAGCGAGTGCTCTTGTGGGGCCGGGTTGGGCAGCCCCCCGGGAGATGACAGGTGACAGCCCCTCGGTGCCGGGCTGCGCCGTACAACCGCGTCTGCCTTTCCAGATCTACTCCGGGCCCCCCGAGGACACCGCCGCCCCCCCGGTGCCCCCTCCCAGGGTGGCTGCCCGGCGGCACAAGCCCATCACCATCTCCAAACGTCCTCTGAGGGAAAGACCCGTCTTCTTTGGAGCTTCTGTGGAAGACAGCGGAGGTCAGTCCAGCTGCTCACGGATGCCTTCCCTGCCTCTTACCCCTCCTCTTCCTCTGAACACCTTTCCGGGAGCAATAGAAGGTGCAGCAGCAGGACAGCCCTTCCCGTGAGCACGGCAGAGCGTGGGGCTGCTGCTCTGTGAGAAAGGAAAGCAAAACAGTACTCGCACACAGGTTGCACCACCTCACAACTCAGACCCCATGGGGGTTTCTTGCAGCCTTCTCCTTCTGCTAAACCAGGACTGGTTCTTGAGTATGAGAAGCCCAGGGGAAAGGTTTTGCAGCATCAGAGGCAGAAATGCAAAGTGATGCAAACACAACCCAGGAGCGGAGCTGGTGGGATGGGAGCTGGGGGGGCTGCTTGTCCCGCCAGAGCAGAGCCGTCCCCAGAGGGGCCCCAGAGCATCCCCAGCGGGTCTGCGGGGCTGGCTCAGCCACGGGCGATGGTACAGCCAGAGCAAGAACACTGGAGCACTTCTTCAGGACCTAGTCATAGTATTTTCTAGAGCAAGTACAACTCTGCTGTTAAGCTCATTTGATTGTAAGGAAATGGTAAGGCCCTTCTTATCATATCGAAGGGCACATCAGTTTAAAATCATGTTTCTCTCTGCATCCAACTTGCTCTAATTGTCATTGTGAGCTGTGCCCTAGATCACATCATAACCAAAGAAATGAAGTCTTTTTCTCTGCTACAGTTTTCAGAGCTTTGATGTTGTTTTAGGCTTAATACTACAAGTGTACTTTTTGGCACTGGCAAAACATAATTGATTCAAATTGCTCTTTAGAATCACAAGACTGCTCATGTAGTTAGCAATCGCCTTGCATTTACATGTTTCTCGGAACGGGGAGCAGAAGCGTTAGCGTTCGGCCGCCCAAGGCTGCAGGGTGCAATGGTTTCATGGCAGTGCTTCTGCAGCCTGCACAGGGGTCTGCAGCACGGCGACAGGGAGAGGCGAGCGGGCTTGGGAAGGACACCAAAGCACAGCACACAGCTTCTCATGAGCAAGAGCGCTGGAAATGTAAAAGAAACCCAGAAGTATATTCTGTTATATTCAGCATTGTTTCAGTTTTCTTTATTCCTCAGCGTTCCCCTGAGCCACTTGCTGTTTGCGTTGTGCTCAGAGTGAAGGTCCGTGGCTGCCGAAGCAGCCGCCTCCTCCGGCTGGTCCCGCGGCGCTACTGGAGCCGTGCAGCTCGGGGACAGAGACCGGGACGCCTCAAAGCTCCGTCCTAACCTGCGTCTGTCTGTCCTTGGCTCTGCAGGAGACCGGCACGGCCAGACCCCCAATGGCAGCGGTGGCACCGAGGTCCCCAAGCCGCTGCTCCGCAGCCGCCTGCCCGCGCCCCGGCCCGGGGGCGACGAGCCGCCGCGTCCCCCCGCCGAGGGCCGGCCCGAGGCGGAGGTGGGACGGCTGGTGGCCAGGCTGCAGGACGGGGCAGCCAAGCCCGGCAAGGCGGCCAACGGGCTGGTGGCCAACCCAGCCCTGCGGACCAACACGCTGCAGGCCAGGAGACCCGCTCCGCGGCCAGGGATCCAGGGCAGAGAGGGTGAGTGGGGCTTGTGCCGCGGGTGCGGCAGAACCAACGGTGTTGTCCTGGGGACAGCTCGAGGTGCCTGCGCCAGACGTGGTGTGCCGGGACAGCCGGGGCGGGCGCTGGGCTTCTGGCCTCCAGCCCCCGGGGTAGCTCAGCGAGAGCGGGTGGGACACAGACCGGCTGGAGAGGCGGGCAGGGCCCCGCAGCCCGAGGGCTGGGCCCAGCCGTGGCCTCCCCAGTCCTCACGTTTATCTCAGACGGTGGGTCCCACCGGGCTGGTGCTTGTTGGGGGCGGCTGCTGCGGGGTTTCGGAGCAGCCTGCAGAGCTGGCTGCCGGTGCCGGTGCCGCCTCTCCTCTGCAGGTGCCACCGCGTGAGGCGGAGCAGGCTTTCCGTGCAGTAGCTGAGCCTCTGCTCACGCTGAGCTCAGCCTAGCTCAGCGGACTCATAAAATTCACGCTGGAGTAGCACTATAAAGGCCATTAAAGCCGAGGCAATTTGTACCCAGTGTAAGCAGCTGTCAGCGCTCTGGATTGTCAGTGCTCTCCGCAGCAGAGGCGAGAAAAATGGCAAAAGTCACATTTTGATTGCTGATGGTTTCGTGTGTCGGGCCCGCTGTGACGCAGCCTCTGGCTGACCAAGGCTTTGCTGGGAGCGTTTATTTCAACAGTTCATCTGTTGATGTTAAATATAAAGAACAATTATTTGTTGTATTGTAATAAGCTTTACAAAGAAGTTCATTACAGACAGGAACAATTAGTTTGGGGCCCACTCTGAGCTGGCGTTGACCATTTCGGAGGAGGCAGGCGGGCGTTTGCAGCAGTTGCAGGACCATGCACACTATGGTAATACAGGTATTTCATGCTGAGTTCTAGAAAATACTCAGGACAATGGTCATAATAAAAGATATATTGTGTCCTGCAATTTGCCAGCTTTTCCCGTGCACTTCCCAGTGCTTTTCAGATGCTGTCGTACCCTGACAGCTTCACAGTCCTGTGTTTAGGAAATAAGAACCAGGCTGCATTCTTGACAAATGACTCCCATGTGCAGCGGAGAGAAAGAAAAATGGCCCGACTGGGTAGCACAAACATCAGATTTGTCTGACTGACACTACTGCCTTAATTTAAATTTGTTGCATAAATGGTAGGTGGAAATCTGCTTTTGGAAGAGTAAGATCGCTTTTAAAGTTGGTTTGTATATTGGCTGCATTTAGCGCTACTGGGTGTTATGGATTTGCATTATCACACAGAAAGTGCTGACAGCGTGTCCTGGAGCCACGGCGTGACAAAACTGGCTGTGTTGATCCCTGAACATAAACACAGAACGCTGGAGTGGTAATAAAGTCATAGCGCATCTGTGCTGGTACTTCGAATCAGTGCTAGAACACTGTCTTGAGTTTTTAATGTGTACAGTTTGGGGATAATTTTTAAAAGCTGGAGAAACCAAGAAGTATAGGCCAAAGGATTAGAAAACAGGCTTTTTACTGAGAATTTCAAGTTATACAGCTTACTGAGGAGAAAATTTAGGGTCAGAATTTACAAATGCAAGTATGGAAAAGAGTTGGTTAAGGACTGGTGTTTGAGCTGGCACGCTAGGACATAATAATGTCCAGTAACTAAGGGGTTGACAAAGCCTTGGTTAAGTAGTTGCAACAATTAATTATCTCACCAAATAGAGAAACATCTTTGAGTGATTTCTAATCAGAACCAGGACTGTCTAGCAGTGGAAATGTCTAAATGAGCAGGAACCCAGCCCTTCAGACGGCTGGGAGCTGTATAGATGGCCAGGCAGACCAGGGTTGCTGTCCTTGGAAGGTTAAGTGAATAAGGAGGTTGGCTGGATCCTGGGGAAGAAAAGCGGCCGAGGCAGGAGCTCTGGTGGCAGAGCAGCGAGCGGGGGACAGGTGATCAGAGCTCGGGGACACGGCAGCTCCGGGCTGCCGGGACCGCCAGTTCGGGCTGCTCCTCTGGCTTTGCAAGAGCAGCACTGCACGGGGTTTGTTCAAGAAAACTTGTCATTCCCAGGCAATATCATCCTTGCAGTTAACAACCGTATGAAGTTTGTCATCAGAGGGTCCAGCATCAGCCCCTCTGTTAGTGCCGGGTAGGATGGGAACTGCCTTTTCCTGCGACTTTTTTGCCAAATCCTGGCTATTGGCTGCTGTCAAAGAGAGGGTGGTTGGGGCAGGCAGACAGACAGAGCTAAGCTCATTGACTAGTTTAATGCCTCTTCATGAACATCGAGCCCTCCACCAAAGCTTCGTACTCAGTGTTTGTGACCCCCACCCTTGCAGGCGAGTGCGACGGTGTCCCCAAGCCGCGATCCCATGGTGATAAGCCCGTGATAACGCGTCCCCCCGTGAGACCTCCGGACCCCCCGTGCAGGACTCCTGTCCCTCCCCGGCTGGAGCAGAGGCCGGATCTGATCGCGGGGACAGCGGAGGAGATGCCTTCATCCGTGTAAGCCAGCGTCCTCGGCAGGCGGGTGGGACCAGGTGTGGGTGGAACAGGGTCAGCCCGGACAGCAGGAGCTGGTGTCACCTACCGGCAATTTTGGAAGAGGAGGAGGAAGAGGAATACCCTGTTGGTTTCCAGCACCGGTGGTGTACAATGGCTGGAGCCTGTGGGTGTCCCTGTCGACACCGGTGCAAGCGCGGGTTTGAATACATGTTGGAAAAGCTGTGCAGAGGGCAGGGCCTGGAGGGAGAGCTGCCCCTAGGAAAAGCAAACACACCCAGGGAAAACAGAGCTCTGAACCTTCCCAAGCACAGCCCTGGGCTGAGCTTTGTCCCATCGCCCTCTCTGCAGTTTCTCGGGTGGGTGAAGCTGGAGAACCCTGCCCGGCTCTGAGCAGGGCTCTCGAGCGAGACACTTCCCGGGAAGGACGGGATCCAGCTTGGATCTCTCATAAGGAAATTGGATGATGTTCAGCTTCATCATCAGATTTCTTTCAGATTTTAAAGAGACAGAAACCCTGCTGACTTCAATGGGAATTAAGAAAAAAGGCTGACTAGATACAGAGGAGGCTGACCCCAGCAGGCAGGACGGGTTGGTGGGGGCTGTAACCTGGGTGCTGCCGCGCAGCCAGCAAAGGGGTGCATTTCGGTCCCTGCCACCCATCAGGGCAGCACCCCAGGTCTGTGCTAACACCCCTCACCCCATGCTCTGCAGCCCCGGCATCCCCACCCGCGGTGACACGAGGTGCGGTGTCCCTCTGCCGCGGGAGCCACCGGCCCGCAGGGACCACCCCCAGCCCTGGGGACTCGCCTGCCCCGGAGTGGCTCCCCAGGCCGCTCCGCACTGGCCCTGCTCTGGGGACAGTCCCCCTAGAGCCGCTGTGCCAAACCCTGCACTTTTGCTTTTGGTCCAGCAAAGGTGCTGTGAAGTTCAGCACCCACCGGGCAGCAACAGGCTTTGCCTTTGCTCTCCTGAGTCACTTGGTAAAGCTTTTCTTTCTATGAGGAGAGTCGGAAGTTGAATATGAAGCACATAAAAACTGAAGGAGAGGCCATAAAAAGTGACGGATGCAGGTTTGTAAACCAGCATGTAGGACTATAAGCAGGAGCATGGAAATAAGCAGCCAGCGGACAGCGCTGGGGCTGCTGGGCCAGGGCGGTGTGGGGGCGAAGGGAACGGAGCTGGAGCACCAGGAGCCACCTCCGCAGAAAGACATTGCTCGAAGGTGACCATCTGCGGTGTCCGCTAGTGCTGCTGCTCTTTTTCCTGGCACAGATGAGATGTAATTAGCAAATGGCCTTTCCAGATAGCTGGAGTGACCTCCCGTGTTCTCTCTGCAGGGTGGCCTCTAGGACAAAGTTCTTTGAGACGGCTTCGCGCAGGGGCGGCAGGTGAGGCTGGCGCGGGGGGCGCGGCGCTGCGGCTCGGGGCGCCCCGACCGCTGCTGCCCCGCGCAGACACGGGGCTGGGCTGCACTGCTGCGGCGGAACAAAGCGCAAAGCGTGAAACGTGAATCCAGATACAGACGATAAGTTGAATGTAAATCAGCTGAGCAATGAACGTATCTCTGGATTGTGTTATCATGCGTGTGGATCTAAGTCAGTGTAGTACAGGCTGTACTTGCCTTCCGCCTTTGCGAAGAGCAGAGATAAGATGGTGGAAGATGCGAGGAGGGCTGGGCAGATTAGAGATGTGTGACCGGAGGGTGGATCCTACGCACCGTGTACGTGCAGGTGCAGCTCCACCGCGGAGCCGTGCGGTGGGACGGGGGATACTGGGGCAGCGGAGCCGTGGGGCCGGGCTGGGTGACAGGGCTTTGGGTCGCAAGCGTTGTGCTTTGTGACAGCTCGTTTCATTTGCAGTAATATCTGCTCAAATAAGCTCAACTCCCTGCTTTTAAAGATCCCCAACCTCTGCCAAAAGTGTGAGCTTATCATGTAAGTGATAAACGTGCTAGTGCTGACAGTGAGTTCACTTGTTTTATTGAAAAATACGTCCCTGACCTACTGTTCCCCAGCCCTCTGTTTAGGTTTGTGGGTCTGAGTTGGAGCTTATTGCGCTAATTTTTTTTTCTGTTTTCTTCTACTTCCTTAAATACAGTTCTCCATCACCACAAGGCAGGATCCCAGGTGATGAGAGCTGATGCTAAAGGTACGTGTTTATGACAATAAACCAAGCGCACACGTGACATAAATTCAGCATTTATGGGTGGCGGGAGTCCAGTGGAGGAAAAGGGAATCTCAAAGAACAATCAGGAGAAACGTCCTTCCCATGGGAGACCCTTGCGGAAGGAAAGGTGAGGACGGGGGGTGGTTCACACCCTTGGCTGGGGTGCCAGGCAGCAGCACATGGGCTGCTCTGCCTTTGCCAAGCTGCACGAGTGCTCCGGGCTTGTCTGCTTGTGGCTTTGCCATCGCTGGTGAATTTGTTGCATAGAGCATCCTTTTTCTTCTTCCAGCCTGTGTAACCACCTCAGCCCAGCGAGACCCGGGAGATTTTCTGTGCTTGTGGAACAGAAGTGTCTCAGCTGAGACTTTTCCAGTTCCAGTGCCCCTGGAGAGCAGCTATCTTTCCGGACGATTTCCGAGCATGCTGTTATAAGTGGCTCAAGAAATTAGAAGACAGGGAGATGAAGATGGAGAGAAGACCCTACGCACACGTTTGTTTGAATTGTTCCCCATCTGTTACCCCTCGACTCCATGCGGGCTGTGGACGATGCTCGTGTGCCCATGGGGACGGGAGCGGCCGCTGTCCTGCTCATGTTTTGGGACACACGCCCTGGCCAGGGTGACCTCGGGCTGACGTTGGAGTGGAAGCGCGAGGGGCTGCCTCCCTGTGCCGGGATGCAGGGGTAGGGCAACCGGAGTTTGGGTTGGCCCCGAGCCATGAGAAGCTCCTTCTTTACGTTATGTTTTCCTTGCTCAATAAGCTATTGTGTGTTTGTCAGTGTGTAGGAGAGCAGCGCATGTTACTGGAAATGCCACTTGTGCTAAGGCAGGACAGGGATTGTGGGACCATTGTGCTCAGCTCTGGGGACAGCTCTTCATCTCCTCCCTGGTGTCAGCTGCCCCTGTCCTGGCAGACGCGGTGCCGGGGGCTTTGCCTGAGGGGGACCATGTCCCCTGCCCGCGGGTCGGCTTTGCTGAGCAGCCCAGCGGCCTCCGAGAGCGCGGCTGGGAGGAGGCAGCAGGCGGCCTTCCTCCTCATTGTCCTCTTCCTCCTCGTCGTCCTCGTTGTCCTCATCATCCTCTTCCTCCTCCCCCTGCGTGAGCCGCTCTCCCACCATCTCTGCTTCCCTGGGCCCACCCAGAAGCCTCCGCGCCCAGAGTTACTCTGGTGGGCCAGCACGGAGGTGGTGAGGAGCCAACACTTGCTGAATACGGGCCAAAGCCCGGTGTTTTTCAAAGAGTCACCCAGTTTCTTGTTTGCTTGTTACATTGATTTCCAGTCCAGGAGATGTCCAGTCTCCTTTTCCTGAGCAGCATCTGTGTAGGTGATGCCCTGTGGTGTGGCAGGGTTTCTCCTGCCAGGACCACCCCAGGACCCCTGATAAGAGTGGAGGCTTGTTTGTGGTTCCAGCTGACACCAGGGCTTGTTCTGAGCTGTAGCATTTCCCTGTAAATAGGCAACAAGCGCCTTCCCCGCTTCCCCTCACCAGTCCCAAGGCAGCTTCACCATTTTGAATGGTTTTCCGTGGGTGCTGGGACCATTCCCAAAACAGTGACCAAACCTCCCCATCAGCTGCATCCCAGGTGCTCCATCCCTCGAGCATCCCATCCCGCCCAGCATGGTTTGCCGGGGCTGTGCCGCGGTCCCTGCCGCACCGTGTCCTGCCGCTCGCCATCTGTCCGTGTCCTGCGCCCAGCTGCTCCGCCACTGAATGTAACTCTGGCCTTGCGGTCACACGTGTCGTGTCAATGGTGCTGCCGCTCCTGCGGGCTGCTCGCTCCTGTACTCCTGCTTGGACAGTGGCATGTAAATTGGCTTTAAAAAAAAAAAATGTGATATCAATGCCTAGACCGTGTTACACACACCGGCATCTCAGGGCTTTGCGAAGCTCCGGGGAGCCCTTCTGCAGCCTCCTCTGGCCGGCAGCCGGGGGGTGGGCGGCACAACGCGTTGTGTTGTTCTGGTCAGGTGTCTCACCTGGGCAGGTGAGACCGTGAGCCCGCGGGCCTGGGCAGGACAGAGGCTCCGACCGGCCCCGAACGGCTGTGCGTGCTGGGGACGCCTCCCCAGGGTGGATTTGTCACCCCCCCAGGTGGCTGTCCCAGAGGCCACCGTTTCCCTGACACCGTCCCCTGTGCCTGCGGGTTTGGGCAGCGCCGGGCTCCCACGGAGCAGGGCGGCTCTGCTGGTGGCACCTGCAGCGCCCGTCCTGCTGGGGACAGTGGCTGCTGTGTCCCCCCTGCTGCTCATGGACGGTGACACTCGTGTCCCCTGCCCAGCACCGCCCCACGGGACAGCCGGTCTGTGGGAAGGGAGAAACCCGGGGGAGCTTGGTTTTCAATCTGACGTTGTGAACAATGGAGGGAAGCAGCTTGTTAGAAACGGATTTCATTGTGTCCTCCTGGAGTCATTTGTCACGTGCGTCTGTGGTGGTTTCCTCCTCCAAGCACAGCGGAGGGCTGGGACCAGCGGCAGCGGGGCTGTGCAGGGCTGTGCGGGCACCATGCTGGGCCGTGCGGGGCTGTACTGGGCCGTGCGGGGCTGTACTGGCCTGTGCGGGGCTGTGCGGCACTGTGCGGCACTGTGCGGGGCTGTGTGGGCGCCGTGCAGGGCTGTGCGGGGCCGTACGGGGCTGTACGGGGCTGTGCGGGGCTGTACCAGCCTGTGCGGGCGCTGTGCGGGGCTGTACCAGCCTGTGCGGGGCTGTGCGGGGCTGTGCGGGGCTGTGCGGGCGCTGTGCGGGGCTGTGCAGGGCTGTGCAGGGCTGTGCGGGGCTGTGCGGGGCTGTACCGGGCTGTGCGGGGCTGTGCGGGCGCTGTGCGGGGCTGTACTGGCCTGTGCGGGGCTGTACGGGGCTGTGCAGGGCTGTGCGGGGCTGTGCGGGCGCTGTGCGGGGCTGTACCGGCCTGTGCGGGGCTGTGCGGGGCTGTACTGGCCTGTGCGGGGCTGTGCGGGCGCCATGCGGCACGGTCCCGCTGCTGGGGACACGGAGCGACGCGGGGACGCGGGGTTGGCCCCGTGCAGGGCCCTGGATGTCGCCGTCAGAGCCGTCTGTCATGTAAAGTGTAGGCTACTTCAAGTGTTTATAAAATTTCCATGAGTTAAAAAAAAAGACGAGTCTAACTGTGCTTTATTTGTTGTTCGTTTAGCAGTGGGGGTGTTGCACCACCCTCTGCGGTGTGACCGTCCCCTCGGGTCCCTGCCTGGACGGACACGGGCTCTCGGTGCCCAGGTAGCGCCAGCTGAAGCAGCAGCTTGAGGTTTTGGGGTTTGTTTTTTCTTTTTTTCTTGGCTCCATGTTTCTCTGCAAAGTTTACTTTCATGGCTGTAATTTTTCAAGGGATGGTTTCCTTCAAAACAACGGTGTTTCAGAGAAAGAAACTGTTTTCTTTTTCTGTTGGCTCTTGTATTAAATGATTATGGATTGGAACGAGCACCGAGGCACTATCCCAGCACTTCTGCTGTCCCAACCCACAGGTGTGTGGTTTGCTTTCTTACGGAAAACGTTTTGATTTAATCTGAGCAAAAAAAATATTTTTCTAGCGTAAGTAAAACCTCGTAGGTTTTTATACAGAGAAAAGATATCAAAACAAGAAGTTTCAAAGCTTGAGGCTGGGCCTCAGCAAGCACTTCCCAGGGGAGGAATTTGGAGAGGTTAAAGGCACACTTCGGTAGACACATCTATATGATAAATTTAGAATTGAAATGTACTTAGTCGAGCACTGGCATCTTAAATTTATGTGCTGCACAGAGACACACAAGGGCCCAGGAATCCACCCACGCGAGACTTATTACAAGATCAGAGTCTTAGTTTTAAGCTCCATAATTCTTGCTGGTCCAACTCTCTGCACAATTAACCAGCTGAATGCTCTGATTTAGGAGCAGCTTTCTACACCAGACATTTTCTTGGCAACCTTCAGGAGCGTTACTTGGCCTGTACATCCATAAATCAAGAGTTGGGCCACCAAAAAAAAATCCTGCAGTTGGCTTAAAAAATCAGGAGATGCTTTAAACCAGTAAAAGGTGCAATGTATTTATTTTCCTTGTATTTTCAGAAGTTCATGAAAGAGCTGCTTCCATAGCCTCTGTAGCAGTCTGGGAGAGAGCTCCCGAAAGGCAGAAGTTCTACAGATTCTTGAAATCGTATGTATTAATAACAAGTTACCATTGCCATGGAGGCTTAGAGGAATACACCCCTTCACCCCGGCACGCCGCCCCCAGGACCTCCATCCCCTCACAGGCCCAGCACCTTTTGTTCATGTCCTGCACGCCCCGGTCCCTCCCCGGTGCCCCGGCCCTGCGGGGACATCGCAGCCCTGTGGGGACATCGCGGCCCTGTGGGGACATCCCGGCCCTGTGGGGACATCCCGGCCCCGCGGGGACATCGCGGCCCACCGGGACATCGCGGCCCCGCCGGGACATCCCGGCCCTGTGGGGACATCCCGGCCCCGCGGGGACATCGCGGCCCACCGGGACATCGCGGCCCCGCCGGGACATCCCGGCCCTGTGGGGACATCCCGGCCCCGCGGGGACATCGCGGCCCTGTGGGGACATCCCGGCCCTGCGGGGACATCCCGGCCCCTCCGGGACATCGCAGCCCTGTGGGGACATCCCGGCCCCGTGGGGACATCCCGGCCCCGCGGGGACATCGCGGCCCCGCCACGTCCCTGTGGTCGCTGTGCCCCGCGGCCCTGGCGCGCCGGGCCTGCTGGCCCTCGGTGGCGCCTGCCCGCCGGGAGCGGCAGCGGGTTTGGGCGAGGAGCGAAGCCCAGCGCTGGCTGACGCCCCCGGTGCCGGCGCGGGTCGGCGTGACCCCGCTGAGCCCTGCGGGACGCAGCGGGTGCCCAGACACAAGTTGCAGCCGCGGTGAGGAACGAGCAGCCGAGCTCTCTGCAGGCGCCAGGTGAAGCCTGGAGTTTCCATTGCTCTGACCTGGAGGGAGCTGCAAAATGTATGTTGTGCAAATTGGAGAAACTGAATTTAAAGGGCTTTCTTAATAAACAATTAATCTGCTCGTTAGCAGGCCCTGTGGTCTCAGGCACACCCTCTGCAGCTGGGAGCCCTTTACCATGGGGGTCTGTACAACCACCAGCTGTGTCCAGCCATAGTCTGCAACTGCTGTGTTTAAATACCCATTTGCAGTCCTGGACCCACAGAAAGCTGGTGGCCCTGGCCCTGTTTCTGTTCTTTGACCAGGATCAGTAAGTGCTTTAGGACACTGGCAGCCACAGGACAGTTTGGCCGGATCCTGAGCCCTCGGGGCAATGCAGAAGCACAACGTGCATGGCAGGGGCTGCACGTGCAGCATCATTCGCCCCGTCCACGCGCTGGTCCAGCCGCGGGGCCAAGCCCGGCCAGGCGAGGGGATGGACCCTGGGACACTGTGACTGCGGCTGCAGGAGTGGGGACACCACGGTGTGAGGCTTCGGCACAGGTGGGTGTCCCGCGGGGCTGTGGGGGCGGGTCTGCGCTGTGCTGGCTGTGTCCCAGCCGCGTCTCTGAAATAACGCCCTGCAGAGCATCTCCCCACTCTGGGGCAGCCTTGGGGGGGCTCAGTGCACCCCAGACCCCATAAACCTGGAAGGCTGATGGGGAGATGGTTGCTGGTGCAGCTGGGTCGGTGTGTGCAGGGCTCCCAGGGAGGCAAACCACTGCCGAAATGTGTGTTTACAGCAACTCATTGCCGTTTTAGGAAATGGAACAATTTTTCTGTTTTAAAGATTTCCCACTGGCTGTTCTGAGGACAAAGGCAAGCAAACTGCTCTAAAGCACGGAGCCATTTTGGGGCTGCTTGACATGAGATGTTTTCAGGGTGGGGGGGAAAGGCAGCAAGATTGATTCCTCGCTTGGTTTCTGCTGTTCAGACCCCTCTGCCAGGCACAGCTCCCCGGTGCTGCAGGGGAGAGGGGCCGTGTCCCAGCAGCCCCGCAGGCTCGGCTGACGTGGTCCCACCGCGTTTGTCACCCCAAAGGCCCGGGAAGGGCCCGGAGACAGCGGCTGTTTGCTGGCTGGGCTGCAGAGACCCAAAGACAGATGTACCTCGCAGCGAGCAGTGCAGCTCTGCGGCCCCCAGACCTCCCAGCAAGTCCTGCTCCCCGCTGCAAAGTGTTGGTTTTTCTCAAGTGCATGGTTATTGTGGAGATTAAGTGGGTTTCTGCTCCAGAGCAGGACCATTGCCGAGGACAGAGCGCTTGGCTGGGCGCTTCTCCCTTCCCTCGGGAGGCAGCACTGGCCCCCCGAGCCCCTGTCTCTGCCGGGATGGGGCCGGGGGCTCTCAGGGTAATTTGCAGGTCATGGTGAACATTGGGTGGGTGGATCATGATGTGCAGCAGAAACGGCTGGAACGTAACAGAGCAAAACCAGTTCAGGTGAAGCGAATTTGCCTTTTTGAGCAGACCCAACCCCTGCACAAGAGCCAACTCATTTCCTGCTCTGCTCACACGGGGAAACTCTGCAGAACCACCGGGGCTGGAGCCAGCAGGAGGACACAGGCTGGGAGATCCGGAGCCACGTGAAGGACGAGTCTGTCCCCCTGTGACGTGTTGGACCAGCGGCTCCCGAATGTCCCGGGGGATGTTGGTGGCTACGTGAGAGTTTGACAGAGGGACACTGGGTCTAAAGGATGCTGACAGGTACCTGAGAACAGCGCTGGATTGTTCAGTGCTGATTAAGGGTGAATTTGGAAAATAACGCATTCATTTTTAACTGTGGCTCAAATAGAGGGACAGGATCATAGTCTCTGCAGATGACTAAATGTGACACTTCTCCACATGGGAAGGGGTTTTGCACTGCTGAGCACATTCTGCTTTCGGTACCGGTGCCTGTACCACCGCTGGCCAGTTACGCACCAGACATCTCCAGCTCTTTGTGCACTCGTGAGGTATTATGTTTTTCCCATGCTCTTTGATTTGTCTCACAGTGAACAAAATCTTGACCCTGTGCAGCATTCACATCTGTGCTTTAGATTTAAAAAGTAGGCTGATGATAAGCCGTCTTTTTTATTACTCAGAGAGCGTAGGTCAATTTTATAACAAAGTTCCAGCAGAATGGATTTACAACTGCTCATAAAGATACTGAAAACAACAACAAAAGGAGGAGGACACTGGCCTTTATTAGCTCCTTGCTTTGAGAAATACATTAATCAAATGAAATTCAATTTAAAAGACCCAAAGAGGCATATATGAAAGGATTAGTCAATTGATGTGTAAATGAATAAACAGTTCAGACATGATTACTAGCAAAATCTGACTGTGAAAACAGCCTATATGAATAACCCCACATACAGCCTTGTCCACTGGAAAATGACCCACTTGTCCCTGGCATCTCTGAGAGCTAATGTTCATCACACCAGATAACATTTTTCATGCACATACTGAAACAGAAGCCAAATACACACGTAGAGCAGCGTTCCAACAAACGAGATTCTGCCTTTATTGTGCTTAGAACAACAACAGATTTTAAGGTTACAAAAAGAGCTGAACACCAAGCGTGAAGGTCTGGCCTGTGGCACTCACGTGGGACCAAGCCTGGACTAAACCAGTCCAAAAGTGGGTATGTGGGTGTCCCCCAGCGCAGGGCGATGGGTTCTGTCTCCATCCCGGCTGCCAGGCAGGCTCCTCTTTTCGTTATGAGAATAAACATCCTCCAGGCAACACGGTAGGTCTCTGTTCTCTTTATCCAGTGCCTTCAGGGCCAGATCATAGTTCCAATTAAAACAAAAAAAGAGCAGTGGCAGCAATCCAACTAACATCTTTCTTTAGGAGCAGAATTTGGCCTCAGATGCTATTAATTTAGGCAAAAGACTGCCGTTTCTGAAAGGTGACTGAAAAAGACTGCAGGGTTGCAACCATAATAAAATGCTATGTGTGTGCTTCAAATTCATCGCCCATCCTGCAGAGGAGAAAGGTGCAGCCAAGTCCCATCGAGATGGGGCAAGGGCTTTTTCCATCTCGGCGCAGGACGCTGCAAACTTAGGGAAATAACCACGTCATTGTACCTGAAAGTCCTTCTGCCCATTCCATGGGCTACTTGTTCTTTTTCTTTTGGTAATCCTGCAGTGTTTGCTTCATGACTTCACTGAGCTACGGCAAAACAAGCCATTGCAGGGACATTCTGCTTTGTTAACTCCATGAACACAGCTGTGGGCTAGGAGTCCTTCCCAGGCAAAAAGGCACCGGCAATGAGCTTTTTGGCTTATTACAAAGAAAACAAAATATATCAATATAGAGAACTCTGTTTATTACAGAGACATGTTAACAAATAAAACCAGCATTAAATTGCCACGGAACACAAAATACCTGGCACAGAGAGCAGCTGACTGTGAATTTGCTGTGGTTGCATGTGTGGGGCAGATATTCAGCTTTTCAACCACAACTGCAGGTTCCTCTCCCGTTTAAAGGGGATGAACACAAGTCCTTGTGAGCTGCCTGGGCACAGGGGCCATTGTCATGGTGCAAGAAAGGATTTCTGTGCCTCTAAAAGTCTACTTGGAAACACTTAGAAAACAGCTAC
Organism: Caloenas nicobarica; assembly: GCF_036013445.1. Taxonomy (NCBI): domain Eukaryota; kingdom Metazoa; phylum Chordata; class Aves; order Columbiformes; family Columbidae; genus Caloenas; species Caloenas nicobarica. Next base: position 22,448,622 of record NC_088256.1, read on the forward strand.
CACCACCTCAGAATCCCAGGATTCTGCCCAAAAGTGCAAGGACACTTCGTGCAGTCGAAGAGGGCAGAAGTAAAGGACACTGTCATCCCCCGAGTGCAAATACTATCCCTGTCTAACCAGAATCAGCTACAAGAAAGCTGGAGAAGCAGCTCCTGACACCAGACAGTGCCAGTCTGCGCTCTGTTCATGGCACTAAAGGATGGACCTTTGAAAACTGGGCTGTACCCAACCAGAAAAAAAATCATTAAAGTAAAAGTTTCCATTAATATTGGCACATACTGACTCATCACCTGAAGGATATTTAGTTGTAATCAGTGTGCAATCAGAAAATAAACTCTCTTAGAGCATTAAACAGATACCATCTTTAGCAATATAAAATGGGGCATGCCTTCATATATATATATATATATATATCTCTATCTGTTTAATATAAGTCATTGAAACATCCAGGGAGCGAGCTCAGTGAGCGCAGTGACGGCGCAGGGGCTGCAGGGACAGCCGGTGACAGGGACAGCAGGTGACACCTCAGGTCCCAGCCCAGCATCCCCAGGGCCACGGCAATGGTGATAACTAAGGACAACCTCACCTGCACCCTTTAGCTCAGGAAATTGTACCTGTTTGCACAAAAACGCTGCTCCCGGGCTGACACCAACTCGTGTTCCTCATCTCCGATCTGCTGCCTTCGGCAGGAGCTGACCATCTGAGCCAGGACCCGGATTAAGCCAGCGCAAAAGCCCAGACAGCTCCTCCCTAAACCAGAGCAGAGGAACTGCCGGGGATGGGGACAGGGGCTGGGAAACCTCAGCAACAGCTTCTACATGACTGTGAAGACGGTGACAATCTTTTGCTTTATTAAAGCAAAAGCAGACAAGAAAACGCGAAGTATAAAGACATATGGCAGGATCTGGACTTTGGTATTCCTTAAATATCTTTTTTTCCCCAGTTCCTGCACCAGCTCATGAAAATAAACAAGGCAACAGCATTAAACTCCCCCCAGCAAATACACACACAGGTGCCAGTGATCCTGGTTCCCACACCCTCCACTCATCACTCTAGTAATATCACAAAAAGTCCACTTTTGAATAAACAGTTGAAGCAGTGTACTTTGATGCTGGGGAGGCACAGAACACAAGCGCAGTGCCGAGGGGCTGCACCCCCTCTTCTGGCAGACAACGCGCACACCATCCCCTTCCAAACCAGTCTTCATTTGCACTAGGCTTCCACCAGCAAATCAGCGCATGCAAATCCTTATTAAGTTCAATTTCTTCCCAAACTCCCAGCAGAAAATTACCCAGCAGGATACCTCCACTGTCATTAGCTAACGAAAACTTCACTGCCGTGAGCCTGTGCAGAACACAAAGCTCTCCAGAGGAGCTATTCAGATTGCTCATAAACATCCTCCTGTTGATGACAGAGATCAGGGCATTGCCAACCCAGTTATTTATTGTATCCTGCTAATAGCCATAAAATGTTCAAGAAAAGACGAACGCACCAGCAGGATCTTTTTTACTGGTTCATTTGCAAGTATCAGTAGATCATATCAACATTTTAAATGCTCGCTGCCCTCTAAAATAGGAAAAGTTATTAAGAACACCATCATTCAGGAAGGTTATCTACAGATTCTGCTGCCACCTATACAAAGGGATTTCAGGAGGAAGAGCACGGTCAGAGACATATCCAGCAGGGGAGGAAAACCCATTACAAATAACCAAAGAGAGATCCTCTCCTTCAATAGTTTTGAGTTGTTTTTCCCTACTCCTTACTTTAATGAAAATCCCATAGCATGACAGAAAAATATTAGGCAAAATTAAGTGTTTGTTCTTACTGGGAGCTCACAAAGAACCCAGACGTACCGCGGGGCATCGCCTGCAGAGCTGAGCGTGACACAGCTCCTGAACCGCCCAAGCAGCAGAGGCACCAGCGCTGTTGTCTGCGCCACACGTACGCGGTCACCAACGGCCCAATCCTCCTTCCCTTCGCTTTTACACACACCCAACACGAGCAGCTGGTGTCACACAGGGGAACGGGGGGCGATGTAACACGTGTCTGATGGGGCTCAGCTCTGTGCCGAGGCCCGCAGGGCTGCTCCGGCTGGGCACGGCTGTGCCGCGAGCATCGCTCCGCGCCGCAGCGGCAAAGCCCCGCTTGCCAAAGAACCAAACGTGCCCTGGCACCGACTCACCGGCATAAGGGCACCTTGTAGATGTAGCGGAGCTCAGCAAATAAACAGATCTGAACGTCAGCATCAGATGGGTCTGCGTTTCCTTCTGAACGTGGGACAGCACGTGTGGGATGGCGTGCGCAGGGCAGTGTCACCCTGGGCTGCAATCAAGCACTGCAATTAGCAGGAGCTGCGCGCATTGCTCAGGAAAGCATTAGGTCTCGTCGGCGTTTCCTTTGCAAACCCCTGAAGCGCCATGGCAGGTGCCACAGCCACGTCCCCGGGGACAGGACCCACCGCCAGCGTGCCGCAGTCCCCCAGGCCCCGCAGGTCCGTGCTGCTCTGCTCCGGGAACGCGCTTCTGCTGGCCACAGAAAGAACAGTTGTGACAAATGGAAAACCTGCAGCTGGAAAGCCGGGTCTGCGGACACCAAGGGGAGCAGAGCCGGTGTGGGGCCGGGCAGGGGCTGCGGGTGCCACCGGAGAAGGGGACAGCGTGAGGTCTGAGGGCGTCAGGCACTTGCGGAGGTGGGTATGGCCGCGTTGGAGCAGCAGCTGTGGAGGACGGGAATGCGACTGCTGAGTGCTTGGTGTCTGCGGGACGGAGCAAGATACAGCTTGACCGGCTGTAGGAGAAACATCCCAGGTGGAAAACAGCAGCCATCCGCCATCGCTGGGCATCTCCGAAGGTCATCTCCAGCCCTTTTGCCGACAAGCCCGTGACGCTCCATCAGCTAATTAATGTTAACGCCCGTCCGCGCCGCGGGGCTGCAGGCGTTGCGGTCGCGGTGCTGCCCGGCGCCGAGCGCACAGCGGCTGTGCGGCAGCTTCCGACCCAGAGCAGGTCCTGCCAGTTCATCAGGCTGAAAATTCATCTCTTCCACATAACTCTGCTCCGTTTCTCTACTGCAGTATTTTAATTCACCTGCTTCCCAGCACCATAAGGCAAATAAGAAGTCCTGAAGGAGGCCAGTAAGGTAACCCACACCCCAGCTTCTAGGTTCTTGTCTTGTTTTTAAAAAAAGCCCAAACCCAACAATTGCTGGCATTTCTCCCACGGCCCTGGGCCACTAAAAGTCACTGTGGAAAACACACAAGCAAGAGAACGTAGACACAGTGCTGCAGCCACCGTCCCTGTGCCAGCACGGCCAGCCAGACCTGGGCAGAAGCTGTGGTGGGTAGTTCAGCTCAGAGGTACCTCAGGAAAAACAGAAATCTCAGGAATCCCAGCAGGTCGTCGTTTGTCAGTGTCCGTCCGCTGGGCAGGCGGGATTCCCCAAGGCACTGCAGTGCGGTAGTGCAGAAATAACCGGCAGGAGATGGCTGAGACGGCGGCAGAACCGGGGTCCCTCGGGAAGATCACTGTGCGTGGAAGTAGATGGGCTTGACTTTTCCAGACAGGATCTTGGGAACCTGCACAGAGATGATCTCGGCCATCATTTCAGGATAGTCCACGCTCACCATATGGGCCTTAATCAAAAGGTCAAATGTAAACTGGTGCAGATCCTTGGCAATCTGCGAAAGGAAGAGCGTTTGGTCAGTGAGAAGCCCCTGGGCAGCGGTTTCTCTGGGAGGACCCGGCGCAGCGGGTCGGGGCTGGGCCTGGCTGTGCCGGGAGCTGCTCTGCCCGGCCACCGCGGCCCTGCCCGCCGCCAGACGCGGGTTTGTGTCCCCAGGGTGCGCGAGGAACTGCCCAGCCTGGGAGCACGCCGCGTTTTTTGCTGTGATCCCTGACGCTCAGACATTACCGAGTCCCACAAAAACGGGCACGTATCAAAATGGCTCTTCCTCAGTCCTACAGAAACTTATCTTACTGTGTGCAGATGCTGCTGACCTCACTTCCTAAGAATTACTTTTTGCTTGTAAACATACAGCTGTAGGGGCAGGGAGCTGAGGCCCAGGAAAAAGGACAGGCCTGGCTCATGTGCCACCAGTAAAACTAAGTCACAAACAGAGAATTTATTTTCACTGCTATAATCAGAGAAGATTCACTAGAGGCACTGAGATTTTGAGCTGTTCTGTTAGGCTGGTGATGGAGAAGTGTTTTCTACAAAGAGCTTTCCATTGCTCAAAACGGAAGCCCATACACCCAGGTGGTTATTGCAGGCAGTGACAGGCGCAGATAACTCACACCCGCAGCACACTCAGCCTCTGTCTTTTCCCTGTCGCTTAATTTGGGAGCACACGGCAATGCTGTCCCAGCAAAGGTGTGCCAAGAATTAAGCCACAAAGAATCACAGAATCATCCAACAGCTCAGCTTGGAAGGGACCTAGAAAGGTCACCCAGTGCAACCTTTCCTGGGAAAGGGAGCGTGGATGAGACCATCTCGTGCCCTGTCCCACCGCATCTTGGAAACCTCCGCTGGTGGGGACTACCAACAGCTCCAGAGAAGGATCATTCTCCCTGTAAGAGGTTGCTTTTTTATGTTCTTTCTTACATATATAGATAGACATTTCACTGTCCTCTCTTACAGGATGCACGGAGTCCAGGACCTTGGTGAGCTGGTAAAACCGCCGAGAGCAGGATGTAGGGTTCTTCCTCTTGCAAGCAATGATACGGTCAAGTTCCTTGATGTAATTCATTCGAAGTTCATCGAAGAGCTTCTGGTTCTTCAGGCCATCCACTGGAACTGGAACACAGTAAAGAAACAGTAAGAGTTACCCAGAGAATGAAGAGAATATAAAAGCAAGAGGAAGGCTGAGGAAGTGGTGAGTGCAGACCCGAGAAGGAAGTTCTGCCCACCAGCTACAGTCTTCTGACCAGCTCAGTGGACTAGTGCTAGCCCAAGGCTGCGTGTTCAGCACTCGTTATAGCAGACAGGCAAGAGAACGGACTGCAGCACTGCTTTCCCGCTCAGCAGGTGACACTCAGAGGTCCCCACGGTGGCAGCGGCCAGGCTGAGGAGCCGCCCCCGGGGAGATGCTGTGCTCGGCAGCGGTGGGACGGGTCACCGCGGGCTGGCCGGTGGCTTCCTCGCCACAGCAGCTCCGTGTCTGTGAGCAGCTCAGAATGAAGCAGAGAGGGGAACACCCACAGCCACCCCCGGGAAGCACGTGCACAGGGACAGCAGCAGACACCTCTGGTGTGACACAGCGCGGGTCTGCGAGGAGGGGCCGGGACTCACTGATGCTGAAGAAGAGCAGAGCCTTCATGCAGAGGAACTCCTGCGGCGTGATCTGCAGCCAGCCGAACTCCTGGGAGAGGTGCCGCATCCTCACGCACTGGCTGTACATTCGGGACTTGTGCATGCGGTACCTGGGGGGCGAGACGCGTCAGGCGCGGCTCGAGGTGACGGCCTCGTGTGACGTGGGCAGGACGCGGCCCGAGCCCGGCGCTGCTCGGGGCGTGCCGGCAGCAACGGGCCGGTGTGCGGGACGGGAACGTCGTCCAAAACGCCCGTGCATAACTATGGGGTCCACCTGGGACTGCAGGGTTTGTGTGACCCTCTGCCGTCCTGAAACAGGCTGCAGTGAGTCGGCCAACCTGGCTGTCCGCGAGGGACACGGAGCTGAGCTCGCAGCTCTCAGAGAGCACGTTTGGGTTCACTTGCTGCTGGGCCCGGTTATTGGGTTTAAGCTCCTCTACCTTCCTGTCAATAAACCCTCCCTGACCCTAAGTCATCAGAGAGAACCCCCTGGCACTTACAATACACATTACAATAGACATTTCCACCTTGCTGTGCCCCGGTGGAAGCCGAACCCAAGGCCAGGCCGAGGCACCAGGAGGAAGGACCAGGAGGAAGGACCAGGAGGAAGGACCAGGAGGAAGGACCAGGAGGAAGGACCAGGAGGAAGGACCAGGAGGAAGGACCAGGAGGGACACTGCAGCTCTCCTGATGGCTCCTGGGATCCCTGCAGAGCACTCGGAGGGGACACACAGGGCCCTCCTGGGCTCCGTCGGGCACTCTGGGAGCACCATGACTCAGGCTGCACATTTCATAGGCAAATTCCTTGTCTCATTCTCATTTCTCATCTAGTCTGACCCAGACAAAGCACAATATTAGATTGTTATTTTGCACTTACTCATTGAAGACCAAATCTGGAGCGAAGTAAAGCATCCTGGAATTGACGTTGGTGAAAGATCTCCAGCCCATAGCAAAAACCATCAGGCCCATCCAAGAGTACTGGATTATTGACATCTGGTCATCCACATGCAGGTTACGAAATCCTATAAAAAAATGAAAGGAGGATGTTACAAATTACTGTTGGGTTCCTGCAGTTACCAGGGCCGTTTCTGCGCAGACCCCAGCTCTCCTGCAGCACTCTTGTCATGATGATATGGTCCACAGCCCGACCTCAGCCCGTCCCGGGACACGCACACCCAGCGGGTGACACCACCGCAGGGTCACCAGCCAGGTGACACCGCCGCAGGGTCGGTCACCAGCAGGGTGACACCGCCGCAGAGTCACCAGCAGGGTGCTCACACCCTGATGGGCTCGGAAACAGCCAAAGCCCAAAACTGCAACTGCAAGGAGAGGAAGGGGATCCCCAAACACAAGGAGGAGATAAAGAGAAACCCAAGCAGCAGAGTGTTCTGAAGGAAGGCGGAGACAAGTGAAATAAATGACATCTTCCCCCTGCGTCTCAAAGATCTTCACAAACAGTATTTGAAGCTTTGCAAGACCCAGTGAGGTGGACGAGTGTCATTCTGCAACAGACTGGACAAAAAATCCAACAAGATGCGATCCAGTGGCTTCCTAAAGTCCTGTGGGACACCAGGTCCAGCTCCCCCAGCACAGCTCCTGCCACAGCCCTCGTTACTGGCACTAATGAGACACCCCGACCCACCGAGTCCTGCTGTGCCACGTGCTCCACAGTCATGGGGTAACCCACAAAGTCTCTGCTCCAAGACATTCATGTTTCTTGCGTGAAACAGTATTTCAAGAGTGAAATCAAGAGCCGATGAGGATTTGTTTGATTCGTTTGCTCTGTGCTGCTGACAGAAATCAGTGAGTGCAGGGGGAGCGGGAGCCCCAGCAGCAACACGACCAACCGCAGCACGTTCCGCGGCACCGAGGCAGCAACACGACCAACCGCAGCACGTTCCGCGGCACCGAGGCAGCAACACGACCAACCGCGGCACGTTCCGCGGCACCGAGGCAGCAACACGACCAACCGCAGCACGTTCTGCAGCACCGAGGCAGCAACACGACCAACCGCAGCACGTTCTGCAGCACCGAGGCAGCAACACGACCAACCGCAGCACGTTCTGCAGCACCGAGGCAGCAACACGACCAACCGCAGCACGTTCCGCGGCACCGAGGCAGCAACACGACCAACCGCAGCACGTTCCGCGGCACCGAGGCAGCAACACGACCAACCGCAGCACGTTCTGCAGCACCGAGGCAGCAACACGACCAACCGCGGCACGTTCCGCGGCACCGAGGCAGCAACACGACCAACCGCAGCACGTTCTGCAGCACCGAGGCAGCAACACGACCAACCGCGGCACGTTCCGCAGCACCGAGGCAGCAACAAGCCCACACTGACCAATTGCCTCCTTTGGTGCCATTCTGGCACTCAAGGAAATAAAATTTAAAACTTCCTTTATTTTCAACCCATTAGGACTTCACCAAATTCAAGTAAATGGCTTTTAATGTATCATACTCAGAGCCAGCGAGTAACCCTGAGGCCTCATCACAGGATTATAGATTGCTCCAGTTTTCTCTGTCAAACACACAATGCATTTATCTAATTACTATAAAAATGAATATGAAAACCTCTGCTGAATCGCAGGCTAAACAAAAACATCAATTAAATTCAAATTAGAATTCCCAGATGGTGGTGCACAGTTAAATCCCAGGCGTGTTTACAAGACACGCACAAACACGACTCCAACACTGCACTTTTTCCAGATATTTGTAATTAGTCAAATGGGTATGTCCGTGGAGAGCCCCGGCCCTCTGGGTGAGCGGTTCTGTGTTCCGGGCACCCTTGAGAGAGTTTCCCTTTGTCAGCGTGCGTACAGTCTGGGTCATCGTTCTGGGGTGTTAACTGCAGTAATAACACCCCGACCAGCACCTGCAGCGGGTTGAACGCCATGAGTGCTGGTTGATTTTGGATTACCCCTGTTTCTCATTGGCTTCTGTCTCCTGGTTTTGCCTTTGTTGTGAAATAAGGTTTGTTTGAGCTTATCACTTGTTTGGGTTAGTTCTGGTGCACCTCTGTGACAATCTGGTTTCAAGAAAATAATACGTTATTTCAATTAAATGTTAAAGCAATTCTAACGCCTCCGGTGTATAATTACAAACCACTGCGGCATGTCTGTCTCTCTCCTGGGAAGCTGTCAACTGCAACTGAGCACAAGGCATTTTATTGCTGACTAAACTTGCTTCACATTTGTATGTTTTCCTTTCATCTTTCATGCCACTGGATTGAAAAACTGAAGCTTGTGTGCAAGTGGCGTCCTACTGCACCTGAGCAGGCGATTTCCATCCGTGGGCGCTGGGCTGCCGCCCCAACACGAAGCCCTGGCAGCCGCGGCGAAACCCGTCAGCAGCGCACAAGTACAGACACGGCCCGGGCGGCACCCGGGCAGCTCGGGGACGTTATAAAACCCATCGTGCTCATCTCGCGCACATGTTGAAATTAGATTTCATATTTAATTACACTACTGCATGCTATAAAAACTATTTATCCAGTAAATTTGGGCAGAGATTAATTCAGCGCCTAGGAAAGCCTAAGCCATCCACAGCAACTGCTCCCTTCCCGGACTTGCTGCTGTTGTCGCCCCTCGCCCAGTTTCTGCAGAGACCGGGAGAACCGGAGCGTCTTGCCGCGGAGCCGGCGGCCGGCCCTGCGCGGGGAACCGCCCGCGCTGCCGCACTGCCACAAGGAGGAACGTCCCATCGGTCCGCTACACACTCACCCCCGCAATCCATAAGGTGGGGTTTTCTCTTTTAAAGTTGCTCTTAGAAGGAAAGATGTTTCTTGTCCTCAGAGGGAACTGGCAGCCAACGCTCTGTGAAGAGGGGCGGACGGAAGCGCAGAGCGACGGGCAAAGCCCCGTGCGGTTTGCAGGAGGCTCTGGCCAGGCTCAGCGCGGGACGGCCGGGACACGCGCCCCAGGAAAGACGCTCTGAACCACGCGGCAAGAGAATCCCACAAACACAATCGTATTTGTGACGGCAGATGCTCTGCCTTCAAAAGAGACGCCAGGACTTCCCAGGGAGTTGGGCCCGAGAGGCGCGGGGGGGCCAGACCGCGGCCGACGCCACCGTGCGCGGCAGGACCCGCTCGCCCCGCGATGCTCCCGGCAAACCAGCGCCAGAGCCGCCCCCGCGGGGACGCCCCCCAGCACCCGCCCCCCAACCCTCCGCTGGGGGTTCATCGCTCCTCTGTGCCATGAGAGGCATCTTCCTGCACTCATTCATTACCTTGTAATTAGGCTCACTGAAAAAAAAATATTTGTGCAAGCTTTATCACTGTTTTAGGAAAGGTATTTGAACACAACGGGTTTGTTGTCACAAGACTTTAAGATTGCTTTCTGCTTGTCCACAAAAACAAGTTCTAGAAACACAGTGGCCGATTTTTCTAAAAGGAATCACTGTTTCCAGTTTCTGAGCTGAAACGCCTTGAAACAACACTAATTTTCAGAAATCAGACACGTATCATTTTCTGGAAACCTCCCCCCTCCAGGCATCTCAGATGACGTATGGCCAAAATCACTGTAAACGAAAATAAATACAAACCTAATGCCACAATAAATTGTTAAATTGTTAGTATTGGCGCAGTTTGAAGAGACCTAAAAGAAGCTACCTTCTACAGAAAGGAATCATAGCAAAAGTAAAATTAAATTTAGTGATGATTTGAAAAAGATCAATGCATAACCTTTTCCTTGTGAATGATCCTAAGGCAGCCTAGTTTGGAAATAAATGTGTTATCTTCCCTCTTGACGCACTGCTGTGCCAGAATGGCATCTTCCTAGGAGATCAGCAGCTGAGCAACGTCTCGTTACCATAAAGTAACACTTCTAATACGAAAAAATACTCATTTTGTGTCTGGAAATGTTATTGTCCAGAGAATGAAAAAGGATGCACAATCAGTTGTATCATTATAGTTAAAGGATGAGTTAGACACAGTATAAGGCAACAGATTTGAAACAGAACAGCGAGCAATGGCCTGGAACCCCATGAACCCCGACTAACCGAGGACACGTAGACTTGGCCATAGCTCTAATAACCAGGTCCTGCGGTACCAGGTGCCGCGTCTCCCCGATCACACCTGTGCCAGCTGCTGGAACCCACAGGTCTGCGGCTGCTGTGCCACACCTGTCCCTGTCCCCATCAACGTCCCTGTCCCCCCCACCCGCAGACCCGTCGTTTGTCACAGACCCATTTCCTGACAGCTTCGGGGATGAACTGAAGGCTTTGCATTTGCTGCCAGTTAAAATTATCTTTAAACTAACGTGTTTGAATGCTGAGCTAAATTAACACCTTCACTGAATTTATTCATACGGAAAGGGGAAAATACATACTCCTTCCACCTACCTTGAAGTGGACAGATTTCATGGATTTAATCAGAGTTTCTCATTCTGTGTTTCAGCAGCTTTCTTGGCAAGCTGTGATTATTTAATCTTTCATTTCCAGGGACACCACAGTTTGATTCTACCTTCTATGCAGAATTTCAATTGCAGTGGGTCCAAAGGGCCATACATTAAATTTTCTCCACTGGACAGAGGCTGATATTGCGACCACGGGCACACAAAATTCAGAAATGCTCCCACCTAATGCTGTTTTCTTCCTAGGGTGTCAGTGAAACCTCTCTGTAAGTGCAGCAACAGCATGCTGTATATTAATCACTCAGTATACAGGTGATGCTCATTGCAGGATGCAAGGTCAACAATCACCTATTAACCAATATTAATTTATTGCCAGTACTACCAGGCTGAGGTAGTTACAGGTGTGAGTTCCTGCTCCCCATGCCAGCAGCAGCCACTGGAAACTAAAACCTTTACACTGATTTCTCTCTTAACTGAAGCTCAGGGCTGCTTGTGCTTAGTGAAGCCAATGCTTGTGCCAGACGTGCCTCGCTAACGGGGAGAGGGGACATCGCCACCCTGCCTGGGGAGCAGGCAGCGCTGCCAGCAGGTGCCGGGCTGCCCTCGGCTGCGCACGGAGCCCGTGAGATGCGCTGCCGTGCGCTGATGTGCGCCGTGCGCTGATGTGCGCCGTGCGCTGCCGGTGTCACCCCGGGCGCTGTCCCCCTGCCCAGGCAGCCCGTGCTGCTCCTGCCCTCCGCTCTGCTCCCATCGCACCTCGTCAGCAACGGCCTTCATTAGCAACCTCCAGCCCCACAACGCACTGTGGGAAGATCTTTCTGTTTTGGTAAAAACAGCTGCATCCTGCTGGTTTAAATTGCTTGGGTTTTGTTTCCATTATTTCTGCCCCTGCACACGTTCACCGGCATCATGCACCTCCCGAGCCCGCCGAGCGCCAGGCTACCCAGCCAGCCCGTGGGGCTGGGACCTGAACACACTTCTGCTTTATTAACCAAAATGTAATTTAAATAAATTAGAGACAGCAGACTACCTGTGGCTGGGGGGAGCATTCTGCACGTTTACCCAAAAAGCAAAGCAGCCACAGTGTGTGCAGGGCAGGGCAGCGCTGGGGCAGGGCAGCGCTGGGGCAGAGCCGGCTGTCCCTCAGCCGGCACCTCAGGGAGCCCCAGCGCCCGCAGAACCGGCAGCAGAACCTGCTGCCCAGCACAGGGGCTGCCGAGGCACCGCCAAGCACCACCGCACCAACACTGCCGCGGCTGCTCACTGCTTCCCTGGAAAACATCAGCACAATGACTAAGTGGTGAATTTGTGGCCATTACTGTTGAACTCCAGCACTGGCATATGCCAGGGAGCCGCTGGAGAAAGCCGGGAAAAACACACAGGCTGTGCCTTCACTGCAGGAGCAGTGATGCCAACGGTCAGACCTGCACCAGACGTGATGGTAATGATCAGACCTGCAGCAGATGTGATGGTAACGATCAGGCCAGCACGAGACGTGATGCTCCGTGGTCGCAGATGGGGGTGGCCGGCAGCACCCGTCCCATCGCAGTGTGCCCACACGAGAGCTGGGCTCTGCACAGGACCCCCTGCCCTGCAGAGAGTTTGCGGTTATACTGTAACCGCCCAGAGCGCGGTGACCGCCCAGATGTAGGATAATTTTGCCCAGATGCCGTTGCTGGCACAGCGGGCACCAGCCCAGCACTGCCACGCACATGGGGTCAGAGATCAGGTGCAGCACAGGAGAGTAAAAGCCTTTGATAAAGGGGTGGTTATGATGACACATGTTTTTCAAAGCACTCTCCCTTTCCATTAGTGCTACTGCAGTTTCACAACCTCAGCCCCCGGATTGCCGGTCAGGTTTGGTCGTATCTCCATGTACATTTCTGGAAAAATCTTGATGTCTGGTATAGGTAAGTCAGGAGAGAAAGCACAGTTTGTCCCTGGTTTCACATGCCAGGTGAACCTTTTCTGACTCAATAACATAAGAAATAGAAGGGGCTACTCTACATTTAAGCATGTGCAGACTGACACCCCTGGGGCCACCAGTCAAGCTGCTTCCAAGGGGGCTGCCACATTTCTGGGAACATCAAACATCTGACTGCAGCTCATCACCAGGTTTTGGCACACAGTGGCAAACTTCCTTTGCCTCAGTGTTCTCCTTGGCCACATCACCTGCACACAGGAGCAGGATCTCCGGAACCAGCCCCACGCCCCAGCTCAGGGATGCGGAAGGTGAAGCAGCTCCCGCTGCACCCACAGTGATCTCAGTCCTCTGTAATTTCACTCATTCCCCTGGCAGGATTACAACATGCAACAGGCAGCGTGTTACAGACTGGTAACCTCTGTGCTCAGAACCATGGAGTGTATTCAGTGAAACACATCTATCACCAGGATGTTTTCATTTACAGCACCTAAGAGCTATTACTATTTGGAAACTTTCCAACCGTAATGTACTCCCATAACACAACTCTGAATGCCTCATAAATATATTCCAGCAGCCTCTCACACAAGAGCAACCTGACTACCAGGAAGAAGCCCTTTGGGATTTCATCTCTCTCTTTTGCCATTTTGCAATTAATTGGCCTATGAAATACAAAAAGGTGAGGAAGGATCTCCTCCATCTCTCAAGCCTCAGCTCCTTTCAGCCCAGTTTCTCCCATCTCACTTTCGCATCATGAAATAGCACACATCTGAGTTACCTGGGGGAACTATCACCACTCTATGCAGGTTACAGGATGGGCTAATGCTGGTTTTGAGAAGCCTTCTGCAGGTCTGGTGGCCACAGCCCTGCCTGTGGAACAGAACCCTGCAGGGAGAGCGGGAGGAGAGCAAGAGCCTGAGCCCTGACAGCACCAGCCCCTCAGTCTGCACAGCACCGTGAGCTGGGTCGTCAGCGGGGACAGACCCCGACCCACACCTTTCTACAGACTTCGCCACCTCTGCCATCAACCAGCCACCCACAGCAGACAAACCCAAGGCTGCTGCAGCTGCTTCTGGAGATGTTACACAGAGGGGTGCGCATGAAGATGCTCCCCAAGGAGCAGAGCGATGGTGGGACGCACGCTGCGGACCCCTCCTCCCAACCCACCCCAGCAATGCAAGCGGAGCCTTGAGGTCAGTGCTGGGGAAGGGATGGGCTCGTTAGTTAGTTAGTTAGTTAGTTAGTTCTCCTCTCACCTGGCAAGGCCTTTGCCCATTTGACCACATAGACCAGCTGCCTCTCCCCGAGCTCGTTCAGGCTGCTCAGCAGGTTGGAGAAGGAGTCGGGCTGGCTGTTGTCGTGGCCAGCACACACCACGCCGGGCTCAATGGCCTCCAGGACGTTGAGGAAGATGGGCTGGCACTCGTACCCATCAATGCGCGTCATCACCATCTTGGGCGCTTGCTCCTCCGTGGGGCTGGATGAGCTGGCTGCCTCCGCCTCGTCTTGTGTCTTCAGGTTACCCAGCTTCTTCAGCTTGCGGGCTGTGGAAATGATGCGTTTTAGCGTGAGACTTCAAACAAACAAACAAACTTGAGGTTTCTTGGCCTCCAGCTCCATCACTTATATTTAGGAGGAAAGGGAACCCGACGGGCAGCAGCAGCTCCTCCTTCAGCGCACGCTGCCCAGAGTGCCGGGGCACCGCAGACCTCACCTAAGGACAAAAGGGAGGACGCACAGCACAGGGAAATCCCTCTGCTCATTAATCTTACATGGAAAAGAACAAGCATCATTTACATCCTCAGTCATGACTGGCCTTGCACTAACTCCCACTTAGAAATGGAGAGGAAGAGCTGGGGAAAAGAGAGAAGAGGTGACTCAGTTTGCACAGCTACTCATGTGCAATTAAAAAGGGAAGCAACACAAGCAAATAACCTCAGTGGATGGTCACGTTCCAGGGAAAAAAGCCATCGCCTCTGGATGCTCAAGTCAGACTGTTCCATCCCAGGCCAGAGCAGACACGGGATGAAACGGATAAAAGGTTCTCCCTGCTGGGGCTGCCGCACCACCTGCTGCCCAGACCCGGCTCTCCCAGCCGCTCCACTAACATCCCATGGAAAACACATGTTAAAAGCTGGCAGGTGGCTCCAGGGCTGTTTCCCCAGTCTCCCCAGCTAGCCCACTGGTGAGGAGCAGACACGAGCGGGGTGGCCGTGGTCTGCTCACCAGCTTCGGGAGCAGAGTGGGCTGGGGGGCTGGGGCTGTGCGGGCACCTGTGCCTGTGTCACCGGGATGAAGTGTCTCCTGTGCCCTCAGCATTAATTACAGACGCTAATCTGCTAGCAAGATACACCAAGAGCTTCAGATGTGTGACTTGGGAATTCTTTGGGAGTCAGTGTTCACCAATTTGACATCTCCCTGATGGTGCTCAGCACAACACAGGTTGGCAGGCTAGTGCAGACAGGAACAGCCTTCACCCCTTACCGACTCCAATAAACCCTAATTAATTACAGAACAAAAGCCAATTGTTTAATTCAAGTGGAGAATATAACATCAAACCAATTATCCTTGGGGTTTTGGCTCCTTCATTACATGATACTTATCTCAAATTTCCTTTCAGCTGTAATTAGAAAAATAAGCAGCAAAACATAAAAATGTCAAGTTAAAGTGCAGCTTTGTAAATCAATTCAAAACGTTGATCTTTAAGTAATGCCCTTTGGATGATCTACCGTATGAGCAATTAAGACAGGCTGCTCTGTAAAAAAAGGAGGAGAAAAGAGCACCAAAAAGAAAAGCAGCGGGGAAGCAGGGCGGTGGTGCAGGACACCCCCAGCTCAGCCCGGCCGGAGCATCCAGCCCCAATCCCACCCCGCGGAACCTGTGGGGCAAACTCCACATCTCACAGTCGCGCTCGGTGCGGGGCCCTCAGAGATGGGAGTGCTGCAAGGAGAGAAAAGCTCCTGGCTTAAAAGAAGAAATAAAACCCAAACTGTATCTTCCAAAGGTGGATAATCAGTGACCATCAGGTCCTGTGCACAAATGGAGCCAAACCAACGCTGTATAAAACACACACATGGTTTGGTTTAAATGTTTTTTCTTAAAATTGAATTATCTAGTACTAAAAGATGTGAAGTGCGAAGAAAACAAGCACCAGCCGCGCTGGCTCTGAGCCTGCAGGTGCGAACCAGCCCCACCGTGTGCGAGGGCGGTGAAGGTGGATGGTACAACAACTGCTCTTATCCCGGAGCCCTGTGTCTGCGCTGCCCAGGAGCTGCTGCTCCACACAGCACCGAAATACCAGCGTTACTAGATGCAGAAACGCTTCAGAGGCAGAGAGTAGCTTATGTTCAGTCCCTGTGCAAAACCCGTTTGGTGGTGGCTCCCTACTACTCAGCAGCCACTGGGAACAAAACCAGAAAAAATAGAAATTAAAGGCATCTGTTATACTTTAATTCTGGGATCAGCTCAGCCAGGCAGAAGTCTGCACTGCACTCCTCCAAACCACGGTGGGACGAATCCCAGCACGTGCGACTGTGCTGTGAGTGGGGACAGCGACACCGGGATGCTGGAACAGCGTCTGCACCAACTGGAGGCTGAGAAAATATCCTACGTATGGGAAAAAAGCTTAGGGGACATAATTAGTTGTTCTCACGATAAAATATTCACCAGTGCAACACTGTCCAGGGAGCACAGGACAGAGGATGACGAGGTGACAGACGATCAGCATCGTCACCTGCCCACGCTCCCGCTGCTGGAGCTGCCGAAGGAGCATCCTGGGCTCCAGCACCGGCTTTCACGAGCGCTGGGGCTCGGGGGGCTGCAGAAAGCTGCTCTGCACCAGCAGCCACAGAAACCCGGGCAGCAACAGGCACCACGCACCGACTTCAGCTGCAGGCAAAGCGTCAGAGAGGCTGAAACAGGACTTGACTTACATCCTGTTCTTTAGATTTGTTATTAACATCAACATGCGGCTTGTCAAAACCAGATCCTATCAAGCTATCAGTCTTTTTTGGCATGATAATTTTAGTTGATAATTACAACAGTACTAGCAGATATGTTCAGGGGATCTGAGTTAGTCTGGCTCGCGTGAATTAAAAAACTCAAATGATATAAGATCAGATGGTACCGCTGAATGATTTCAAATCACTCAGGTGATACATCTCAAAAGTAACTATAAATGTTGAAACAACATCAGGTTTGTTTCTTATGATGGTTGTTCGTGGCCCCTTGCTAGTGAACGTCTATGTTAATTCCAAAAAGAAAATTAATCATGTCTACTAAAGTCTACCGAAGTCTGTATGACAATGCAAGGATGGGAAAACAGTAACAAATATTAAAGCCTGATAACTGAACAGATTGATTAAGGTCCGCTGATAAGCTCAGTCTGTTAAAGCAAATTACATTTCACTGTAAACAGATACACAGAGCAACTGAAAAAGTGAGCTGAGCTCACTGAACATGGAACTCCATCCTGGGCAGCCGGAAGCCCCCCGAAAGCAGCTGGACAGACAGAGCTCGGCTGGACAGACAGAGCTGGGAGCTGGCAGCAGGTCCAGGGGACACAGAACAACGGGCAGGAGGAGACGCCCCTCAGCACAGCCCCAGGTACCAGTGCTGCTGGTTAAACATTCTCGTCTAACCACAGGAGCCATAAGCACAATAAAGACCAGACAATGCACCTTGGAGCAAGGAAGTAAAGAGCTTTGCCTAGGTGGCTATGCACAAGGCTAAACAGTTATCAAATCAGAGCCAACAGATACCCACCGCGGGGACAGAAATCTAATAAAAGTAGTTTTTTCAATTGAGCAAGCAAAGCGATAATAACGATCCAGTGGCTGGAAATCAAGGACCAACAAGATGAAAAATAAGGTACATCTATCATAACATCGAACCGAATTAACTACAGCAACGGTGCAGCAAAAAATGTGTTAGCTGCTCCACTGCTGGAAACGCTTCCCTCAATATCAAATGGGTTTTTACGACATGAGGTCTATTTTAACCACAGCAACTGGACTTGAATTAGGACCAAACACAGGTATGACTCATGCCTTGGGCTTTCACAGGCTGTCGGCAGTTCCTACAGTAGCTTTCTAGCCCTGCCACCAATGAAACGAACTGAATGTTACAGATGTGGGAGGTTTTGCCTCGAGACAGGATGCACACGAGCGCGGTCCCTGGGCAGAGCTTGGGCACGGGCAGCAGGTGCTCGAGGGACCTCGCACGCTCTGGAAAGGATGGAGGGGTTCAGGTGCCCGTGTGTGCATGGGGGCTGGCAGGACCCGTGTGACCGCGTGTGCAGCAGCACAGGGACAGGACCCGTGTGACCGTGTGTGCAGCAGCACAGGGACAGGACCCGTGTGACCGCGTGTGCAGCAGCACAGGGACGGGACCCGTGTGACCGCGTGTGCAGCAGCACAGGGACAGGACCCGTGTGACCGCGTGTGCAGCAGCACAGGGACGGGACCCGTGTGACCGCGTGTGCAGCAGCACAGGGATGGGATCCATGTCACCGTGTGTGCAGCAGCACAGGGACAGGACCCGTGTGACCGTGTGTGCAGCAGCACAGGGACAGGACCCGTGTGACCGTGTGTGCAGCAGCACAGGGACAGGACCCGTGTGACCGCGTGTGCAGCAGCACAGGGATGGGATCCATGTCACCATGTGTGCAGCAGCACAGGGACGGGACCCGTGTGACCGCGTGTGCAGCAGCACAGGGACAGGACCTGTGTGACCGCGTGTGCAGCAGCACAGGGACAGGACCCGTGTGACCGCGTGTGCAGCAGCACAGGGACGGGATCCGTGTGACCGCGTGTGCAGCAGCACAGGGATGGGATCCATGTCACCATGTGTGCAGCAGCACAGGGACAGGACCCGTGTGACCGTGTGTGCAGCAGCACAGGGACGGGATCCGTGTGACCGCGTGTGCAGCAGCACAGGGACGGGATCCGTGTGACCGCGTGTGCAGCAGCACAGGGACAGGACCCGTGTGACCGTGTGTGCAGCAGCACAGGGACGGGATCCGTGTGACCGCGTGTGCAGCAGCACAGGGACGGGATCCGTGTGACCGCGTGTGCAGCAGCACAGGGACAGGACCCGTGTGACCGCGTGTGCAGCAGCACAGGGACAGGATCCGTGTGACCGCAGCAGCACAGGGACAGGACCCGTGTGACCGCGTGTGCAGCAGCACAGGGACAGGACCCGTGTGACCGCGTGTGCAGCAGCACAGGGACGGGATCCGTGTGACCGCGTGTGCAGCAGCACAGGGACAGGACCCGTGTGACCGTGTGTGCAGCAGCACAGGGACAGGACCCGTGTGACCGTGTGTGCAGCAGCACAGGGACGGGACCCGTGTGACCGCGTGTGCAGCAGCACAGGGACGGGATCCGTGTGACCGCGTGTGCAGCAGCACAGGGACAGGATCCGTGCAGGCACCTGCGCTGGTGCTGTGGAAGAGACAGGGCAGTGCACCAGCAGAACCAAGCATAGAAAACCAGCATTATCATTTTTTTTTTTCCCCTCTCTTTGGCTTTACAGTGTTGGTCGGGAGAGAAGATTCTGTTTAATGGATTTCAGCTTGCAGGTCAGAGTGATCCCAATCAATAATGAAGTGCTGCGACATGTTGCCATTCTGTGCCAAAGCAGAGCGCCCTAAATCAGGTATTCAGTGTGTCACCTCCTGCCGTTCACCACGCCGAGCTGCGGCTCTGCTGGTCACAGCAGCTCTATTATACCCTGCAACTGACTGGTAATTAACAGGCAGTTAAAAACAACTCTTGGGATTTCCGAAGGGTTTTCAAATGCTCTGCCTCTCTACTGTGGGAGAAATAACTGTGGACAAACTCATAGCGTGCATGTTTTTAACAATTGCCTTAAACCGACATTGAAAACAAATGTAAAACAGACCAGGCAGAACAGGTCAGGGTGACCCAAAGAGCTCAAGAGGAAAAAAAGGAGCGGGGGGTCTAGCAGCATTAGCATTAATTTTGTCAGTGTGTCCTGCAGAATAAGGTTACGCTGATGTATGTCTTCTCTTACTTAAGGAAATTTCACCAGAAAAAGGCACATAAAAATAAGAGCGTGCTTGCTGGGGATGGCAGCGCCGCTCCCCGGTGCTGTTGGTGCAGCGGGGCGCTGGCTCCGGCTCCTCACCCCAGCCCCGCTCGGAGCCCAGCGAGGCCGTGGCAGGGCGGTGACAGCACCCCCGGCACAACCCTCCCAGGAGGACAAGGACAAGGACGGGTCCCGGAGGAGTGTCCCTGCGGGAAGCCGTGGCCACCAACGGCCACCAGCGGCCACGGACACGCGTGTCGCTGGGAGCTCCCGCGGGCGGGGACGGGTGGCGGGGCTGGGGCAGCACCGGTGGGGCAGACGCTGGGAGATGAACTGGAGAAACCACCTGGTAACCTCTCCCCTGCCTCCCCTCCGCTGTCAGGGGCCATTTCAGCACGGGTCGGGTGCAGCAGCCCCATTTTTCAGGGTGTTTTCTTGCTCATTCTCACATGAAGTGAACTCAAACAGGAGCCACGTGGTGATCTACATTGTAGCTTCTAGATTTTGATCAGAAAACCTCCAACTTTGGGTACAGGCATCCTGTCACATTTTGGTGGAACTACAAGTCTTGGAAAAAACAGCAACAAGGATCTTTACCAAGGACAGAGAAGCAACTTCAACAAAGAAAAATACTGGGGCTGTAATCTTATAAAGGAAAATGCCCCTTTCTGCCTGGCAAAAATATTCTTAAAATGGGATTGCTCTGTTGAAGGAGGCTTCAGTGTGAGTGAGAATCCAGCTTACCCAGTCATTTACTTTTTTTCAGACTAACAAGGTTTTAAATTAAGGAAAAGAATGTTTCCTGAAACTCAAACAAAAGCTTAATGAAATTCACAGTCTGGGTATTAGAAACCTGCAAATGTTTCCCAAGGTTCATTACACTCCATCAGCCTCATTTTTCCAGACATTCAGTGACTATTAATATGCCAAGTAGGTTTGTTATCTGCAAATTAGCCCAGCTGCCCCAGCCCAGCTGAGGAACCCGGGGTGTTCAGACCGAGGAGCCCGGGGTGTTCAGACCCAGGAGCCCGGGGTGTTCAGACTGAGGAACTCGGGGTGTTCAGACCCAGGAGCCCGGGGTGTTCAGACTGAGGAACTCGGGGTGTTCAGACCCAGGAGCCCGGGGTGTTCAGACCGAGGAGCCCGGGGTGTTCAGACCCAGGAGCCCGGGGTGTTCAGACTGAGGAGCCCGGGGTGTTCAGACTGAGGAACCCGGGGTGTTCAGACCCAGGAGCCCGGGGTGTTCAGACTGAGGAGCCCGGGGTGTTCAGACTGAGGAACCCGGGGTGTTCAGAACCAGGAGCCCGGGGTGTTCAGACTGAGGAACCCGGGGTGTTCAGACCCAGGAACCCGGGGTGTTCAGAACCAGGAGCCTGGGGTGTTCGAGCCCGGGTTTTTCAGACCGTACCTCCCAGCGTCATCCCCGCCTCGTAGCACTTCCGCAGGCGGCAGGACGGGCAGTTTTTCCTCCGGAACTTGTCGATGGTGCAGTCGTTCCGGCTGGCACACAGGTATTTCTGTTTACCTGCAAACACCAGAGGAAACGGCCCGTGGGTGCTGGGTACCAGCCAGCCCAGGCTCACCAGGAGCAATGGGCTCTCGCTTCCCCAGTGTCCCCAGGGCCAGTGGCATCATGCGAGGAGGGACGGGAGGGACCATGTCATTGCTGGCTTCCCAGTTCACCTCCCAGCAGAAAATTTAAGCTGGAAGTTGGTATTCTTTGGGAAACCAGCACAGCTCTTGTCCCCGCTGCTCTCCAAGGAGCAAAACTGCTGCGCAGCACAGCAGGGCAGGCAAGAAACAGCCATTAAAAAGCAATGAAACACAGACAGTTTGGTTCTCATTTTTTAAATACTGCACATCTCATGGTTGGCTTTTTGCTGTGAAGAGCCATTCTCCTCCCAGAACATGGTTTGATCCGTCTGCCACGGCACTTACCCATCGTCTGCTGAACACGGTCCCCAATGGCCACGACTCTTTACAGCACTTCGGGGGCTGAATCATTTTTTGTGCCACCCATTAACACTAATAGGGTTTGTCGCCTGCAGGTTCCAGCTCTGCCGCCGCAGGTGTCCGGCACCAGCCCCCTGTCCCAGGGCTGCCCCGGCAGCTGGAGCAAACCGGGACCGGAGGTTCCCCGCACGGGACACCCTGCACAGCTGCAGGCTCGGGGGGCGGGCAGGAAATTCAGAGGTAGAAGTCATTTATTGTCAGACTAACCAGTATTTTAGACTCGCCTTTCCACTTGTTTAGAGAGCAGCTCTTAGAGCTCCGAATTTCAGCTCGCTCTTTTTTTTTTTTAAACTGCCTCATTTGCTAGACATGCCAAGAGTGAACTTTCCTTCCTGACTCATCGTTTGTTTTCTTGTCAAGTCTAAACATGTTTACTTGATCAGGATTTATCTGATGTTCTTCATACTGTTCCAAACTAAACCAGTCTCGGTAAATAATAGAGCTGTGCACCTCAGACTCTGCAGAAGCAGCCTACATGGGAACTCAGTCTATATCCAGCCTAACCTTCATTTATCATCCTGCAAGTGTCTGCTTTCTATATTCGTACAGGAATAGCCCTTCAGAGTCACCAGAGATCCATTAAAAGCATGAGGCTGAATCCAACTGCTTCACGTACCAGTTTTGAGAAGAGATGTACCAATTTTGGTGCACTGATTTATCAGCTCCCCACCTCCCCCACAAGCATCCACAACTTCTGAAGATACCAGAACCAGAAAAAGCAGAAAGGTTTCATCAGCCCGGTATCCTGGACCTCCCTGGCACCATCCGTTGCTTCCCCACCGCCCCCAGCCCCAGCGAGCGGGAACCCCCTGAAGGTGCCACCGTCCCCCGGCGCTAGCTGGTGACACCGCGTGGCTGCAAAGCGGCTGCGAAGCCCCCGCAGCCATCGCAGGGGTGCAGAAAAGTCACTGTAACGCTGGTTATAACCAACTCCTCGTCACCCGGCCTGTCCACGAGACTGCACTAGAGCTGCCAAAACACCACATGCCTGCACTTCTTCGAATCATCCCTATCAAAAGCTGATCACTACCAACCCCCAGTGCCTGAGCTGTTCAGACTGGAGACATAATGGGCCACGAGTGCATTACCTGCAGCACGTGAGACCTCGATAAACCCTTTTAACACTGCTCTCATCAGCAGCTCTTCTCATCCCCCTCCCTCTGCTCATTATCGGTGTTAAGGACACTCAGACAAGCCTCAGAACACAAGCACCAGCCTCCCTTTCAACAGTTCATTGAGAAGGATGAGTAATAAACAACTTCAGCTGAAACTGGGTTACTTGGAGTTATTTTTGTGCTATGGGAAACGAGTGCCGAGGCCACACTCTCTCCACTCGACCTCTTTCCGTGCGTACATGAAACGGGAACAGACGCCCTCCTTTCCCGGGCATGGGAGCTGGAGGGGGATTTGACTCTCCTTCCCCTCCTGCTGCATTGCAGGATTCCTGCCCCTGACAGCGTCTGACACGGGGATGCTCCAGCGCCCATCAGAACGATCATGAGTGTGAACCGGCCGGGGCTGGGGCGGCCGGGAAGGCTCAGTCCCGGCCCAGGGCCAGCTTGGTCCCTGGCCGAGGCCATGGGGCTGCGGTGCTGCCCGGGAGCACCCGCACACCCTCCCGCTCTCCCCTCGCGCACCGGCTCCTGCTCCGTCCCTGGCTTGCCTCCCTAGTCTAAACTACAGCTCCAGATCTTTAAAAAGGTCAAGCCCACCCATGAATGGCTGTAGCAAGGGAAAGCAGCACAGTCACTGCCCGAGGTCCCCAAGGCCACCCCAGGGTCAGGCGCAGCCCCATCTCAATTCCCCTGCCAAGAGCAGGAGCATCCCCAGCCCCTGCCGCTGCTCTCCCCAGGCTCCGGGCAGCGTCCCCACCCCGCTCCGTCCCCCCGGCCCCACTGGGAGGGGAGCAGGGCCGGACCAGATTCGGCAGAAGACACAGCTGTGCTGTGTCCCTCCAGCTGTGCAGCAGCATCCACCACCTCTGGGACGGCTGGGAAGGGACAGGGGCAGGGACCCATCTCGCACCAGCGCGACCAGGCAGGAGCCTCCGCCCCGCAGCCCCCGTCACCCTGCACAGACGCGCCCGTCAGAAGGGTCTGCGGCAGCTGCACCCCCTGCGATGGGCTGGGCTGGACACGAGCTGTGACGCTGCAGCCAGCAGCTCAGCCCACGGTCACAGTACGGTGATTCTGCTGGAATGGCGAGCACCTGCTTCCTGGTTCACAAAATAAACTCTTTGGGGCAGGAACCCATTTTCTGTTAACTGTACACGCATAGGCTGGCACTGTTTATTTTAAGCTGTTAGCCATTAACAAAAAGGGAAACAAATGGTCATCAAATGGCTGTTCATGACTCTGCTTCTGCTCAGCATGAGAACAAGCTGCTTGCTCACCTTATCCTAATTCCAAGGGATGCAGAGATCCCCCTTTTAATTACTGAAGAACTCGCCGCCTTCATCACTGCTGTCCCCAGCTGTGGATATGGTTTGTGAAACAAACCCAGGACTTGGGAGAGGGACCACACTGCGTCCCTGTCCCAGCAAAGCCAACTGTCCTGACCTGCCCGCGCTCGCCCCATCGCGCGGGGAACCGCAGTGCTGGGCTGCTCATCGCCCCGCGGGGCCGGCGCAGGGCTGGACCCAGCGTCTGGTGGAGACACCAGCAGTGGCAGCTCCGTGCGCACCAGCGTCCACTGTCCCTTCTCCCTGAGCCGGGAGCCTGCACTAGTGACAGGGACACGATCGGCCGCGTCCCCTGAGCGCAGCACCGGTGCGCGGAGACGGTGCCAGGAGCTGTGAGAGCCAGAGAACAAGGAAGGGTGGCTGGAACAGAGAGGTTCCACCTGTCTTAAGTAACTTCTCACATACAGAGACTTGTTTTTAATTTCAGGATAATTTACTCTCTTCATTTAAGAGCAGGCTGGGGCATTTGCAATCAGCTGTTCTTTATTTAAAGATAAATGCACAATTTTATTCTTTTATTGAGTTTAACATTGGAATGATATTTTATCTTTTTCATTCCTGCAAACAACAGAGGTGCTTTCTCATACTACTCCAGAGCAGAGGCTCTTGCTTTGCAAACCTGTAGGTACAGGTCTAAACTTTAAACATACTCTCCTATTTTACCCAGCGGTCCTGTTCTTTGCAAAGCCAGGCACCCAGACTCTTCACAATGGGGACGTTGCCCTCAGATATAATCGCCCAGCTGACGATGCTGCGGAGGATGCCCAGAGAGGACGCCCCTCCTTCCCCACCGATCCAGAGGCCGTTTGCCATGGACAGAGGTGACAAGTGCAGTCACCAGGGCGCCCGCTGTCCCTCTGCTGTGGGAGCGGCCCCAGCAGCCGGGTCTGCGCGAGCGGGACCCTCGCAGCTGCCGTACCCCCCCGCGCACCGCCCCAAACACGCCGCTGTGCCCTGCCCTTCGCTGGGGACACCCCGGCACCCTGTCCCCAGCACCCGTGTCCCCTCCTGTGCCACCCACACCAGCCAGAAAGACGCTTCTGCCACCACCGTGTCCTCCCGCCCATCACCTGCCATGAACACGCTGGCAGCCGGGGAAGAGCACTTCTCCAGCCTCAACTAAAAATACTGATTCAAGGAGAAAGATTAGCTGCTCAGTCCAGAGAAATTATTTTGCCAAAAGCTTGTTGCCACGAGTTGTTGTGCCTAGAGTAGCTTTCTCTTCCAGAAAGCAAAGTGATCTATGCTAAGTCTGGAGGAAGATTTATGATTGTGAATGTGAAAATCCATTAAATGCCTTTTGGATGAGAGATATATCCTTGTATTTCAGTGCATAAACCAATCCTAAGAGCTGGGGGATAAGGCCAGGCTTTCTGAGGGAGCGATTCAGCCCCGAGTGTCACATAACCACAGGGTCTCCAGTGCAGTTAGGACAGCAATCATTACCTGCCACTGCCCTGCATCCAGTATTTATAAAGAAGTCTGATTTATTGTCTGTTTCCCAGAATAAAGACTCTATCCTTGTACCTCACGGTACAGATGAAACCTCACACCGAGGCTGCCACTCCACGGTCTCGTCCAGGGGAAAGGCAAAGTGCTGCTGCTGCCAACCCTAACACAACCCAGCACTTCTGACCCTCTGTGGCACCCCCAGGCTTAAAAACTAAGCAGAAATACAATTTACATTAATGATATAACACAACTGGGAGAGGGACCACCACCACAGCACATGATCAAGAGCAGTGCAAGCAGCTGCCTCATCCTGCAGCATCCTGCAGCATCCCCCAGCACCCCGCAGCATCCCACAGCATCCCCCAGCACCCCACAGCATCCCACAGCATCCCCCAGCACCCCACAGCGTCCTGCAGCGTCCTGCAGCGTCCCGCAGCGTCCCGCAGCATACCCCAGCACCCCGCAGCATCCCACAGCATCCCACAGCACCCTGCAGCACCCCGCAGCATCCCCCAGCACCCCGCAGCATCCCCCAGCATCCCCCAGCACCCCACAGCATCCCGCAGCATCCCGCAGCATCCCGCAGCGTCCTGCAGTGTCCTGCAGCATCCCACAGCATCCCACAGCATCCCCCAGCACCCTGCAGCACCCCCCAGTACCCTGCAACACCCCCCAGCACCCTGCAGCACTCTCCAGCACCCCGCAGCACCCCCCAGCCCTGCTCAGCGGGACAGAGCCCGTGCTGGTGTACAATACAAGGAGCAGCACCGGGGCTTGCCTGCTGACACGGGGTATTTCATCAGCGCTTTATCTGACAGAGAGAGCCAAGATTCCACTTACTATAAATCAACAATAACTTGCTGACTTAAATAAGCATCTGTTATTTACTCTGGCTGTACGAGCCAATCCAGAATTGGTGTACAGCAAAGAGACTTATCTGTAAATTATTTACTTGAGAAAACTATGCCAAACTTATTATCTATTAATATGATTTGGCTGTCCTGTTATGGTAACAGGATGCTGTTGCCCTCCATGGCACAGCCACTCCTTCCCTGAACCAGTGCTGGCAAGTTCACTCCTGGCATGTGTAATGAGTGAGGGAAAATGTGACTCCAGAACCAGGCAGGATAATGCTAGGATCAATCTAGAATCGGAGCTGTGACGACAGCAGGTGAGCACCCACCAGTCTGGGACCTCCGCTCGACAGAGGGTGACGGAACGTGTGGGAGGGGATGGTCACAGCGGGACAAGCCAGAGACAGAAGGTTCCACCGGCTGGGAGCCGCGGTGCTCCCTCTGCCACAGCGCTAACACCGACCACCAACGTTGCGCCAGTGCATCACATAAATTAGGTTAGCACTGAGGAAGAATGATGATTTTTTTGGGTTCATCACTCCAGAAAACAAGTCAGATGTGTGATTTACAGGCACATTCCATCAGCAGACAATTGGGCTTCCACAGTGGAGAGTCCCACTGTGCTGCCAAGGAATCGCGACTCTGAACTGCAGTTACAAAGCAGACGGTGCAGAAACAGCTGGGCTGGGCCCTCCTACAGGCCAGCGGCCAAGGAAAGGTGGTGCATAGACCTTGCTGTTGAGAGGGAGCATCTGGGCTCAAACATCCCTGGAGAGCCTGGCACTACCAACCTGGGCGTGAAGAGGTTGCTTTCTCAAGGGTTGGGGAGGGGGATCATGGATACCGAGGTCAGAGCACGGCTCTCGATGGACAAATGGCTCTGCGGTTTTGCATGCATTGAGAGAAGTGTGCCTCTGGAAGAGGAAAAGCATCCCCTAAATTTGGAGTTGTGGGTCTGAGATCACAGGAGGGCTGATGGAAACTTAAAGCATCCTTGAGAGTCAAGAGGAGAAGCAGAACTGGCTGCTCTGGGGTCTCACCGGTTTGCCAAGATAATCAGTCATTGAAAAGGTTTGTATTTTGGCAAACCAGTGTGGCTACTTTTTGAGGGCGATCTGCACCGTGGAATGACAAACATATGACAAAGAAATTAATTTATCCTTGAATTTTCTCCTTTACTAGTTTAAGAGGCCTTAGAAACCCACCGGATGATGTCCCCACTACACTTCTCTCATTCTCCCTTAACCTCTTTCAACTGGAGGAACAGATATCATGATGCTGCAAACGCCTCCAGCACTTACACGTTAGTGACCTGACTGCAGATGAGAGAGAACTGGTGTCAGTAGCACCCGACCCTTCAGCTGCTTTGGTGAGAAAGCCCACGCTGGGGTGGGAGCGATATTTCCTCTGTACGCGTTACCTTCAGCCGCCCGTTTGAAGAAGACCTTGCAGCTCCCGCAGGTGAGGGCTCCGTAGTGGCACCCAGAGGCTTCATCTCCACAGATCAGGCAGGTCTTCTGAGGCGGAAAGTAATAGTCAATGGGCAAGACATGCTCCCGGCCAGCGTCCAACCTGCAGCATCAAACAGAAAGAGAATGAGGGAAAGGGTCAGCACATGAGGTTGGGACGAGATATTGCTGAGCACAGTGGATGGCGCTTGGGAGAACATTCATGGCAAACCCCAGAATTTCAGCGATGGGACAAGCCAAGCGCTGATCAGAAAGGAGGCAAGCAAGGACTAAGCCAAACCTCACTCTGACCATGGGACTGGGTCATAGAATCATGGAATCATTTAGGTTGGAAAAGACTTTTAAGACCATCAAGTCCAACTGTAAACCTAACAGTACCAAGTGCCCCCAATCCCTGTCCCTGAGAACCTCATGTCCGTCTGTCCAACCCCTCCAGGATGGTGACTCCAGCACTGCCCTGGGCAGCCTGTTCCAATGCCCCACAGCCCTTTGGGGAAGAAATTGTTCCCCAGATCCAACCTCAGCCTCCCCTGGTGCAACTTGAGGTGGGTCCCCGTGATCCAGGACCATGGGAGAGGATTTCACCCGCCAGTGCCGCATTAACCGCAGCACCGCGACGCTCCGAGAGCCAGCCCTGCTCTCGGCGCCGTGCTCCTCACGCCTCCTCCATCGCACACCCGCACCCGTGCCCTTGCTGGCGCCCGTGCTGCCGCCTCCCTCCTGACACAGTTGCCACACGCTTGTTTGAGAAGCTGCCTTTTCGGAAGGCAGAGCAGCAGGAGAGCTGCTTATCAGAATTACAAGTCAACGCACGCCCAGGCAGAATGGGGAGCAATAGCATTTTAAGTTATTTGTGAAAACTGGCTTTTTGTCAAAGCACCAGATGAGGCAATTAGCTTCTAGCAGGTAGCAGGTCACGGCAACTTTCTGGTCAAAATTAGGTCTGCTTTTGGTTTCTGGTATTGTTTGAACGCTTGCAGGCGAGCTCTCAGAAATCAAGTTACATCAAGAGCAAATGTGACAATTCTTGGGAAAAATCTTTATGCTCAGAAAAGCCCCATTTGTACCCACAGTATGAATAAACCCCAAATCCACCGAAACAGAAAACAGCCACGTGAGCCCCCGCTGTGAATCTTGGGCAAAGTCTTGCAGCTTTTAGGCTTCTCCACCGGAGTTTCAGGGGCTGTTGCTGTTCTGTGAGCAGCTGGGAGGTGTAACCTCGGCCAAAGCCCAGCGCTGGCACAGGGCACGGGGCGGTTTGCCGCTCGCACCCTCAGAGTGAAGCGTGAGACGGGACAATGACGGGGACACCAAGCCCCAGGCTCACCCTGCTGTCAGCTGTGTCCTTCCAGAGCGCTGCTGCCTTCTGTTCCTCGTACGAGAGCTTTGCAGATCCTGCCTAAATTGTAGGTTAATAACTGGAGCAGCAATCTTATCCTCTGTTCTTAAGGCCAGAAACAGCTCGAGTAATTCCTCATCGTTTTAGCAGCAGCAATCAGCATCAGTGACTGATCTGTAGATGCTGCTCAACTCTCCTTCCCCGACAATCTCCATTGCCACAGCTTTTCTTGAATTACTGATTAAACAGGGAGACGCAGTTGGCTGCAACAGATCTGCCGCAGGTAAGTCCTGGTGCAACAACCCCCTCCCTGCCTCAGGCAGCATCCCGCCCGCCCCGGTACGGTCCCACCGTCCCGCCCCCGCAGAGACCCAGGAGCCCCCCGCACCCCCGCCTGGCCCCCAGGTCCAGAGATACTGCAGAGCTGACACTACTGAAAAATAACCAGCAGCAGATAGAAAAGCTTTGCTAAAACGTCTTATATATCCTGCAATTTTTTAGACTCCAGCAGAACCAGACCTTTCCTCTAACAACTCGATACCTTTTTGCTCCTCTTCATGCAATCAGAAATCTGAAAGGGGCTATTTCATCTTTTTCTACAAGGCTTTCCACACTGTGCTTTCCCAGTTCTTTGCACTATGTACTGCAGACCAGAAATCAGCCAAAGTGACTCTCGCAGGAGCAGCTGTTGCAATGATAGAAGCAGGACCCCCAGAAGACCTTGGAGTACTTTTGAGGCGTAATTATTTAAAGCTGCAAAGTAGGTTACCAATTAAGGCTTGAGTGCTTTGTAAACGGCTCTTTCTCCATGAGAAGAGCTGCGCAAGTACAAATATACCTTCGTGCCCATATGTACCTATAGAGGTGCATCTGCCTACGCCGGGTGCTGAGCAGCGCGGCCCCGCGGCGCTGGGGCTGTCCCTGCAAACCCGACACCCCGTGTGCGGGGCCAGCCCGGCCCAGCGGCCCCCGCCAGCCGGGGCAGAGGGAGCTGCCCCACCGAGGCTGGTCCTGGCTGCGCGACGGGCTCGTCTGGGGGCGACGCTCCTGCCCTCGGGGCTTGCGCTGGGCAGCGCTCGAACCCCTCGCGTCCGGAGATGGACGTTTCGGGTCGGGACATGGACGTTTTGGGTCGGGAGATGGACGTTTCGGGTCGGGACATGGATGTTTTGGGTCGGGAGATGGACGTTTCGGGTCGGGACATGGACGTTTTGGGTCGGGAGATGGACGTTTCGGGTCGGGACATGGATGTTTCGGGTCGGGAGATGGAAGTTTCGCACCAGCAATGTTTCCAGCTCGCTCCTGTGCCTTTACCACCAGCAGCACACTGTCCACAGAGTGGAAGGATTTGCCCAGGAACACCCTTGATATTAAGAAGATGCCAATTTGTCCTTTTTTTATATTTAGAGGGAAAACTGTAAGAAAAATATAACTTGAAATGTGACCGACTCAGAGTGAACTTTAACAATCTATTTTCCAGTTTCCAAGAGACCTTTTAAGGGCATTCTCAAAACACAGAGGTGACAGCACTGCCATGAGCCAGAGGCGGCTTTCGGAGGCTGTGCAGACCAGGAGCTCCCCAAGCAGAGCCCCGGACACTCGCCGGGACGGGTCCCAGCGACCAGCAGCGCCAGGAGCTGCTGTGTCCCTGCACCGGGGACCAGGGGTGGCCCAGCACCAGCACCACAACGTGTGCTCAGCGCTTTCCTCCCAGCAGACATTCTCAGTGTGTCGGTACCTCCTGATTGTGCCCACCCCCCAGAGCCACAGAAACACGGAGCTCTGACCAAAACAAGCACCGAGCGCGGTGCGGCGGGCTCCAGAATACGCAACTGTAGTTTGCACAATATGTGGTAAGTGTCGCAGTGGGTCCGAAAGCCAAAGCAGGAGATAGCGCGGCGTGGGCAGACACAACTGGCGCAGCCGTGACGTCGGGGCAGATTCCAGCCGGCGCACGGCTCCAAGGCCAAGGTCAGGGCTGCACACAGAGCAGCGCGGGAGAAAAAACAACCTCAGTATCTCCCTGATGGTTACAGGAAGAATTTTACTGTTGTTTCAGAAGGGTTCTTTAAGGAAACGAAGAGAGTCTGCTGACCTCCTGCCACATGCAAATATTTCTGTAGAGTAGGAACTACAATTTTGCAACGAGCACTTGTTTGTCAATAGTTAATTTAACCAGCCGAGATTTCACGACATGCCCAGAAAGCCAAGGGCAACCATGGATAAGAGAAAAATCAACCACTTCTCCTAACCCACGAGAGGGTTTCCACCCCAACAGCAGATGGCACATGGTCCAGAGGGAGCCAAGCGCAGCTGCCCAGAGCTCCTGACGCCCAGGACAGATCACAAGAACGTACGTTTGTGCTTATCTGCACGGCTCTGCCGTCCATGCCACCTGCTCAATCACATTAATTCATTACGCAATTCACCATGATGCAGATTCCTTATGCTCCCTGTTTTCCATCGATCTGACATAACTGAACAAACACAATTTCCACCTCCTTCACTCTTGAATTTGACTTGGGTTTGGGACTCAGCTGCCTCGTCCAAACAGCTGCTGAAGCACAATGCAGGGGATGCGCAGACACGGGGACTCGGCTGGACCGGCCTTTGGAGAATCCTGCCTGGGACCTGCCCTGTGCCCAGCGCATCCCGCCCCAAAGCCAGGGCTGGGAAGGCCGGAGCACAGCACCTCGGTCACACACCCTGGGGGAAGGTCCCGGGGTGCCGCACCTTCACAACGCTACCGCTAGAAATCGGCCTGGCCATCATGCCAAGGAGATGCTGAGCCACTAACTGAATAAGCACTTGCACGCAAACTTGCATGACACAGAATCCTGTCCAGCCCTTTCAAGTACCGTTATTTCTGAGATACTGTGATGTTATCAGTAGTAAATGTTGCCTTTAAAAGGGCATCATCTGTGCATGACATTTTCAAACACAATATCAAAAATAACCGGCTTCCCATCCCTGGAGCTGCGTGGCGGATGTCTGGAGAAGGGTCTGTGAAGGACACCGGGGCGCAGGTCCCACGTTCAGCCAGCAGCATGACTCTCATTTCAGGCAGGAGCCTCAGGTCCTCTTGCACATTCCCGTTTCGCTGCCACCAGCTTCAGCCCGAGCTGAACTGAACCTCCCCTCCGCAGTCACTGAGCTGCACTGACCCAGATAACAAGGTCTGCACAGAAACTTCAAAGTATCCCATCTGTTAACATGCTTTGAGCATTCTAATCTATAAACATGCAGCCTTGTACACTGAATTTATTTCCTTTTTTCTAAATAGCCTTGAATATGTTTCTAAACTGACCATGTCTTGTTTTCACGCAGAACCGCTGGAGGCGGAGAGGCGAGATAGCATCTCTGCGAGAGCAGCGCGGTGCACGGCGTGAGCAATGGGGCAGCCCGCCGTAAACACACAGGGAACTCGATCTCCATTGGATTTAAACAAACATCAGCAGATGACAACGGGTTTTGCAAACATCCCTGACAGCCAGGGCAGGCAGAGCCAGTGTCCCCCAGGGGAAGCTCCTCCCAGTGATGGGGCCGCTCCCAGCCCGGGGCGACACAGCTTCAACAAGCACAGCTGCACAAATCCCTCCTCAAATCTCCCAAACCGAATTATCTTTTGTCTTTTCAAATGCTCCGTTTACTAATTTTGTCAGTTTATTTTTCACGCGTTGGGTCCCAGCCGCATCTGAAGCCCCATCTCCACCAGCCCAGGCCCGGGCAAGCCCACGGCTCTTTGCCGTTTTCTTTCCGTTTTCCCCCAGCCCGGAGCGGCACCGAGACCGGGGGCTGTTTGTCCCAGCCCTGGGCACGGTCCCCAACGGCCATGGCACACCTAGTGACGGGTGGAGGGCAGAGGCCACGGCAGAACCCAAGCCACCACCGAGTCTCCCGATTTCAACCATCATCACTGGCTCTCACCTTCCAGTCATCCCCAAGAAAGCAGCAGAAAACGAGGTTAAAAGGGTGAAAGGAGGCAGATGCAGTACCCCTGAAATGCAAAGGCAGGCGGCAGCCTCCGGGTCCCGCAGGCAGCCTCTGCGGTAGCAGCTGCTGCACTTTGGCTACAGTACTGAGACCAAACCTTCTGCCTCAATACTTGATCTCCAGCCAGTGAGCTCAGGGAGCAACTTAAATCAGCCCAGAGAAGATGAGACACTTGATTTCCCCAGGCAGAGAAGGATCTACAAAAAGAGACAGCATGAATGTGTTGCAAGGTTACTTAAGATGGGAATTCACGCGATTATGAAACATGAAGGGGACAAAAAGCAAAATGAGTAAAGCAAGCGAGGTTCAGCCCTGGCGAGGCCATCAGCACTGTGCACCATGTTGTCCTGGCGACTGCGGAGTCACCTGGAGCTCCAAGGACAAGACCTTGGTGTCCTCGGTGCACACAGAGCCCTACTTATTGCCCAAGGAAACAGTCTGTCCTGACTAATGTTTTTTAAATTAAACCCACACCATAATCTTCCATTCTCAAGTCCACTTCCTCCGCTGGCAAAAAGAAAATGTGACTAAAATGAAAATCACCAATAATGAGATACTCTTGATCCATATATTTCGTCTCCAGGAGACCCTGCCACTGTTCTGGATGGGAAATCCTGCCTCGCTGTCTTGGCAGCATCCTGGCTGCCACGGCGGGCTGTAACAGCCTGCCGTGGGCACAGCCGTGGGCACAGCCGTGGGCACAGCTGTGGGACACAGCCGTGGGACACAGCCTGCAATGGACACAGCCGTGGACACAGCCGTGGGCACAGCCGTGAGCACAGCCGTGAGCACAGCCGTGGGCACAGCTGTGGGACACAGCCGTGGGACACAGCCTGCAATGGACACAGCCGTGGACACAGCCGTGGGCACAGCCGTGGGCACAGCCGTGAGCACAGCCGTGGGCACAGCTGTGGGACACAGCCGTGGGACACAGCCGTGGGCACAGCCATGGGCACAGCTGTGGGACACAGCCGTGGGCACAGCCGTGGGCACAGCCGTGGGACACAGCCGTGGGACACAGCCTGCAATGGACACAGCCGTGAGACACAGCCGTGGGCACAGTCGTGAGCACAGCCGTGGGCACAGCCATGGGCACAGCCGTGGGACACAGCCTGCCATGGACACGGCCGTGAGACACAGCCATGGGACACAGCCTGCAATGGACACAGCCGTGGGACACAGCCGTGGGACACAGCCTGCAATGGACACAGCCGTGGACACAGCCGTGGACACAGCCGTGGGACACAGCCGTGGGACACAGCCTGCAATGGACACATCCGTGGGACACAGCCGTGGGACACAGCCTGCCATGGACACAGCCGTGGGACACAGCCTGCAATGGACACAGCCGTGGACACAGCCGTGGGACGCAGTCTGCCATGGACACAGCCGTGGGACACAGCCTGCCACGGACACAGCTGTGGGACACAGTCTGCCACGGACACAGCTGTGGGACACAGCCTGCCATGGACACAGCCGTGGGACACAGCCGTGGGACACAGCCTGCAATGGACACAGCCGTGGACACAGCCGTGGACACAGCCGTGGGACACAGCCATGGGACGCAGTCTGCCACGGACACAGCCGTGGGACACAGCCTGCCACGGACACAGCCTGCCCTTGGGAAACAAGCGCTGCGATGCCCCTTAAACACTTTGGGAGGGCTGATGCGTGTTCCTCAGTGGGGCCTCCCACCAGCCAGGTCTGAAGTGCCCACCCCCAGACGTAACAACGTGCCTCCCTGCCCGCGCCAGCTGCCGTCCCTGCCCGCGGCGGCCGCGTGTCACCGGGGCTGGAGGGGACCGGGGCTGCTCCCGGCACCGGGGGTTCTGCCAGCAGGAATCTGGCTCTGCCGGGGACGGTGGGCTCGCAGCCATGGACACCGGCACAGGACAGATGACCAAAGACCAAAGCTGCTCTCTCCACACGCCCTTCACATGCAGATGGATGTTCCTTTTGTTTCTGCAGCACACGATCCCAATGCCAGCACTGCATTTATAAATCAGACAAGCCGCCCCTGCCCACAACACTGTAGAACAATTCCTGCTCGGAGACGTTGCCGGGCAGGACACCCGGGGGCTGCAGAGGTGACCAGCACCGACCCACGTGCCGTGACAGGGGCGGCCGGGGCACCTCGTGAACCGGCTGCTCGGCCCCCGCGCTTATCTCCACAAATCGCTGGGTCAATCCACCAAGCGACGCGGTGTCCCGAACAGGAAACAACAGCTGCGGGGGGTGACGGGCTGGCAGGACGGGGCTGCTGCCAGCGCCGTGCTCAGGGACCCCCGCAGCGGGACCAGCACCGCCGCCCCTTCACCAGCCCAGGGACCAGGATTTAATTCGGCAACAAGGGCCCCTCTACTTAAATAATCAATTTCCATCTTTTCTACATCTGCCTTTGGCAGTGATTTTCCCTGAAGAATGCATTCAGTAACATTCCCTACCTTCACATTTTCTCTTTGCAATGTGCAGAACGTGTTCATTTTAATAGGGCTGTGTTGATGCCTCTGCAGAGGATAGGACAGTTTTTTCATTAGCAAGAGCCTTCTCCTGCTTCGCAAATACGCGTTTCTTTTTTGAAGGATTTATACAGTTTGTCATGACTTTTGATTTTCCATTCTATAACTTAGAAATGGTGCATGTCACATTTCTTATTTATTAGATTCTAGGTTAATATTTTATTTGTGATGGGCCCCTTTCTAAGGGATCTCCAAGATTTAATAGCTGTGGGACGCCACTGTCCCATGCCTCGTTCTCTACATGGGCTGGATGAAAACCTCCCGTGTTTTCTGGCTTTTTCACAACTCCAAGTAGATCTCTGTTTTGAATGATGAGCCTTTGAACTGAACTGGCTGAATAAATTGGATTTTCTCTACTTTCCAGAGTGGGTTTAGCAACACAGTGAATTCCTGGTGCTGAGGTGCTACTTCTGCTGGGAGCCTGACCTGCTCCGAGGCTCCGCAAACCCATGAACCGCCCACATTATGTTTTACTGACCTCCCGTGAGTTTCACAGGCTCTGGTAAACACAAGCTGCCACATTCTTCCGTGATGAGAAAGTGGATATTCGGCTCCACACCTTGCCCCGCTCGCAACACGCGCTCACGGCGCTGCTCTTGCTGAGAGCCCGTCAACTGTCCCACCAGCTGCAGCCCCGACGGCACCTGCCGCGGTCCTGCGGGAGCTCCTGCGAACTCGTGCGACTACCCCAGTCCCGGTTCTTCCATCCAGGAACAAGTGGGTGCAAACCAGGGTGCAGACTAGAGCCCTCCCCACCACGCTCGGACCTCAGACCACCAGGACAATTCCATCGCGGGCAGGCTCCCAGCCGGGCTGGTGAGGGACGTCAGGATTCACTTCCAGACTCGGATATTTAAAACGTGTGATATTTTCCCCAGTTCATTTGGCAGCAGAATTATTGCTAAGGAAACCGGTGCTGCGAATTCTGCATTTTGATTTCTCTACTGGATGAAGCAAGAGTTGAAAATGGGAAGATGGCAGACAAGGGAGGAATCCAGCATGGGAAATGAGAAGACTGCAAATACCACTTACGCGGGAGGCACCCGAGTCGGGAGGGACACACACCGGGCAGAGAGACCTGACGCACGGGCACCAAAGCGACAGGAGTCACCGTCCCTGGAGGGCTTTAAAAGGCATTTAGACGAGGTTCTTAAGGACATGGTTTAGTGCTAGAGTTAGGTTATGGTTGGACTCGATGATCCTGAGGGTCTCTTCCAGCTGAAATGATTCTATGATTCTATGATTCAGCTGGTCCTGGAACTTTCTGGCAGAACTGGTTTATTTGTAGGCATGTTTACACCAAGACCAAACCTTTGCAGAGAGACAGTTGCAAGGGCACAAAAACGCTTTTCCTTATTATGCCCTAAATGGGTATAAGCTATATCTGCAAAGTTTCTCTTCAGCTCTGCTGGCAAACCACTTGTTTTCTAGAAGAGACTTCACAACTTATGCAAGAATATCATATCCCCATGCCCTCAAAGCAGATCATGCTTTGAGTCATCTCATAAAGAGTAAACACGCGAATTATAACAAAGGTTTCACATATCTATGGGCTTCTTGGCACTTGTAGCCCTGATCTCAGCAGCAGAGGCAAATTCCGCGGCACCCCGCAGCAGCCGGCTGCTGTCCCGCCAGGCCGTCCTGCTCCGTGGCTGCGCTTCCCCGGCGGCGGCCGCACGTGCCCGCGGCCACAGCTGCCCACACCTGCCCAGGAAATGGTGCCCTGGTGCTGGTGTGCTCCTCCGGTGACACCAGACACGGGCAGCCAGACCTGGCGCTTTGGGGGCTGAAAGCATTTCTTGCGAAACACAGCAGGCAGAGCCCTGCAGCAGCCGCAACCGGCCGATCCCAGGGGATCCTGAACCACAGGCAGATCGCTGGAATCTGCCGAGGCGCCGGCCAGCGATGCTGAGCGCCGAGGTGCTGGTGCATAGGGCAGGAGCCCAGCACGCTGCTCCACCGCTGCTCCGCTCTCCCGAGCAGGCGAAGAACGAAAGCAGCCAGGAACCATTTTAATCCCGCCTGCAAACCAAAACACAGATGCCACATCTAATTTTAGGCCTCCTAGCCTTGACAGTGTTCTCTGAATTCTGTTTTAAACAAGCAGCAAGATAAGCATCTCGGAACAGTGCGGCCGAGCGCCCACCTTGACCCCGGCTCTTGGACAGGTGAGGGTGCGCGGGGACAGAGCCGGGAGCAAACGTGTCACTGCCGATCCCCGGGGATCCCCGCAGGACACGGAGCCGGAGTCCCCTCTGTTCACCGAACACGGAGGGACGGTCCCGCTGCCCCGTGAACCTCAGGCTGACACCTTATCCCTGGGCGCCTGGGGCAGCTGTTCCAACTCGGGCCATAAGCCAAGTGTTTAAGCACCAAGCTGAGCTGAGCGAAGGCAGCACCGCTGTCCCCAGGCCCCTCTCAGCTGCCACCCCAGCCCAGCCTGGTCCCACGGCTGCAGGGGAGGATGAGGATGCTCCATCCCGCGGGCACTGCCCCGCGCTTCTCCCCCACACAGCCACCCTCACCACAGACCAAGGACCTGCCACTTGGCACAGGCTGTGCTGTAAGCAAGGAAGGGAAAGAAAATCCCTGTGCTGCTATTTTTTCTCAATTTAACGATCCAAAGATGTTCCTGGGGACTCGGGAGCAGATTGGGAAGTAACAGATTTCTTTGCAAGTGGAAGATCGTATTATCAGGGAGAGACTTTCCAACCACAGGGGACACATAAAAGCAAAGCAAACAACTGAAAACCAGAAAACGAAATCCATGTGAGCAGGCTGAACTCATTGGGATGACTCCGCACGTTCTGAAGCGTACGAGCATGCACGGGGACAAACCCAGAGCCAGCCGAGGAGGGGACGCAGTGCTGGTGGGACCCATGGCTCCGGGCCCCAGACCTGGGTGGGACACGTGCCACCCAGACATGCCCTGAACAGGGACAGCGCTGCCAGACAGCCGGGAAGGGACCGGGGGGACCTGGAGCGCTCAGCTCTGTCCCTGAGCAGTGACAAGAGGAACGGATGTCCCTGTGCAGAGGCTCCAGGAGCCCCCTCTGCCAGCACCCAGGGACAGGATGGTGCAAAGCGCCCGTTCCTCCATGTCTCCCCTGCAGGCAGATTGCTGCCGGCACCACAGCAAGGGACAGTGATGTTCTTTGAATGAGAATACACACACAAAACCCATGTGTGGTGTCCAGGGCAGAAGGTGGTGCATGCCCACAAACACACACACGATCCAAGAAAAAATGTAGATCATCTGAACAATATTTGTGTGCAGTATTTCATTTTCCAGTTCATGCACCTAACTGCCACCCAGATTAAAGCAATTAACCTGATCTGCACACAAATTACTTTTCTCCTTTTCTCTCTTTTACAAGAGCACAGAAGAGCTGCCGAGATGGCCCTTCCAAAAGCAGATCAGAAAACGCGCGGCCACTGCTGCCCGCTGCAGATGGGAGGGAGGGGAGGAGGCAGGAGCCTTCCCTAGAAATCACTGATACAAAAAACTTGTGCCTGGACTCTGTTCTCAGCACACAGACCAAGGTCAAAGCATTTTTTTCTGTCATTTCTAACCAGCAAAGAAGCAAATGCAGCTAAAATATGTAACACCAGTCAAACTGCTGAAGGGCTGGTGAGAAAACACCAGAAAAAGAAGTAAAGTATCACCCTGGGAAAGACAACAAACAGCAGCCCTATGAGGCCTCCCCGACCAGCGAGAGCACAGGGGGAGGAAGGAAAACCCAGGGTTCTCCCACCTTGTCTGGGGAGCTGATCGTGTCCCAGTGACTCTGTAAAATGCATTTCAGGAAATCTGCAGTCTCCGCTCTGGCACTTATGAGGATTGCTCCTGATGGCACTCCCAGGAACACCCAGCGAGATGGTGGTCCAGCAGCACAGACAAAGATGCTGTTGTAACGTGGGATGTACCCCCAGGGCTCTTCCCAAAGCCGCAGCCAGCCCCAGTTTCCAGTCCCAGCAAAACATCACCGTGGAAGAAGAGGGCACCCCAGCCTGCACTCACTGCCTTCACCCCCACCCTGCACCCCCACCCTGCACCCCCACGCCTTAGATGAGTCTCTGACACATCAGAGCCTCAGACTCCTGCAGAACTGAACCCCGAGCTTTGCAGAGGTGCTGGCAGCCCGGGTCAGGCAGCCAGTGTCAGGGACATCCCTCTCAGCGGCACCCGGCTAACAGCAAGTCAGAGATAAATCATTACAACACAGCACACCAGCAGCGGCTGGGGCTCCTGTCCTGGAGGGGTTCCAGCTCTCCGCGGCGCAGACCCCCCAGGTTCCCCACATTCCGCACAGTGACATGTGCCCGGCTGCTCCCCGGGGACCCGCAGGACACCGCCCGCCGCGCTCCCTGGCTCTTGCAGCAGAGGATGCCCCACACAAACAGTACTGGTGTCCCAATACTGGCAGATCTGCACTGACCTTCTAAGCCTTATTTAAGACCTATCCTTCACTCCCAGAGCTGGTTTGGAAGCAGTAGCCATCTCGCCTGCAAGCCCCAGGAGCTCGACATGGCCCGCGGCATCACCAGCCCCTCAGCAGCCCCACAGCCGGGCAGTGCGGTGGAGGCACCAACCAGCCCCCCAGCAAAACCACGGGCTTATCCACCGCTCTTTACCAGGACTGCCACTTATTTATCACAGTGTGCTCCATTCTGCTGCTTGATCACATAGAAAAGTCACCAGGAGCCCTGCGGAGAGCTCAGGGTGTCACTCGCCCTGTGCGGATACCCGAGATGCCCGGAGCGGGTGACATCCAACTCCCGCCCCAGTGGGACCGGTGCCCGCTGCCGGGGAAAGGGCACCGGCTATAAATACCTGTAGAGCTGGGCTGTATTTTTAGGGTTATTTCTACTACTGCAAAATCACTTAATCTGTGGTCTGTGTCCCACCAAATCAGTCTTCTTGCTTCTGAGGACGTGTCATCATCTCACTCCATCTATGGAAAAGGAATAATATCTATTTCGCGTGGTTGCCTACAGGCTAAATGAATTGCTGCTCATAAGTGCTTCAGAAAGAAAGTGCCATCAAAGCACAGAGTACTGCTACTTTTATTACTGTTAGAGCATACATTGAACTTCACTTGAAAATACTCGTGAGAAGAATAGGAGTTGTAATGGTTATTTTAAAAGCAGAATAAAGCACAAACACAGGTTGCAGCAGTGCTGCAGGTGCCGTGCGGGTGATCTGGGCATCTCAGCCAGCGCCGCGGGGCTCCCTGGGCAGCTCCCCTCGCTGTGTCCCGCTCCGAGCTGGGGAAAGGTGCGGCTCATTTTGGGGGGTGAGCAGCACAGGCAGATGAGTGGGGAACACGGAGGCAGCGCTGGATACAGCGAGAGGAATATGGATGAAGAACCTCCGTCACAAGTCTTCGCCATGACAACTGGGTCAGTTCCTTTTGATTTTAATGAGCTTGCTCATACTACTACTATTGTTAAAAAATAAAGCCAATTCTGGTCAGGCTGCTTCCCAACTACACCAGGCTCCCAAACGCTACAACAGCCTCACCCATCTAAATTAACTCTGTTTCCTTAACTGAAGAGTAACTAGCTGTGTATCTCGACAGGAGAACAGGTCACCGTGGCCGGCCACCCCGCAGTGACAGCGGGAAAGCCCCGGTGACACCGGCACACCGGTCCCAGCCAACACCGCAGCCCCAGCTGGGAGCATCCCGGTGGGAAAGATGCTCCCAGACCTCGGGCTCAACGTCTGTGCATGGGGCAACTTCATTTTTTCTACATATTTCCAACATTTAACTGCCAGAGCCACACAACTGCTGCACAGATTTTTGGGATCAGCTCAGAAAAACAAACGATGGTTTTTACTAGAAGTAGTAGAAAGTCTCCCACAGAACAGTTTCCTTTCAGTAAATGCTTCTTTGATAACTTTCAAATGTTCCACTAGATGATAAAATTTTTTTCTTTTATATTTAACTTTGTAATTTTAGCCTGCAACCACAAGTGGAAAGTATCGATTTCACAGCAAACAGGGCACCCGCCAGCGTGCCAAGCACACACTGAGCAACAATTAGAGAAACAATCGCCAGTACGGCAACGGCAAATTAGGATAGCCATTTGTAAATCAGCAATTCATAAAATATGAATGAAGCTCAGTGCTAAGATAAAAATGTAATTAATATAAATGACAGAAAAATACAAAGAACAGAACTACTGCTCTATATTACAAATTACTGTTAACTCTGTGAATGAAACTGCTTATATCATGCCAAAACAAAACGTTCCCATATGACTAAAAAAATTTCCAACATTTTAGGAAACGTTGGAATTTCTTCCTGCAGGAAACGGCAACATTTCCAGTTTTCCTCCCAGTTCAGGACCAGGCGGTGGGATCATCCCTTCCCACCACGCACAGACCCCGACTTCGCTCGGCTCCGAGTTCCATGGTGCCTTTTCCGTCCCCCACCTGCCGCAGGCCGGAGGTGCCGCCCCGGCCGGGACGCCGGAGCCGCTGCCCCAGTGGAGCCCAGCGGCCTTGCAGGGCCCGGGGGGCAGCGCACGGGCCGGGGGCTGCGGGGGCCGGTGGCATTCGGCCTTCACCACCTCGTTTCTGCCTTAATTCTCGCCGGGACTGTCCCACAGCTCCCTCGAGCTGGAGCAAGGGGCCAGAGGCAGGGACTTGCAGGAGCCGCTGGCTCCAGGCCGTGGGGACACGCCGGAGCGGCGCGCTCGACGCCCGGGAACGCGGCAGCACCGCCGGCTCCCCGGCACCTTCCACACCGTGGTACCCGCACGTGCTTTCGGCAACCGCAGGGAAGTGCGTCCTGAGGGACGGGGTGACCTGCGCCAGGAACGGTGCACGTCCCCAACTGGGGTGACTGCCCCAGCTCCCCGGGCTTTGCCGATCCCTACCAGCAGCTGCGGACCGTGAGCGCGTACCGCAGAGCTGGCCAAGGGACCGGCTTCGGGAGCCACGTTCTTCCACGCACGGCTTGTCTGCAAAAGAAATATTTACATAACACGGCGTTCCCCTGGGCAGAAAGGTCGCGTGACAACTGCAGCGGGAGGGTCAGCCCCTTCCCAAGGGCTCTGGGTCCCGCGCTGAAGAGCTGAGGGTCGGGACCCCCGAGTCCCTGGGACGGGGGATGTCGCGGGGCGGCCCGGAGAGCAGCACTGTCCTCCCATCTGCCAGCCTAATAACCCGCCCTTGATCTCTTTATCAGAATCTTATCTCCTCCTTCAGTACAGAGAAATTATTACAGGTATTATCTGTACGCGGTATCACAATTACATAGCTGGCCACAAAGAGATTATCTGGCCATTACAGCAGGTGATGCATAAACACACGGCGCTCGCCCAAGCTGATCGCAGCTGAACCGAGGAAAGGAATCCGCAGGTAGGTGGAACCAGCAAACGCAGCGATACCAGACCCGTAACAGTACCAATAGCAAATGCCACTTAATGTCTGAAACTACACGGACAACTAGATTTTTCTAAGCCAATTACCACCTAAATTTGTTTATCACCTTTCTTTCCATTGCTTCAGTAATAACTCCTTCTTTGAGTCCATTTTAGCTTAAACACACCAGACCTACGCCCCTTACCAGTGCTGTGCTTTGCTCTTGCAAGCCATAATTTATAAGTGCTGCATCTCACTCTTAACACAGGTTATTCAGTCACCTCAAAGACTGCTGGTAATAATTATGCGATAACCAGAGCACAAAGATAAACAGCTACGAGTGCACTGTGTAACAAAAGCTTGTATTAATTTGCTAATTACAAATAAGCGTTACTGGAACAATCAGGTGCATCATATCAAAAGCTTTACATTAAACCAAATTCTGTTGATGCCTTTGTTTCCTCTGTCATGTCTCGGTGCCTCTAAACCCAGACAACCCCCTCTGTGCACGTGGAAAGGGCCGGCAGCAGCGAGGGTCCCGCGCCGGCACCGCCGCGAGCGCCCGGCCCACCGCCCCTTGTTTGGCGAGCTGTGCCGCCACGCTCCCGAGCGAGGGCAGGCCCGCGCTTCGTTCCCCATTCGCGATCCCTCAAGCCGTCCAGCCCCCCTTTCCCACAGCTTTAGGGGAAACTCTTCTAGTAGGGACCCCGACACCCAAACTGACAGTAGTTTATAGACAGGGAAAATGTAAATAACTCTCCCCAAACATTAAGAAAGTGTTCATGCTTTAAAGTCATATAGGAGAGTGTGTGTTTGTCTCTAACTTAAAAAATACCTACTTACACCAGACCTGGACTGCACCAGGGCAGAGCCGGGGTTTTGAAGAGAGGTTCGCCTGGGAGGGGAGAGGTGCGAAGCCACTGGCACAAAGCAGTGACCAGAGCCAGGAGCCACACACCTTCAAATGCTCATTATTGCTGTGCCTGCAGCTGCCAGCGCTGCAGCAGCGCGGGGACTTCAGCGCAGGTCTCAGGCTGGCACAGCTGCACCGAGCCCACAGAACTGCCCTCGGGAAAATGCCGAGATGACTTTTTCCAAGGCCAAGAGGGTAAAGCTTTCTGTGCAATGCCGTGTAGAGCAGGATTTTAAAGCCAGCAGGGGAGCACAGATTGAAAGCATACCATCCTTTGGTGAGGGAAATTTACAGTAAAGCGTTTTAGCTCCCTTGACCCTCTTTCCTCGCAAGTGCTGCTGCCTGGGAAGCTGGAGCACGACCCGCTGCCAGCAGAGCCCGGCTGCAGCAGGGACTGTTCGCTGCACTGGCACTGCTCACACCTGGGGAAAATTAAACACCACGACAATTAACAGGAAGCACATGGCAAAGTAAACGGAGACTTCGCTGGGATGAAATATAAACCTGGCAGCAATTGACCTGGATGGCTTTAGCCAGACCACAAAGGAGTGTTCTGCTTTCCTTACAGTATTTAAAAACGGCATCCGAACACAGAGCAGGGTATAGATACTATCAGTCCATGGCTCACTCGCCACAGCTGGGTAATGCTGTATGAGCAATCGAGTTCAAGGAACAAGGCGAGGGTATTCAAAGCTCTCTGTGCTGGCTCCGGCTCCCCCGATCCCTGCAGAGGTTTGCCAGAGGGAGCCCAGGCCCTT
Organism: Caloenas nicobarica; assembly: GCF_036013445.1. Classification (NCBI taxonomy): domain Eukaryota; kingdom Metazoa; phylum Chordata; class Aves; order Columbiformes; family Columbidae; genus Caloenas; species Caloenas nicobarica. The sequence continues at coordinate 22,493,397 of NC_088256.1, forward strand.
CGGAGCTGCTGTGCCATGGGGACGCAGACACAGCACATTGAACAGAACCGCGAGGAAGAGGAGGACACAGCATTTTCCACCGAACACCATTTATCTCTAAGGTTGGACTTAGGCAAAACTTACCTGCTGCCCAGGTCCAGCCCACACGACTGCCTGCTGACCACCCTATGAGCCAAAACCTGTTCTCAACATGACATTCCCCATTGGCGCATGGCTCTGTTGCATGGGCAAACAAACCCTCGCACGGCTGAGCCTTCTGCTATCGAAAACCTGCCTCATCCACCGCCAGCGCTTGGACAGTCGAACTTTTCCAACTCTATTCCTCCCTGCCCACTCTGCACTGATTCCAGCAGAGATTCACCCAACTCCAGAGGAGCACACACGGGGTGTGCACAACTCCTGCCAGACGTACGACACCTGCAGCTGGACTCACTGTGACCCGTCCTTACTTTTACCCCAACTTTTCTGCCGAGCCCTCACCTTCTTCATAAAATCCCCAAATAAATTGTTGTGTGGAATATAATCACTACATTGCCTGAATAAAGCTGACAGCATTCTAAAGCGCCAAATAAGCACAGACGCACAAGTGTGATGCACTTGCCCTCTGCTAATTTAAAGGGAAAATGTAGCTGTTCATTTTAATCTTTGCTCCCACCAGACAGAATTCCACAGCATGTGGATGTGAAACTCCGAGGATGCAAACCCAGGCTCAGGCCATACCAACCACTTGTGGCTGGGGCTGCCTCCGAGCCAGCAGGAAAATCCTTTTGCAGACACATTCTCACTCCCATTTCTATCAGCTGCAGCGATTCTCACACAGCAATGTGATTTGCCATGATGAAAGGTGACGATGCAGTATGCCCACTGGTTCAGATGGTGTACACCTATTTCAGAGACAGTTCATCTCCTTTTCTTGGGTTAATCCACCAGGAAAAATTACTTTTGAATGAACCCTTCTCAAGCAAACCTTCTCTCCTCTGCCGTACTCCTCTTCTATCTCTACTTTAAAACACAAGTTCTACCTGTACCTAAAGCAGAGCTTCAGAGCACACACGGTATTTCTCTGCCTATACATCCAGCAGTTGCAGCCGGTTCTGCACAGCTCATTGCTCATTTGTCCAGCTCACGGCAGAACGAGGGGCAGGGAGAATTTTAACTTGATCTCAAGATCTGTCCGTGCTTCAAGTGCAGCGTCCCGATTCCCGCACGCTTACAGCAGCCGAGAGATGAGGGATAACAGATGCGTAACGAAATTAGTCAAATGCACTCAACCTTTAGGGGCCGGCGGAGAATAGCGGGAGTATTTCTCGCACAATCTTGCCTAATAAGTCACAAGTGACAGCATTTCGGTAAAAGGGAAGGCTCCGGCAGCAGAGAGGTGAATCAAGCGGGGAGCAAGCAGGACGGAGGCGGGCTGGACCCGCGGCGTTTGCCGGGGCAGCGGCGGGAGGCGGTGGGGCAGCCTGGGGGGCGCGGGGTGCCAAAGGGATGCGGAGTGCGAGCGCCGGTAGGATGCTGGGTGCGGCGGGATGCGCGGCATGGGATGCCGGTGGGATGGGGATGCCGATGGGATGCGGGGTGCGGGGCGCCGGCAGGATGCGCGGTGCAGGATGCAGGTGGAATGCGGGATGCTGGGTGCCGGCGGGACGCGGGTACTCACCGGACGTCGCCGTAGACGCCGGCGTAGCCCTCGGCCCATGGTCCCAGCTCGCTCTTGATGCAGGCGGCGGGGGCGGCGAAGGGCGCCCGGCCCGCCGGGTACCAGGCGTCGGCGGGGAAGTCGGCGGTGTCGGCGGCCGGTCCGCGGCCGCAGCCGAAGGGCCCGGCGGGCGGCTCGGCGCAGGGCCCGTACAGCTGCTCCTCCTCGGCGAAGAAGGTGGGCCAGGAGGACGCGGGGCCCGGCGGGGCCACCTCGGCGCCGTAGCGGCACGGAACGCCCCAGCCGGTGCCCGCCGCCGGCCCCGGCGGGCTCTCCAGCTTGATGCGGGCGGGCGGCGGCGCCAGGCTGAAGCCGGGGGGCGGCCGCGCCGCGGGCCCCGGGGAGCCGCGGTAGAGCCCCGGCCCGGCGGGCGCGTCGACGGCCAGCACGGCCTCGGCGCCCGCGAAGGCGGCCGGGGCGGGCGGCGGCTCCGGCGGGGCGCGGGGCGGCGCGGCGGGCAGCGCGAACATGCAGTCCTCGCGGGGCAGCGGCTCCCCCGGCGCCTCCAGCGCCTCTAGGGCCAGGCCCATGGAGGCGGACACGGCTCTGCAGAGCTGCTTGGCGCTGTCACCCAGCGGGTCCTCTTTGGCCGCCGGTTCGGCCTCGGGCGGCGGCAGCAGCGGCAGCGCGCCCGCCTCGCACAGCAGCTCCCTCAGCTCGCCGGAGCCGGGGAAGGGCGAGCCCATGGCGGGGCCGGCGGCCGGCAGCCCCTTCCCGGCGCCGCGGGGCTCCTGGGGCGGCAGGCAGGCGGGCGAGCCCGGCGGCGGCCGGGGGCTCGGCGTGCAGGGCGCGCACGCCGGCGGCTGCTGGCTGGTGCCCGGCTCCTCCCGCGGCGCCTGGAACGCCTCGCAGACGCTCTGGAAGAAGGTCTGAAAAGCCCCGCGGAAGGACCTGCTCGCTGCCCGCGGGTAGACGCGGCCGACCCCCAGCTGCACCTCCATGCCTGCCGAGCGCGGGGCAGCCGCAGCGGCAACGGCGGGAGCGGAGAGCCCGGCAGGCTGCCCCCGGCAGGCTGCCCCCGGCCGCCCGCCCGCCCAGCGGGCTACCAGCCGCGCCGCCCCGCGGCGCCCATCCCCGCCGGAGCGCCGTGCCGGGCGGGGAGCGGCGGGCGCGATGCTCGGAGCGCGCAACAGGCAGGAAAAGTTGGAGCCGGCGGAGCGGGCAGCTGCGCGCGGCCCGTGTGAGCGGCGGCGGGGGCAGCGCGGCAGGCAGGCTGCGGGGGAAGGAGGTGCGGCGGGGGAGCCCGCCCCGCGCCGCCGGCCGAGGGCTCTGCAATGATTAATCGAGTCCCCGCCGCGGAGGGAAGGGAAGCGGACCCGCCCTGCCCGCGGCTCGGCTCCCCCTCTGGCGGCAGCGGAGCCCCGCGGGGCGGCCCCGGAGCTGCGCGGCCGCGGAGCTGCAATTTCTGGGCTCGGCGCCTCAGGCGCGCCGGCCCCCGCGGGCGGAGCGGGACGGGACGGGTCGGGACGGGGCCGCCGGGGAACAGCGCCCGCCCCCGCGGGCTCTGGCCGAGCGCCCGGGCCGAGCGGCGCGGAGCGGGGCTGCGGCGGCCCCGGTTCCCGGGGTGGCGCCTTCCCCTCGCCCGCAGCTCGGGAGGGCACACGACCGGGCCGGATTCAGCGGCAAAACGTTCCTTTCACAGTGCGCCGAGGTGGTCGGTGCTCAGCAGCTTCCCCCCGGCTGGGCCTGGCCAAGGGCACCTGTGTGACCCCGGCACCCGCGCACCTTTCACTTGGTACCCGAGGGAACCAGCCACCCTCTCCTTACCCAGTGGGAGAGTTTGCTCCCACCTTCCTCTGCTCCGCATCTTGCAACAATCCCTGCTCCCCACCAGCGAGAAACAGCAGGTTAGTGCATCTTGTGCATATGCACCACTGCTCTGGGCACAGGTGAGGTTGAAAAAGACCAAATAGCCAGCAGACATCATTAGTGTAGGACCTACGGTAAACAACACTTGAGCTCCCCTTACTGGTCCTGTAATAACGGAACCCATTACTGGAATCATACTCATTTAAGATAGGTTAAAACAAGCCCGTTAATTTCAACCCCTTTGAGGACAAAGGGAAAAAAAAGTAATGATTTGTTGCAAATGGAGGAGTGGAGCCGGTCGGGAAAATAAAGACTCATGTCCAGCCTTTTAAAAGCATTTTTACAAGACATGGAAGATAAAAATAAAAAACTAAATACAGCCAAGCAAAATTTGGCAGTATCCTCCATGCTGCCTGTGCAGCAGAAAAGCCGACCGGTTTTTACTGACAAGTAATATAGCCCCTAAAATAATAAAGAAGCTCAGCTAACCCCTCAGAGGGTAAAGATGGAGGGAGATAATGTACAATACGTGTGGAGTCCCTATTTAAACACTTGCAGGTCTCGGCGATCCCACCTGCACCCCTGAAGCTCCGTCTGGCCCATCGTAGTGCGGTGCCTGGGGAGCCAACCAGCTGCAGTTCCCGGGGCAGGGACACGAACAGGCCGGGGGATCAGAGGAAAGAAACCTGGAGAGACAAGGAGGACCTCTGTGTGGCCAAGTGTTCACCACGTTACAAATTGCTCTTCACGTCCCCACGTGGGGAAGAGCCTTAACATGGGGTAGCCTTGTGAAAGAAGTGTCTCCTGTGGGCATAAGGTTGTGTGCATCGCTTTTCAAAAAGCTGGTATAAAGGTTTAATTGGATTTTCTAAAAGATTAGTACCATTAGTATCTCTTTTTTTTTTTTTTTTTTTTTTCTGGGCACAGCTGAGTGTACGAACTCGCTGCTCCCGCCAGCTACGCAGCAGTAATGATGGCCCAGCTGAACTGCAAAGCTGCTCCGCGCTTCGGAAACGATGGCAAAAACCGAGAGGCACAAACCCAGGATTCACAACTGAATCTTATTATGGTGTCCCCTGTAAATAATGCAAATGCCCCACCCCTGTCCCAGAAAATCAGATGTTGCCCCGAATCCATGCAGATACCTGCCAAGTGGATGCAGATTCCAGTGTCTTTGCTCTTCCATCCTCCAGGAGTTGTCAGGCCTCTGGAGTGAAATATATGGACTCTGCAAAACATCAACGTTCTCATGATTAGCACCAAGAAATGTATGGAAAAAAGCTGAGGATCAAGATGTAGTCTATTATGACTTAAGAAGCAGATGGGTTCGTTTTGAACAAAAAGTGTGTTATTCAGACGTGCGATTCCGATGAGCTGTGTAAGAACTTTGTTTGACACCAGCACTCCCGCCCGGGGGGGGAGATCTCGGTTGGAGCACACCAAAACCACCCCGGGCTGGGCACCCTCCGTCCTGGCGGGACGGGCAGGATCAAATCCGCCTTTTGTGCCCAGGACGGGAGTTCGCTGCGGGCTCTGGAGATGCTGGTCACAACAGACACACATGAAGAAACACTGCAAAATGGTTTCTGTTCTCCTCAGCTTACAGAGCCAACGCTTCAGTTTTTACTGATTGTCTATGTGGTTAAGATGTATTATTTTAGAAGCAATTTTGTCAGTAGATCTTCACATAATTTTGAAGAAGCTGGTCATTTTTTTTTTAATTTATTTCCTGAAAAGGCATCTTGTGAGCATTTTGTTTCCCTGGCATTCATGTTTCTTTTTCTCTGTGTGTGTGTGCATGGCTGCACATGCTATTTTTTAAAGGCTTCATGTATTTTAATCTTTATATCTGGTTGACGAAGGAAAATCCGTACTGCTAATGCACAGAGTGTTTTATTTGCAGTTACTATCTTACATGTATTAAAATGTAACTTTCTTTAGTGTTTCAAAGTTCCTTTACTAGTTTCATTAAACCCTTTCTGTAAAATCACTTTCTAGAGTTTAGAAGTCAACCACAATCTCAGCTTCCATCTTCAATTTTGAGCGCTGTACTTTACACAGTAAAATACGCATTGTTTATGGAAGGACCAGGCAAAACCTACGTGTGTACATTTTTTCTGTGCGCGAGCTGAGCTGTAGGTTTGGTTATCAAATTAGTGAGAAACGAGCAGCAGCAGGAGCCTCCGCGTGTCGGGACGTGGTTTCTCCAAGCCGAGCCGGTGCTTTTCTGCAGAATGAAGCTGAAGAACATGTTGTGGATTGTTTGCTGGGACCGTGTGCGGCTCTCGGGGTTGGTGCTGAGGTACTCCTGCATCTGATTGTGTTTTATTGCTGAACACTTAGGCGGGCTGAAAGCATTTTGTTTCGTTTTGCTGTCTCTCAGATACCGACGCATTCTTTTCTAGCGTTCCAGCGATGTTTGGTTTTATTCATTAAATCTGAGTGCAAGAATTATGATACATCGTTTTCTGTTGTAAAATAATATTGAAATCAGAAAGCGGGGGGGGGGACACATCCAATCTAAGAGTGCCGCAGTTCCAATCAGATAAACACGTTTCGAGCCGTGCAGCCGTCCCGGCCGGTTTGACGAGCGGAGCCACTGCTGGGCCAAGCTGTGCCGGGTGCGAGCGGCATCTCCCCCCGCACCGCCGGGAACGATCCGCTTCACGGAAAATTAACCATGAGCGAAAAGAGAGGGGCTGTTCACAAACCAGTTGTGTTCTAACCGAGGTACATGTGGCTTTTGTTATAGAATAATGACTGGAGGGAAAACCCCGCAGGATGGATGGGTTTAGTGGAGGTCTGGGAGCAGATGTTCCCGCAGGTGACCCTGGGATGGGGGTCATAAATAAAATAATGCATCAAATAATTTTAAGAGAAACATCACTTTTTCCTTTATTTTATGAGGGGTTTACTGATGTAAACTAAATGCATGTCGATTAATTTTAAAAAAATGGAGACCCTAGATTCATATCTAAAATTAACATAGTCTATAAAGATAAGTTAAATTAAACATGAAAACATTATATTATTCTCTGTATTTGCTCCCAAGATCATAAAGACATTTTTATCATTTGCCTGGTGGAAGTCACTACTCAAGCACCGAAAACTGAAGTTTATTGAAAAGTTAAACCGTCATTTCCAAGTGTCTCATTAAGGGCCAGAGGGAATTTTCAGTTTAGCTCGTTATCCAGCCCAGGTCAGTCAGCAATGCTGGGGACAGCAGGAAAACCCCCGTGTGTGCCCCGTGCTCAACGTGGGACGTGAACAGATCAGATCTGCCGCTGCAGTCGGGAAGGACACAGGGACCCTGTGCAGTCGATGAAATGCATTACACAGGGATAGCACTTTATTTATCTATTAAAATACTTTTAACATTTAAATAATAATGTTTTTACATACTCAGAATTTAATAGCATTTTCTTTAACTGTAAAAACGATCTTAAAAGTCTGCATCTATGTTTTAACTGATTTTTAATGCAGATTGATAAAGCAGACAAACAAATGGAATAATCACACTACAATTAAGAAATAATTCGTTCACTGTTTTTTAATGTAATAAGTGTTCAGAAAAATCTGAAAAATACAATGCTGACCAAGATATAGCTCAATGTTTGAGATTTGTTTCTCTTATCTAAATAGAGAATTAAAACTCTTGACATTGACTAATGTTCTAGTAGCCTGGCCTGTTTGGCAGAATACGAGTCATTTGGAAAACCAGTGAGTTGTGTGCGTATGTAATAGAAAATAAAACCCAGCGGGGTGAGGTAACGTGCTGAAGGGCAGAACATGGGGTCGGTTCACAGCATGATTTGCAACACAAAATAGACATTTAATAAAGCATCCCATTTGTAAAACCTTCAACATGTTTTTCTCTCTTCTCCTAATTCAAAAAAGCAGTTTGCATGTATTTTGTTATTCAAGCTATATGTATCTTACAAATGGTTTCTCCATTAGAAATATTTTAAAAGAACACATTCTTCTTGCCTTGCACATCTTAGAGATATCTTAGCAAATGCAAGCAAACTGTTACTTCATTTAGTTACCGTTAGGAACCTGTATGGTTATGGTACAGCTGGATTTGTTAAACTTACTCCGCAGAGATCAAGCATGTAATCAGAATCTCTTGGGCTACAAGGCAGTGTACCCCTTACAGGGCTAAAACTAGAAATGATTTCACATAACAATTACTTATTACTGATGTCAGATTGACAAAAAGTTTGCCCAAATGGAATACATTAAAACTTGACATAAATCCTTTGGGACTCTAAAACCAGCTCCATGTTAGCTCTGTTGTATAAGTCCTGTTTTGTACTCATGCAAGCTTGTTTACCAACACGGATGGCTAATATTTGCTTTCTAATTGTTTTCATACAAGACCAAATCATTTATGTTTTAGTTTATCACAAAGAATGTTAAAATATTTATTTATCACTTGAATACAGCGAAAAGCAAAATGAGGGATTTCAGTTAACATTTGACCTAATAAGCTTGCAGTTTCCTTCCCAAGCCCCTGGAGCATTTCAGCGATTTTTTAGCCGTTTTTTTCTCTTTCCCGGGGACGCTGCTCCCCCCGCTCAGCCCCGGTGACACCGTCTGCCGGACGCGGTGCCTGGGAGGGCTCGGCTGGGGACGCGCGGGGAGCAGATCCTGTGGGAACACAATGAAATCCGTAAAACGCCATTCGTGTGTGTAACATCGCTCCCCGACGGGCCCTTCCCCACCCCAGGGAGGAGGCACCGTCTGGGCCCCGGCACTGCCCCGGCCGGGGTGGCCCCTCGCTGTCCCCTGGCTGTCCCCTGCCCCGGGGTGGCCCCTGGCTGTCCCCTGCCCCGGGGCTGCTCCTGCACAGACACGGCCGGCCGGGATGAGACACCCGCTGCAGTCCGGAGCTCAAACCCGCTCCCCGAAACCGCTCTGTCCCCGCGTCCCCGCGAGCTGCCCGGCGCTGGCCTCGGGCACTGCGGAGCCCCGGCCACAGTCAGCAGAGCGGCCGGAATGATGAGGAAACTCCGGTTTGCTGGTGTGTCCCCGTGTGCTCAGAGCCCACCCGAGCACCGCCCGTGTCCCCCCCCACAGCAGCCCCGCCCCACGGGCCCCCATCCCTCCTCCTCCTCCCAGCAAGAAGTGAACAGCTTCTTTCCATTGTCATGCTTGCATCTAGTGCTACCAGCCTCAAGAAGACAGTTAATATTGAGAAAAATTAATTCCGTTAAATCCCAAAGTGTGACAATATTTACACTAACACTGTGTATCGCTGCCCTTCACAACCCGGTCGTGTTCGTATCTTAATGACTGACCGTGCTTGCTCGTGGAAGGGGCTTTAAAGAGAAAATGTAGGATATTAGCCAGGAAACCGTGCTACTGACAGTAAGACAAACCCATCACGGTGTTGATGACACCACTCCAGCTGTTACATAAATATTTCCTACGTTCTTTCTGCAGCTTGTTCTGCGTTGCTGATACCAGGGGGACTTTTGGCTTTGTTTTCAACACTACCTACAGGCTCACAAAGTTAAAGCTTGGCTCTTCCAGCCCTTTTTAGCATTTACCATTTTGAATCCTCACCAAATACTCAGTTCCCGAAATGCTGGTGTTTGTCAGAGCACCTGTTGGCTGCTCCCCAGCCCCAGCGCCGCTCGGAGCCCCGGCCGGACCCCCAGGCCCTGCCCGGGGGATCCCGACAGGGACGGATCCTCACCCGCCAGACAGCAGCCACTCGGACGTGCTACTTCTGTTCGGTGAGACAGGGAAACTGGCTCTGCAGAGACTTGATTTTATTGACCTGGAACATACACCTCCTTGTGAAAGCCAGGGGAGGTAACTCCGCAAGGAGGCTCCCCCAGCAAGCAGCTGCATTAGATCAGTTTTATAACGCTCTCTGGAGCCATTATACAATTGCTCATCCCTAGAAAGATCACGCAGGCATTGACTCTTCAGAACGGGAGGCCGAGAACAGCACGGGGGTTTCTTGCAGTAGCTGGATACACCTGTCAGGTGCTGCAGTGGGAGTTGCACCAATTACAAACACGGGGGGAAAGTGCGGTTCCCAACTGTGACACAACCCTTGCAAATATAAAAGGTTCTCATCCTTGCGCAGTATTTTAGCTGGTGGATAGAATTGCCTTAACGTTAAAACGAAACCCGGTAACAGGGAAATGCCAGTGACAGCAGCCTATAAAAGATGGTATGTGCTGGGACTGGCCTCTGCTGGCTGAAGGGGTTCCCAGTATTTATGTATTTAATCCTACAGGAGCTAACTATACAAGTTAGTAATCGAGTCCTTTGGGATGCCTTTTCTAATTGTATTAACTAGGAATCCTCATAGTATTCGCCTTTCCCCTTTGTATGACTTAAACATGTCAGAGCAGGATTTGGCAGCAGAGTCTTAGCAGCTGGGTAGCTGAGAATTAGAGTGTGAGTATCTTATACATAGGAACTTACTCCAAGGAGGTGATTGCAGGGCTATTCAGTGCAGCCCTGTGTATTAGAATCTGCCTCAAAATGTTCCACGCTCTGTACATGCAATAGGAAAACAGCTATAAATACTCTTCAGGCTGTGCTGAAGTACAACAAACAGTAAAGTGTGGACAGTTAGTTATTCTTGAGTGCAACCGTCAGAGGAAATTACAGAGTTTCTTCTGCCACCCTGACCACAGACAGAAAATTTTATTGCATGCAATTTTCTGTTTCCTTCTACTATGAAGTCACACATCTTCAGCGAGCTCGTTTTGCCTGCCTACAGCACACAAAACGCTTTTAAAACTGCTGCTTTTAAACTAACTGCAAGAGATTTGTTCAAATCTTGTCTGTAAAACTTCTATTTCAGCTTAGCACTGAAATCATGGTTCTTGTTTGAATATTTTAGATTTTATCATCAAGGTGGACGGGGCTCTGGGAATCCTGCTCGGAAGGTGTCCCTGCCCACGCAGGGCTGGAGCCGGATGAGCTCCAACGTCCCTCAACCCAACCCAGTCCATGATCGTATGAAATACTCATGTGCTCAACGCTAACTATTCACTTAAGTGCTTTGCTGGATCAGTACCAAAATGATTATTTACAAAGTGCTGTCAAATACATCAGACACCAAGAAGAGACCTTTTCTGATGAAATTCTTTGGCTCAGAATATCCTATGTGGCTGCTCAGAACTTCAGCAAATAACATTTTTCAGATAGATAGGGACATTCCGTTAAAAACCTTCTCTCTAGACTCAAAATTAACAGCTGCTCCTTTGTTTTGTTTGCTGACAAAAAATTTCCATACGAGGTGATCTTTAAGAGCACAAATCTACAGCCATTGAGAGCTCAAACGTTACCGTACTCCCGCAGAGCTTGCCAGGAGCAGAATCAATCATTTTTAGCCATTAATCTCTAGCAGAATAAGGCCAATAGCACACAGTTCAACAGTTTTGCTTCCACTCATTTGAGGCAAGTTGCAGGCACAACCCATTAGCCAGTTGCTTACAGTATTATCTCAACAGTTCTACTTCTTTCGTGCTACCCCAGCTATGAGCTGATTAACCTGTTTATGGTATAGCTGCAGAAGACCTGCCTTATTCATGTCCCATAAGGGCTGAAATAACAAAGTCCTTTCCAACCACAGTAGCCTGTATCAGAAAATAAGAACTGTTCTTGTGATGCATTTAGAATAACGAAGCAAATATTGAAAGAGAATCTCGAGCACAAGTGGCATCCCACTCTCCCCGCGGCAGAGCGTGATCAGCCAAAGGCGTTTGTGCCTGTGTGTATTTGAACTTGTTACTGTTCTCACCTAATTATGACAGGAAAGCAATGAAGACCACGTAATTTGGGGGAAAAAACCATGCAAGTAGGTGAGATCTCATTTGTATCTGTTCCAGCTGCCGTCGCGGAGAGCGGCGCGGGGGAGCTGAGGGTTACTGTGCTCCAGAGACGCAGCCGCCAGCCCCAGGGACCTCCCACCCGTCAGCACCTACAGCCTAACGAGGAGTCTGCGGGGAACCAGCTTCACACTGCCGCCCACAGCTCTTCCTCCTTATCTGATTGAGTGTGTTATTCTTAGATTGCCTAGTGCTACACAGAATTTCTTAAAATTTCAAATGGTTTGGCCATTAGTATCAATCCTGCACCGCTAACTTTGCCTTGTCTTGTTAGACAGACGTGTGAGTTCACGTGGGTGGGTTAAGAGGCTTTAAAAACTGTCTTTGCAGATGGGTCCAGAAAATGTTTTGACTTGCATGTATTTCAATTCCAAAAGGCAAGAATGTCTTACATCTCTTGCTGCTCAATGTGTTGCATCCTTCCATTTCAGGACCACGGGCTGCTGAACTCCCCCTGTACCTCTCCTTGATGTCCAACGCTCGCGCTGCTTTTACCCAAGAAAGCCCAAACCTCACGTGCTCCCGGGAGAGGAACTGCCTGGCTCCTCGCCACTGCCCTTGTGGGTTTTGATGATGTTTATGGCAGAGATTAGTGAGAGGACACTGCTCTGTCCACCAGTCACCCTGCATGCCTTGTCCCAGCGAGGGGGGAGTTGATGGAGCATCGTCACCTCTGCAGAAGAAAGCACTCGGGAGAAGATGAGCGGGATTGACTCCGGGCACATGCGGGACCTGCGGCCAGTCCCTGCCCAGGAGCAGCATCAGGCCAGCGCCAGGTTGCTCAGCAACCGGCAGCATCGCTGCACAGAGAGCGCAGACCTGCACGGGGCTCTCAATGCCTTTGGTCACACGTCTCAAAACAAAGCTTGCTTTAAACACAGGACTAAGCAGATGTCTTAGGTAATATTTCTGGAACAGTTACAGTCACCTGAAATGTTTTTCTTCTCCTTGCCCAAATTCATCCCTGTCACCTCCGAAGAATCACTAACGTATTTTCCTTCTCTTACAAATTGGAGACAGATTTTTCAGAACAGCCTGTTCATGCAGCTTGAGGAAATGACTGAAGTGCTTGGCCCATTTGATCCAAGGCAATCAGCGCGGTGCCGAGAACTTTAAGAAACTTCATGCCTAATGAAACACACATTTCTACCATTTATCGTGTCTTACACAACTGCATTTTGGGCAGAGTTTGAAGAGCTTGGGAGGTAATAGATGGTGTTGTGACTCCTAAGCCCCTCTCTAAAGCCTGGCCTAAGGCAGCCCTGTGGGCAGACCAGTCTGCCCAGTGCACAGCTGGGAGGAGCTGGGACGAGTTGCTGGCCAGGGACGGCCACCTGGTGAGGGACCAGGGCTGCTGGAGATCCACGGGATCCACCGAATCCACAGGCACTTTGCTGCTGCCTTCAGCCAGGCTCAAACACACCGCTGATGTTTGAACAGTCTGAGGATCTCAAACAAGCATCAGAACATTTTCCTTTATCCGAAGTTTCTAACATTACTGGTTTTTGTCCCATCTGAGCAAGCACAGCTCTTCCTCAGGACATCTCAGAGCTCATTTTAAGTTCTGGTTTCCAACCCTGCTATTTAAAGACCCCGTAACAGAGCTAAAGAACATCACAGAGGAAAGATGTGCCATGGCTCAGCTGAGAGTGTCACTGAGGGATTAGGTTGTGCTGATCGTGGTATGAGCTGCTGTGGGAAGGGAATTGCCCACAGGAAACTTCAGCAAAACTACACATCTGTATGACGGTGTTATAGTACAGGTCACAAAAACGCTGATGCAATGTCCTAGACGTGTAAGATTTTGCACAATTTACTCCGTAAGCAGATTTTCACTGCTTATTGGACACTGAGGAGTCCATTCTTTCATCAGGTAAATCTATTATGTGGCCAAAGAAGCAGTTTAACGTGCCCTAGACCTTTATTAAAAGGTGAGGCAGTGTGGTACACTTACTCCTGCACTAGTACTTTGTGTCTTTCCTGAATCTGTGAGTAGCAGCGCACACAGAACGGGGCGCTGGATGGAAAACCCGCTCGGGCAGAGCCGATCTCTGCTGCAGGGTGTGTGTGTGCAGAGCGGTGACTGGGGACAGCTGCACAGATCCGTTGGCACAGAGCCTGCTGTAACACAGCGTGAGCCAGCACCAGACTGTGCATCCCCCAAACCCTATGGTAATGCACGTAAGGATAACTGATTTTTCTGATTTTTTCCCTTTAGTTCCCTTATCCATCCTTCACTCTGAAAACTTTTGCAATTTGTGATCCAGACATCAGCAAGCCAGTGACCCAATGCACAAATGCAAACTGCTGGTTGTTTAATCTGTCTATGCATGCTGCACTAAGATACCCTGCATCACTCCCACCCCAGGTTTAAGTCATTCCTCCTGAACCTTGAGTCCCCTCTACAGTCTGCCCATCCGCTGTCTTTCCTGAGCTCTCTGCCTGCTGTACCCAAGCACAGAGCTCTTCCCACAGAGCGCTGCCCGTGTCCCTCGCACAGCAAGGCCAGCTGCAGAAGGGGACAGTGTCTGTCCCTCCGGCTGTCCCTGTGTGGCTGCTTTGCTGACCCACGTCCCAGGCAGGACCCGCGCTGGGGGGCCGGGACCCGCAGCCGTGTCCCCGCTGCAGCCCAGCATGGACGGGCACATCGGATGTGTCCGCAGGCTTGTCCTGGGCAGGTCAGTCCAGCCTGGCCGGGGTGTGCTGCTTGTGTGCCCTGTCTGAGAACTGCCCCGGCTCCCTGCAATAAGTAAGAGGCATGCTGGTGTAATAAATTAAGAGGAAAAATAAAACAGTGCATCCCCAAGGGAGAAACAGTAGAGATGAAAAGCATTTAGCAAGGGAAACCTCCTGTAGATGACCTGGAAAAGAAAGCCATCAACAGTAAAATGGCTGTAGCGCACAGGTGTGGAGGGATGCCTCCCCTCCTCGGCTTTTGTTTTTTTACAGCTCCTAAGCACAAGGATGGGAGGAACGCCAGCCAGTCCGCAGGACAGCTGTCGCACAGCAGGGACGCATCTGCCAACAGCGGGGGCAGCTGTTCTCACCCACCCCAGCTGTTCTGCGGGGACACCCCGGGGCGGCGACGTGACAGCGGAGCCACCGTGGCTGCTCCAAGCCCAGCTCCTCTGTGAGGAAGGTTAAACTGGCTGTGGTTGTTGATCAGAGCCTCTTGTGATGATGGGTTTGTGGTGGGGTGTCTGTTCACCAGACACAGACCTTGCAGCCACTGGCTGGGACTGGGTGCTCAGCACCCCGCTGGGGTCCACAGCTTTCACCTGCAGATCCCACAGAAAAACCACGCCGTGCTCACGCACGAAAGGGCACAGTCCCTGGGTCAGCACTGCTCTGATGCCATGGCAATCACTGGCTGTGGGTAACAACCGCCTTAAACTTCCTATTGGTCTCAAGGTTTATTTTTAAAAAATTTCTGTAGAATAGGAAATAGCAGAATGCAGCAGGGTAGCTGATTGTCGGTCTGTGTCTCGCTCAACCAACAACGATGTTATTGACTTTAACATTTTATATAACTGTAACTGGAACCATATTGTCCAAAGCCTCCTTGTGAGACCTGATTGTTGCTCATCATGTCATGTTCTGGGTGCTTTCCCAAACTGTTGTTGCGAGTTCATTTGGGAAGTCCTTTGTGCTTCTAAATTATTGGCAGATGTCTTATTTTTCTGAAAAATCAAGAAACTGGCAGCTTTAATAATAATAATAATAATAAAAAAAAGAACATTTTTCTTGTTGTTGTTGTTACTGTAGCTCCCAGTTATACAAGAAACATCTTCAGTAGTTGCATATATTTGTATTCTGTTGTTTTCCAGCTTTGCCTGAGGAACCCATCCTTCTGATATCAAGCCCTATTCTGGAAGCAGAGACCAGAAATGGCATCTCCGTCCAGCCAGTTTTCAAACGCTGGCCATCCCGGCTGCACCGCGGGAGCCGCTCTGCTACCACCAGGGAGCTGCTTGTCCCGCTGCCTCCAGAAGCACCAGAATCTATTCCTGGCATCTGGGCTCCTTCCCCGGGGACCTGGGGCCGTTCTGGCCTCGGCTGGCTGGAGTAAGCCGTGCATTTGG
Organism: Caloenas nicobarica; assembly: GCF_036013445.1. NCBI lineage: Eukaryota > Metazoa > Chordata > Aves > Columbiformes > Columbidae > Caloenas > Caloenas nicobarica. The sequence goes on from NC_088256.1 coordinate 22,508,846, forward strand.
AGCTCCGTTAGCTCCTGCACTGCTACACTTTGTTTATTTTGATGAATTCTGTTTCGTGATTTTTATTCCATCTAGATACAAAAATAAACTGATGCAGCGTCATGTTCTCACCTACATGGAGTCAGCCTGAAATACGAACTTTCTGGTCTTGTTTGCACCAAACAGACAACTGTCACTGAGCCACAGAGAATACAAACCTGTTGTTCTATGATTTTCCTAGCAGCAGTTCAGCCCAGGCAGATAACAAGGCTGGCCCAGCATATCAAGGCACACTTGACATTTCCTTCAGGCTGGTACATTCTGTGATCCCCTGCAGCACCCACTCCACCGTGTCCATCAGCTTTGTGGAAGCAGAGGCTCGCGGTGAGTTACAGACGTGAACCAGCTACACGCACCCACAAGAGCCGTCTGCTGGAGGATGGACGTTCTGTTTGCAAATCCACAGCAGAGGGCTTGGGAGAACATCCACGTTACAGAAAACACAGCTTAAAAGGAAAATGGAATTCCCTTGCGTCAGAATCTCAGTCAGGTGTCTGACAACCCTGTTCATACTATTTTCCGGGAAGCCAAGAGTTTCAATCAACTGTTCGGTGCTTCCTTCCTCGCTACGTGTCACCAGCAGAGCGCTCACCGGGCAGCAGTTCTGCTCCCTTAGGCACAACCCCCTGCGGTGTTAACAAAACAAAGGGAGCTAGAAACCAACAAAACTAGTCTGTTTCAAATGGATTGCCGCTGTTCAGGTCCTGCCTCACCACTGAACTCTGAGTACCTTAAATCTGTACTGTCTGCTGAGCATGAACTGAACCGAGTTGGTCTTAATGTGGCAGAAAAAACAAACAAACAAATAAACCCCAAACCAAACAAAAACTGAACAATTGCAACAACAACAACCACCACCAAACAAAACAAAACAATCCCCACACAACAACAAAAACACCACCCCAACCAACCAAGACACCAAACCACACAAAACCAAGATGTTTTCAGCCTTTTCAGCCCAGGAGAAACAAGTTCAGAAGAAATGCAAAAGTGCCATCACACCAGTGTCATCATCCCACCGGGCGTCCCAGGGACCTCATAAGGTTCTCCAGCCCTAAAACTCCGTTGTCATAAAACTGGACTCGAGTGGAAGGAGAAAACTGATCTGAACAGACAGGAATGAGGCTGGTTTATGTATAAATAATTCTGTCAGACCTGGAAACACAAACCCATCTAGTATTATTAGATCAATGAGCCGCATCACACACAACGAGGCAATTGGAACTGGCTGTCTTTACTCTCCAGTGTAACTGATGAGCACAGAGACAACGAAGGACAGGAAAGGAATTCTGAGAGCGAGATTTCTGTGTGTCTTTGAGCCTCCACAATCTTTTGGGCTCTGAGGGCTGTGTTGAGGTCCAAGCCATCTGTACTTTGTGGTGGAACGTAGCCAGGCCTGAGGAATCAGAGATCTGGTTTAAAGAAGGAGGAATCAGAGTGTGTAATACTGCTGAAGATAAGATTGAAGTGTTACCCATGTTCTTCTTTGGAAAAAGATGTAAGAGCTCAGAACAACAATGAGCTGAAAGGAATCTGTTGTTTTCACCAGCCGAGAGGCGAAAAATCCCAGCGTGTCTCCAAGGTATTGAGCGGGCCAATGTGGTATTGCTAATTCATCTTTTTCTCTGCAAAGAAAGTCTCTTTTCCACAAACTATCTGCTCTTGTTCCATCCCTCAGCAAGGACATTGCAAATCCATATTAGCTGCCTATTGGGTAATATGGGACATGTTGCCTCCATACTGTGTTATCTCTCTGTCTATCTGCAAGGAGGTGCCAGGTTCTGCCTCATGTTTATGGGCCGATTGTTGGCTTCATCGTGTTGACTCACTTGGCAAAGCAAAATGCGTTTCCTTATCCAGCTCTATCTTCTTCTCAGCCACGCAAGAACGTTTCACATGCAATCAGTTTCAGGGAATGCTTCCAGTCATTTTTAAGGGTGGGACCTTATTGATTTTGGATGGAATTATAAGTTTTGAGAGAAAAATGGGGGAACCAACAGCTGCAGAGACTACAATAGGATGGTAAATAAAACAAAAAAAATGTGGATGAAAGACTCACAAACACCCACCAGAGAAAAGAGACCTTCCACGTCAGCTCTGCCCTCCCTAGAACGGGTAGGGTGTTGCTGTCTTGACAAAGCTGTCTTGTCAAGTAGGAAGCGAATTCCTTTTCCTGTGTGTAAGGCCACTGGCACAGAAGGCAGAGTCCTCCCTGTGAAGCCCCTCGCCGTGTCTGGCCCCTCGGCCTCCAGCAGCGGCACTTCCCTGAACCGGCTCTGGCAGCAGCCACGCCGCGGTGAGCCCCGTGTCCCGGCCCGCGCCGCCGGCCCTGCGCCACCGCGGTCCCCAAACACAGGGCCACCCCTGCGGCTCTGTCCGTGGCCTTGGGGGTCTGATCTAATGGCTTCCTGGTTTGAACCGAGGCGTTTTGCACGCTCAGTGACACACGGACCGGCCGATCCGTCGCGGTGCTCCCGCCATGCCCAGGGCGGCCTTCCCGCTCTCTCCACAGAAACAGCCCCGTCACTTTTCTTACAGATGCAAAAGGTACTGGCAGCGCTGCCGGTATTTGTTCAGTGCCTCTGAGCAGGCAAAGGAAGAAAAAGGGCCAAAATGTGGTCTCTGCGACGGCTTCCTACATTTGTTGCTCATTTGGCTGCCGCATTGCCAATGGCTCATTGCCCACGATTCCTCTCACCAGATCCACTCCACATGTTGTAGTGGCTAATGAGGCTAATAAGGCTTTTACCCTCACTGGAAGAATGAAGAAACACAGCAGTTATAGATCAGCTCAGGAATATGAAATCCTTTCACCAGGCTGCCAGCCAACAGCCAGGTAGACAGATAGACAGGTAGCTTGTAGACATCAACAGGTAAATAGACAGGTAAACAGATAAGATTTTAGCATCTGGGGTCTTCCCACCCTTTTCTGTACAGACTCTGAGACATAGACGGAACAGTAGAGATAATTTTTATTTCAGCAGATGGGTCCTGGATGTGTGGTGTGGATCTGCAGCTACACATGCTGCAGCGCAGGTTTCTCCATTTATCCAAATTTCTAGCCACTGAGCTAATGTTATGTGTATTTAGGCATCATCTGACTCCAGGCACGCAATGCATTGGAAATAATGGCCGGTTTTCCTTGAGATTTTCAGAACTACACTGTTCTAGAGATACAGCTTCTTGTGAAACAAACAGGAGTTCTTTAACTTTCACAGAATTTAAAGGAAATGTATCCTGAAATATGTCTCAGTTCACTTTCAGCCTAATGAAGTTATTGGGGTATAGCTAATGGAAGAATTTATTGTACTCTGACTCTTTTTTATTTTTAAAGAGAAATAAACACAGGCTAGAATCAGGGTTTATCTCAGTTTAACCCATTCATTTAAACTAAGTTCTTCTGTCTTCTGTCAGTATTCAAATTCGATAAAGATGATTTTGCATGAATGCTGTTTAAAGATACGAGCACCTGGAATAAAATTCTAGTGTGGAAAATAATTATTACTTTAGGGTGAACCCCGTGGGCAGGATCCCAGCTCGCCCTGGATGAGCCCACACCCGCGTTCCTCGTCCCGCCCAACGCGCGGCCGGGGTCGCCCCCAGCCCCAGCTGCTCCACGCGGCCCCTCCGGCCGCTCGCACGGCGGCACCGCCTGTCCTGTGCCAGCGGGACAGAGGCAGTGCCACCGCCTGCTCTTCTTCCTTTCGCCGAACTGCTACTCCGTGATTATTTCTGAGGACCACGAGATTGACGTCAATGTTATTTTCATCTTTCATTCTTTCCCAAAGCACAATTAAGCCCATTCACCACTGTTCGGTTCAAATCTAGATTCAAGTATCAGGCACTAGTTGCACAGTCTCCTTGAGAGCTCATTTGGTAATTACCCATCAGCCTTAACAGTTGATGCTGCCAATGGTGGAAGCGAATGCTCAACACTGTCACTCACAACCTACAGAGGAATCATGTTCAGAAACTGGAAATCCAGTTGGTTTCCTATAGTATTCCCATTCCTTTCTTGTAGCTGAACCATTCCTGTTGCTGCCACTGAATCTGCGACAAATAAATTATAGCATTCTCAGCTGCAGTTTGATCTGTGACCTTTTGTAAACTTCCTTATCAGGTGTATCTCTTAGCACCTTCACACACAGGGTGCTATGAAAATAAACCCTAATTAACCTGCAAAGCTTCCTCGTAAGGTCGGTGAGCTTTCTGATCCTTCCTCTGTCCATGGTGAAGTTCTCTGTTTTCTCCAAGCTCATTAAAAAGTCAATGTCAGAATCAAGGTTAAAACTCAGAAATCCTTAGCTCCTGTCCCTGGCATCTGACTTTGCTTCTCTCGAAGAAAACCAGTTTACACCTGGCATTAGCACAATCCATCCTTCCCATATCAACACGAACCGGAGCCATTAACCCGTTGCGCTGCCCCACGCCAAAGACCGGGCTGCAGGTGTGCGGCACCACCGGGCACGGGCTGTTCCTGCCCCTGTCAGAGGGAGCTTTTCACCTTAGTATGAAATGTCCTCGTTTAATTTTACGTGCTCCAGAGTGGACATCTCTTATTTGCACTAAAAGTCAGTATAATTACCCTCCCTGTAAACAAATAATTTAATACACTGAGGGAAATTTACTTAACTTGGGCCATGGCAGATTTATTGTTTTTAAATGGAATGCCAGAAGGTTGTTGGCACTTAGGGAATCCTGGTTTGTTATTTCATAATCGCATATTAACGGTTCCCACAGCATATTGTTTTTGTCTTGCTGTTCATTTACTGCAGGTCTATTAAGCCATCACTGCTCAGCTCCGAGGCGCTGTACTGTAATTCTACGCCACACTCTGATTGTACTTTCATTATTATGTGACTGTTTTGATGGAGATCGATATCAGTGCCGTGGGGAATATATAAGGAGCATGTTCTGCCCTATGAAGCGGGCACAGAAAAAGTGAAGATTGTGAACGAGCTATTGTCTGAGAAACACGCTTACAAGAAGGATTAATTGTCAGCAAGTGCAGGTGTTGGCTCTTTGAGTGTATTTGCTGATGAATGCGATCCCATGTAGCAGGACCCACCCACACACTTACTAGTCCCACTGGCAATTGCAGCGGAGAAACCAGGGTTAAAGTAGGTAATTGGTATTTAGCTTCCCTGGAAAAAGAAATGCCACTTGGAAACCTCTGTGTGTTTCTTGCCCAGGCGAGGATCGTGCAACTCGTTCTTCTCCTTGATTTTTCCTCCTCTGAGTGGGCACTGACACTCAGCTCCAGAGAAGGAGCTGCCTGGTTGTTCCTGTGAAGATAAAGGTGGGGCAGAGCCCCCGGCAGGGCTGCTGGGCGTGCGAAAGAACCTATGGAGAGGGAGCCAACGCTTTGTAAAAGGTTATGTGTGTGTAACGATGAAACGGAGAGACCTGAGCCCGGGAGCGCGGCCAGTGGCAGCTCTCAGCATGGGCAGAGGTGTCGATGGCACCGGCGCTGACAGGGGAGTGCAGACCAGGTCACTGGGAAGGGCGCTGGGGTGATCGCGCAGCCCCCAAACACCTCCTGACCCCCGGAGCTGCCCGAGCGCGGGGTGCAGCCGGGGAGCCACGGCGGCTGTGCGGCAGGGCGGCCTCACACCCGCACAGCCGGCCCTGGTGTGCGGCCTCACACCCACACAGCCGGCCCTGGTGCGTGGCAGGGCGGCCTCACACCCGCACAGCCGGCCCTGGTGTGCGGCAGGGCGGCCTCACGCCCGCACAGCCGGCCCTGGTGTGCGGCAGGGCGGCCTCACGCCCGCACAGCCGGCCCTGGTGTGCGGCAGGGCGGCCTCACGCCCGCACAGCCGGCCCTGGTGTGCGGCCTCACACCCGCACAGGCGGCCTCACACCCACACAGCCGGCCCTGGTGTGCGGCCTCACACCCGCACAGGCGGCCTCACGCCCGCACAGCCGGCCCTGGTGTGCGGCAGGGCGGCCTCACGCCCGCACAGCCGGCCCTGGTGTGCGGCAGGGCGGCCTCACGCCCGCACAGCCGGCCCTGGTGTGCGGCAGGGCGGCCTCATACCCGCACAGGCGGCCTCACGCCCGCACAGCCGGCCCTGGTGTGCGGCAGGGCGGCCTCATACCCGCACAGGCGGCCTCACGCCCGCACAGCCGGCCCTGGTGCGCAGACCTCTTGGGTCCCCGACCCAGCACTGCCGGCACATGTCTGGACCCATGTTCACCTTCTCCAGCTCTTTTCAGGTCTCAGTCCAATCTTGCAAGCCTCAGTTGCTTTAGGTTTTTTGTGCTGCTATTATACCTCTCCCTGCCCTGAACTCCTTCTCGCTGTTCTCTCCCCCTCCATTTCCATCCAGCTATGGGGTGTCTGAAGTTTTGCCAGAATACCCAGCCCCAGAACGGAGTAATTTCAGCCTGAGCCACCAGCGCATGCTCTGGGCAAGCTCTTCCACGCGCTGTCCCCGTGTGACCTGCCCTTCCAGCCACCATGGCCCCATCTCCAGTGTTTCCCAATCCAGAACTCTACAGCTCTGCAGTCAAGTTTAAAAAGCAAACATACCAAAAGAAACACAAGACATCCACTTTTGCTTTGTACCCAAAATATATATACATTAAAAAAGAAAAAGGCAAATCACTTCATTATGGTTTGAATTCAGCAGCCAACTGACAGATACACATGTTAACAAGGTCAAAGAGACAAGGGACGCTCCATGACCTGCTGTGTGTGGCGAGGGCCTTTGGGCTTTCCAGGTGTCACCCAGCAGACGGCAAGAAGATCAGCTCTTAGCACGCCAGCTCCTTTCTCTGTCTGGCTTCTAGTTCATGGTGTGAATTCAGGAACCGCTATGTGTGTAAAAGGTAGCGATCCATGCAGATATTTACAAAAGGTTTACAAACTATTTGTTTGTGCTTAAAAAACAAATAAATGCAATTGAAATTCTGCCCAAGAATCCAATTAAATAGAGGAAATAGTGAATATTGTGTTTGTGTGAAGGGAGGGTAACGAATAACTGAGAGTGCTTAACAATCACTGATTTGAATTTTCAGCATTTTGAGGTTTCATCCACGCTGGAAGTTTCTCTGCAAGGCCTGGACTTTCTAGAGAGACTTTTGTGCGCCAGCGAATCAGCATTAGTGGTGCTGCACTCTGGCCCTGGCCCTTACCATACTGGGATCAGGATCTTCCCTGCCTGTCATCAACGGCTGGGAAGTTTTCCCCAGGTATTTCTAGCATCATCTCTTACTAGCTGCCGGGTCTAACTCGCTGGGCTTGACCTCGTCCCCGCTCCCTGCAGAGCCTGGCTCTGTGTGCGGGGCTGGCCGCGGCTCTGCTGGCAGCTGCTGCCTGTCCGGCCTCATCACAAGATGGATGTGCCTGCGCTCCCTGCCAGCGCCAGCGCCGCGGCTCTCGCCTTGGCCTTTTGCAAAAGCAGCGCTTCATCGAACGAGAGGGACCCCTGGGAGCGCTCCCGTGACCCCTCCTTGCCTCTTCCTTCTTTCGAGACAGCTAAAGCAGCTCGCGACTGCAAAGCCAGTGCTGAGGCCATTCCTGTTTTCGTGCTGGCCAGCTGCTGGCATTTGTTACTGCAGCCCGCTGGCAAGTCCCTGCAGTTACCCGAAGAGCTCGTCCCAATGAGCCGCAGCCCTCACACACCACAGGTACGTGCCCAGTACGATCCAGCAGTCACTGACCGAGGGGTGTAAGAAAAGCACCCAGGACACAGCGCTTGCCCTAGCAAGGAATGTCCTCCAGCCATCCTGCCCAGACGCGGCGGGTTCCTCCTTCCCTTCCTTTGCACACAGGCTCACAGCTGTGCAGGCGGCTTGTGCTGCTTCCAGCTGCGTGGAATCTGCTGGACTTCTATCTGTTAAAAAATTTATCAGGAATCGTTTTTGCACAACGAACACCAAATGTAGTTCTAGATTTAGAAGAGCATGAGCAATTTTGACATTCAGTAATCACGGTGCATTTGGAAACAGGACACACTGCGGTCCCCGTTGTTCCAGCAGAGAACTGAGTATCAGGCGATGCAGCCTCCCGGTTCTGAATGCGCGCACTTTTTAACTTACTTGATCATCCCAAAAATCTTTCAAGACTTTCTAATGAGAATATTCATTACTTACATGGCACAATCTTAAGTTTTGTTTGAAATTTAAATCCATTTGAAGTAAAATTCCGTAGTGCAAAGCTGCAAATAACACTAAAAACTCTTTGTGGAAAAAATTCTTGTAATGATGTATATCATGTGCCTTTTGCTGTCCAGAGAGGTTTTGATGTTCAGTTCACGTTGAAAAGTAAAGATGTAAACAAGCTCTAGAAGAACTGAAAATAGAACAAAGATTTTGCCAGAGCCTTCTGCAAGCTCGGTGCTGAGGCTGTCAGCTGCGGGGGCCAGGGCCAGACGGATCTGTCCCCGCCTCGCTAAGGACACACGGAAGGCTCAGAAGGGCTTCCCGGCACACACCAGTGATGCTGTAGGAGGGAAGGAAGTGTGAGGATCTCCCTGCCTGCATCCAGATGTGCAGGGCAGGGGGCAGCACAAACGTGCAGTGTATAAGTGCCTTTTGCTCAAAACCATTTACAGGCTAAAAGACAAAAAGCTAAAGCAAAGAATGTCCATGTCAGCAAACATATGTCCTGTCAGTGAAAGGAGTGTTGAGGAGAACAAACAGCATGTGAAAATCACAGAGAGATATAGCCATGGTGTGTACTGCAGATTACGACTTCGAGAGCTTCATCAGCTGCGTAACACTTTCTCTCCTCTCCCCGCGTCCTACCGGCCCAGCTTCTTGCCTGTTTTCTGCTTCAGGTGTTCATGCTGTCGGCAGAGAACTGAGGCGACTCGCCCCAAAACGGACAGAGCAAAGGGCCAGCCGTGCAGCTGGCGTCTGGAACCGCCGTGCTCCCGTGAGCACCCCCGCGGCGCCGGGCTCAGGGGGCTGGGGCTCTGCCCCGCGGGCCGCTGCTGAGCAGCCCTGCTGGGAACTGCTCTGCCATTTGCTCTGCAGTCTGCTTTGGGGGTTGGTTGGTTGGTTGGCTGGTTTGTTTTGGTTTTGGTTTATAAAGCCTGTTTGTGTTTCCATCTAGTCTCCCACATAGATTTCATTCTGTTTTCGTGTTGCAGTACACAACAAATCAATTCCATGTTTGCTTATTTCATAATTCACTGACTTGGGAAGGTCAAATGATATTTCCTCTTCCTCTTCTTCTTCAGCCTGTTTCCCTAAGGCAATTAAATTAATGCTGTCAGGTATCTGCTTGTGTATGTCCATACACGTGCATGTGTGGGGCTCTTTTCACTGCCTCAATTTTTTTGATAGAGCAGGACTATTCCCAGGGGGGCCATGAAGTGAAATCCTAACAGTGTTGTGAAAAAAGTGTATTTGTAAGGGCAGGAAGACCTACTAATGAGTCATTGGAGGTGAAAAGCTGCAGCGTGACCGCAGTCCCTTCAGTCCCCAAAGAAGTCACATACGGGACAGGTATCACACATTTGCTAAACGTGGAACAGGAAAGCTTCAGCTGGAGGTCACACGTCTGAAAATGCTCTGTTCACTGACACCTGGTCAGGGCAAATCACATCATTGCCTCAGCACACTCTGCTGAGAGAGCACCAGCTCCTTCAGACTCACGTGGAACATCAACCACATCCACAGGCGCAGGGAGCTCGGACACCACTCCTGACCCTGGGGAGTCCCTGCCCATGTTACACAACGTGGATGGGACCTCAGGGTTATACACATCGGGATACCAAACGCAAACTTCGCCTTTTCAACAGGTGTTCCAGCAGGGTCTGTATTACAGAATTTCCATGTTAGAGTGTTTTTGTTTATAAACTCAAATATTTCAAGTTTCCAGACAGTTCCACAGGCAGCCACACTGTGTGGGACCAGCTCCAGAGCAGGGGAGTTCAGGAGACGCTGAGGCAAATCTGTAAGTCAGGTTGGCCCTCGGTAAACAATTGACCCATCATGTCACAAACCTCCATTTAGGAGTATTTAAAAGCAAAATCATGCACCTAATCAGTCCAGTAACTTAGTCGCAGCAAAGCTAATGGTAAAAATAGCATTTGTACCTTGACTTCTGCATGCAGCTGAGAAAATTCTATATTTACGGCGAGTCCCAGCTATATGACTTACTGTGACTGTATGGCTAACACTGTCAGCCTCCGATGAATGAACAGCATGCGCTGCCTGGTGTGAATGTCTGTCACACAAACGGCACAAGCGCGGCACCGCCGGCCCCACGGGCAGCACACGCAGACAGAGCTCGCCGGGCTGGGACTGGCAACCGTCGGGCAGGTCCTGCTCCAGAGATAGGAGTTACTTGTCTGCCGCAAAATATCTCCAGCACATAAAAATCTGAAGTAGGCAGCATTCTCAGCAACATTAGTTGGCTGATTTAAATCCTTATCCGACCAAACATCATCTGTTTTGTCTGGGGCCTCCATTCCCCACCTCTGTGAAAGGAAGAGACTGAGTGAGCACCAGAGGACGGTTGCACAGCAGAGGAATGAGGAAAGATGCCCGCATTTATCGAGCTGAAAGCCCCAAGAAAGATGTTAACCTCTTTCAAACTAACTGCTACTTTTTATCATGCACATTTCTCAAGACCTTTCTGAACCGATGAAATATTTATCCCAAATGCCCTGTGCGGGGTTATGAAACCAATACCTACACTCAGACCCTCCTCCTGTCCTTCCACGCAGACTCATCAGAATTCACAGCCTAGACTGAGGGTCAGGCTCACACTCTGAATTCTGCTTCCAGTTAAAAATAAGTACTCTGTTATACACATTTGGTTTCATATCTCAGCTCCCTGGTTTACGCTTGACACCTAGCCAGAAAAAGCTACCAATATGGATAGAATTTGACCATATTAAACCCGGGTCAATCTATTATGCCCATTTGGTATAAATTTAGGAAAGTTTGTTAGTTTAACAGATAGGATCTGAAACTCCATTCCTGGTTTTGCCACTGGCCTGGGAAAATCTGTTTTCTGTTGCTCTTTTAATCTCCAGTTTGTAAACTGCCTTATCTCTGCCCTATAAATCCTGTCCGCAGGGCTGGTGCCTCGGGGCTGATCTGTGCTACACTCCAGACTCTGTTGGAATAGCACCAGCTACAACGGGTGTGCTCAGCACATCCACTGTCTGTGTTCAGTCTGCCACGTTCCGCCACACAGGTACACAGAGCGGGGAGGAAAATCAACCCGAGCTCATCTGCTCTGGAAAGGAGCGTCTGGGGCACGTCTGAGCTCAGGCACTGGCCTGGCCATCATCTCTCCTGGTAGCAAGGAGGAAAGCAAAAAAAACATCTTAGTGTCTGCTACGCTGCTAAATTATTCAGAAGTTACTGTTTTCCCCATAAAAAACTGAGAGAAGAAACTAAAGAAGGCAGGACTGTCAAAGGCACTCTCCCCGAGTGCACCATGTAGCCGCCACAATCGGAGGTGCAGCACGGCCGCTTTGTGATCCCCCGTTCCTACAGGAGAATTCAGCCAGCAGAAACCTTGTCTAAATAAAGACAGCCTTGGCAAGCACGTCGTTCCAGCGAGTGATTTCTGTCAAGGCAGCCTGCGGTCACAGCAAGGCCACGCAGCAGGAACGGAGAGCAAAGAAGGAAGAAAAGACATTTTTGTCCAAGTAAACACGAGAGAAAACGGAGCCTGACAGTGAGAAACAGTGAGAACTCCCCGGCAGCACCCCAGGAATGTTTCTCGCCCAGCCCTGCCGTCAGGAATGCCAAATCCCTCCAGGAACATGCATCTCCAGACCGGTGCCTTTGCACCCTTTCTGCAGCCCTGCTCTAATCTGAGAGCTGATGGAAAGAGAAGGAAAGCAGCACAGTGTTTCTATACATACTACATACATAATAGTGCTACGTATGTAATAGTGCTACATATAGCAGACTATGTTCATTCTCTCATAGGATCTGAACTTCTCTTGAAAATTTTGTATCCCTTCCCGAATTCAAAAGCAGTTGGATTTCAGCCTCCTGAAGCTCAGGGAGTGCAGAGGGCGAGCACCCTGCTCCAGACAGAGACCTGCAGAACCCTCTGCAAAAACGTCATTGCTGCTTAACACAGTCCCTAGATCAATATTGTCCTTCGATCTAATGTAACTGCAGTTCAAGTTTACTGTAAGTTCTGTGTGTGGAATTAGGACAGTTCCTTCTGGAAACGGGACTGTCAGGAAAAGCTTCCCTGAGGTACCCCCAGCACCTGGAAATCAGAGTTAACAGCTGAGCAACGGCTTGTTCACTTCAGACAGCGCTGGGCACAGACAGAAACGTTGATCAGACTGATATTCTGATGTTCTTGCTTCTCCAGCAACATGGTTTCTCCTACCTACAAAAAGAGAAAGAAGTGCAGTGCATGGGAGGGGACAGGGGTCTCACACGGGCCCCATCGCGCTCTGCAGACAACGATCTGTAAGAACTGCCACCCGTCCTGCAGCTCATCCAACGCCGACCGGCCCCAGGCTGCTCCAGGGACAGCACGCTTCCCAGCCACGCGCAGGCTTCTGCACATCTGGCTGTCCCCCTACAGCAAACACAAAAGTGCTAAAATTCAACGTTCAAAATATTTACGTCTTTCCTCTGGTCAAAGGCAGAGGAAGTCTGTTCACAACTTCCTTACAAAAAGGGTCTCATGACGGTAAACCATAAACTCCTAATCTTCAAGATGAGGAGGGATATTCAATCTGTTTATCCTTTTTCTAAAACTATCTGCTATACAGCAGTTTTGTAATCTTAGAGCTGGCGACATGCTCATGCCGCCTTCTAGAAGACACATGTGACAGACCAACAATAGGAATAACAGATTTGACAACCCTGTGTAGATCAAACAGCCCTTCTCCTCCCTCCCCCAGTGCACCATCACTGTTCTGTATCACAGAGATGCTCTGAAGACAGAAGCCCCAAGGGTTTTGGATGCTCGGGTGCCTGACCCAGCGCTGGTGTCCCAGTGCTGCCCCAAACAGCAAGGTAACGAGGTCACGGACCTCCCGCTGTCCTACCAGGATTCGCAATACAGTCCCGCGGGGCACTGTGAGGTACACGCAATTACAGAGGAAAACAGAAACATCTTCTTCCTTTGGTCAGAGGGGTTTGTGGCTGTTGTTCTTAGATGAGAAATACAACTGTGTTCAGGGAAATGATGTAAATGGAATCCAGTTTCTCATTTTCTACTGGATTCCTACTTAAACTTCTAAAAGGAACAGCAAAAAGCATCCAGCCCAAGCTCAGGAATGAATACGAAGCAAATACTGTAATTTATCTGGGTTGTAGTCACTGCAAAATGACGAGTAAATTCAAGAGGATAAATAAAACTTTACAGCTTGGTCGGTATTTTGGAACACTGGCAACAGATATCATGTTGCAAAGCAGAGTGATTCATGCAAGGATGGGAGCCACGTACAGGTTCTGAAGCTGCTGACCAACATAAACAGGCTGTATATTTAGTAGGTAATAGTGCAAGTCAGAGAAAAACAGGGAGAGAAAACATATGGTCATGGTCTGAAAAGTGGATGAAAGTTTGAACTGGGAAAACAAATTCAGTAACTCAAACAGGGAAATACTTGTTCTGCTTAGGCGTATATAATAATCATGTCGAGAAGATCACGTATGAAGTTATTTGCAGGCAAACAGTTTGAGAGACTCAAACAGAAAAATGAGTTCTGGATACCTGCAACCGTAACATAATTTGCAAACCTGCAGCTGTGTTACGTACCACGTAGGCACTGCACGTGAACGCCAAACAAGTCCAGTTGCAGATGTTGTTGCTCTGAGCGCTGTCTAACAAAATCCAGCCTTCGGGCTGTTCTGAAGTTAGCTCTGTTGTCTGATGAGAGCTGAAACAACTCAGGAATTACACGGAGATGTTCAGATGTTGAGAACTGAAGCTTTCTCTTCAAGAGCTTACCCAACACTGGAGCGTGGAAGAAGTTGTGTTCCAAAGACACGAGTGACGTTCCTCTGCAGCTGACGAAATGGCTGGTACCATATGCAAGTGGTTTCACGGTAAAAAATTTCTGTTGGGTAGGCAGCATGTTAAAGACACTGGTTTATTTTTTCCATGTTACCTGGTGAGCTATGACTTCTCTGGAGGGGAGTTTACACCTCAACATCATTTATTCTTGGTCTTTACAACTACTAACTTCCGTGGTGAATGAGAGCGTTTGTCCAAAACCAATCAGATGTACGAAGCTTTGCAAGCCCCTGAGCAAGACATCACTCTGAATGGCAGAACATGTCTAGTACTTCAAATTGATCTCAGGTATCTTTGAGGTCTCATGACAAAAATATTTACCTGGGAGCTTGTTTGTTGCCATAGACCACAATAACAGCCAGCTTGGTTTCCAGGTAGGCAGAAGGGGCAGCTGAGGTCTGCATTTGGGAGAGGTGATGCTGGCAGAAGATAAAAAGGTATCAGAGTAAGGAATTCATCTTGGAGTGAACTTTTCCTGGGAAGAACCAGCTGTGTTTGCATGCGCGGTGCATCCTGATCACCTGCAGCTGTGGAAGGTGGCTGGCGTGTTCATCCACCTCTCGCTTGAGAAGAAATCGTGGGCTTGGAAAGTACTTCTGGCAAGCAAGAAGAGACATCTTCTGTGGGTGTAGCTGGGTGGCACAGTCGCAAATACAAACCAGAATTCACAGTTAATTGTTAGCGCAGGTTTACCCTTTGTCATTATTTTGCCTTAGCAGACATAACAAATGCTGTTCATTACTCAGATTTATTCCGAGGGAGTCTAAACTTACTCAGCTCACTCTTTAATCTTCCTCTGGCTTACGCTTTTGTCCTTCCTTCCAAAATGCTAGTAATGAAAAAAGCTGCTGAAATGGTCACAGCACTGTGGAAAGCCTGCTAGCTCACACATCTTTTTGTAGTTGTCTTTGGCTGGTTGGTTGGTTTTTAACTGCCTAATATATAGCCTCTTAATTTCAGAGGCTTGAGAACGTCAGTGTTGCTCAGCTAGCATCCTGCCTCAGAAGATGTCCCATGAAATATCTGCCACAGCTTGCCTCTAATATTATTAGCAATGACAATCAAATAAGAAAAACCAGAGAGCACCTGCTCGGGCCAAGGGACGCGGAGTCACAGAAATGTGTTGCTCACTTGTCTCCATCCTGCCCTCCATGGCTGAACGCAAAGAGAAGGCACGTGCTTAGATCTGATGGACATCTGGGGCACAAACTAAAACACACTTAAACCCGAGGAAAACCCTTTTCCCGTCAGGACGACGGAACAGTGGCACCGGTTGCCCTGCGAGGCTGTGGAGTCTCCGTCCTTGGAGACACCGGGACCTGCCCTGGGCTGGGTGGACGAGATCACCTCCGGGGGTTCCTCCAGCCTCAGCCGCTCTGTCACGCTGTGACACGTCTTCACTTGGGAAATGCTAAAAAATGCTGCATGCTGCTGCTTTGATACAGTTCTAATTGGATCTGTTTCTGATTTGATAAATTTCTAGTCTGTAAAATAGACATTAGTTATTCCTGTGCTCTGGTAGCAATTGAGAGTCTTTACTTACAAGGTTTTTTTTTGCTAAGTATGTTGTGGTTTTCGGATGGAAGCTGGTAGAAAAGTTGAAGTGACTTGGTTCCTAGCGATCTGAACCATTAATGATTTTGGCTACGGGATGATGTCTCCTGCATTGACACAGACACACACAAAGCAAACTCAAGACCTTCCAGCTCGGTGAAGGTAAGGACGACAGTGGCGGAACAACTTCAGGGACACGGGTCCATTATGTGCTGACTCAGGACACAAACAGAGGGCAGATTTCTTCACAAATTTGTATATCCAGCTACTTAGTATCACAAACTGTTACTATTAAGGGTGTTTTGGAAGACGGAAGCTCAAAGATTCTGCAGGTAAAAGGGCAGGATCTCTAGAGATCTGTGACCGCGATCAGAGCGGAGGAACAAACGGAGGCGGACGTCCCTTGGCAAAGCCAGAGAAACGTCGCCCGCCCGGCTCCCGCGCCAGCCGGTCTGCCCCGACCCAGGTGTGTGCACGGCAGCAGCGCATTCCCAAAAAAAAGGTAGTTGCTTCCTTTCCTATAAATCTGTGTTCAGATTTTTTGATTGGTTTTGGAGGTATTTTAATAGCTACATCTTTTTAAAATCAGGCATTTCAAAAAGTCGGGTGACTCTTCCAAAAAGTGCGGTGACCAGCACAACACACACACTTGCTTCAAGTGTTTTGTTAGTTGTCAAAAACTAGACTGAAGGAGAAATAATATTTTTTTTTTTTGCAGAAATCTAAAGAAGCCCAGCAAGTCTTGCTCTGAGCATGTAACCTGGCATATAATGAACATTAGCTCCACTGAGACCTCTGATGATTGTTTGGGGAGTTTTACTGGTAAATAATTAACATTAGTACTTTGTTTCTATTTGCAGTTTTGTACCCTGCATTTGTTCTGATGACCCCCACCTGGCTCATGTGTAACTAGAGAAATCTGCTATTAAGTGACATGCAAGCACGATATTATAGAGCTCCCATTGCTGGATACTTCTGCAATTACCCATATTGCTACCAGATGTTCGATCACATACTCAAACTCCCAGTTTGGAAAGCAGAATCCCGGGACTGTTGGTGGATACCGAAGCTCCCTGTGAACGGCTGCAGAGCCTTTGCCACCCCAGCAGCTCCCAGACCTCAGCTGCTGATGTGATCACGTTGTCTTCTCTTTTCTTCAGGAAAACCTCTCGTATTTTTATACCAAAGCATGCAAAGCAAAGGGGATTGCACATAATCCCAAAACAGTAACTGAGCCATGCACACCCAAGAACTGGCAATCGCATCAGGGAGCAGCTAGGATATAAATAAGAGAGGAAAAAAGGCTATAGTACAGAAAGGAATCATTACTACTGTATATTGTCTCAAAAAATATCTGAATGTGAAATAGGAGCCAATGTCTTAGTAGCAACAAGGGATAACAGCACCCATTCATCAACCAGACTTCAGGATTTTTGGCAATCTGGAAAACTGAAGGCTGGAACGGCTGCCAAAATCACCTCAGACTATTCGAGGCACAGAGAACAAAGAGACTTATTTAGTAACTTCTTCCTTGCAGCCCTAGAACGATACAGCCACGACTAATTCATTGCTGTGGTGAGTTCCCTGGACTGACTGTGTCAACTGTGCTGCTTTCCATGGATGGAGTTCAATCACACGCATGAGAAAATGTTGGTAGAGAAATCCTATGATGAAAGAGAATTTGAGCTTTTAAGTTATTTAGATTATTGGGAAAGAATTGTTCTGTATAGCATTGCTTCATCCAACTTGTGCTTTTAAGTTAATGAACTCTGTTATGCAATTGTAATTCATCCTTTTTCTGGACCACAAGCATTAATCAAGAAAAAAATAACACTGATGGGACTGGAGAAGTACTGACGGCCAAGTGCTGCCTCGGAGGGATGGAGATACTCGCTGGAGCCTGCGGAGAACGGCCCGCGCAAACCGCGGCGCTGAGCGGCGCCGTGAGCAGCAGGTCGCTCGGCCCCGCTAACGGCACAGGACGGCACGGGCGCCCGCGCCGCGTCCCCGCACGGGGGGGGTCACAGCCCGGCCTCGGGCTGCCGGGGCCCGGCTCACGCGGCCCCGCTCGGCAGGGCGGCCACGGCAGGTACCTTCACGCTTAGGGCTCACAATGCGTTAACCTCTGTCACGGCTCAGGAAGTGCTTTCCAACTCCTCGTCAAGAAGACGACGCTGTTACCAACTACGTGGCGCCATTTACCTCAGTTTGGCTCTGTCAGTGACACGCCAAGGATGCCAGGCAGCCCCCCGGCCCGTTGCCTCCCGCGTGATCCGCAGCTTTCCACCCACGTCAGGCACAACCAGCTGTGCTGATCTGGCCCGTTGCTCTTGACTTTCGTACCTGTCCAGCCTACTTAGTTTCTACTACTTCTGGCTCTGTTTCCATCTCCCCATTGTTCTTTGTAGCCGCTATGGAGCATTTTTATTTATTAAGAGATGGAGCGAGTTCCAAGATCAAAAAGCAAATAAACCATTAACGATGCCTGTACCAAATTAAAATCTCTCTTATCTTTCTAGTTCTATCTTTATTTATTCTACTAATTTCATGGCTGGAACAAGTCTAAATATAAACAGAAATTCCTCCTCTGTCCATCCACACAGACCAGAAGCAGGATTTCAAGGAAATGCACTGACATGGCTAAAGAAAACCTAAAGGATGAAAACCAGCAGTTCTCAACTTTTCCTAAATTACCACTCAAATGCTGTGAACGGGGGTGAAATCAAGAATCTTCAGCACACTAAATAACACAGAAAATGAAGCACGTTTGTCATTCTCTGACACAACATCCCAGTTTTGGGGGCTCTCAGGTGAGAACTCGGGCAGATCAGCCGGTTTGTTCCAGCCATTGAACCTGCACAGTGGGTAGGACACAAACTGCTTTTCTTCTCGAGAAGACTGTCAGGGCTGAATATCTGGAAGCTCTTCATAGTGATGTGTTTTTAAGACAGTGGAATTATCTCTTATTGAAAGTGGTTGAAAAATCCATCAGCCTTCCAGAAGTGAGCATCACAATGTTATCTACGGACAGAGGTGGATGAGCGGAGGATTTGATGGGTTCTTTCTATTTCCAAATGCTGCAGTTCTGCTTCTTTCTCTGCCCAGGTGCAACATTCGCCGGCTCACGCTCCAAACATGACAAAGCAGGAAATGCATCAAGGCAGGAGTTCTTAAAAGTCACTGAAAAATGGATTCTAAAAACGGATAAGCATGATTGCAGTGATCTAGACACTGAAATCCTGGGAAAGACTTTCAGTCTACTTGTATCAAATAGTTTTTGAGAATGACTAATAGGCCATTTCCACTGGCTCCAAAACACACAGGTACAAATTTATACAAAAGATAAGAGGAACTTCTGTTCTTCCCCGGGCTATTAGCTCAAGGCTGTGAGGCTCGTAATCCCCAATTCGTATCTATACATTAATAACCTGTGTATGTGGTTGACTGACCAACCATGCCTGGCCATGGAGAGGAGAGGTTTTGTTGTACAGTTTCTTTTTTTCTAACACAGCAAGAAAGAAATCTGAGTCACCTGGGTCATCATGGTCCCCTGAGGCTCCTCAGAGTCACCACAGTCAGTCTCCTCAGCAAACAGTGAAACACAAGGCAAATTTCATCAAATTGATGGGACTTCTACAAAAACATTGTGGGAAGGCATATTTCAATATCCAGCCATCGTGATTTTCTATGTATACGTCACTGTAACCTGCTTCTGCGCTACATAATTAACGGAGTTATTAAGGCTCTTTTACGGGAATCAAAATCTACCGTGAATGTTTCATGGGGATATCCTAACCAGCTTTATATCTTCACACAGCTATACTAGCTATGGCCATGTTCCCTAATCACGTCCTATACGGTGATGAAAACCTGCCTGTTGCAAGAGAACAGGCATTGTACAGAAAAGTCGACCTCTGCATTTTGTGTCTCCCACCCCGTTCTGTCCCCCCGGCTGCGGGAGCCACATCTCCCCCCGTCTCTGGAACCAGCCTGGGGCAGAGCTGCCCCGCAACACCTGCGAACAAGGCTTGAGGATACAGTCTGCTTGCTGTGCAAATAAACTCTCATCAACCGCCAGAACTGCTCAAGGAACAGGACAACACCTTTTATAAAAGCTTCCAGTCCTGATTTACTTATCTGAAGTGCTGAAAAATGAACAGCTTCTCTCTCCATAGCCTGTCCCCATGGCTGCCCTCCTGCTGCTAAACATCCCTGTCATGTTCCTGAAGTGCATCTTCCCAACGAGACATAATTAATGGTACAGGCTGTTCTTTCCAGGATTCTCTCTAGTGATACATCTCTCAGATAAGAGTTTCACTTGCTTCAGGCAAAAACTACGGCAAAAGCTTATTCTTTTCCATCTCAGATTACTGCACAGCACTGGGTACAGTGATAGACAGAGACACGCTGTGATTCCCACAGCTCCGGCACTGTCCCACCCATGTCCCACAGACACGCCGTGATTCCCACAGACACGCCGTGATTCCCATGGACACGCCGTGATTCCCGCAGACATATCATGATTCCCACAGACACGCCGTGATTCCCACGGACACGCCGTGATTCCCACAGACACGCCGTGATTCCCATGGACACGCCGTGATTCCCGCAGACACGCCATGATTCCCGCAGACACGCCGTGATTCCCATGGACACGCCGTGATTCCCACAGACACGCCGTGATTCCCGCAGACACGCCGTGGTTCCCGCAGACACGCCGTGATTCCCGCAGACACGCCGTGGTTCCCGCAGACACGCCGTGGTTCCCGCAGACATACCATGATTCCCACAGACACGCCGTGGTTCCCGCAGACACGCCGTGATTCCCATGGACACGCCATGATTCCCACAGACATGCCGTGATTCCCATGGACACGCCGTGATTCCCGCAGACACGCCGTGATTCCCATGGACACGCTGTGATTCCCGCAGACACGCCGTGGTTCCCATGGACACGCCATGATTCCCGCAGACACACCATGATTCCCACAGACACGCCGTGATTCCCGCAGACACGCCGTGATTCCCATGGACACGCCATGATTCCCACAGACATGCCGTGATTCCCATGGACACGCCGTGATTCCCGCAGACACGCCGTGATTCCCATGGACACGCTGTGATTCCCGCAGACACGCCGTGATTCCCATGGACACGCCATGATTCCCGCAGACACGCCGTGATTCCCATGGACACGCCGTGATTCCCGCAGACACGCCATGATTCCCGCAGACATACCATGATTCCCACAGACACGCCATGATTCCCGCAGACACGCCGTGATTCCCATGGACACGCTGTGATTCCCACAGACACGCCGTGATTCCCGCAGACACGCCGTGGTTCCCGCAGACACGCCATGATTCCCACGGACACGCTGTGATTCCCACAGACACGCCGTGATTCCCGCAGACACGCCGTGGTTCCCGCAGACATACCATGATTCCCACAGACACGCCGTGGTTCCCGCAGACACGCCGTGGTTCCTACAGACACGCCGTGGTTCCTGCAGACACGCCGTGATTCCCATGGACACGCCACGATTCCCGCAGATACGCCGTGATTCCCGCAGATACGCCACGATTCCCACAGACACGCCGTGGTTCCTACAGACACGCCATGATTCCCGCAGACACGCCGTGATTCCCACGGACACGCCGTGATTCCCACAGACACGCCGTGGTTCCCGCAGACACGCCGTGGTTCCTACAGACACGCCGTGATTCCCGCAGACACGCCGTGATTCCCACGGACACGCCGTGGTTCCCGCAGACACGCCGTGGTTCCTACAGACACGCCGTGTTTCCTGCAGACACGCCGTGATTCCCGCAGATACGCCATGATTCCCACGGACACGCCGTGATTCCCATGGACACGCCGTGATTCCCGCAGACACGCCGTGGTTCCCATGGACACGCCATGATTCCCGCAGACACACCATGATTCCCGCAGACACGCCGTGATTCCCATGGACACGCCGTGATTCCCATGGACACGCCGTGATTCCCGCAGACACGCCGTGGTTCCCACCGCTCTGGCGCTGTCCCCCCGGTGTCCCACTCCTGGCACCGTCACTCTCAGATGTCCTCAAGCTGCGGTGCCCGTGTCCCCGCGCTGACCACCCCGTTCCATCCGCTCCAGCTTCGGCTGCCCATGCCATGTATCCACCAGCTTCTGTTCATTCATTGCCTGAAAAAATGAACTGAAAACTTGATAAAAATGTGTGTGGGGGGGGGGGACGGGTGAGGTGGTGTGGAAGGAAAGAAGGAGTTACCTTCTCTTTGCATCCTCTATTAAATGACCTGCATTGCAATTTCCTGTCTCTGCCTTCTAGTGCGACTTTGCTTTTATAATATGGCATTTGTGGGTGCGAATCTGACAGGCACTGTGATGCTGACTTTGCGGTTCCACTGTTTCCTTCTTTTGGATCGGGTGATTTGGGGTTTGACCCCCTGCCCCCCAGGGCTCAGCTGCTGGACCCCAGTCCCTCGCCCCGGAGCAGCTGTCCCTGCTGCCAGAGTCAGGACAGACCGTGCCTGTCCCCACACACACAGCCCCACAGCACCTCTTGCACATCCCACCCTCTCTTTGCTCTCTCCATATTAAGATAAAAACACATCTCACTTCTGACTGTGAACACATGTGAAGACTAAAGCCAGAATGTCAGAGAGCTCGGGTTCCTGACACGTTCCCAGGGCCACGCAGCTGTCTGAAAGCAGGAACTATTATTTTCCCCTCCATGCTCCCCCAGATATTTCCTTCCCATGCACTGTTCTTCCCCGTTTTTGCAGCTGATACACGGTACAAATTTTTGCGCTGGTCCAAGGGTGGAAGGTGATGATAATGAGGGACTTCTGAATTTTTCTGACATGTTGACCGTGGTGATCTTACAAGGGATCTTATCTGCACGCTTTTTCTTGATAAAAAGCAAAACCACAAGTGAAAGCTCTCAAGACACCAGCATCAGAGACAAATACTCCTGTTTCTCTTTCTACGGATCCGCTCCGTCAGCCCACCAGTGTATGCAATAGAACAGAAACCCCAGCACCATTGTTTGTGGAACTGGTAAGGCTCTATCATTCTATGCCTTTTAAAAGCACACAGTCTTTGCTTCAAGGTTTTCCAGTCCAGTGTAAGAGCACAGACTGGCAGCACAAACTCCCCAGAAGAGAGGACACAAGAGATATCACAAATCAATAGGTACAGTTCTTCATATTTTTCATCACCATATCGTATAGCCCCATTCAGAAATTCATCAGACACCACTGTAAAAGGTAATCCGGCTGGTTTTCCTCCTCCTTTCTATTCCTCCTGGAAGAGGAACACGGCACATTTATGCACAAAGCGTTTTCTTCCCCCTAGCTCTCAAGCTACTGAGTTAACGGTGACTCAAACACCTCCAGCCCATACAGCAGCCTTTGCTTTGCATGTAACTCTGGGTCTGGATATAAGGCTCTTTGTTTCCCTGACACCTTAATATTCTTTCCTCACACCTGCTTCAGTTTGAATTTTAATTACTAAATCTACTTCTAAGATAAACATGTTGGAACAATGGCACAAGACAGAGTTGTGACACCAATTTATTCCGTTTCCAATCTGGCTTCTTATACAAATCATTATTGCTTAACACTAAGAAATTTTCATATGGGATATGTGAAAGTCAAACCTCAAAAATATAACAAAGAACCCCTGTGGAAAAAAAAAAAAAACAACAACCCAAACCCCTGATATCCATCTATTCCTTCCTCTTCAGCTTCTTGGGCTACAGAATTATCAGTTTCCATCAGACCTCGCACAAAAATATCTCTCCAGTCTGCAGGTGGTAACATTGCTTTCTGCTGAGGACACGGTGACAAACAATGGCTTTGATCAGCTAACCACTGCAAACCTTTATGTATTTATTAGTTAGTTTTTACAGAGCGGGCATGGGTTTGTAACCAAAGGTCACTGGAATAAAGCAATTTGGCCAGTGCCCAGTGCAGCAACATTTACCACAGTACACTCTGTTCGACTGCATTGATGCTAGAAGTATCTGTCCTAAGTCCGAGTTTTTTATTATCATTATTATAATTGAGATTTTCGGCTATGTTGCCTTTTACTTCAGCTTTTGGAAGGGGATGGGATGGAAGTTTACTGTTCTCCTCCACGTCCGAAGCAGTGCTCTGCTACGTGTGTCCGTTCTCACTGCCCTCACTGTGTGCTCAGTGTCCCACCTGCTCCCGTGCAGGGAAATAAAGTGTCACCGTCCCCTGTCCCGGTCGCCGTGCCGGCAGCTGGGGAATGGTCTGCTCCCCTGGAGCTCCTGGTTTCCTTCGATGAGCTGTGTACGTGCAAACCCCGAGGGATCGGACAGGTTTAGCTGAAGTGTCACAAAGTGTGTAAATCCCACCGTGTTGTAACCAGGTGACTGGGGCAGAGTTGGCAAAATTGAGCCCCCATTCTCCTAGACCTGCACTCAGGTCATCTTTCACTAAGATGACACAAAGATGACGTAAGTTCCGTGCTGTCCACTGATACCCCTTGGTTGCAATTGAATCTTTTCCGCTATCTTGCATAGCTCTTACAGGAGCGATATCTGAGCACCAAACAATTCTGTGCCAACGCTGCTGCAAGGGGGCAGCCAGACCTGGGATGTCCCAGAACTCCAAAGGAGACAAACAAGCTGACAAGACTCTAATCTAGAAAATGAATAATGACACTGCCCAGCAATTGTAGAGAAAGGCAAAAACATCCATGGTTTTGAGGTTTCATAAAAACATCTCAGCTATCCTGTTTCTGTTGCATCTGGAACATCTTATGCATGAACGGAAAAGATCCCTGATAACTTAGTTGGAAACACATTAGGCTCCACTCTCAGTTATAGAATGTGTAAACACTGGCAGCACACATTTGGCAGCACTCGCCACACCATGAGGGTCAGAAGAATGTGCTCACACTCCTGCCCAAGTCTCAAGCACGCCAAGCCCGCGGGAAGGAGAGAACTCACTGGTGTACGATAACAGCGGGACAGAGAGCGGACGGGGCTCAGACACCACATCACCCATCTCTTTACAAAACCAGGTTTAATCAGACCAACAACTCCTGGCAGATGCATGTCCAACCTGCTTTTAAAGACCTCCAGTAATGGAGACTTCACCACCGCTCCAGCCAATCTCTGCTCGTGATTTCACTGTCCCTTGCCAATACTTTAAAAAATTTATGTCTTGCTTTAATCACTCGTGCTGTGGTTTAAGCACATCATTCCTTGTCTTATCCAGCATGAGCCCACAGAACAGATTATTCCCTTGTGTAACAGCATTTTACATATTTGCAGACAGTTATCTGTCTTTATAGGTCATACAGACGGGTTATAGGATTTCTGATGATTTTTTGTTATTCTGGCTGTGGGCTCTCCAGTCAGTTCATATCTTCTTTGGAGAGCAGCCCCAACTAATTGTTTTATATGAGGCTTTACCAAAACTTAGTTGAGCCACAAGACTACTTCACCTGTTTCGCTGGCTGGATTCCTAATTAAACATCATATTATCAGTCTTTTTAAACCAGTAAGGCTTTATTTTGGGTTCAGCTTGTGATCCACTCTAACTCTGCGTTCTTCTCTGGACAGCCATTCGCTCCCGGCCTGGATCTCGGCGCCTGGTGACCCCTGCCCGGCCGTACCGAGCGCTCTGTCCTCCCTGTTCTACACCCTACAGCTCCAGTTGTGAGTCACGACACTCACGATCATCCCAGCACTGGGAACAGCGTGCCCGTACCTTTCACATGCACAAGTGCTTTGTCAACAAGGGGATGACAGCGACAATACCATTTTGCAGCCTGGCTCAGCAAATAACACTTTTGCCTGGGAAACCCATCATCTGGGTTCAACTCCTTTTGCAGCCCCCAGCGCGTGGCAGGAAGGACCTTTCCGACACCAAACCTTTCCCCTCCACCTTGCTGCCGTTGCGCCAGAGGCCGCAGAGAGCTCAGACATCAGTCACGCTGCATGGGAATCCTCAGGGTGACGAAACAAACCCCGGATTTCACAGCGCGCTGTGCACACACTCTGCTCCGGGCTCACCAGCTCTCGCTGCAGCAGCAGCTCCGCTGGCAGGGAGCGCCGGGCACTGGTTTTCTCCAAAGCTGGTGATGGGGACCCCCATTTTAGCTATTTTCATTTTCTACCAGGCTGGACATCTCCAAAATCTTCACCAAACCAGTAATTATACCAGAGGATCATTTCCTGGTTGCTCACTCTTGTCTTTGCTCAGTGGATGACTTGAGAAATCTGGAACAAAAGGGTTATGTTTCTTCATTTGGAATTTAATTCAAAGATGTAATAAACCTTCATCTGTCCAAACTGGTCGGGGAGTATCAGTACCAACAAGTGTAACGCTGCTGTGCCTGAGTTTTCATTATGCTTCTCAATGAGGTATGCTGACCATTTAATTTACAAATCCTGCACGTGAGGAGTTGCCTCTAAATAAGGTTATTCTTTTCCTCAGTCCAACACATACAGTGAAAATAAATCCCATTCTGTGTTAGGAATGAGTTTGCCGGTATTATGCTGAAGCAATATGAGGATGATACGCTGACAGAAAAGTAAAGATTTTAGGACCATATTTTAGGGTCTGAGATGTCTCTGCTAGGTAATCTGGTAAATTACTGGATCACAATGGAATTCAGGTTATCCAGTATATAAGGTACAAACAGCTTGCTTTTTAAATTCAAACACATGGCATGGACCTCCTCAAAGGCCGCATATTATTGCTACGTTTTGTGAGCTGTGCTGCATTTTTCGTGCCAGTACGATCTATATGGTAAAGCCATCATAGTGCCCATCGCCTGGAACGGTTCTGTTGTGTGTGACCAAAACAACCCGCACCCCCCAGCACCTGCGCAGTCTCCCATGCGATGAGCCTGTCGGGGACTGGTCCGTGGCACCCGCGCCAGGGCTGTCTCCTGCTCCCGCGCTCGCCGCGCCGCTCTCGTGTCCGCGCCATCCAGCTGCCAGCAGGGCTGCGGGGAACAGCCGCGCCAGGGCTGTCCTCACGCAGCACAGCTGTCTGAGGAATTAGCGTCTCCTTGTAGCCTTCCAGGACAGGGCACAGAAGAACACAATGCTAGTCACTTAAACTAAAATAGCAGAAGAGACCGGGAGCAGGCATCATTTCAACCTGCTGCTCCCATGAACTGTCTACGGAGAGGAAAGATTACAAAAGCTCGTTTCACTGCTGCCAGCTGCACTGATGAGTCTTTCATCAGAAGTTGGAAATGAAGCCGAGCAGAATGAAGTCCAGGTGTAGGATCCCCCAGAGCCCGAGGAGCGTTGCACAATTCCAGGGGCCGCTCCTCACCCGAGCTGCGGGGCGGCACATCGGGCTCCTGCGCTGCAGCCTCCGAGCCAGCCCTGAACCACTTCCAAGCACCTCTCCATTTTATGCAAACAAAATAAATAAAACTGTCACTAATACAACAGGTAACTGTATTTTCAAAGGGTTCTGACATGTTGAATAACCAGGAAGTGTCAATACCAGAAAACTACCGGTGGGTGCTGCCAGAATAGCAGAGGAAAACTCATCTGGAAAAAAAACAAAGCCTAAATGAAGGACAGGCCTTTTAGAAACCTTAGACTAATCACGCTGTAACCGGACTCATGCTCTACAGTCTTGTGCTTTCATGGAACCCATGTATGGAGTATCCAACAAAAGGCAAACCAGCCCAGATCACTTGGCTGCTCCTGTTATGCTGACTGCGGTTTGAGCCCAGGTGGCTGAGGAGCCGTGTGCGTGTCAGCAGCTCCAAGCTATGCTCAGAAGGCGAGCTGTCAAAGTCCCTGAGCTATCCTGACAGCTCCTCAGCAGAAGCCAGAGAACGTTGCAGGGACAGCAGCTCAGCGCAGCACCTGAGGCAGCCCCGAGCTGCCCTGTGACCTGCGGCGCCTCCACCTGGGACTGCAGCTCGCCCAGCTCCCCACGCTGCTTCCGAAACACAAAGATGCTGGCTTTACAGAGCTTCCCTTTCTGGAACTCACAGCTCCTGTATTTTGTGTTCCTACCACGTTAACAGAATTTCCCTTCAAAATAAAAATCTGCCTGAGAATAGTTATTTTCCTAACTAAACAGAAGTCGGTGTTACACAAACATTCAAAGCTCTTTCTGCATGTTTTCCGCATAAAGTTCTTCATCAATTATCACATTAGTATGAAGATATACAAAAGTCGATTTGCACACAAAATTTGCCAGGTAGTTGCGAGTTCAAAGATCTGTTTTAAATCACAATCATGTTATTGTTAAGAACGTTTAAATCTCTTTACAATTTTTCCTTTTCTTATTGCAAAAACATTTTTGCTTTAAAACTTCGACTAAAAGAGGTAGTTTGCCTATTGTCAACTGTCTCCACCAAAAAGCTTTCAATAAGTTCTACTGAATCTTAAACGACAGGGTTCAAAACCAAACTGGATTCCTGAAAGATCTGATGTATATAATATTCAGACACATGTTCAACCCCCAGGAGCCTTCCTGGGTTCCCCGGGGTGCTCTGAGCCTCCGTTTGCTAAAGGGGGCCCCAGACAGACGTTACAGCGATGCACACCATGTACATTCTGAGAGCAGACGATACGGACGCTTCGCAGCCATCGCGTTAGTGGAACAACAGTCATCTAGTGCATAGAATCAAATTGCAACAGAGCCAAATTGTTATCAGCTGAAAATGACCTCACCAGCCAAATGTAAGAGCGTAAAGAGTAACCGTGTTATAAAGGTGAACGCACAGAGGTACTAGCAGGATGCTGCCCTGCTGAAAGCATCCAAATAGACAGGTACATTTATTGCATATGTGGAAGAACAAACACGCAGTTGTCACAACAGTTTTTCAAGCCAGGTTAAAATACCTTTGGGAATCATGTAAATACAGCTGATCCTGCCTGGGGAACAGGGGTGTGCAGGAGATGCCCCTCCCAGCCCAACAGACGAGGGAATTTTCTTTGGGCAAAGTTTAAAAGCAAAATAATGTATTGGGAAAAAGAACAAAAAGCCACAGAATAAAGCCAGTTCCCCAGCTCCCACTGCAGATCACTTGTCTTTTACCTGTTAAACTACAGCAGACATCTTTAAGCATCTTCTGGAGAGATGAAAGAGATGGTAGCAGCCCGGAAAAACAAATCTGAAAAAAACCAACAGTTTCCACTGTTAGGAATGCTCTTAGCAATCCCTCAGTAACCCGAGTTTTAGACCATTTTTATATTAAACCTTGCAAATTCTACAGCTCAGCAGTAAAGTTATTTCACTCAGCTAGACAGCAAATGATTTCTTTGTGAATTCCGCACTCCGGGTGTACGCTGGAGCATCTTTCTGGAAACTGTGCTGACTTTGAACATCTCGCTGAGGGTGAGATGCACAAACTGTTGCAGTAAGAAGAAAATCCACATCCAGCAGAGTAACGTAAGAAGTGGATGTGCACCTAATGAGTATGGCTAAAACTAAAGATTAGACATTTTGTAGATGGGCATCTTTCTCCTTTTGGGAACAACGAGGGAAGCATTTAGCTAAAGAATTTGCATAGGTAATGTTGCCTTCTTACTTTCGTTCTGAATTGACAACTAAATGCATTTTATGCATGAAATATGGAGCATAAATACTGCTCCATCGAGGGGAAAACAAATTATGGTAGTGGAGAGTTCAAAAAAGAAGCGGGGACTAAGGGGCCATTAAGTCTCTTGCATTGGTTTTAATGGCACTAACTCACAAATATTCCTGCATTCTGATAGAATTTGTGGTGAAAGACGGGTCTAAGTACAGACTCTAGGACTGCTGAAGAGGATTACAGCAGTATGCTGATATTTGGAAAGACTAGAGAAAATTATACAGAACTGGAAAAAAGCAGTAAAATTTTAGGACTGTTTGTTCCACTATCAGCAAACCGAGAAGCCACAGAGGAGGGCACAGGCACGATTTCAAACTGCCACAATGCCCTCAGAATGCCTTATGTGAGCTATGCCAGCCACAACCACAGAGGAAAACACCTGGAGTGTGTTCTGAAGGGCAGCAATCATTCGGTCGGCCAGCCATAACTTCCAGATATTGCAAACAGAAAATGGACTATTTGAGGGATGGGGAACTGGCTGGACGGCTGAGTCCAAAGTGCGGCACTCGACGCTCTCGCGCAGCGGAACAGGCTGCTCGGAGCCGCTCTGGCCAGACGGAACGGCGCCCTGTGTGCTTTAGGCTCGACCTATTCCTCTCGGGCGAGGAACCCAGAAACCCACCGGGGTTCGTCACCGCGGTCACAGACGAGGAAACCGCGCGAGGGGCGAAGCCCACAGCAACGACACGTGGTGCTGCGCATTTACGTGAGGATTTGGATCTCACTCCACAAGCAAAGGACAGGCCGGCGAGCTACACGAGCCCCTGGGACGATCTGGGTTATTTAGGGTGAGCGGCTGTTGTGTCGAGGCTGCGGGCCACACGTCCCGCTAACCGCGGGCTCCATCACATCTCGTCTGGATGGCTCAGCGCAGAGCAGCGAGTGCCTGCCGAGAAAAACTGCGGAACAGCAGCACCTCACCACCAGCTTAAACCAAAACACCGGTTTTGTTCAGCTCAGCCAGAGCAAGCAGAAATCAGCATGCTACTGAGTACTGGTGCAAGTGTCCGTTGTCTCCACTGAGTTCAAGCAGCACGGCATGCAGGGTCAGTACCACACCAAAACGATTTTACCTTCACAAAGGAAAAAAATCCCAGAAGCACTATCGACCGTCACCTCCTGCTGAAGGCGGCTGAAGAAAATGGGTGTGTGACCTTCTGGATGGGCTGTTTGATGAAAAGCAGCACCGTGCGGGCAGAAAGAAAATATTTGCTTGCGGAGCTCGCTTCTGATTTTCAACTAGGCCCTGAAGTCCACGTGTAAACAGCGCCTGTCCGGTTTTCTCTCTCAAGAAGCCGCACTCCCGTGCTGCCCGCGCCGTGCTGCCAGCCCACGGGCTCCATCCTTCCCTTCCGGCACCCTCGCGCTTCCCCCTTGTCCGCCCCCCGCCCCGGCGCACACCGTCTGCCTGCACGCCGGAGCTTTTTCCGCGGGGGACCCAGCGCGCGCTCTGCCGGCTCGGGCACGTGGCGGGGCGGGCACGTAACGGGGCGGGGCGGGCACGCGGCGGGGCGGGGCGGGCACGCGGCGGGGCGGGGCGGGCACGCGGCGGGGCGGGCGGCACGCGGCGGGGCGGGGCGGGCACGCGGCGGGGCGGGGCGGGGCGGGCACGCGGCGGGGCGGGCACGCGGGCGGGGCGGGCGGGCACGCGGGCGGGGCGGGCGGCACGCGGCGGGGCGGGCACGCGGGCGGGGCTCGCGCCTCCGCCTCCCCCGGGTCCGGCTCCCGGAGCGCGTTGTGTGCTGTTCAGACTGCCTCGGGCTGGGTGAGTGCTGCGGGAAAGCTGCATGAAAAGCGTCTTGCGGGAGCGCCCGCAGGCACCCACTTGGAGCAATTATTGCCAGGAGCCCTGAAACACACAGCTCGACGCGACCATCGAACTCGGCCAGATGCGCGCGCAGCAGCTCGGCCTCGAGGGAGCGGCGCCGCCTCGCGCTGGGAACGCGGGGGCCCGGGCCCCGTGGAACCCCGATCCCCTCGAAACCCCTGCAGCCGGGGGCTGCTGCCGTCGCCGAGCGGGGCGTCCCTGCGCCCATTCCCGCACAGCCGCCTCACGCCCCGCTCTGCGGAGGGCGGCGGGTCTGGGCTGTGCCGGGATGTGCAACCCGCCCAGCACCCGATGGGGATGTGGGGGACGCTGGGAATGGGTCCAGAATCCTTCAGAAATGGTGCAGATTATCATCCAAAATGCAGAGCTGTAGATCGCTGTTAACAACACCGATCTGCTGCCCAGGGCAGGGGTGTTGGCGTCGTCTGTGTGCTGGCATTGCAGCTTTATAGGACGCATTTTTTGCTGTCCGGTGTTAGTACCGTCACTCGCACCGTTCCTCATTGCCTTGAAACTGCCTTTGCACTTTCCTCGCTCCTCAACATACTTGTAAAAGTGCTTAAATTCTCCTTAAGTCTCCTTGACGTCAATATTTGTCTTTTGTTGTTGTTGTTTTTCCTACTTTTGCCTTTTCTGCAGCTAAGTGAGGAGTGGACGAATCCTCCAGGTTTCTTTTTATTCTACTTCTCGAGAACCTTCTCAGAAAGCCATATCGCTAATCCCTTTTCTTGCAGTTCCCCTCACAGTGAAAATGCTGTGCTTTCCTTATCATGACTTCATATTTCTCTGCTTCAAATTCTCTTTAATTCTGTGCAAGTTTAAGTAACAAAGTTAGATGCTACTTGAGGAAATGATGGTATTTTTTCTACCTGCTTTGCCTTGGTGGTACCAGAAGGTCCCGGGCTTTGGAGACTGTGGGTGCTGCCGTTCCTCTGTCCCCGCACAGCGCCGCTGCCACCCGTTTCTTGCTGCCCATCGTGTTGCTGTGCTGGAACGGTTCCTCACTCTGTTCAGTTAGCACACTTTCATTCTTCCAAGCTCCTCAGGCAGTCTCACGTTCTCCCGTCAGTTCCGCCCTGCACAGATGTCTCTCTTCTTTCCAGAACAAACCGCAAAAGGCCCAGGTGCCTTTCCTCGATGGGGCAGCTGGCTGTCGTTCGCACACCGCTCCCTGGCTCGCTCACTCCTCTGAACTCTCCCTCAGTGCCGACCAAGAATTCACGCTATATTCTGGTTTTGCTTTAGTTTCCTCTCCTTGGTTTCCTTCCCAAAGGTACAGGATTCCTGCCCAAGCCGTGTCTGTCACTCTGGCTGGTCAGACAGCGACCTCTCGGTGTGGTCGATGTTCCAGACACGTGGCATTGCCTTCCCGATGAGCCCTGTGGTTCTGCCCCTTTCTCCTGGCGTGCCCGTGTGTGTCCTGGCACACCAGAGAGACAAAGCTGAGCTTCAGCTCGGCCCAGCTGAGCCTCACCATCGATCTTCTAGTTCTCCAAAACCTCCTCTTACCTGAAGCAGGATTTCATTGATGACCTGTAGAATTCAGCATAAAACGCGTGAGTTGAGGAGCAGCGTAAAGCTTCTCACCTCTTCCATTCCAGAACTCTCTGCCTCCCGTGGAGCAGAACCATTTCCAGGGGGTCACTGGAGCCAGAACAGCAGGGTCCCCACCGCTCACGGCCTGCAGAGCTCGCTGCTGCTCCAGCCCCGCTGCTCGTTCCGAAGCGAAGCGGTTGAGCACAAACCCACGCTGTGCCAATGGGCAGCAGTGCCAGCCTGGCAGCATGGGGTATTTGCTTCATCTTTAGAGGTTCTGGTGTATGAGATCAATGTGAAGGCTTCAGCTGTAAAAAAAGCAATTTTACATTCCATTTCCTCAATTACCTTGTCATGTGTTGGAGTTTGCTTAGGAACTCGAGAAGCAAATCAGTCAGCAGGTCCTCTTGCTTTCAGCTCTTCAGATCTGGTTCTTCTTTTTTTCCCGTAATGGTAACACAACCTTCTGTTGCTTTTTGCTCTTCCATCATTAGCATGTGCTTGTCCTCTTCTGGGTTTAATCTCTACTGGTTTTACATTTCAGCTTTATTTTGTTGTAGACTATGATCTAAGTCAGGATATCTGTTATCTATGACTTGTGTGCATGGTCCAACATATAATTCAGCTACAGAGCATGATAAAGATCTATTTTTGGAAAATAAGTCCTTTTTCACTTTACTGCTTCTCCAGTCATGTAATAATGTGATAGGTGCGTTCCAGTGAACAAGAAATCCTCCTTCACACACCTCGTGAAGAATGGTAGAAATCACAGTTTAAGTTTCCATATGGAAAAAGAGCTGTTATACCAAAAGATACGAATGATGGTTAATAGTGGTTAATGATGGTGTTTGGAACCAAAGTTCTTGATAAAGGTCATGGAAGAGGTGGCTGCTTCTCATCCTGCTAAATGGGAGACATCATTAGACACCTTTCGGTAATAATAGTATAAACAGTAGAAACGGCTGTCCAAAATGAAATGTTGCTTTGCAAGTCCTGAACAAGAAATAACTGTGGCAAACCGAGATGTTTTCCTAGGGAACTGGCTACCAGTGCTTGGGGGGCCTTGCGGCTCCGGCCTCATGTTCGAGGCAGAGGGTGGTTGGGAAGCCTGAGGACTCCTTGGAAGTTTGATGCACGGAGAGAACAAAAAGAGCACTCAAGGGCACAGAACTGGCTAGAGAAGCGTGCTTGGAAACTGTTAACGTGGAAACTTCTGGCTATTGCTGACCTTTACCATGTTTACAGAAACAGAACTTTCAACACCTGCAGGCAGGAAGGACTGAACTGAAAAAAGATCTGACTCACATCATCATTTTCACCTCTTAACAGAAACAATTCCATCAGGCTTCCAGTACTCGCCACGTGGACCAGGAGGCAGCAACCCTTGAAAACAAGCTGTGTTTTGAGCACTGCCGCCTGGTTGCTTTACTGGTGTTCATTCCACATCCCTTTCCAGCTATCCCAGCAGCGTCCTGACATCTCCTGCGCTGGCGACCCATTGCTGCTGCCCCGTCCCCTCGACCTCCTCCCTTTGCGCTGCCGGCCCAGCAGCGGCGCACGAGGGGCGGAATGGACGGTCCCCGAGCTCGCGCTTCCCCTTCATGACAGCGTCACTGGGGATCTCACCCGTTCGTCACGCCACCGCCGACTGCACAGCACTTGTAGTGACTCGGCCTCTGTAAGAGCTTTGCTGTGGAGCCACATCTGAGCGAAGCTCGCAAAGGCTTCTGAAGGTGGCAGGGGGGCTATTAACGAAGGGCTGCAAGGACAGAGAGGCACTATAATTAGAAAAGCCTTGCTCACTTAGGAAACCAGCTTAAAAAGAGCCGTTGTTGACAGTCACTGCTGAGATGTTCTTTCAGGGAAAGTAAACAGTAATGCTGTTCTCCAGTCGACAGGTGAGACTCAAATGCCCGTGGTGCTTTGTGAAGGGCTGACACAGCCCCGCTCGAGGTGCAGGAGGGGACGAGGACGGCGCCTCCAGCCCTGCAGAGCTGCTGAACCAGGCACAGCGCTGCCTTCCCCTGCCTCTGGAACGAGGCCGCTCCCTCTCAGTCTGATCAGCACTGACTTTTAGACCAATATGGGGGCTAAAATCCTAACTCCGCAGGAGTCTCCTGTTCGAAGGGAAAAGTACAACTTCAGTCTTTTTGATCAGTGGCACAGTCGGGCTGGCACGAGCCCTGGCACAGGGCATGAAACAGCAACCAGTGCTCAGCTTGGACCGCGGCATTCCCCGGACACCCACGAGTTACCCTTCGGCTTTGATCATCTCTGTTTATTGAAAAACACGATTATCTGATAGGCCTCTGCTCAAGTTCTCAGAACCGCTGATATCTAGCATTTCAGTAAAGGATCAGCAGTGGCAACATGCAAGCTTTGGCCAACAGAAAGTACCTTCTATAGGATAATGTCCCAAGCACCCAGTCCCTGACTGCTCTCAGTACACACAAGTACTGCAGT
This sequence comes from Caloenas nicobarica, assembly GCF_036013445.1. Lineage (NCBI taxonomy): Eukaryota > Metazoa > Chordata > Aves > Columbiformes > Columbidae > Caloenas > Caloenas nicobarica. The sequence goes on from NC_088256.1 coordinate 22,543,852, forward strand.
TGGTTTTTGAGAAGCACCAGGGGCACCTCCTGTCATCCTGCTCCTTCCACCTCCCCTGCTCCGGAATATATTCACCGCCCTGCGCTACATCAAGCGCTAAAGCTTGCCATGTCCTGTGCTGCCTTTCGAGAATATAGCACAAGGACAGACGTGCATACTGAAAAAGATGGAAATGATTTTGTAACCGAGACCTGATTTACTGCATGTGTATTGAGCTGGCGTAGCTGCCAAGACGCATGTCTGGCGTGGGGTTTGGTGACTGGTAGCGACAGTCACACAGCCAGCCTGCTCCAGCGGTACCCCCGTGGTTTTGGAAGCGCACTCGCAATAATTAACACATTTGAACGGGTGCTATCTGTAAAAGCCTTCATGCTGCGTGGACCTTTTGTTCACAACAGACAGCTCCGTAGCAGTCCCAGCCTCTTCATGAATCACTCCTTCACCAAGACAGTTAGTAGCATGTTGTGGAACCCTTTGCACAGGAAAAAGAGTCAAGTCTCCTTGCTGCACTGCACAGACTGTCCTGCGCATCCTTCCCGACCCTCCCGTGGCGATGGCAGGTGCCCGACGGCGTGTGGCTGGGAGGTCTCTGCAGTGTGTTTTGCTGGGTTGGTGCATCTGCAGAGGCAAATGTCCAGAGGTACCAGTTCTGGTGTTCTAATGGCAGCAAGTATCTCCTCTTGTTACAGTATTTACTTGGCAGTTTTGTACCATTCCCATGTTCCTGTCTTTATCATCGACTGCCATAAGGACAATTAGTGTAGGTGTTAATTCATCCCAGGATGGGGTGGGTGAGAAGGAGGCCGCTCACTCCCAGCAGCACCTCTGCAGAGGTTGCTCTGCTTCAGAGGGGAGCACATCTCTGGATACCTCTCCTTTGGCTGGTCCAGCTCATGACCACTTGGAGAGACACGGTTTAAATCTCCCAGAGCGTGAACTGAGAAGTTTGTGGAGGGCAATACCTATATTTCTCTTTCATCAGAGAATCCCCAGGACCTTTCTGCTGCTATCATGTTGCTCTCAGTCGCCTGCACCTGTCTGCAAATTAACCTGTCTGCTTCCAGTCCTGCCTAGAGATGCCACATCATGTTCAACTGAAATGGTAGAAAAGGTCATTAATGTCAGGCATAGCACAACATCCCGGTTTGGAGTGTCTGGAGCTGCCATGTGTTGCATACGGGGCTGTGGAAAATCAGGCAGAGGTCAACGGTGACACCAGACCCTGAGCCGAGGATGGCGCCGTCAGGAACCTGTGTATGTGTCCAAAATCGTTAATTCACTCGGGATAAAAGCACATGATGACAGCTATTGATGGATGACCTTCTCAAAGGTTGTTTTTTTCAGACAGTCGTAGGCATCTCCAAGTAATGTTAGTGTCACACGATGTATGTGGGAAGCCGTGTGAAGATAATTTCTCGCTGTTTTAGCAGCTCCTGGCTCCAGCTGGGCCGCAGGTCCGCGCAGCCCGCTCCCCTGCCGTGCTTTGGCACTCGCGTTTCTCGCTTGGGCCAGACATACCGGGGAAAACAGTATTTCACTATTACAAGTGGGCAAAGTTCCGGTTCAGCTTGACTTTAGGTGAAAAGTAAAACAGAAAGTGAGGGAATATATTTTATTTTTTTATTGGTGACTCAAGTTAAAAGATTCAGCAAGAGGCACCGTCTGAAGTGCCAGGATGATGGCGCTTGCTGAAGACATGTCCCTGTTCGTAAAGGATCTAATATCACCCAAAAGATACTTTACGAGAAGCAGTGCTTTAAGCATTTGCTGATCAAAGGAGAGGTCCTTGAACTATACATTTATGCAAAATGTAAACCACAGTATTAACCCTCACTGAAAGTAGTTAAGTACATTGTGCATTACTTGGAAAACATTCGAGATGTCATTTCAAGCATCTTCATTTTCTTCTGCCTCTTCTCAGTTTTCTACAGTCGAGGGAGTATTGTGCAGGATCACATCAGTCTTTCCTCCACACGAGACTGCAGCTTGCCCATTTTGAGCCTGTTCCCAGCGCACACACCTCCCGTGATTCAGGAGCGGCATTCACGGTTCTTACAAACCCCAGGACGCATCTGGATTCTGCTGCTCTCGTCATCCACTCGACACCCGAATCAACGTGGACGTCGGTTTTCTGTGCATAGTTATTGGAGCCTGAGCGGTGGACTTGCACTGCTCTGCGTGCGGGGGCTCCACAGCGGGCATGGAGGTTTAGATTGGATATTAGGAAAGAATTATTCCCGGAAAGGGCTGTCGGGCACTGGAACAGGCTGCCCAGGGCAGTGGTGGAGTCACCATCCCTGGAGGGGTTTAAAAGGCGTTTAGACGAGGTTCTTAGGGACATGGGTTAGTGCCAGAGTTAGGTTATGGTTGGACTCGATGATCCTGAGGGTCTCTTCCAACCGGATTGATTCTATGGTTCCGTGAACAGTCCCACGGCGCGCTCCCGCCCCTGCAGCCCGTGTCCCCAGCCTGGTGGCTTTCCTGCAGGCTGGGCTGGCGTCCACACCAGCAGGAACCGTGGTTGGCATCTCAGCGCTGTTTTGGAGCTGACGGTATTTTCTGGAAGCCGAGATCTATCAGTTGCTTCAGTTACTGAGTACGATACACAGTAACCCAGTCTCGTTAAATTCAAGTTCCGCATCCTCTCTTAATGGCTTTGCAGTGAAAGCAGCGGAGCACGCCTCGGTGCCCCGGCCAGGGGCGATCACCGCTGCCTTCCCCAGGACAAGGACGCCTTTGTTCTCTGGGAAGAGGGCACATGGCTGAGGCAGGTGACATTCGTTTGATTCTGAGACTTGGGGAGGTTAAAATTCACTCAGACTTCGTGGTTCAGTGTCATTGCCTGTGGCGCAGCAGAACACTCCCAGAATATCCTGCCACAGTTGATCGGGCTGCTTTCTAATTTGGTTATCGCTATGTTATCTGTGGCGTCATCAGCCCCTCTCCGTGCTGGGTGGTTTGGCTGTGTTCCCTCGGGCTGCACGGCGACCCCCGCGCTGTGCTCTCCCGCTTGCTGCGCGGGGTCTCGCAGGAGCAGCCGGTCACGGGGGTCGGGCACTTTCCTCCTCCGCACCGATAAAAGGAATGTTTCCGATGAACCTCGAGCTGGTGCTATGGAACGTTTTCTGTTTTGAAGAACTAAGAACCAACGTCAGCCACCTCACAGACTTCTGCAGTGTTGATTGTACAGGAAATGCAAAAAGAAGAGAAATACTTATTTTCACAATAATTCATTTCTGCAGCGACTTTCTTGCATTTCATGAATTGATGTCCTGCAGTGACACCAGATTGGCGTTTGGACGTTGTGAATGGCACGTCTTCTGTATTTCTGTGCAGCATGGCCACCTGTGGCCTCGTTGATGCTTCAGGCTCACAGTAAGAAGATGTGACGGTCACAAACCGCGTGGGCATTTGCAGAGCAGGCAGAGAGCAGTGGATGTGCTACCAGAGCGGGGATAGTGGCTTCCAGCTGTCACAGTGCTGGCCATGCTGGAAGAGTTGGGGCAAAGTTTAGCATATTAAAACACATACTAAAGCAGAGGCCAGAGCTCACACCTGACGTTTCAGTGCAGCGCGAGGGCATTCGGTGCCAGTCTCTCACATGAACATGCTGAGATCTGATTAGCTCTGACTTTTCTGATGCTTATCTCTGTAATTCGTTGTATGTTTTCACTTTCTCTTCCTTATTAAGGAAACATGCCACTAACTGAATACTTGGGGTCAAGCTCTATTAGTCAATTTAATTTATTTTGGCCACAACCTGAAGATTAAAGCATGCAAGTGAAATGGTGGATAAAAGGAAAACAGGCTGAATATGAAAGGAAGGGATCTGAGTGCCCAGTCAGAAACCTGGGCTGAGAGCGTCTAGTGTAAAACCCACCGCTTGGATCATGTGAAACTTTTCTATAAAAGACACTTCTGGCACCATCAGCCCCAAACTTGCCTGTTTGGTGGGCTAGATGTGGCCAAAAAGGCTCTTCTCATTAAATACATCCCACAAGTATCTCAGATCCCCTGCTTTGTTCATTTAACATATTTTGATGTCAGTAACACTTCGTTCGCTGGTATATTTCCTTACGTGAGTGTTGCCAGTAATGTTTGTGTGTCGGATGGGATCTGAGAAAGGCAGAATGCTCGGGTGGTGGCTCTGTGTCTGTCGTGGTTACTGCCGAGTAACAAGCTAAAGAAAAGTCCAGCTGAGTCTGCGGTGAAAGGAAACACCTCTGGTGCTGCCAGGGAGCCCGGGGAGAGTCAGAAAGCTGCATTTTGGCCCATTCTTTACATGTAAGTTTCTTACAGAATCAGAGTCATTAAATGCAGTTTCTTATTTTCCAAACAATTGCCAAAAGATTTGGGGTTTGTTTTGGTTTTGTTTGTCTGGGGTTTTTTGTTTATTTGTAGTTTTTTCGTCCATAAAGAAAATAATGGAAGGAAAACTGAAGACTTCAGTGCGCAAGCAGAGACTGAACTGTTCTGCTCGATATTGAGCAGTCTTTCAATTTTTTGTTTTCTTTTTTTGTTGTTGGTTTCGTTGGTTTTTGATTTGTTTTTCTTTGTTTTGCCTGTTTGTTTTTCGCTCTTCGTTCCCTGGGCAACACCAGTTCAAATGCCGTCAGCGCACAGTGCCAGCTGCGCACCGTGGCCCCTGCAGGTCGTGGCGCTGCGGGGGCCCTGCGGACGGTGTCCCCTGCGGACGGTGTCCCCTGCAGACGGTGTCCCCTGCGGACGGTGTCACCTGTGGACGGTGTCACCTGCAGATGGTGTCCCCTGCAGACGGTGTCACCTGTGGACGGTGTCCCCTGCGGACGGTGTCACCTGTGGACGGTGTCCCCTGCGGATGGTGTCACCTGCAGATGGTGTCACCTGCGGACGGTGTCCCCTGCGGACGGTGTCCCCTGCGGACGGTGTCACCTGCAGATGGTGTCCCCTGCAGACGGTGTCACCTGTGGACGGTGTCCCCTGCGGATGGTGTCACCTGCAGATGGTGTCACCTGCAGACGGTGTCCCCTGCGGACGGTGTCCCCTGCAGATGGTGTCCCCTGCGGATGGTGTCACCTGCAGATGGTGTCACCTGTGGATGGTGTCCCCTGCAGACGGTGTCACCTGCAGATGGTGTCCCCTGCGGATGGTGTCACCTGTGGATGGTGTCCCCTGCAGACGGTGTCCCCTGCAGATGGTGTCCCCTGCGGATGGTGTCACCTGCAGATGGTGTCACCTGTGGATGGTGTCCCCTGCAGACGGTGTCACCTGCAGATGGTGTCCCCTGCAGATGGTGTCACCTGCAGACGGTGTCCCCTGCGGATGGTGTCACCTGCAGATGGTGTCCCCTGCAGATGGTGTCACCTGCAGACGGTGTCCCCTGCGGATGGTGTCACCTGCAGATGGTGTCCCCTGTGGACGGTGTCACCTGCAGACGGTGTCACCTGCAGATGGTGTCCGCTGTGGACGGTGTCCCCTGCGGATGGTGTCACCTGCAGACGGTGTCACCTGTGGACGGTGTCCCCTGCGGATGGTGTCACCTGCAGACGGTGTCACCTGCAGACAGTGTCCCCTGCGGACGGTGTCACCTGCGGACAGTGTCACCTGCAGACGGTGTCCCCTGCAGATGGTGTCCCCTGCAGATGGTGTCACCTGCGGATGGTGTCCCCTGCAGACGGTGTCCCCTGCGGACGGTGTCCCCTGCAGACGGTGTCCCCTGCGGACGGTGTCACCTGCGGAGAGTGTCACCTGCAGACAGTGTCACCTGCAGACAGTGTCCCCTGCAGATGGTGTCCCCTGCAGATGGTGTCACCTGCAGACGGTGTCACCTGCGGATGGTGTCCCCTGCGGACAGTGTCCCCTGCAGATGGTGTCCGCTGTGGACGGTGTCCCCTGCGGACGGTGTCACCTGCGGACGGTGTCCCCTGCGGACGGTGTCCCTGCGGTCACACACAGGCTGTGCAGGGTGCGTGTGGCTCGGAGCTCCTCAGGTGCAGAAACACAGCGGCAGGTCGGGAGCGCAGGGGACGCTGCAGTGGCCGCAGAGGAAACCTTCCCCAGGTGACAGCAGCTCTAGACGTGTCCTGTGGCCAGGGGAGACAGACGACCAGGAGAAATGTCCTTTGCTGCCTCCTCTGCTGATTTTCAGTTGTTACATCAGGATAAAAAGAGCGAGTAACATACTTCTTATAGGAAACAGTTGCTGCTTTGCCACACTTTTTTTGAGTAAAAAATCTTTTTCTTAAAGCAAATGTTTTAGGTAGTGTTTACATTAAAACAGTTTGTAAGGTTGTGCTATAATAGTTTTGCGGTATATTTTGCCAAATTTTCTTTGAAAATATTTTCTTTTCAGAATTTGTAATTGCATTTATTATTTTCCTAACTTACAATGACAAAATTTATTACTCTAAACATGGGAGTCACTATTTGGGGTTTTTAAAAGACAAAATACCTCATTAAAATTTGGATTCAATAGCATTTCTGGAAAAATAGGGTAAGCAGTTTTGTGAAAAACTGATGAATGGTCAGGTTTTGATGATAGCGTACCCTTAGCAGTGAAATAAATTCCAACACTCATTATCCTCCCAAAAGAACTGCCTTACTTCTCATCTGGCGAGCTGGCTCCTCCGATGCTGTTTCCCTGGGTAGAAAACAGCTGCAGTTCCCGGGAACACTGAGAGGGTCTCACTGGGAGGGAAACTGTGCCCAAAATCACAAAAGGGAGGAGACGTGTCCACAAAAATATCCATTCAGTGAAACATGGTCCAAAGCACAGGCTCTTTGGAGGTCCCCTGTTCAACAGGCCAAAAATTACAGCAAAAATTATTCGTAGTTAGGATTGTTTCCTCACAATCTCTTACTTTCTTCTCCATTTTGAAAGGGTGTTTATTCGGAGCCCAGTTCAGACCTTGTTCTGCAACCCCTGACCAGAAGGTGCTGGTGCTTCTCTGCGGCTCCGCGGGTGCTCTGGCCCCGGGCTCACCTGGTTTTCCTTCCCATGATGTGCGGAGAAAATGTGCAAAGCTAAGGCCCAGAATAATGCAGCATGGGTTGCTCCTCGCGTTCCCCTGAGCTGCCTCATCCCTGTGCAGAGGAACATCTGTCACCGAGCAGATGTCACCGAGCGACTCCTGCCGTGACTCACGTGTTGCAAAGGTCAAGCCGAGCTGGAGAACCTTGAGCTGAAGCTGAGTCAGAGCCAGGGGCTGGTCACCAGCTGCGGCTGCTGGGGGTCCTGGGCAGCTTGTCCCTGTCCCTTCCAGCGGGGAGGTGACCGGGACCCCTCCCCAGGCACAGGGACGCTCACCCATTGCAGAGCTGAGCTGGGTCCGTTACCTGCTTCTGCCTTCCCCGCGGAGCCAAGAGCGTTGCGTGTGAGCGAGCAGCTACAAAAGGAAGATTTAATTAAGAACAGAAGTCATAAATCTGCGGCAGCTTGTTTTCACCATGGCTTTATTTGATATTTACCTTGAAAAGATCAACAGAGTCAAGGGCAAAGCCAACAGTAACGAATGAAGTGACAGATTCGTCTATTGTTTTCTCTGTGCCGTGGGCCCCGGTTGTGCAGGCAGCTCCGAAGGGTCATCTCGTCATCTCGCTCCCAGCCTGGGACAGGCGGGGCTCGGGGCTCGGGTCGGTGTCCCCTGCACGTCCCGTCCGCGGTGCCTGACTGTGCTCCGCTGCTGGGCTCTGCTGAGCTGCGCCTGGCGGGTCCGCCTGCTCTTCAAGGTTATGCTGGTCCCTGGGTGCCTTTCATCCTCTGGAGAAAACCGTGGATTTGGAAAAGCTGAAGTCAGGGGGGAAGAATAAGAGCTGTTTCAAAAGGGCTTAAATTGTAGTTATCCAGAGAAGAGGCTGGAGGCAGGAGGAAAAGGAGATCATCCAGTTTGCTTCTACCTTCCAAAATAAAATGAGCCTAGGAAGAAACCGATTAAACAGTGGCATTGCCCGGATTCCTAAGGAGCTTTTCTGGGAGCTGCAATAGCCTGGGCCAAGACATACTAATATTTGAAGCTCCGAGTGCGTTAGGTCCTCGTGCAAATGTCTCCCCCCGACCTTCAGAGAAGATCCACGCTCTGACCAGCTCCTCCATGAAGCGTACCAAGAGGAATGACGGCCCAGCCCGTCTTTGGGCAGGCTTCTCTTTTTGCAGCCCCACGGTGCCGTTGCCCGTCCCCGCGCGGCCTGCCCGGTGCTCCTGACCGCCCCGTGACAGTGACCTGGGCACGGCTGCGCGGTCGCATCGGAGCAGAAGGTCATTGTCACTGCCAAAAAAAGACAAAAGGCCTGCAAGCAATAACACAGCCGTAAATGAAGGCTATAAATACCGAGATGGACAGTAGATAACCACAGGCTTTCTCTCGTGCACGTGGCATCCAGCTTGGAAAGTGTCCTGTGGGTCAGGCTGTTGCTAGTTGGATGGGCTGCAGCCGTTGGGCCCAGTAAATAAAAGTCTGTCCTTCCTCCAGTCCTCTGGTGACTGCGGGCATTTTGAAGTTCTTTGTCTCATTTCTGGAAACCTTGCTCCGGTCCTGCTCAAAGTCCAAAATGAGGCAAGGTCTGTCCACCTCTGTGGCTTCTAATGGCTCTGTGACTTCACCACCACCCATCTGGTGTGGCGCTGGCCACCAGCCCTGCTCAGGTGACGTCCCGGAGGGGCGAGACCATTCGCTTTTTAGTGACCGAAAAAAAGTGAATCTGCTTTTCTCAGTTTCCATGGGTCAACATTAAGATGCAAGGTCAGTGCTCAAGTTTGAGCAGAAAACAGGAATAAGTAATGCCTGCAGCCCCTGAACACCGCCAGGTTTCTCAGAGAGAGGAAGCTCTCTCATGGATCTGAAAGTAAGTTTGAAAAATCAATTCAGAGAGTTCAATTGCATAGAATGAGGCTGTGGGTACAAGTGGGAGCAAAAGGTTGCCCAAAGATCCTGGTGTGTTTAAAAAATCACACTGATTTAAGCTGACTTCATGCCGTGACTGCCCTTCTGAAACAGTCCTTTGCAATATTCATTTGTAAGAGCCTGAAATGTTATTGGGCTGTACAATAACACTGTGGCTATGTAACAGCCATAGTTATTGCCAGGAGGTTAAGAAGAGTTGATTTCCATTAATGCCTATAAATGTACTTTGGGCAGTGGGTTGCTACTGCTGAGTTTATGCTTAATTCTGTATTCTGGACTGCCAGTGTTGGTACCCGATGTATGGACACGTTTAGGGTTGACTTCTGTTCAGCTGCAAATGGGCTGCATGCTATTGAAATCAGAGCAGGTACGTGTCTGCAAAATCAGATGGACTCAGCAGCAACAAGTGAAATCCTTCCTTGCAGAAAGCTTGAGCTCTTCTCCTGACCTGGGCCAGACTGGCAGGTGTGTGCGAAAAGCAGTGTTGTTTCTGCAGGTGCAGTCCAGCAGCGCCAGTGGTGCAAGCCAGAAGAATAGATGGCAGCAGGTCGGGGTATCTGCGGAGGTAAAGCCTTCCTGCTCCTCGGCTTGGCCAGCCTGCCCGGGATGGACTGCTCACCTCCTCCTGCAACACAAAACCTGGAGGTTGTCAAAGCAGCTCTGGGTTTCCAGTTCAGAACAAATAAGATGTGCTTCCCTACACAAGGGGTACTTGAGCCGTGAAACTCATCGCCAAAAGATTCTCTGGATGCTGCATTTGTCCATGGGTTTGGGAGCAAACTAGACAGTTCAAGGAAGAGGAGTCCATCAGGGCTTACTAAATAAATGTTTGTGCTCTGTTTTCGTTGTCTTCCCTCTGTCCCAACAGCTGTCAGAAGAAAGGTGCTGGGCTGGAGGGTCCTTTGACATGGTCCTGGAAGCTTTTTCTTCTATTCTTCAGTAATTCCCTTTCTGGAGTCTTTCCCTCTATAAAATGTAGTCCCTGTCTTCACCTGCAAAGCTTTACACAGCTCTGATCACCTGCAGATGACCCTTTTTGCCAGGCTCATGCCACCCTGTCCGGGAGGCAGCGGTCGGTGCCGATGCTGTCAGCCTCGCCTGCTGTTTGTCAGGTTTCCACATCTGTCCGGCTCCAGCCCCTGGCTCGGGCTCCCTCTGCTCTTTGCCATTTCCATTCTGCCTTTGGAATTTGGCCTGAGAGATCTTCAAGGCAGGGTCTGTCCTTGGGCTTTGGAAGAACATCTCTCCTCCCGGGTGCCGTGCAAAAGGCCGACAACACAGCAGAATCATTAATCGGGGCTTGGGGAGCGTGAGTGTTTGTGTGGGCAGGGAAAGCGGCAGCGCCGGCAGCGAGGGCTGAGCAGCGAGGAGGTGCCCGGCGACGGCTGACCCCGGGCTCCTGACAGCAGAAACTGTGAACAAAGCAACCCCTGTCTGAAAAGCCAAAAGCGGTTCATGGGGGAGTTAGAACAGTGGTAGAAACGCACCAGGTCTGTTCAAAGCATGTGGGGGGGTTGCAGCTTTTCTTATCTACTGGATTCTTCCTGTAAACTGACCCAGGGCAAGGAGGAGGCAGCAGCATCGCCTCGGTGTCTTCTCCCAGGAGGGGAGAAGGTCGTGTGAACACTGGAACGTGCCCCAGTGTGTCCTGCAGCTGCCCAGGCTGCGGTGCGGGGTGAGTTCGGTGCTGGTCCTGCAGTTATCCCATCTTATATATTTTTTTATTCTTATTATTTTTAACTATGGAGCAAAAATCAATGACTTTTAAGCACATAATTCCTCCTCTTCTCAAATATGCAGTTATTAGGAGTACATAAACACAACGTGCTTGCTTATTCTCCAACAGCACCTTGGGACTGTCAGAAAGATTCTCAGTAACTTTCTGCCAGTTCTGCCAAGGGAAAGCTCCTGGAATCTACTGTGATGTCCTCTGAATGCTGCAGGGGAAAGCTGTGTACCAACAAGTTGCATCTGTTCTGCTTTTACTTTTGATCATGTTGAAAGAACGCGTTGCCAAAAATGGATGCCATGAAGAACATCAGGGATTATGCAGAGCCGTTTTCACTCTGCAAGTGAAACTTTGCTTCTCTCCTGCTAAATGCCAGAGCTCTAGTTCCCATCAGATTTTCCTTGAGGTGTCGGATGGATGTGTGACTGGGAGATGAAGGACAGTGGGTGCGTTTCCTCAGGTGTCCAGTGGCTGGTGAAGCTCCGTCCCAGGCAGGATCGTCCTCCCACAGCTCGGCTTGGGGCAGAGGCAGCTGGAGCACGTTCCCCAGCTGACGGCCAGCTTTCTGGAACTGCTTCCTTCTACAAAAGACAGCAAAGCATCCAGCCAATTGTTCCATCCATCTTTTGGTCATCATTTTCCCCACTGAAATTAGAAGGCACCCTGTCACTTCCACAGCCCCCATTTATCTGGAGTGTTCCTCCTGGTTTCTCACTTGGGTGACCAGGGAAGCACCTTCCACCTTAAAAAAACCCACCAAAGCCACCAAACCTGAGTCGCTGCTCCCTGAGGGCAGACGGGGATCCTGACCTGCGGCGGCTGTTACAACCAGCATCAGCTTTTGTTGGGTGCAGCTGGGGCGATCGCGGCTGCCCGGTGTCCGTGTGTGCTCTGCTCTGCGTGTCCCAGCGTGGAGCACCCACAGCCCACCGGTGACCTCTCCTCAGCCCCCCATGGCAGCCCCCCTAAAACAACCCCTCAGCAAGCCAACAGAGCCTCAGGGAGCTTCTTGTGCTCTGAAACAACACACCATCCTGCTCTCATCTGGCGCATTTGAAATTTGCTCCTCATCCTCCCAGCTGGGAACGTGAAAAAGGTAAAATCATTCCTTGTCCTTTTTCTCTCCAATTAGAGTTTCTTTTTGTTCTCCTCCCTGCTGCCAAAGCGCCCCAGGCCCCTCTGCAGCTCCGTGGGCGCTCTGCGGAATCGGAGGCTGTGCCGCCCGAGGGGGCTGCTCTGCAGCAGGGCAGGGACAGCAGGTGGCAGCTCGGAGGGACGGATGGACGGCCACCTCTCGCTCCTCCAGCACGGACACGCTGCTGTGCCGGGGGCGGCAGCTGCCCACCAAAACCTCTGCTGCACTGCCCACCTAGCTGTGATTCCTTCCCTTATGTAGTTGTAAATGCAGTTTCGCTAATGGCCTTAACTGCGCAAAACAAAGTGGAATTCCTCTCTGGATTTTTCCCTTAAGAAAGATCACCTGAGGAGCACTGGAAAGAAACAAAACCAAGAGCATTAAGTCCAGCAAGACACACGTAGGCAATAGGGCTGGGTATAGCAGCAGAGGTTTATTCTCGGAGAGTTTGCAGTTGCATCCTCTGCTCCTGGGCACACCGTGGGCTCCCCGCGTGGGGCTCCTGCACAGCCTGGCAGTGCCCAGGTCTCGGCAGCGTCTTCCTGGCATTTCCCTGCCTCACTGAGGGTATTTGAGTCACCGTGAGCTGTCTGAAGGGTATCTGGTGGGAAACAAGGGGCTTTGAGCAATGGTACGGAGAGGAGTGAACAAGGGTGAGCCAAAGCACAGCTCATCTCGGGCTTGCTGCCGAGCAGAATAGCGTGAAAGCAAGGGTCATGTGCCTGAGTCTGAACACGTCATCTCTGTCATCAGGGGTACTGCCTGCTTGTATTCTCACAGTTAAAACTGCAGGTGGGTGCACATGGTGGTATGAAACAGAGAGGCGTCCTGTCCTGCTGGTTGTGGCATGGGCAGCTGTGTGGGCTGACGGGGTGAAGAGCATGGTCAGCGAGATCGTGGGGAAGAGGTCTCAGGTGCTCAGAAAGCCTCGCACTGCGTGGCTGCAAGGGACACAGCAGAGGAGTGGAGGGAAAACTGGGGAAAACGAGTGAAACTGGCTGTGAGAATAGAGAGAAAGAAAAGAATTTAAGGCAAAGTAAAATGACATCTGTGCCGGTGGTTGCGTGACCTTCCCAAACCAAGCCTGAGAAGGAGGGTGACGAACAGATGTGATGGGTCTGTGCAGCGTGAGCCGTCCCAGCGAGCACCCAGTGCCCTCTGCTGACACCGGCCCAGCAGCACCTTCCACAGCATCCTCTGCCACAGGCACCGTGGGTTCCCCAGCTCCTAATTCCTCTGGCAGCAAGAAAAAACAATTCTGAAACCAGCGCCAGGCTGGCCCTGCCGGAGCTGTGGCAGCCGTTGTCCCGTGTCCTGCCCGTGCCAGCCCGAGCATCCTCTCACCATCCTGGGAAACACCCGCGATCCAGCCCCCGGGGTGCCGGGGAGGAGCAGCCCCGGGCAAGCAGGGAAAAGGCAATGCTGGCAGCCTTGGGGCGGCTGGGGAGCCCCCACACCGAGCTGCCAGGCTCAGAAACGCTAACCTGCATTCCAGAGGCCGCTGTTTTCAACTGTGGAGATGAGCATATTCAGAACATTAATGCCCTAGAAAGATTTGTGACAGGTACTGTAGGTCCAGGTATGGACTTCAGGCTCGGGCAAGCCAGCAGCATTCACTTTCACAGGCCCATACCCAAGAGCGAATGTGCAGATTTGAAAGGAGAGATGAGCGTCCCGCACAGATGAGTTTGGATACTCTGCCCGGAAAGGCTGAGGATGTAAAAGCCTACCTGGCCTTTGTGGGCTGGACAAATTCTCTGGAAAAATAAACCACCAGCATTATTTAACGCAAAGGCACCACTTGCCCCTGAACCACAGTTTGCTGGAGACTCTTCTGGAGAAGTGTCACTTTAGCTTTGTCCTGATGGCTGCCAGAGAAAGGCTGTCAGCCAGGTGCCTTCTGGCCAGGGGTACTTGTTCTTAGGTGAGCTCGTGGCTTCTCACGTGGAGAGGGGAGCTGCGTTTCCCTCCTCCGCTTCCCAGGAGAGCGGCTCAGCCGATGGGAGCTGATGGAAAAGCAGATCCCATCGCCCATCCCCTCTGCAGGCTGTGCCTGGAAAGCGAGTGTCGCTGCCTCAGAGTGGTGTGAAATGCTCAATCATTGTCAAGAGAGGGCAGCCTGGATGCGTTTGGAGGCACAGGGCTCTGTTTTGGAGGGTTATAGTCTCTTGGTCAGCTGAACCTGCATTTAAGTCAAATCTTAAAACTTCTCTCTGGGCTGTACCCCCCCGCAGTGCCCAATGTCCCAGGCTCACAGCAGGAGGAATGTGCCATGAGCGCTGGAGAGCACGTTCCTGCCCTGGGAAAGGCTGAGATTCCTGCCCCAAGCCCTGGAGCACCACAAGACAGAACTTCGGACACGCCAAATATCTTCTAAATACCTTCACAAAAAAAGTCAGCAACAAGTCCTGGCTGACATGTACAGAGGAGTCATAGCATGCGTGGGCTGATCATGTGAAACACCCCATTTATGTAACGGCCCTGGAAGGAAACCTGTGCACTGAGTGAGACGTGTAGGTGCAGTCAATGCCACACAGCCAGGCAAGAGAGCAAGGTCCTCTGAACGCTCACCCTATTATTTTGAGTGCTGTCAGTGGAAAGGGCATCAAAAACAAACAAGTCACACAGCACCCCAAAACTCTATGCTCAGCTGTATTTTAGGCAGCCACAGGAAATTTCTCATAGGTAGAACTGAGTAGAACCCAGCCCAAAGCAGCTGTGCTGCTCCCTGGGGATCCTGCACCGCTCCCGGGGGATCCTGTGCTGCTCCCGGGGGATCCTGTGCTGCTCCCAGAGGATCCTGTGCCGCGCCCAGGGGATCCTGCACCGCTCCCAGGGGATCCTGCACCGCCCCCTGAGCCCCCATCACCTCCCCACCCGGTAAACGTGACCTGGCGATGGGCAGAGCGCCGGGCTGGGTCCAGGTGACTGCACCAGTGTGACTTCTCCACCACAGCGTCTGCTAAGTGGATGATCCGCCTGTGTCAGAGGAGGGGGCTGTGTCTGTCTGTGTCTGGCTGTCCGTGAGTGGGGTGAGGTGTCCACTGTCGCTTTGCCCCCACGGTAAAATCGCGCTGGGCTTGGTGCCCTCTAGTGTTGTGAATGGTCCAGCACATAAGAAAAACCCTGTAAAACAGATTCCCTGCCTCGAAATTCACGGTTTTGCTAGCTCATAGTACGGTAATTATGTTAATTGTGCTGCGTACTTACAACTTAATGGAGATAACGTGACCCTGAGCATATTGGGTAATTACAGTCACAACACCAAATACCTGAGGAGGTGTTTCTGTAGGTTGAAGCCAACGTCTCAAGGGCCTTAGTCTGCAAAACGCACCCAGACCCGTTGGGTGTGCAGCACTTTACCAGACCCAGGGATCCCTGCATCCGGAACATCAGAAATCTGCAACCGTGGCACAGGCAGTCCCTGCTGGGTGCCGACTGGCAGCCGCTCATGCTGCCGCACTCTGTGCCGCTACCAGAGAGCGGCCCTGCCGCGTCCCGCGCTGCAGGCTTTTGCCACCGGCCCGGGGCTCCCCGCGCGCTGGGAGCTGCTGCGCTCGCTGGGAACCCACCACAGCCACAGCACGGCCGGCTCGGGCAGTTTGCTCTGCCTGCCAGGAGGACACAAGGGGACAGAGGGACCCACAGAGGGAACTGGGGTGAGAGCGGGGCTGACGGAAGGAACTGGGGTGAGAGCGGGGCTGACGGAAGGAACTGGGGTGAGAGCGGGGCTGCCCGCTGCAGCCTTGAGCAGCGCCAGGGCTCGGGCTGGCCAGCGCTGTGCAGCTGCGCACCGGCTGCCAGTGGGACCACCCCACAGCACCCCACAGCACCCCATAGCACCACACAGCACCCCACAGCACCCTGCAGCACCCCGCAGCACCCCATAGCACCACACAGCACCACACAGCACCCCATAGCACCCCATAGCACCACACAGCACTCCAAACCATCTCACAGCACCCCAAAGCACTCCATAGCACCACAAAGCACCCCACAGCATCCCAAATCGCGCGGGCTGAGAGCAGCTCTGCAAATGAACACCCATCATCCACCCGGCGTGGTGTGCTGGATGCTCTATCTGCAAATCTTTCACCTTGATTCGGTCAGCTTTGTAGAGGACAGTAACCCCACAGCTGCCCTCTGCTGATGTCATTGTGCTCAGTGAACAGCTCAGCATCAGCAGGAGCCGGTGTCTGTGTCCCTGGGTCTGTCCTTGGCTGTCCCCCTTCCCCAGACCCCGGTGCGATCCGGCCCCTCGGGCAGCGCGGCCGCCCGCACGCTGATGCAAGAGGGGCAATTGCATCAGACACGGACCTGCGTGAGGCAAACTGCCCCGTGAGGAAGGTGAAGTCATCGTCATCCCCCTGCAGAACAGCCCCTGTGGAGCTCTCCTGCCTGTGGAGATTACATCATTAACCTGGCTGAAGCACTGAGCTGTGAAAAATCAGAAGACTCGGTGAGAAAACAGCCAGGCAGTTGACTGCTTAACTGAATTTCACGTGAAATCCTTCCAGTTATTCCAATCGAACAGTCTAGCTTCTCTGGAGGCTGTTACGCAGTGACAGCGGGGAACTTAGGTGACTTCTCAAAAGCATCTGCTGGAGAGGCATCACTTAGATTTTGAAAAAAGAGAAAGAAATGGGGTCAATGTCACAAAACAATAGGCTTAAAACCAGCACGGTTCAGGTACACATCCTTGTCCAACAGCTTGCTGAGAGCCTCTGCCCGAGCCACCGCGGTGGAGCAGCGCTAACTGCCCACCCTCCGCCTCCCGAAGCCAGCGAACACGGGAGGGTTTTGCAATGGGCAGATCAAGCTCCAGCGCTGACTGGTTTGGAGGCACAATAGACTGAGCAGAGGGTGCCAAGACCAGTACTACTGGGAAAATAAACTCACTCCTGCACAAAAGTTCGATTCCACATGGCAATTTGGTAAACACTGTGATGGAGCAAGTCTTTTGCACAATAATTCTGGGATGCATCCCAGATAACACTCTAAGCCACCCCAGAGATTCACTGATAAGTCACACCAAATGTGCTGTTACAAGTTCAGTTCTGAGCGTGAGAGAAGCCCCTGGCCACGGCGATCCCGGGTGGTCCCTGTGGGCCAAGCCACAGCCCAAAATGTCAAATTTATTCATTTCTGGTGTGTTCACTCATGCTGACGGAGAGGGGTGGCTGGGCAGGGGCTGTTTCAGCGTCCCCGGGCCCGCAGCGGATATGTCAGACGCAGCTCTTGGGGCGCACGGACCCGGCCTGGGGCTCCCGGCTGCCCCACGCGGCCGCCGAGCCCGCCGGACACGCGTGGGCCGGGTCGCTGCGGTGACGCGGGACGGGCCGCGCCGCCGCCGCTCTGCCCAGCCGCCGGGCGGCGCTGCTGGGCGCTCCGGCCGCCCCGCCGCGGCGGCTGCTTTGCATGGCCCCGCCCAGGCGGCGGCGCCCGCCAATGGGAGGCGCGGGGCGGGGCGGGGCGGCGGGCGCTGCCCGGTGCCGGTCGCTCCACGCGGGACCCGCCGAGTCCGGCCCGTACCGCCCGTAGCGCCCGCCCCGCATCGTCCTGCCGGTGCTGCCCACAGCGCCTTCGCTGCCCACAGCGCCTTCGCTGCCCACAGCGCCTTCGCTGCCCACGCCGCCCGCCCTGGTCCGCGCCGCCCGCCCTGGTCCGCGCCGTCCCGCCGGCACCGGGACACAGGTAACCCGTGAGATCCACGCACCCGCCCGCGGCGGCCTCGACCCTCCCCGGTGCCGGTGACACCGCCGGCCAGGGGCTGTTGCGGGGGCTGCGGCGGGTCCCGCACCCGCCAGGACAGCGGCAGCGATACACGTGTGCCGAGCCGGCTCCCGCGGCACCTCGGGGTACCGGGCCGGGGGGTGCGGGGAGCGGGGCTGCCCGGCCGGGGGCGCGGGCCCGGGCTGCCGGGCGGGGTGATGCGGGTGCGGTGATGCGGTGGCGGTGCCGCCGCGGGCCGGGAGCCCCTCGCCCCTCGCCGAGACGTGCCCGGGCATATCCCGGCCCGCTGCCCGCTCTCCCGCGGGCGGGCGGCGGGGGGCGCCGGCGGCGCCGGGCGGCGCTCGGCAGTTCCCCCGCGTGGGCCGGGCCGCGCTCCGCGCGTGGGGGCCGGGGGAGGCGGCGGGCGAGCCGGGGCTTGCCGGGCGGCGTGGGTGGGCGGGCGCCCTCCGGCACGGCGGGGAGCGGCGGCCGCACCGCGGGGGTGGCGAACACGCGTGGGCGGCAGCGCCACATGCGTCGCACAGCCGGCACACCGCGCCCGGGGCTCGCAGCCGGAGCCTCGCCGCGAGCTTTCGGTCCCAAAGGAGCTGCCGCCGGGCCGGGACCTGCGGGGGCGAGGGGCTGGCGGGGACAGAGGTGACACCGCTTACCCGGTCCTCGCCGGGTCAGCTGCGGGGACGCGCCGCGTGCGCTCACCCCTGGAAAACGTTCAAGTGTTCTCACCTACCCAGAAGTGTCAGGCATTCCTAAGGGCATGCTCAAGTAGTTCAGAATAAGTACTGTTGCAAATTCTTTTATTCATAACACTCGTTATTCAAATTACACGATGCTTTTTTTCTTCTCAGTGTGATCTGTGTGAGTTTATTTATGACAGTGTTAACGATTGAAGAAAAACCCAGGCACTCTAAGGAGACTGAATTATTGTCACAAGTGAGACAGTGACAATTACTAAGAAGTAGACACGGGGCAAAAAAACAGAGAAATCCAAGGTCTTATGAAAATTAATAGGAGTTTGGGCAGTATTACGTGCGATATCTAATAAGGAAGAGTGTGGATGCCCAAGGTGGGCAGGCAGAACTTGACAAAAATCACTAGTTATGGTCTCAATCTGTAATTACTTAATTGGGACAGCCCAGGCTGGGGTGCTCTCACCTAAAGAAACACAAGTTCCCAGCCACTGCGAATTAAACAGTTAGTGGACAATGTGGTGAGCAGAATTTCCAAATAGATTGGAAAACCTGCTGATTTCCAAGCGGTGTAGAAAGATTCCGATTCAGCCTTTTTTCCCCCATGTTTGCTGCTCTGAGCAGTGTTTCACCTCCAAGGCATCCTTGGGGGGTGGCAGAGCCGCTCCCAGCGAGGCTTGCAGGGCAGGGCGGCGCAGAGTGATGCTGTCCAGACATAACGAGTGCAGACTAAATGAACAGGAGCAGAGGAACGACTGAGCAAGAGACTGAGACTCGGCACCGCCAAACCCGAGGCATGAAGTAATATTTTCCAGATAACATTTCATTTCCCCCCCTTCCTTTCCACTCGTGGCTTCTGTTTAGGATGTCAGCTCTCCAGTTTTCTGTTCTGATGTACACAAGGGGCTCACCTGAGACACAGTTACTGTCAGGCTTTGCCTGTCTGGCGTGCAGAGCACAGAACCCTTTGATGATGTCCCGCCGCCTGGCACTCACCCTTTTTTTCCTACCAGAATCCACTAGCTCGACACAAAAGATACTTATAAATAGATTCCCAGGTAGTCTGAGTTTCTTTTGAAGATTACATTTTCACAGGAAAAACCAAATGACAGAGCTCTGGAACTGTCACACAGGTGAATGAACTTGCACTGTAGCTTTACTGAAATGTGTTTTTTGGTTTGTGGGGTTTCTTGGGTTTTGTGGGTTTTTTTCATCTCATGCAGTGAAACTCATTCAGCAACTCGTGTTCTTGCTGTCTTGAGTCATAACTCAGTGGGGAGCACGGTCTGCGCGCCTTGCTCAGGCAAGTTGTCTCATGAAGACAATAAAAGATTCCCTTAACAAATCATGGTGTTTCTAAGTTAGAAGATTTCATGCATCTTGAAACAATGGCAGTACATCCAACTTATAAGTACATTGATGCTCTTTGGCAAATAAAATCTGTTGCTCTGTCAGTCACCTTGACATCCCGTGTAGGTTCCAAAGAGGTGGGAGGGTTGTGGTGTTTGTTTTTATTTTTTACTTTTTTCTTGTTAGGACCAGTTGTTTTAGTCGCTTATTCGACTATCAGGAACTGCTGCTTTCCCAGGACAGTGCGATGTGGTTTGCATATATGCTCCGCTTACAAATTAAATGTCTTAGTTCTGGTATTGTTAAAATAAGTAGTAAAAAAAAAAAAAAATCCCACAGCTTTGAATTTCATGCCAGATATTCAGCAGAGTGTTTGTTCCATGTATCTTTACATCGTGGCTCGAGAACTAGCAGGCCTGCTGTATGTTCGACAGCTCTGCCGGGGGGTTGCGGTCTCCCCGCCGTCCCGCAGCGACGCCGCGTGCTGGCAGGTGTCCCCGCGCACGGAGCCGCGCTGGCACCACGTTCCTTTGGCCCGTGCAGCTTTCTGGTTGTGGGAAACTGGTTTAAGCTGCTGGGGAGACAGGGACAGTCCCTGGCTGCAAACCCTCTGAAGTGCAGAAAAGTCCGTAAATACCTGAGAGAAAGAGGTCATGTTGTGTTCGCAGGACAGTTTCACTTAGAAGACTGCTGGTTTCGTGGTTTGGGTTGTGGTTTTCTCAACAACACTGCTTTCTCGTGTTACAAGGGTGCTTCGGAGAGCGGGTGAAAAGCAGTCCCCGTGTTCTCTAGAGTCCCGTGTCTTCGCTCCTTTCCTGTTTCCTGCAACTCTGTTTCACACACGGTTATGCTCTTGTTAGGAGTGAAACTCCAAATGAAGCTGCGGGCTCTGGCCCGGCAGCCCTGACCCTGGGCAGACACCCACCGGCGGGGCCAGGGACACGGCGCCGAGTTCACCCACGGCTGGGTTCCAGCCAGCCCTCCGAACTGGTTGTGTGTCACCTGCTCGGGGCCTGTCTCCCCTCTTTTTACTTTCCCTACTGCGCTCAGCCTGTATCTGACCCCCCCCGCTAAGCCCCGTGCTCCTCCCGGGGCACTGGCACCGAGCTCCCTCTTCACCACCTTCTGAGATGGTGACAAATCTCCTTTATTTATTCGGTAGTGTCAGTAACCTTTACACTATTTATAGGCTGTGATCATGCCCCTCCCGAGATATTTGCCAGATAAATTTAGCTCCCTTAGCTCCTCATCGCCAGTCCTCGCTGGCTGGCGCTGCCTCTCCTTGTAGCAGCCCCTGGGAGCCAGCGTGCGCGGAGCCGCGGCGAGGGGTGACTCACCCGCTGCGCTCGTCCGGGACAGACTTCATCCCCAATGAATCTCGGTCATTCAGAGCCCGGGGAGCCCGGCCAAGCGTCTGAGTCCACCCGGCGAGGGAGTGGTGGGGATTAGGCAGGGGAGGAATGCTGCCTGGGCTGCGGCAGGAGAGGCTGCTCAGGGTGCTGGTCTTCAAAAGAGCGTGTTCGGGTGTTCCCTGTTCCTGGCGGGTGTTCAGAGGTTAAGGGTCTTGCTCCTGAGGCTGGTTGAACACAGTTTCTCTCCTGATTTGCTGCACAGGGCTAGGGGAAAAGCAAAATGAAGATTGGTCTAGGGGCGGTGGATTTTATTTTATTTCCGTCATCATGGTAAGAACACACTTAGAATATACAGAAATGAGCAGACAGCCCCAAAGCTCCAAATAAATTGCTCAGTTTTGTAGCTTCATTCTGAGTTGCCTGTTCCTGGTGAGACCCAGGTCTCATGTTCTGCTGTGAACCACCCTCCCCAAAGGGGCACACTGAGGCTCCACTGAGGCTGGGGCAGCTCTGCCCTGGACTTCGCCTGCGGAAGGCTCTGGGTGGTGTGCGGAGGGTGGTGGGTGCTGGTTCTGAGGCAGCAGCAGCGAAACCTCGCTGAGCCAGGATGTGTGCAGGGCAGTGGGGCCGTGGGTGTGTGTCCTGCTCTGCCAGGGACATGTTGGACACCAACGTGTGGTCACGTCAGAGCTGAGCTCCCGGGCCCTGAAGCTGCGACTTTGCTGGGACTGAGCTTTCTGCCGATAGTCTGGGGTAGCCAGACCTACAGCCAGGGCTGGCAAAGTCCACCCGCCTCCTGCAGATCGGTGACCTGAGCGGTTGGTGGGTCTGCCTTAACACTGGATATGAAATGTAATTTGCTCCATCCTGAAGGCTGCGACATGGCAGCAAAAGTAGGCGGTTCATCCCCAGCCTTGCTGGGAAACCCTTCCCGAGCGCCGGAGCAGCCTGTGTACGCTGGGAGCCGCAGCCTTGGCAGCCGTGATGCACCAGGAACACGGGCTGCTGTCCTGCCAGAGCAGAAACTCCTGCCCAGGACAGGGCAATGCTGCTCATCTTGAAAGTGCTGGGCCTGGCTCTGACCTCTCTGCCTTCTCCTCCTCAGACTCCCGGCCCCCCAGCCCCATGGCCTGCCAGGAGAGCGAGTACCGGGACGAGCATGGGAAATGCACCCCCTGCAGAAAGTGCATGCCCGGGCAGGAGCTTTCCAAGGTAAACTGGCTGCTCTGGAACAGCCCTGAACCATCTGGCAGCAAGGTTTTTACAGTGCTAGCTGGATCCTCTGCCAGCCTTCCTTCAGAAGGATCATCTGAGCTCCTGGTGTGCTGGGAAGAGCTGGGGCTCGATGGGAAGGGATGGTGAACAGTTTTGCTCACCCTGGATAGGAAGGTGAGACAATGGAAGTAGGAGCTGGGAAAGGATTTCACGTTGCCCCTCAGCATGCCCTCTTTCCTTTTTGCCAATGGAAATCTAAATTTCCTCCCAGTCCGTATCGCTGGCTGGAGCCGCGCTGCCCGGGCAGGCTGCAGGCGGGGTGGGCGCGAGCAGCAGGGGGCTGCGGGGGCCCGGCCTCGGCGGTGGGACCGCTGCTGCCCACCCAGGCACCCAGCGGGTCCCCGGCCAGCGCGGCCCCCGGGACGTGTTGCTGCAGGACTTTCCTGCTCTCTCAGCACAGCCCATGGGCAGCAAACGGCTTCCCCGCGTGCCTCTGTCCCAGTGCTCCGGTGGCCTCTGCTCTCCATGGGCTCTGAGGACCCTTCACAAGAGCAGTAACTCCCATGCCCCTTGTCCCCAGAGAAGAGACACCGGTCCCCTCGGTACTGCTTTGGGACCTGACTGCTCCTGGCCACAGCTGCACGGCTGCCCTCATGTCTTGCAGGACTGTGGTGACGGCGGCGGGGGGGACGCACAGTGTGTCCCCTGCCCTCCCAGGAAGTTCAAGGACAGCTGGGGCCACCACGGCTGCAAGACCTGCCTCTCCTGCGCCCTCATCAACCGCCTCCAGAAGTCCAACTGCACGGCGACGGCCGACGCTGTCTGCGGGGAGTGTCTGCCGGGGTGAGCGGGGCCGGAGCTGCAGCGGTGACACCGGGGAGGGTGCGGGGACAGAGGGGGCTTTATCTGAGGCCACCCAGAGCATGGGACATAAGAGGAGCCCTGGTGACCAAGGGCTACTTCTTTGAGGACACTGCTAGTGACATGAAATCCCCCTTGTAGCTCCAGAGAAAGGAACATAAAGGCTCCTGTGCATGAGCAGTGGAAGAAAACTCCTTCCAGGCCTGAGCTGTTCCTGTGGGCGCAGGGGTGGCAAAGTGCTGCAAGATGAGTGGCCATGGAATGCCACAGCTGGTGGTCCCCAAAGAGGACAGGCCATGCCACGGGTGATGGGTTTGAAGAGCTGCGGAGGTGAAGGTGGCTCGTGCACCAGCCTGCGAGCTGCTGGGGGCTGCAGAGCATGTGCAGGCGAGCAGGAGACAGGAACGCGTTGGGGCTCTGCTTAAGGAGCCTCTTCCCAGATGCAGTTGTAGGCTGGGGCATTTCTGTGGCTTCGTGGAGCTGTTAATCACCGTCACCCACTCGAGCAGTCTCAGGGCAGGGGGGAGGCTGTTCTGGTGATGTTGGTCCTTGGCCAAGGTGGCAACAGACATGACGTAGCTGCGGGTGCAGCTGCAGCCAGTGATGGGAGCCTTGGGGAGCCCCGGGGAGCCCCGCTGCCCTGCGTGTCCTAGCCCGTGGCCAGGAGCACGAGGTCGGCTGTGCCCGTGCTGCTGCGGGATGGACAAACCGCCTGTCTGTGGGAGCCGGGCTGGGGTCTTGCCGTGGGGCCTGCACTGCTGAGACCCTCTGCTGCGTTGCAGGTTTTACCGCAAGGCGCGGCTGAGCGGGCAGCTGGACTGGGAGTGCATCCCCTGCACCAAGCAGACGCCGTCCTCCGAGCCACAGTGTACGTGTCCCTGCCGGGGGTCGGGCTGCCCTGGGGCGGGGGGCGAGGCCGCGGGTCGTGGTGCACGCTAAGTCATCGTGACCGTGTGGAAGCTGTGCACTCAGACACACAGCATCCCGTCACTGATCCTGCTCACTGGCCGCAGCACGAGCCGCTGTCCCACAGACCTGCTGGAGGAGGGATGGGGGGCGGAGGGGTGGCCCGAGCTGTGGGGCTAGGCTCCAGCTTTTTGTGGCTGCTGCATTTGCAGGTCGGTCCAGAACAAACCTGGTGAAGGTAGCCGTCCCCACCGTCCCGCCACAGGACACAGCCCTTCTTGCGCTGACCAGCAGTGCCCTGGTCATCATCGTGCTGGTGCTTCTGGCGCTCTCCATCATCTACTGCAAGCGGTTTTGGAAGAGCCAGTGCCAGCGGGGTGAGTCGATGCCTGCAGTGCTTCTCCTCCTTCTCCCTTTGCCCTTCACACGTGCCCGCAGCTCCTCCTTGCTGTGCAAGGCACCTCTCTTGTGCTTTGCCTGCTCAAAGACACAAAGAGCCTCTCTCCTCAGCCCCACTGTGGGGAGGGGGACAATGCCATTTCACTGTCACAACTGCAGTCCCCTCTCCCCGGGGTTTCTGGGGCGGGCTGAGGTTGGGTGGCTCTGTGCGGGGCAGGACGGCTGAGGGAGGAGGGCAGCAGGTGTGGTGGCTGGTCCGGGACATGCTGGAGCCCCGCAGCTTGCCAGGGAGCTGCCGGCTCCTCGCAGGCAGACATACCGCACGGCTGAGGACATGCTGGGGAAGCGAGCCAAGCCCTCGCTCAGACCGGTTCTCCTCTGTCCTCCAAGTCTTCCTGAGGACTCAGAACTTCTCGGGCCAGCGAGCAATGTTCCCAACCGCGGCGGTGCCCGGCAGGTTCCTGTGTGAGGAGCAGATGTCTGGTCCCTGCTGCCTGGGCGTGAAGAACCTGAGCCCCTGCTACAGGCAGGCAGAAGGTACCTGCGGCTGCCGGCTGTGCCGGGGGCAGGGAGGGGGTGCTGGGCCCAGCTCGCGTGGTCCTGGGACCTACTGAGATGCCCTTGGGCAGGAAGGATGGAGCTGGGCAGTGTCCAAGTCCCACGAAACTGAAGTTTGGGACCTCTCTTGATTGCTTACAGACTTTGTACCAGAAATGGTCACGTGCAGCCCCTGCGGCTCTGTATTGGGTTTGCATGGCAAAGTTTTGGTAGTGGGGGAGGCTTCTGTGAGAAGATGCCAGAAGCTGCGACCCCCAGAAGCTCCTGAGACCCCCAGTCCACTCTCCCTGCACTGCGGGGAGGGATCGACCCCACCCAAAACTTTATGGAAAGGCACAAAAGTGGCTTTGCTCAGCGGTGGTGCGGGGGACGGGGCTCTGGGCTCTGGCAGGGCTGGGCTCTGCTGAGCCGTGCCGGTTTCTGGTTCCAGGCCCTGTGGAAGCAGTGCAGTTCATTTCGGACGGGGAAGCCCTGGGTCTCCAGCTCCCCGCTCTGCAGCTGGAGCCGGACGTGCCGCTGGCGGGTGCTGCCTCCAAAGGCCAGCGGGGCCGGGGGCTCCTGGAGAGCCAGCCCCTCATCCGGGCCGCGGGCCCGCGCAGGCAGGGCCCGCCGGACGCCATGGCCCCGCTCTCCTCCTGCGCCTCCGAGATGCAGCACAAGTGGCCACACGCCCCGGTGGAGTGCACAGAGCTGGACCTCCAGAAGTTCTCCACCCAGGCAGAGTTTGTGGGCGGCGAGCGGCCGGAGGACCGGGCAGTGCAGAGAATCCCGTCAGAGACCGGCGGTGCAGGGCGGGAGGGAGCCCGGCGCCCACTCTCTGCGTGCCCAAATCCCACTGCCGAAAGCGAGGAGCAGCCGGTGAGTTCCTCTGGCCTCAGGGCTCCTCCAAACACCAATGGACCCCTGAGGCTCAGGCACAGGGTGCTGGGCTGGCCAGTGGGGTAGGGATGTAGACAAAGGTTCATTAGTACTGGTACTTACAAAAGCCAGTTTGCCAGATGTTTAGTGGTGTGTCACTAAACAAGCCACCAGCCATGGAGACGTGACCTGCTGGGGTGGTTTCAAACACCCAGAAGACCACAGTTGTTTACTGGGTATATGAGCGTATCTGTAACTGACGTGCTCTCAAGTGGTTCTTGTCCTCTGGCTCTCCAGAAAGCTGACCTGGCAGCGGCGGGCGGGTTCCTCTGCTCTCCAGTGAGCTCATCAGGAACCCGGTGACTAACGTCACTGAGGCTCAGAAAATGTCTGGCACAGAAATCCCTGTCGCAGCCGAGCTCCAGGTGACTGTTTATGGAAGCAGTTTGCTGGGAGGCCCTGGAGCATGGCGAGGCGGTGGTTGGCTCTGTGGGATGTAGTGCTGAAGGAGAAGCGCCGTTCCCTGAGCCTCTGACAGCCCTGGGAGTGGAGGCAGGTGTTGCTGTTCTCGTTGGGCTGCCAACAGCCTTGGGTCTCTTTCTTGCCAGGTGGATGATGCCCAGAGCCTCGTGACTCGGATCAGCAGCACGACGAAGGGTAAGTGTCTGCCCAGCATCACCTTTGTGCTCTGAGTATCGGGGTAGAGAGGCGGGTGCTGGGAAGGAGCCCCTCCAGAAGCTCACCACAGCTACGTGGAGGTGCCAGTTGTCACAGGGACTTATCTGACTTTGTTGGCCTTTGGTACTGGTTCACAGGGTAGATTTTCTGTGATACCCCTTGAAGGGTCTGTGGGCGGGTGCGGATGGATGCCCAGTTACCAGCCTCCCCAGGCCTGAGCCAGCTGCATGTCGCTGAGCTCCGAAGGTGATGCTGGAGGCGATAACTGCAGTGGCAGGGTGGTGTTTCACCCGCTCGGCAGGGACAGGAGCCCAGCTGCTCTGTTTACTCTTATCCCAGCCAGGTATGTTGGGTTCTGACCTCTCTGTGCTGTGTTGCTGCTCCAGGTCTGCCGGTAGCAGAGCTGCCCCGTTCCTTGGTGCAGTCACTCGCCTTCTTGTTGGACCCTTCCTTGAACGGCACGAAGAACTTCAGCCACGTGGCGCTGGAGCTGGGGGTCGCGCCCCAGTTGCTGGGGCGGATTTCTGGATTCGAGCAGCTCGTCGCTCACCTCACCCGCTCAGAAGATGTGGTCACCGTCCCACTGCTGGCCCAGGCCCTGCAGCGGCTCCAGCGCTTCGACGCTTTGCTCCTGCTCTGCGACCACTTTGCGCTCGGCCAGGCCCAGGGTCGCCAGTGCTAGAGGGACAGGGAAGGGACGGCAGAAGCTCCAGGTGCTGTGTACTGGTGCAGGAGAGGATCCGGTAGCCCTGCGGTCACATAACCTCTTTGATGTGCAAGTGAGGAGTACGTGGAGATGGTCTCTGCATTGCGTAACAGAAGGACACGAGGGGAGCATCCCTCCTCAGGGGAGGCCATGGTCGTGCCCTCTCCAAGCCGGGGGGTTTGCTCAGGCCCTCCTGGAGGCCATTTTTCTCCGACGGCACTGACACCCCTGCCCGGCAGCGAGTGTCCCAGCCACTGTGCCCCGCGGTGCTCGCTCTGCGCTGAGCCCCGAGCTGCTCCTGCTGCTGCCCTGGGGTCCCTCAGCTGCGGAGCTTGGTCTCTGGGGCAGCCACCCCCCTATGGGCCCAGCGTCACCTCCCTCCCATTCCAGCTTTCCCGTCCTTCTGTGCCCTGCGTTCCCGGTGCCAGTTGCCACGCTCCCAGTTCATGTTTTGTTCACCCCTCTCCCACTATACTGGAGACAGTCCTTGGCAGAGGACCCGGCCATGGCTGCTGCCCCGGCCGTCGGTCTCTCTGTGCCACCCCAGCACCTTCCCCTTCATGTCCTGTTTGTGACGCGGTGCAGTTTTCTTGCAGGACTCTCACACTGATCCTGGGATGGGCTGACATGTGTCCTTGTCACAGAGCGGAGCTGTGGCTGCCAGCCTGAGGACAGTGCTGGCTTGCACCCCGGCCCTGCTGCCCCACATCTGTGGCCAGCGTGGCTTTGCAAACCGCCCTGTGGTGACACAGGGTGGCAGAGACCGGGCTGCTTCACCGCTGTGCCAGCGCTGGGCAGCAGCTGGAGGCTGCAGCCTGTGACCATGGCTGGGTCACAGAGCTTCTGTCCCTGTGCTGGTCACAGCAGAGCCAACTTGTTTTAAAGTAATGATTTTCTTTTTTTTTTTTTTTTTCTGATCTGCCTAAAAATAGCCTACTTTTCTCATTTCTGGGAGTAGCTGCTAGGGAGGGGAGCACCCTTCTGCTTTTCATTTCTTCCTGGAGGATTTGTCAGAGCTTGCACCAGTCCCGCCTGTGCCGGGTGCCCCTGATTTTGGGAGCTGTGCCCCGGGGCCGGTGGCTGCAGGTGTCCAGGCTGTTCTGGATCTGCCCCCAGCCGCTGGGGCATTACCCGGGATTGTGCTGGCAGCCGGTTTTGGAGGATGCAGTGGCAGCCGGAGCCGAGCGCTGCCCCTGCAGCCCGGCACGTCTGCCGGGGCGGCCGGGCAGGCGGGAGCTCCCCGGTGCGGTGCCAGCGCGGTGGTGCTGCTGCCCAGCCACAGCTGCGGTTCTGCTGAGCTCACAGGCAGAGCAGCGCCCTATGACCAGTGGTTTGGCACCGGTGCCTTTAGGTGGCATCTGATAAGTGTCACCCAGGTTGTGCCGGGACCCGTGCACCAGCATTGTCCCTCCACGCTGCGGCTGGGTCCAGCGGGCGCAGTCTGCTCTGTCCCCGGCACCGGGGCTGTGTGGCTGCCAGCAAGCGGCACTGTTACCCTGCCGGGCATCCCTGGCCGAGCTCACGCGATTTGCCGTTTATCTGACCACAGTACTCAGAAAAAGCAGGCGACCTTCTGGGAAGACAGCGCTTTGCTCGGATCTGCCCGAACACGGGTATTAATAGCTGCTGGTCTCTTTTCTTTTCCCTGTTAAATGCTGTTAAGACTTGAACGCGCTCAGGATGTGGTTAGATAATGGGAGGCGTGAGCAGTTTCAGCTGGATGTGACACTTTCTCTCCCCCGCTGTTTGTTTCTTCCAAAGTCAAGGTCATTTTGTTGCTCTTTGCTCTGCAAGAACCAGAAGTATTAGACTTTTTGCCCGTTTTAGGCTGGGGTTAGTCAGACTCTGGTTACATACTTGGTGTGTTACGGAGCAGTCAGGAAAAGTATTGCTAAAGCAAACACAGCCTGTGGTCAGGATTTTTCACTTGAGGTTTCTCTGTGGCAGGGAGAGAGTGTTTGGATTAATCAAATAAATATTTAATACCTCTGTGGACACAGTCACTTCCAGCGGCAATTAAGATAAATTTACCTACAGCTGTCTGAGTAAGAGCATTCGTGTGGCTCAACTCGCCAGCACTGGCTTTGAAGCTGGGACCAGTCTGGGTGGCTTGTCCTGCATGTCCGTGTGTCACCGGTGACACCAGCAGAGGTTCCCTCGTGGCTGGGCAGGACACAGAACCAGCCTCTTCCTGTCCCTCGGGCACGAGTGATGGGCAGGAATGGCTGTTAAATTACGAACAGTGAATAACGAGGACGTTATAGAATCCTAGAATGTCCTGGGTTGGAAGGGACCCACCAGGATCGAGTCCAGCTCCTGTCCCTGCACAGGACACCCCACAGCTCACACCGTGTGTCTGAGGACGTTGTCCAGTCTCTTCTTGAACACTGTCAGGTTGGGGCCGGGACACCTCCCTGGGGAGCCTGTTCCAGTGTCCAGCACCTCTGGGTGAAGAACCTTTTCCTCGTGTCCAACTGACCCTCCCCGGCACATCTTCCTGCCGTTCCCTCGGGTTCTGCCGTTGGTCGCTAAAGAGAAGCGTTCGGTGCCTGCCCCTCCTGCTCCCCTTGGGACAAAGCTGTAGACCATGATGAGGTCTCCTGTCAGTCTCCTCTTCTCCAGGCTGAACAAACCCAGTGACCTTTGTAGCTTCTTCTGGACACTCTCTAGTAGTTTAATATCTTTTTTACCCTGCGTCCCCAGCCCTGCGCACAGTGAACGCTGCAGGTGAGGCCGCCCCAGCGCAGAGCGGAGCGGGACAGTCCCCTCCCTGCCCGGCTGGCCGTGCTGTGCTGGATGCGCCAGGACACGGGTCCCTCTTGGCTCCAGGGACACTGGTGGCTCATGTTCATTGTCTCACAGGCGCTGCAGGTCCTCATGTTCGTCCCTCCCGTGCGTGCTGAGCGGCTCTGCTGGTTTGGGCTCGACCCGTTGAGTGGAGTGTTTGCCACATTTTTTTTATTTCTCCCTTCTTTAAAGAAATCAACCCCATTCGCTTCATAGTTTTTAAGGAAAACTATTATTTTTCAGCTGTTTGATGTCTGAGCAATATTATTCAGAGTCAAAACCCAACCTCTGCCTCAAGGCTGAGGAGGCGGCTCGCAGGGTGGGTGTGCAGTGCGTGGGGGTGCTGTGCACGACGTGTAGGGTGGGATTGTGCTGTGCTGTGCACAATGTGTAGGGTGGGATTGTGCTGTGGTGTACGTGACGTGTAGGGCGGGATTGTGCCGTGCTGTGCACGATGTGTAGGGTGGGATTGTGCCGTGCTGTGCACGATGTGTAGGGTGGGATTGTGCCATGGTGTACGTGACATGTAGGGTGCCCGCCCACCTGCTCCCCACCTGGCTGGTGTCACAGTGGGCACTCTCCTCCTCCTTCCAGCCGCGGTGACAAACTCCGTGGTGTTTACACGGGCCACAATCTCTACCAGTGGCCTTTAGCTCTCCCCTAGGAGCCCCTTTGGCTGGATTTCCACAAGCCCAGCTGAAGCCCATGGGAACCATGCGAGCCTGAAAATGGGGCATGACGCTGCTGTTTGGACATCGGCAGAAGTCCCTGGGTGGTGAATTTCTTTAGCTGGGAACCAATGGACTTGATACTTGACTTCTGCTTTTTTAAATAGTATTTTCAGCACAAGACTTGGAATATAAGGGAAGGAAATTCCCATAGTGCTGGATCTCGCGTTGCAGTGTCAGGAAGCTGTTCGTGCCAAGCTGGCATGGCTCAAAAAGAGCTGAAAGAAATCAAATAATTCAGCATCTGTGTAAACTTTAGCTGGGCCTGAACAATGGAAAGACTTTTGTGCAGTGGGATTGTTTTTTTTTTTTTTACAAGCAATTGTTTTTGACACCACTTTTGTCTGGAAGTCTGATTTGCAGAGGAATTTATATGATAAGTTTAAGTCCAGCCCTGTTCTGGAAAGCTCTTAAGCATAGATTTAAAAATAGGCATGTACTTAAATCCTATTAAACCCTTGGGTGCTTTTCCTGGACAGAGTGCTTGTAAGAATTGTACCTTCAATATGCTCTTATAGGAGCAGTTTACTGAAGTAAACTTGGTTTTAATGATCTGGGCACACTTCTCAGAAAAGTCTGCAAGTGTTAGGGGGAAATGCCCTATGAGTTTTAGATTACTTAATAATGCAGACTCTGGTGCTTTTTTAAAAAAAAAACCAATAAATACATTTCTGTAGCCATGGTTTACCTAGGGGAATACATGGTATTTTTATGATGGATGTTATTTTTCTTAAAGGTTACGAATAGGTTATTTATATTTTTGTAAATTCTGTGTCATTACCATTGTAATTCTGAAGTAGAGTTGTTCCTGTTGTTTTTGGGGGGTGATGTCTATGTTCAAATAAAGCAGTAGCTGAAGCTCTTGCCCTTTTTATTAAACAAGGGGGGGGGGTGCCCCACATTCCTCCCAGACGTGGTGCTCTTGAATGCTGCGTGTTTGTAGATCGATGAACTCCAGAGCTGGAGGTGGTGACGCCAGGTGAGTTTTGGGTGCGCCCCCGCAGACAAGCCGGGTCCGGCCGGGCCAGCAGCGCCGCTCGCAGCAGCCGCTGCCGCAGCTGAGCCCGTCACACTCGTGACGCTGGTGGGGATGGGGCAGGAGCGGCCGCGGCTGCTATTTGGTGTGCAGGTTTAATCTTCCTCAGAAGGGACAAATCCCAGGTGGGGTTCATTGTGTGACCTGGGGATGGGGAGGGGTCAGGGACCCCGTAAATGATGCCCGAGGAGCTCCCGTTCCTCAGGCTTCACTGAGGAGCAGCTGCTCTTTAAGCTTGCTAATTATGGTGCTTGTTAAGTCTGTTCATGCTCTTGCACTTTGTCTGTTCTCTAGAATAATTATGAGAATGAAGGATATGATTTTCTTTCCTAATTAAAGCTATTATACGTGTCCAGGCCCTGGCAGGCTGTATCGGTGCCGGTGCTGCTGTA
Organism: Caloenas nicobarica; assembly: GCF_036013445.1. Classification (NCBI taxonomy): domain Eukaryota; kingdom Metazoa; phylum Chordata; class Aves; order Columbiformes; family Columbidae; genus Caloenas; species Caloenas nicobarica. The sequence goes on from NC_088256.1 coordinate 22,575,840, forward strand.
GCTCGCTGTGGATGTGCGGAGCAGCCGGCACTGGATGGTGTGCACACCCCGGTGCTGCTGCTGTGCGCGGTGCAGCGGCGCTGGAGACAGCAGCCCCGGCATCCAGGCCCCGAGGAACCTGTCATTCATCGCTGAACGCAAACCCACAGCATCGGCAGAGCCGTTCGGCGTGCGCGGCTCCGGAGAGCCCTTTCCAGGGGAGCTCCTCGGGCGTCCGGGGCCTCTGTGTTCACTGAGATGAATTTGCTGCTGTGCTGGGAACAACCAGCCGTGTGTGAAGGCCTGCAGGGGGCTGGTGATCCCGGCGCCCCTGCCAGCCCCGGCGCAGTCGGAGGTGGATGGAGCAGGGGGGACGTGCTGCAGGCGCGGGGGGAGCCCGGCTGTCCCGGGGTGGGCAGCTCCTGGGACCGGCCCGTGGGGAGAGCGTGTCCGAGAGCGCCGCGGGGCGCGGGGAGCGCAGCCTCGGGCGTGCCGGTGGGATGGGAATCTGGAGTGTGCCTTGCCTTGTCTGCAGGCTTTGGGGCTGTAACCACGCAGGACTTGCTGTCCTCAGCCGCCCGAGCACTGGCCGCGCTGCGGGTGAGGTGTGGGTGGGCTTGGCCCCGCCTCAGGGTCCGCTCTCCCGGAGGAGCCCTGCGCTCCCGTGCCAAGCAGGCGCTCGGCCCCCGCCAGCAGCTGCCTGTGAACGGGGGTTACACCCGCTCTGCTCCTCGCCTCAGGGCGGCTGTGCTGTCTGGTCTTGCCTCAGTTTTGGCTGATGCACAAGAAGCGATGATAAACCGCGTTTCCCCCCGCAAGCACTTGGGATTCCTGTTCCCAGCACTGTGATAAGAGGTGTGTCTGTGGCGCAGAGCTGGCAGGAGGAGCAGACACGCTCCGTGTGAGCAGGAGCCCCGCGCTGCTCGGAACACGGAGGCTCCTGCCTCCCCAGGTCCCTGCTGCCCCCTCAGCCAGTTTGCAGCGAGGCCGGAGCACGTCAACGGGCTGCGGTACGCACGGTCCTCACCTCGGCTGCCTCTGGGAGAAACATCTCCCGCTGGGATGCAAAGCTGCTGCAAAGGCATCCAGGGCACAGGGCCGCCTGCTTGGCGAGCCTTTGGTTCCAGGGTATGCCAGCAAACGCCATGTGGCCCATGAGGCATTTGTGCTGGGCGTTCTCCTGGGCTGGTCCCCGCAGCAGGAATGCAGGCGCGTGTCCTGCAGCCACAGCTTGTGGCCAGCGATCCTGCCAAGCCAAATATTCCCGACGGACAGGCTTTAATTTAAATAACTTGGCTTAAGCATGTGGGGGTGTTGAGATACATCACTTGCATCCCCTGATGAAGTAACTGCAGAGGAGAAGACCTGTGGCTCCAAGTCCTTGTGTAGACCAGTAAACCCTGGGCAGACTGTATGTGAGACCTACTGAGGTGCTAATGCAAGTCGAGGGAGGTCCTGTTGTCCTGCTCACAGGGGACTCCCACTCGAGGGCACGTCCTGCTGCCCTGTGAGCACCAAGTTGCACAGTGGAGCCAGGGGAGAGGTCTGGCCAGGCTGCAGATGTTCCCGTGAACTAAATGCTGCAGGTGCGATCCCGCTTGGCAGCCTACAGCACGAGCCAGGCTAATTAGTGAGCCCTGGATTAACAAGGACTGTGTGATCTGTGAACGGTTAAGTCAGATGAGCTTTCTAAGGTTGCCCTTGTGCAGATTCCGGATGCGCAGAGCAAGTGCTTTTATAGCAAGACCTTTTACCTGAAGCCTGGTGTTTGCTTGTCCATCTTTGGTCAGAGATGATCTCGACTAAAACCAGCATTGCATGGAAATACAGACAAAAAACCTGTATTTTGGGGAGGAGAGGGCAGGGAAAGAGACTGTGTGACCAGGGAAAGGCTGCTCTTCGTAGAGAAGGGTCAGTGGAGAAGCATGTGCTCCTCAGGGGGGTTTGGCTCAGCTCAAAACTGGGGTAGGGCGAGCAAATAGCAGAAATGCTGGAGTGCTCAGTAACACCTTGACAAATGGAGCTTTCCGGCTTTTGCTCTTAATTTTCTTGCCCACCCTATAGAAAGGTGTGATGTTCAAACACGGACCAACAGGCTCTGGAGCAGCATGAGCCACCACAGGTAGAAAACGCACCCTGTGCAGCTCGGCTCTGCGGGGGCTGGACCTGGCACAGCTGCTTCGTTAGCACACGGATCCCTGATTGTGTTCAGTTATGTGACAGCTAGAAGAATCTTTCACAACGGTTCAGACCACATTTCAGGTGGGTGGAAAACCGTCCGACCAAAGTTTTGTGTCAGTCTAAGGTAACTTAAGCCCTGTCATGAATATCTACTTATGTGGCACGAATAATTTGGCAGAATCCAGGTGGGCAGCCAGGCACGGAACCGCACCTGGAGGCTCAGCAGAGGAACCCACGTTCCTCCAGAGGTTCCCCCACTTGGAGCTGCACCAAACCTCTTCTCCAGACCGTCCTCAGCCCCGCGCCCCCGTGTGCTCCGCGACGGAGTGACCGCGGCCCCAAACCTTCTCGATCTGCCCAGCACCTCTCTGTGCTGCTGTGCGCTCCACACGGGGTCTAGAGGACACTGAAATTACATTGCAGTTGCTAAAAATGGAGCCTTAAATCCGTTAGAGAGAACTGAATCGCCAGTCCCTAGTTTCTTTCCTTTTCCACTTTCCTTCCCCACTGATGATTTTTTTATTGTTTGTTCTCTGATTTTCCCATTTTGTATTTTCCACAGGCTTTCCCCTGTGTGCACAGCTCTCGTATTACTGCTTCTCTGCGGGACACCAGGGCAATTACAAGGGAATGAAAACACACATTTTACAGCACATTATTGAATTATTGAATGTGTTGGCCAGGAGACAGAGATTTATTTTTCTGCTGCCCCCCAGACTCCCCTGTGGAACCTGGGGCTGACCCGCAGGGACCCTCCAGGGGCAGTTTTCAAAAGGAGCTGCAGAGCGTCGCAGCGCGAGTGTTCGGGTGCCAGCATCCCCGCTGCTTTGTGTCACCCACAGTGACTGCAGCTGTCACCCCGCGGCTCTGCTGGGCGGACAGAACCACAGCCGGGCCCGGGGACGGTCCCTGCCCTGGGATCCCCCAAATGTGGAGAAGGGGAACCCCCCATGCGGAGGGAGGGCTGGGGAGCCGGGCGCAGGGTTTGGAGGATTAGGGGGACATGGATGAGGGCAAATTCTCTCAACTGGAACCGAACTGGGAGCAACAACAACCACTACGAAAAAAAATTAAAAGGGAGCCTGATACCTTTTATTGGCAGCAGAAGTTCATTTTTAAGGGAAAAACATTGCAGCTCCAAACATAAAGCCTTGCTCATTAAAAACAAAACAAAACTCCACACTGTCTTCACAGGGACAGCCTGATGCCAATAGTTATTACTATCCATCAAAAATACATTATTATCCCAGTGAAATTCCTGTATTCCTTCCCTGAGCCTTGGTGGTAAATGAGGCTTTTTGAGACTGGCCAGCCTACTTCTGTGTGACAATTATTAAGTTTACGGGAGCCAATGGACTGGATAATGGGCTGATTTTGGATTCAACTGCAGCTGCATTGGGCAACAGAGTTTTAGAAAAAGAATAAAGTGGTTTTGCAACCCCCTCGACACCTCCTCAAGCTCATCCTCACATCCTCCTCTGAGCTGGTTTTGAGAAATTATTGGATTACAAACAAATACTCCGATTAAATACAATGGCAATAGGGCCAATTTTCATAATTTCTTACCTGGTGCAGTTAGTTTAAAACAAGCAGGAGCAAGAGCCAGAGGGTCGGACACAGTCCTGGTGCTGAGGGACCCGGCCCTGCGGCCGGGACCGACCGTGGGCAGAGCTGGCCAGGAGCAGGGCGTGGGGATGTGTGCATATATATATATGTAAATGAAAGGTACACAGCACACCCAGGCTGGGTTTGTCACTAACCCTCAGAGGGACTTTTTCCCTCTTTTTTTCCTGTCGCTTCATTTCTCCATCTGCACTGAGAAACACACCATAAATGAAATTTAAAATCTGCCCTTAGATTAGAGAATAGATGCCCCCAGAGCTAACCAGAAATGTAGGGCACCAAACTTCATACTTGCACCACCCAGTTTCCAGATCCGGCCCTCCAGCCTCACCAGGAGCGTTTCACAGGGCACCCAAGGGCCACTAAAAGTTGCTCATCCCGGAGGCAACCGGAGCGAGGAACTCGGTGGTGCCTGCGGGTATTTGAATGCGGGGGGTCAAACAAGCTTAAAGTTCATTTTCAGCCTGTTCCCATTTATAGCTGAGATGTCTGAATATATTGCTAAATATTCGTAGTCTTTATTAGCTATGTTAACCACTACAGTTCACCTACAGGATGAATACATTCCCACATTATGCCCTGCATGCTGTGAAGGACAACAGGATGCTTTTATTCCACTAAATAGAAAGCAAGGTAATGCAATTTAATACAATTCTTTTAAATAGAACACAAGGTAACCTTTCATTCAAGTCAGCTTTAGCTTTGGGTTTCTTAAAATTAACCTTCAAATTTAATAAAGGGAAAAAATCTATAGCCTGCAATAGAAATGCAAACATAAAGAGGGGCTGCTGTGCTAAGGTATTTATGTGGAGCTGTAGCTGTTGCCATCGCCATGCTGGGAACTGTTGGCTTTGTTCAATGTTCATAAGCAGGAGCCACTGGTACATTTAATTCAAGAACAGGGTAGAAAATTACGATAGTCTGTTAAATAAGTGACCTCTAAAGATAGATTTAGGAAAGACAACCATGAAGGGAATTCTAGAAATACCATAATGGTGAAAACTAAAACTGGATTCCTTTCCAGTCTTTTGGAGGGACTTGGTTTATTAACCTTAATGTGAAAGGTCCGAGCAATGTATCACAGCTCAGAAAGAAACAAAAACTTCCAGTATTCCATTAATGGGGGCACTCCCTGTAATTGTGCCTTATGGTGTCCCACAAAGCAATTGTTTCTATCTGGACAAATCAGGTGATCCATCAATCTGATTTTATAAAGAAATTTGTCTCTTTCTATCTCCCAAGGAGATTTTTATGAGGCCTGTCATGGAAAAGTCTCTTCAAGAGACAGACTATTGTATTGTAAAATCAGACACATGGCTTCTGCAGGATTCAGCCTGTTGGGGTTTTTTAATTACTAATTTTTTTCCCCTGTCACCTGTGATAAGTGACAGCTGCTCGTCATTGGCAGCTCATTGCAGGGGGCAGTGTCCTCATGCCATTTGACTTTGCTGAACGTGGCATTATCACCAGGACAGGCTCACGGGAGAACAAACCTTCATTATGAGGGCCAAATGCATTAACTGAACCCTTACTGCTGGGGTAAAGGAAAAAATACTGGGGGGCGGCAGGGCAAGAAGTGCATTTGCTTTGATGCCTGGGGAGACATGAGTAACCTCCCGAGCGAGGGTTTGCAGCGGGAGCGGCCACTTGCAGCCGCCTGCTCCGGCCGTGCCAGCTCGGCTCCCCCGGCCTCCCCAGCACCGTCGGGCACTCGCTGGAGCTGCAGCCTCTGGAACCGGCCCCCGTGCTCCTGCCTTGTGCCATCCGCCTGTCCCCGGCAGCTCCAGCTCTGTTCAACGCAGACACCCAACACGCGTCCTGGCGAGAGCTGTGGGCACGGAGAGCGCACCGAGATGCGCCCAGTGTCACCGCAGGAAAGGTGGGTGCACCGGGAGCGCCGGGACAGCGAGCGCGGGGGAGCAGTTAGGAATATGTGCTGGAATTTGGGTAGGGATGACTGCTGAGCGCTGGTGGGCCAGGGCAGCCCTGTGAAGAGCTCCACCCTGAGCGCTGACTGCGGGATAAACCTGCTCTGTCAGTTCCCGCTTGGTTTCCATCCAGCGCCAGGAGATCTGAAGCATTTTTCTCCGCCGCAGCGCGGGCTGGAGGGAACCGCGTGTTGGCTGCTGGTCGGCGAGAGGGCAGAGCCGCCTGCCCCGACTTGAGGGAGACACTCTGCGCCGCTGCCCGTGGCACAGGGTGTCTGCTCATTAACCTCCCAGTGTTAATTCTGGGTGTGCCCGCTGCATCCCAGCCTTCTGGCCGAGGTTCAGGGTTTTTCCTCCCTCACCGGCCCCGCTCTGGAGGGACCAGTCTGCTGAGCTGTGTCCCAGTGCACGAGGAGGGTCCCTGACACTGACCCAGCGACATCTCCGCTTCTAGGGCTTGATCCGGATTTAACTGAGGACAATTCCCTGCATGCTTTGGGCAGCCTCTCAGTATTGTTTTCCACTTGAAGAGCTAACTGATGATAACTTTATTCTGTTCCTCCTTCCTGAGCTAATTTTCTGACTCATTGTGCATATTTTCCTGCTTGCTTTTTGTTCATCTAGTTGGCATTTTGTGGTTTCTTTGTTCATTATGTGATGGGGCTATATAAGGGGATTTGTTTCTGGAATTCAGGTATCCCCTGCACTATGTTCTCTGTTATCGTCTTCATCAGCAACTATGCTGAAGGCAGTTAGATGCATTTGGCATGAGCTAACGTTAATAAATCTGGGTTGTTAATCACTCAGACATGTCTCTGAATCATGGCATAGTGATCTGTGTGGGCTCAAATACTTTCTCTGGAGGAGACTCCTGGTAACTTGGTGTTTTAATAATTCACCCTCGGGGTTTTGCTCCAGGGCTCTGCCTGCCCGGGACAGACTGGAGCCACCCGCCTGCCGAGGGAGCAGCGCGGCGGAGCCGTGGGGTGATGGCGGAGCCGCGGGGTGACGGCAGAGCCGTGGGGTGCACGGCGGAGCCACGGGGTGATGGCAGAGCCGTGGGGTGACGGCGGAGCCACGGGGTGATGGCAGAGCCGTGGGGTGACGGCGGAGCCGCGGAGTGACGGCGGAGCCGCGGGGTGACGGCGGAGCCGCGGGGTGACGGCTGGGGCTGCAGGGTGACAGCGGAGCCGCGGGGTGACGGCGGAGCCACGGGGTGATGGCGGAGCCACGGGGTGACGGCGGAGCCACGGGATGATGGCGGAGCCGCGGGGTGACGGCGGAGCCGCGGGGTGACGGCGGAGCCGCGAGGTGACGGCGGAGCCGCGGGGTGACGGCAGAGCCATGGGGTGACGGCAGAGCCGTGGGGTGACGGCGGAGCCGCGGGGTGACAGCTGGGGCTGCAGGGTGGGACCAGGACCAGGGGTCTCTGAGCGGCACTGGCCTCCCAGGGACTCTTCTCCCACCCCATGCTCCCAGCCGGTCCGGGGCCACGGAGCCGCCACAGCGTGGGGTTGCAACCGGTGCCACACATCACCGTGCCAGGGCAGGTGTCTGGGCACAAAACCCGCAGCAGCCACGGCCCAGCCCCGCTGGGGACGGGAGCAGGACGCCCAGCGGGCCGCGCTGGTCCCGGTTTGGGAACTGTCCCCTGATCCCCTTGGTCTCGGACATCGGGCTGCCGCCAGTGCCGCTCGGGAAGCCGTTTCCACAGCCGAGCAGCACACGTGAAGACGAAGTGATGAATGTTTAAACATCCGTTTACCTGCTGAGCTGGCTCAGACCATGACCTGTTCCAGCAAAGCAGAATTTCTTAGACTCTTTTCCAGCCCTTGTCTGGGTCAGCCCTGCAATTGCTGCAGCCTTGTGCCTGCAGCTCGGCAGAACTGCAGTCTTTTGCCCCCTGTCGCTGTGCCTTGCCCAAATCAAACAGCATAGCTCAGTTTATCTTCCTTTTTTATGTGGTGCATCCTATTCTTTGCCTGAACGCTGCTGAGAGAGTGCCACTCTGTTAGTTGGGACACCCTCAAGTGATACATGAGCCTGGAAGCAATGGGAAAAGCGCGCGAGGCTCTGAATCTCATTCAGGCATTGATAATTACCAGTGTAGAGATAGCTGAGCCATTACGAAGATGCAATACAGTCAGCTCTTACATCATGCCCATTTAGGGGAGAAAAATCCAGCAATGAATAGATGCTGCGATTGACAGAACCAAGGAAAACCAGCTAGGTCATTTTTCACAGCAAGAGATAGCTAACTACATGGATTAGCAGAAGATCAAGGGAGTATGAAGAGAATCACAGTTCTTTGGAATGAGGTCTTTGGTTCCTCCAGAAAAAAAATATTATAATGCCATTTAAAGAAAGAAAGGAAGTGGGGTGGGGGGAAATAAAACACCAACCTAAGAAATATTAAAGATGGACTCAACACGAGGTTAAGAGACTTTTGCTCTTCTACTTGGCTCACAGCCACTAGGCGTGACAGGGGCTCCCAGAACAGCTTTTCTATCCAAGGGCCAATGGGCAGGTACAACTCCAAGGTTTGCCTGCTGCTTCCCAGAAATGTGGCTGTTTCTGAGGAACCCAGCACCAGTCTGTACCAGCATTCTTGGACAAACACCTCAAGAAACTACCGACAATTTCTTGCATGGTAGAACAGCCCTGGGGGTGGGATTTAATCCCCAGCTTGGCTTGTACCCCAGAATTTGCCAGCAGTGAAGCAGATTTCATTTCAGAATCACAGCGAGAGCCATAGATTAATATTTCTCATGGAAGATACCAGTGTTACTGTTGTTGCTATGGTTATTTCATAGAAGCCCAAGATAAAATGTGCGCATTGAAAGACCCATAGAATTATCTCTTCAGAAATGGTGTGTTTTGCACGCACAGTGCATCGTGCTGCAGGTGAGAGATGGCGCAGGGAGCCGGGGCTGTGCCCGGGGAGCCTTTGGGGGCCCAGATGCGATTCTCCACTTTCCTTTGTTCCCTTGTGCAATGTTTGCTCTGCGTTATCCAAAGAGCCCTGGGAAGTTCTGTCACCTCCCAGGCTTTTCGTGGCCCCGAGGCTGCCAGCGCTCATGTTTCCACTCCCCGGTCACTGGGAGAAGCCCACCCACAGTAAGTTATAACTGCACCTCATTTGCAGCCTCAGCTTGTACTAAACACTTGTGCTACAGCAGCCAAAGGATGAAGGATGCTGGGTTTGCAATCTTTGGGAAAAAGCCTCTTAAACTTCTGAAGGTATTTGAGTGGAAAAGGGCTGCTACATTTCTGCAGTGGAAACTGAAAACTCCATACCCACAGCCAGCCTTTCCGCAGAGAATAAACAATATTTTAATGGAGTTAATAATATTTTAATGGAATACATGGTAGTTTGAGGGCCTTGCACTAGAAGTTGATGAGGAGTGAAGAACAGTAAAAAGGCAAACGACACCTTCTCTGTAATAAGTAAATGAGGTGATGCTCATTAATTAGAGATGCTTTTAACACTCTGAAAAGCTCAGAACGATGTGTTTTGAGTGCAAAGGGATGCTGCTGTCCCCAGAGAGGGCAGTGCCTGTGCCCAGGCTGCCTTCGGTTCACGTGTCCAGGGAACTGGTCGTTTCCAAGTGAAGCGCCTTGGGGATCCTGTACCCATTGTTTCTGCTGCGCTCAGGACACTCCGCTCTCCTCTCCTCTCCTTGTGCAGACGTTGTGATGAATCCCCAAGGTGTGGGGACGTGGCCAAGCGGGGTCACCTGGAAGTGACCTACCCCCCTTCTCTCCGGTTCCTTCTCACTGTGCAAATGGGGAAAAAAAGTCAATGCTTAGTTTCCCTTCTTTGTCTGTCTGACCCTCCCCTGGAAGGTGGTGGGAGCACATCGTGGTCCCCACCAGCCACCCAGGTCCCCCGTCGCCTCCCCAGGCAGCAGCTCAGTCCCAGGGCAGAGCAGGAGCATCCCCGACCCCGAGCAGCCGGGGCTGCCCCAAAACCGCTGAAAACCATCACCTGGGGCTCACCAACTAGACAAGCCCAGCGTCCTCAGCCGCTCCTCACAGGACATTCCTTCCAGCCCTTCACCAGCCTCTTTGCTCTCTCGGGGACACATTCTGGGACCTTCACCCCCTTCTGAAATCGTGGGGCCCAGAACTGCAGAGTGCTGCAGGTGAGGCTGCACCAATGCTGCATACTCATCCCAAGCAGTTTGTCTGGGGTTGTTTTTGCTGGGAGTACAGTGTGTCCCTATGAATTTCAGGCCTGAGGACCAGCTGGCCACCCCAGCTGCAGTCCCACTGTCACCACCGAGCACGTACTCGTCACCGGCACGGAGGTCCAAAGGATTAACCAGGACCTGTCGGAGCTCAGAACACACAGCGCTTTATTCCCACAAAGGACTTATGACTATTCAACCCACCGTCTGGATGGACAGGTGAGTAATAATAATTTTCCCCTCTCTTGTCTCTGTGCTGCTCAAGCTCAGCAGGGAAGCTGCGAGGAGAAGTCTGGCCCCTCTGGTCTTGGTGTGGTTTTCAAGAGGGATGGTGTGATGGAGAAAGGGACATCGTGGCCGGGCCAGTCCTGCCAGGTCCTGCTCCCCAGTGCCCGGCCACTGTAGCACTTCTGGTTTCTTTCTGCATTTAATGTCTCTTTTCCCTGTCTTTTTCTTTTTTCTTTTTTTTCCCCTCTCTCAGGTACTAAATCTTTCCTTTGTTCTGTATCTCTTTTTTTACCTGCCTCCCCAGTGCAGCTGAATTAAATTATTTTTCCCAGGACCGTAAACAAAATCTTCTCAGTCTGAGTCAATTCCGTTGTTTAAATGAAACTCTTTTACAGCAATTAGTAGTTTGGAGGATGATTTCATTCTCCTGTTAGTGAATGCTACAGCTCTGATGAAAATTTTTGCAGCCTTTTGTTTAGTGTCAATGTAGGTTTATTTCCTGGACTAATATATTTATAACAGAAACAAAAAGAAATTCTCAATGGACTGGATTTATCCACCCAAGTGCCACCTGAGGCTGCTGTGCCGATGCCTGGTGAGCATCCCCTCCTCTGGAGCGGCGCAGAGACAGAGCTGGGACGGACGGAGCGAGGGGGAAAACCCCATCTGGGCGGAAATTGCTACGGACTGACCCTCACCTCTGGGGGGACGCCTTGGTATAACTTATCTGGTGAAAGTCTGTATGGCTGGAGTCACCCTGGATGTCCAGGTCCTTCCTCCAGACAGGCCAGAGCGGGTCGGGCGGCTCTGCAGAGCCCCGTGTTGTGGCACCTTACGAGCTCCGAGACGGGCCAGTGACTGGGGACAGCACGAGCAATGACGGAAACCTGGGTCCCAGTCCCTCTGCTGGTCATCGGGTGGGCAGCCCTGACAGCAGACCCCCGGGTCTGTGGCCACCCCGTCCCCTGCGTGTGTCCCTGCTCCGGAGCAGCCGCGGGCTCGCAGGGAGGGCTGGGGGCTCCGCTCCCCCCACCCAGCGCGGGGGATGCTGCTGCAGGACAAGGCGGCAGCGAGACCCCAGCGCCGCAACAGCGATTCCTCAGGAGGCGCAGAGGACGCCCTTCGATGTCCAGTGAGTGCAGCGAACTCACCTGAGTCCCCTGGCTCACAGGTCGGTGTTGGCCGTGCGGATGGTCGCGGGGGGGCACAGGCGCTCGGGGACAGGTCCCTGCCGGCACCCGGGCTGCTGCAGCCAGGCCTGCCGGCAGGACGTCACCATGGGCGGCAGCACCTTGTCCTCAGCCTGGGCCACCTTCTGGCACATGCAGAGCAGGGACTTCAGCTCCGACCTGAAGCTCTCGTTCAGCCAGCAGTAGATGAACGGGTTGTAGCAGGTGCTGCTCATGGCGAACCAGTGCAGGGCAAAATACAGGGAGTTCTTGGTCTTGATGCTGAGGCTGGAGATGAGCACCACGTAGCAGTTGAGAGGGAACCAGCAGACAGCAAAGACCACCACTACCAGCATCAGCATCTTGATGCTCTTCTTCTTGTTCCTGTGGTGGGTGATGTACTGCTGCGTGGTGACATCTCCGATGGCGTTGCGGAGCCACAGCTTCTTGGCCAGGCGCGTGTAGGTGACGGTGATGATCAGCAGAGGCAGGAGGTAGAGGAGGAGAAAGGTCGACAGGTCCAGATACTTCCAGACCAGCTCTGTGGGCTCAGGAAAATCGGGGAGGCACAAACTCCGGACAGTGGCTTCCCTTGAAAACAAAGAAATACATATATAGTGTGTGGCATTGCTGTGCAAATGGGTGCTGCTAACTTGGCAAACCACAGTGGGGCTTCCGCACCGCGAGAGGATACTTGGCCCCTTGGCAGGAGCAGAAACTGCTGCAGGAGCTGGGACGTCAGAGCCGCTGGGTGGAAGGCAAAGTGGCTGCTGGGGCCATGGCCATGGGGAGGCAGCTCTCCTTCCTTCCCACCCACCATCCTGCTCCCATCGGGGTTTCAGGAGACTGTTTTTTAAACTCTTATCGCTACATTTTAAAACAGGCGTGATGATTAGAAAACCTAGTCACTTAACTCAAGTTTAACTTAAGCCTGACAGTTTAATTTCTGATGGTTAGCTAACAAAAGAACCAAGTTTAACTCTATGCGATCATTTACTTTAACAGCACTTTGACAACCTGTCACATCCAACCCAGCGGATTCAGGCTCCGGTCACACTTTCCGGCTGCCAGCACCTCTGCAGAGCACCAGGTGACCCCTGCACATCCCACACCGGATGACTGTAAGTGATGGAACATTAGGAGAAAGGAGCACTCACATGTTTATTTCTGGTGGATGTTTTATCCTTTTCTTTCCTTTTTTTCCTCTCCTTCTGTTATTCTATTTTGCCCTTTTCTCTTCAACCCTTGCCCTCATTTCATTTGTATTCAGCACAGATTTTAGTCTCCCTCAAGCTGCATTATTTGTTGCAGTATTGATTAATATCTTTAATATCCTGGTTTTGACCTCTGGAGCTGGCTTTTGTGCCACGAATAGAAGATGGTTTGAGCACGGGGGCTGCGTGCAGGGCTGTGCGGCTGCCGGAGGGACGACACAGGGTGTGGGAGCAGAGCTGTGACGGCGGCCACAGAGACCCTGGAGATGCTGCTCCAGAGGGGAACCGAGGCAGGCAGGAAATCATCCTTTCTGAACCACGGTCCCAACCTTTTCCTCCCCAGGATCCGTCTGGCCGTTGGCACGGCAAGGTCAGCCCCTGCCTGCCAGAGGGGACCTGCCCAAGGAACTGGAGATCTGGCAGGGAAGCGAGCAAGGTGACACCGCAGCGCAGCCCCAAGGTGACACCGCAGCGGGATCAGACCCGCCACAGCCAAGGAGCAAAGCCACGGGGAAAGAGCCGGAGCGACGGGGGCAGCAGGACGTTCAGCCTGGAGCTCTGGATGGCGTCAGGGCTGCAGCCAGGTGAGGGTGATGCTTCAGTGCGGCTGGAGCCTAAAAACACATCTGAAGAGAGCGGGCAGCAGCGTGATCCCACAGGTAACCGAAACCAGCCACTGCCCTCGCTGCCCCTTCCCTCTCACCTTGGAAGGAGGGCACAGAGCACAATTATTTCAGGGAAGAGGCTGATTGAGAGCAAAACCAGTCAGGATGCTGTATTTTGGTAAATTCTGGTCCGGTGGTGGACGTGGCCACTGCAGCCAGAGGTTTGGTGCTGGTGGAGCCCACGTCCTCCTGTCCCCAGCGCCCCAACAGCTCCCTCAGCAGCCCCTGGCCATGCAGGAGCTATTACCAGCTCTATTACAGCTGTGATTTTTATTCAATGGAAAGCAGGGATGAAAATAGCATGTCCTGGAAGTCCTTATATCGCTGGGCTGCCTCATGCCAATGCCGGGCTCGGTTTCCTCTGGCTGTGCCAAGGGATGAGCAGAGACAGGTGCCACGAAACAGATAGCAGCGTTTGTTCATTCATGAGCAATTTGTCCAGTAATACCCAAGCACAGCTGCACAGCAATGCAAGTACAGGAGTAACCCAGCACTTTGTTTACAAAGTCTGAGCAGTTGCAGATATTATATCCTGCATGGAGCAATCTCTCAGTCAGATCAATCCCAGGCACGCGTAAGGAAGAGCTGCAAAGCCCCACGTTCCTCTCCCATCTCATGTGCCCTCTCGTATACAAACCGCAATACAAAGCCCATGCAGGCATTCAAACGCTCTCCCTGCCATGCTGATGGGAGGGAAGTGGCTGTGCCGGGAGAAGAAAGATATTTGTCCTTTATGCAGAACCTCAATATCTACGATAGAAATCTTTCTCCTTTTTCCCATTCCTGTCTCTTAACCCAGCTCCCAGGGCCACCGCTCTCGGGTTGAAAACACTATTCACTGTAAGATTATCCCCTTGGCCTCCAGTCTGGCATTCCTGTGAAATGTGGCACCAGCGGTGTGACGCACCACAAGAAAACACCCGGCTGTGCTGCATTAGGGACTGTTTTCTAGCCAGGAGGAGTCGTGGCAATGCCACAGGCTGGTGGGGACAAGAGGACCAGAAGAGGTTGGGTACCATGGAGGAAAAGAGGATTGCAAGGGCAAACCATTCTGGTTCTCTATTTTACCCTGAGAGCAAGGAATGCCATCACTAGACCAGCTGGAAGGGGGGGGAAGATACACTTCTTTTTCTCTCTTTTTTTTTCCCTCTCTTTTTTTTTCCTCTCTTTTTTTCCCCTCTAGATCAGAAACTTCACTTTCTTCTGATACTGCAGAGGTCCTCATGTGGCTGTGAAATTCCACTTCATCTCGTTTTAACAGCTTCTGTTGTTGTGTCCAGCCGAGCAGAGCTCCCGTCCCCGTGGGACAGCAGCAGAGCACACAGACACAACCTCGCTTCCCTGTCTGGCACTGCTCCTCTCAGCCCCTCGCTGCACGGAAGAGGTGGAGGTTTCTCTTTTGCTTCTCGTGTTTATGTTGGGCAGAGAGCCTCAAGCTTCAAGGAAGGCTGGTCCTGTTTCATAAAGCCAGGTGGGTGGAATGCACTGTGTGAATCAGCCTGTGAACTCCTGGAGCCCCAGGGCTCCTGCCCCTGCCGCCCCACAACGCCGGCCCTCTCCTCCCTGTTCTTGCTGTATAGTCTTGCTAAACTCATGTTTACACCATGAGTTTTGTTTTCTTTTTCAAACTGCAGCCTCGTCTCTCTCTTTCCTCTTTGCCTGCGCAAGCTGGCTAGACCTGCGCTGCCCTTCTGAGGTGTGAGGAGCGGAGCGAGCACGAGGAGGGAAAGGAAAAGCCCTCAGGAGAAAACAGCCTTCTGGGACAAAGCCTCTGCTGTGGGCGGTGAGGTTTCACCACACACAAACCTCCCCGTTCCACTCTGTCCTGCGCAGCCCCCAGCGCCGCAGGGGGTACCGGACCAGTTCACTGGCTCGGGAGGGAAACGCCTCACCTGTAGTGGTACTGGAACAGCTTCTGGTAGATGGCGTGCGGCAGGGAGAAGCAGGCTGCCATCAGCCACATCACAGCGATGCTCAGTGCTCCCCTCGTTAGCGACATCCTCTGCTTCAGCGGGTTCAGGATGACCTGCAACAGAGATGGCACCGTAACGCCGGTGCCACGGACAGCAGAGTCCCTTCCCCACGGCGCACAGCGGGGAACTGCTGCCATGAGCTAACGCTGCTCAGAAAATGACGGCAGTGATTAGGAAAATGGCCTGCTCATTAGTGTGACCTGGAAAATGGGAAACCTGGAACTGTTCAGTCTGCTCAGAAGTGCTTTCAAATAAAATGTTGTTCTGTGAGGACCATTTTCCTTAAACTGTGGGTTCCATTAGGTAAGGAAAAAGATATCTACACGTCTCTTCACTTATGGGTATGTTTGTCTGTTCTATATCAATTACATAAAGATACGTCTCCTGTTCTAGCTGAACCTACAAAGCTGAGACCTCTTCTCTTTTGAGGCATTAACTCGCTTTTTATGATTTTGTCTTCAGTAGATGAAAAGGTAAAGAGCTTATAAAATCCGGGAGTCTGGAAGACACTATTTGGCCTCCCAGTATTTCCAACAGAGGTTTCCTACTCTGCCGCTCCCCTTTACACTGCTCCAGCATCAGTCTCATAGTTATACCATGGGATTTTAGTCTCAGAATTTATTTTACTCCCTGAGACAGTGAGCTGAGAGTTGCTGCCACCTCCAACTGTCCTGCAGCTTGATGATGCAGCAAATGCCCAAACTGGTATTTTATGTGCTTTGGGTGGTAAACCCAAAAGCTCGGAAAAGCTCCGTGTGCAGCTGGAGGAACCCACGGCGCTCGGCGGTGGCTCTGCTGTCCTTCCAGCCCACGTACAGCAAAGCCTCTTGGAGCGACTTGCCTTGCCATACCTGGGGGCCACGTTAGACCTGGCCTTTTAAAAACTATGTGAAAGATGCATCCTCACTCTTTTCCACTGAACGTCTGGCAGTGTCCTGTGAAACCTGGGCTGCTGCACTTTGTTATTTCTCCCCTCCAAGTCCATCAAGCCTTTGACTCTGACACGCAAGGGTTGTCTTTGAGTTTAGCTCCAGGGCCTTCTCACTGGGTGTGGGTTAATGCCCAAGATGTAGCCACCTTGGCTTGGCCAGGCCGGAGCGGGGTTTGGGAAAAGCCTTGCAAGCGAGGGCGGGCGGCGTTGTACCTGGTGCCTGTCCAGGGCGATGGCCGTCAGCGTCAGCGTGGAGACGTGGAGCGAGCAGTACTGCACGAAGCGGCTGACGTGGCACATTGCCTTTCCAAAGATCCACGTGCTGTTCACAAACCGAACCTGAAACCCAAAAAAAGAAGAGCTACATTTGATTTGGAAACACCTTCACATAAGAGTTTACAAGGTCAAAACCCCCAGATTAAATTAGTGGTGCTGCTGCAGCCCTCCTGGCTTGTTCATATAAACACCATTTGTGAACAGCAGTAATAACTTTTTGATTATACTAACAACTATCTTTGGAAAAAGTGGACCGAGAGCTTTCAGTGAAGACTTTACCCAACTGGCACCTCTAAAAAGCTTGACTACTCTCTTCCAGCCACCTAAGTATGACTGGCATTTGAGTTGTTTTGACCCACTAAGTTTTAAGTGTGACTCTCTAGTGCTCTCCAGCTTGTATGTTAAAAGTACAAGTTAATCCAGGTACTTATTCTGCATTTCCCAAGAAGCTCTTGCTGTGGTTTGGTGATGTGCTCGGAGAGACTTTGGAGTCTTCGAGGAGTTACAGAGTCTAAGGGAGCGAAGGGGGCCCACAGGCTGCTGAACGGCGCTTGACTTGCCTGGCAGAGTTGTCTACCAGGCTTGGTGGTGCTGGGCTCGCACCTCAGTCCTGGAAGAGCATGCACAGGAGGCTGTGACCACCAGGCAGAGCTTCCTGGGGACACTCCCCTCCTGCAGAAGGGGAGCACAGCAGCCACTTACCAGGGTGAAAGGCGTGTTGAGCAGCGTGATCATAATGTCAGATATGGCCAAGTTGACGATGAAAAGGCTGGTGGCCGAGTGCATCCTCTTGTTCTTCAGCACCACGTGGCACACCAGCGTGTTCCCAAAGAGAGACATGACGATGATCACCGAGTACGCCACGATTAGGAGAGCTTTCACTGTTGGTTTCTGGGATTCTGGCTCATATTTAGCCAGCTCGGCAAACTTCTCCCACTCAACGATGCGGCTGTCTGTCCAGTTGAAGGTGGTCCTGTTGGTTGCTTGGTAGATTGACATGAGCTTGGCCAAGGAAGAGGAATGGTCCAGCTCCTCCAGAAGCCCCACGGCCTGTGAGCTGTGTGACTGGAGCAGCAAGCGAGGCATGGCGGGTTCACCCAGTCCTCACTCAGCCCGGGGCTGCTGGGACCACAGCTCTGGTGGACACGGCAAGTGACCCAGCAGCTGCAGCTGCCCGGCTCTCCAGGAAGCTGGTGCAGATGCAGTTGCCATTGCAAACACCTTAAACCACGAAGCTGGAGGGTGCGATGGGCTCTCCGGGGCAGAGGCGGCACTGGGAGCACTTCCAGCCACACGGTGGGAAGGGGCTGGTTTGGGACCACACACACTCAGCCCCTTCATAGACCATGAAGAGCCGCAGCTCCGCAGGCAGCCTGGAGAGAAGAACTAGTTATTACATGTAGCAAAGGTAGGAAAACCTCAGGTGGCGTTTGAAGTTGTTTTAATCCCACGTCAGCATTTTCTTCTTTGTTGTCACCTGAGGCCATTTTCCCTCCAAGTTTCAGGAGGCTGCGCTGCTGGTGTTTTCATCCTCTACTTCAAAATATCCAGTTCTTTTCTGTTGAAATGTAAAGGCAGAGCCACTTGGGGATCAGGTTTAAGAGCACAGGTAGCTTTTGTCTGCGTCTCACCCCCGCAGTTATCCTAAAGCGATTCAGAACCCAGAAATCACATCAGAAGCTGGTTGACTTCAGTCTCTCTCATATTTTCTTCTTCAAACAACTGAATTCTGCTTCCAGTGGTTCAGTGCCAGTGAGAAAACAGCCTTTCCTGCAAAAAGCGAGACTTAGTGGTAGAGGCATGAACTCAGAGGAGCCACTGACACCGTGTACAAACAAACCCCCACACAGCGCTGGATACACAAGAGCCACTCCGCAGAGACAAAAGTATCAGCTTCCTCACCTTTACCCACGTCCATTTTTAGATATTTCTGGTGACTCTATATTGCGTTGATCTACTGATGTTAGGTGGAACCTACTAACTACGGACACGGGTATTTACAGATCTGCTACATGAGGGACGAGAAAGTCATTTAGAAGCTCTGTCGATTCTCCGAGAGGGTGGCCAGTTTCTTTGGTACATGCCATTCCTAGCAAGCCCCACGCTGTGTGCACAGATCGATGGACCTCACACCATGTGAGGGATCAATAATCAGCTTTCAGAGCTCTGAAAGGCTCCCTGAAACCTCCCCACCCAGCAGAGCCCAAACCAACATGCTGCCCGCTCACAGTGTGGCCTCAGCTGCAAACACCCTCCAGCAAGAGTCAGAGATCGACTGTTTTCTGATGGAAACAGAATGCAGTGACTGAGTGTGTTTGCACCCATACATTCCCACAGCACGATCCACTTTGGCTTGGCTGCTTACTCTGGGGAGTGTCGGAGGACCTACGAGAAGGTGCCTCTCCAAAGAGACTCCAGAACCACGTCCCTCGGGGCTGCTGGGAAGGAGGGCAGGCGGGCACCGAGGCCTGAGCAGCCCTGCGGGTTCATCCCTGGCGTGGGTAAGGTGCAGAGGACTCCACACCTCCTCTTGTCCGCCGTGGTTTACCCCGAGGATGCCGTTCGCTATGTTGCACAGCAGCTCCCAGCGGGCAGCGAGAGAGAGCTGCACCGAGCTGTAAGGGCAATGCAGCGTGTGTGTAATAAAGAAATGTGATTTTAGTCAGCTCTAGCTGAATCACTTTGATCTTTGAACAAGCACAGCTGGAATATTCATGCTACACTGAAATGCCACCACAGCTTGAGAGAGGATGCTGTGGTGTGACAGATGAAACCACCTATTGCCTTCCTTGCGTCAATTTACATTAGGTTCTCATGTGGAAACTTGTCTTTGCTGCCACAAGACGAGGCTGACTTTCAAGAAACTGCTATAAAGCTTAGGTCAAATCAGATTTGCAGTCCCTGTGCTTCAGACCAGCGTGTGGCAAGAAGAAACCTTGTACAGATTATTCAATTTTAAAAAGCAAAAGAGGTTTTCTCAAGTGCCCATGTGATTGAGAAGCCCATTTCTCAAGGACTACCTGCCGGACTCGCACGCTCGAGTAGCTCACAGTGATAAGGGAACAATGGCCTTAAATGTGGACGATGAATGGGGACGTCCCTTCTCCCTCGCACAGCCATTTCTCTTGTGTTTGTGTCCAGGTTGCTGTACAATCAAATCAAAAAGCTGACCCATCTGAAAATTAAATGAACAGTGTTTTCAGCTGGGTCGGTCTCCTGATCTGATCCATGGCACGGCTGAACCTTGTTCTGCCCAGGGGAGGCACTAGGAACAAACGCCCAAGGAGAAAGGAAGAGCTCAAGATGACACAGCTATAACCTGATTTTCTAGCATGGAATTTCTCCTCAGATCTCTCTGTATCCAGTAAAACATTGGTTTCAGTAACTGCTGAAGCTCCCAGCACTGGCTGCTGCCTCGGACAAGACCACAGGTGCAGCAGAGAGGACGCTCCCGTTCTCCTGAGGAAGTGTGGGTTTAAATGCAGGTTATCCCGATGAGTCGAAATACTATGGTTCCATGCAGTAAGAGAGTTCAGCTTCCAGTTTTTACAACCTGATTGAATCTGAGGGACCAGAGAGGAAGAGCCCACCTCAGGACAACTTGTCCCAGCTCCTCCAGCACCTGGTTCAAACGGGCTGGCTGAACACCCCTAGCTGCCTCAGTAGTCATTTCTTCCGGATGCAGAAACATTAACCTCCCACTCTAACAAATTTAAAGACATCTTTCCAGCCCCGGTCTGCCCAGCGGTTTGAATCCTGAGCAGAAACCCGCGTTCTGCCCACGGAACCAGGTGAATGCCCACCCGAGGGCACATGCGCTGCAGGCACCGGTTACTCGCGGTTTCCAGCAAAGCCCCAGGAGAACGCGGCCCCTCGGCACTCGCCCCCCGGCCCTTACTTGCCCCCCGGCCCTTACTTACCCCCCGGCGCTCGCCCCCGGCGCTCGGCGCTCGCCCCCCAGCAGCGCATCTCCCGCTCCGCGGGGCGGCGGCTCCGGTACCGAAGCCCGCACGTGCGGCCGGGCGGGTGCGGACCCGCCAATCCGCGAGCGGGGCGGGGCCCGGGGGGCGGCCACTGCTCCATTCACAAAAAGGCTCCGGGCGCGCCCGCTGTCCCCCCGCGTTGTTGCCCCCTAGGCGGGTGGCGGGGGCGGCTGCGGCGCTGCCGGCCGGGGACACGGTCCCGCGGAGCATGCCCGGGGACACGGTCCCGCTCGGGACGCGCTGCAGGACCGCGTTCCGCCCGTGCCGGCGGTTCCCCAGCTCCGCCCGCCCTCTGCCGTGCGGCACAGCCGCTCCGGGCAGGCTCTGCCGGGCGCTCGCACCCACCGGAGCTCCAGGGAACACGATTTGTCTCCGGGCGTGTACGCATTTGATGGGAAAGCCACGGCATGGGTTAGTGATTATTTTTGATTTATTTCTGTGCCACAGCTTTGCATATACTTTGTAGGTACTACAAGAGAAGTCCAGACAAAGACGAAGTTCCCAGCAGAG
Organism: Caloenas nicobarica; assembly: GCF_036013445.1. Taxonomy (NCBI): domain Eukaryota; kingdom Metazoa; phylum Chordata; class Aves; order Columbiformes; family Columbidae; genus Caloenas; species Caloenas nicobarica. The sequence goes on from NC_088256.1 coordinate 22,596,690, forward strand.
ATAACTTCGTAGGAATCGTGACTCCTCTGTTCCTCTGTGGCATTTTAGCAGAGTAAAGAGCTGCTTACAAATTTCACGTTATTCTTTCATTTTAGAAGTATAAGAAGCAGCAGATAGGGTGCTTGATACATGTAGTGAAAATTGTCACTGTTCCTTTTGAAGACAAGCTGTTTGTAAGTTGTTCTGGAAAAGGAACAGGATGCTTTTCACCCAAGAGATTTGGCTGGTCTGAAAAGTCATTAACAGGAATAGAATAATATCAGCTGGAATAATATTTTTTTTTTTTTCTTCCATGTGGGTTGCCAGAACACACACAAGCTGATGCTGAGGATGACAGTCTGATCTCCTCCCCGTGCTCATTCCCAGACCAGCTGGTATGGAAAGTTGGTGCCCGTGCCACTTTTCTGACAGGGGAGTGTTGAAAAGCCCAATGCAAAGCCCAGTGAGCTCAATGGCGATTTTGGTGTTGGTTCCTCTGGGCTGTGCTGCAAGTCCTCGGGCAGGGCTGGGCAGAGCTGCGGCACCTGCAGCCACCCAGCGAGGATGCGGCAAGTGCTGAAGAGCCGAGTCCAGCAGAGCTGCCACACTGCGGGTGCCAAACCAGGCTGGGGGGCCCAGCCTGGGCCCTTCCCACCTCTTCATACCGCTTTGTGGGGGGGCGAGAGGATGAGCAAGTGGCTGCGTGGTCCCAGTTGTTGGCTGGAGTGAAACCACAGCACTAGTACAGAGCACCTGTGTCTGCGGAGACACCAACTATTAACTACTGGAAAAAAAAAACAAAACAACAACCCTTGCAAAAATCTCCAAGCCTGAATTTCTGAAATGAGGCTCTTGGTGGATTTTTCAGCACCAGTAGACTGTTCTTAGTAAGCATTTTTCCCACGTCTGGATTCCTCTTGACAGATGCTGACACAGACATGTGAGAAAAACAAACAAACAAAAGGCAGTTTACGTTTCAGACAGACATTAGAAGACTTTCTTTTTAAACTGGAGATTATTGTCTTTCTCATTTTGCACACTGTGTCACTCACACCTATTCTAAAAATCAATAAAGATGGTTCTGTGTTCTGCCCAATTCCAGTCTCCCCTGGGATCTTCTGATCCCACCTGTGGCTCCGTTCCCACTGTCCCTTCCTTGCCTGGTACCCCCAGGACACGTCACCCAAGGTGCAGGTGGCTCATGGGCCATGTCGTGTCTTGCCAGGATCACCTGTCCGTGCACCCGGCTCTCCAGCCACGATTGAGACCTCTATCAAGGCAGGTAAAGAGTCAGGAGAACTTGAAGATTTTTACTTTTTTTTCCAGTTTGGGTATGTTTGCCATGAAACAGACAGAGCATCCCAGTTTGCACCACATCAGCCAGAGGCTTTTTGAGAAACCAGTGAAGATCTTCCTAGTAAATAGGAGAAAAAGAGAGTGTAGACAGAGAGAGGAATTCCGCCTGTGGGAGGAAAGATATATACATATGATGTGTGTGTTTCCAGAGAATCAGTTCTTTGCTCAAAATTTTGTATTTATTGCTTCCCAGGGTCTCAAAGCTGCTCCAGTTCAAGGTTGTGGAACAACTCCAGTTGCTTTTAGCAGAAGCAGAATGAAGTCTTCTATTTACCATACTATTTTCTTGCCTGAGGGCTGTAGAAAGGACATGCTGTGCATTTATTATCATCACAACAAGATGCATCTGCTTTTTTTTCCCCTGCAGTCACTCTCATTATGACTGTGAGATTCCCATGCATGTGAAGTAATTTCATTTTCCTCTCACATTTTTCTTGCCTGGCACAAATTATTACCAGCTTTATAACTGCAAGTACATTCAAAGAGGAAAGGTATGAGTTTAGTCTAATCAAACCTCCAGCAAAATCCCAGGCATGTAATCTTTCTCCAGGTGCAAATTATTTAATTACAGGTGTGTGCTAGAACCTCTCGAAACACTCTAGCACTCACTGGTTGAAGAATTAAAACTGGTCTGGGGTGCTGCTGCAGTCCGTGCTCATGCGGATAACCGAACATCTCTGTTTGCAACCTGAAATCCAAGCAGAGACTAAAATCATTGCCAGCCACGTTCCCAAAGGCATAGTTCAAAGCACTTGATCGAAATCACACTATTTTAGATGAATTCATAGCAGTGAAATGGGCCATGCTTTTGTTTTACTGTTCCCGTGATGCTCGTGGTTGAACTGGCACTGACGCTGCTCCACACCAGCCGCCCCTGTCCCACAGCAGCCACTCCTGTCCCACAGCAGCCACCTCTGTCCCACACACACGCTGTGGATCTGTCGGTCCTGTGTTTCCCCTTTCGTTAGACAAGTGTCTAAATGATGCTTGCCTGATTTTTTACCTCTTGGAAAACACTTTAGGAGCAGGTATGGCTATGTTGAGGAATAAAATTACTTTGAGTTTTCTGCCTGTTTTTCTTGGGCAAAATTCAAGTTACCTGCCTGTCTCTGAGGAGACTTCACAGGCTGGAGATATTAAAGACATTCAGTATCTTTCCTTCTTATGTCTTACTTTTGAATGTCAGAAGGTCTTGTTATCTTCCTGGAGGGCTGGATGCCCTCTAGACAGATGAATTAATAACACTGCAGATACACAGGCAGCAGAGGCATCGTAACTTCGGAGCTGCAAGAACTCCTTTTGCTCTCAAGTATCAGTGTCTATTATCACTACCAGATTTTAAGGCACAAAAGGTAGAGCTGAATCCCTGCAATATTTATTGCCATGCCTGTTCAATGTGCACGGGCGGGCAGCGTGTGGGTCCCTCGCCCCTTCTCGCTGCCCAGACTCACATCTGCAAAGTGCCCGGGTTTACCCAGGGCAGCATGGCCGGGGCGGAATTACTGACTGTGACCTGCGGGACAAGAGCTCCTGCACCAGCCGCTTCCCTTCGTCTCAGTGTCTCACCTGAGCTCAGCTCATGGAACTCGGACTAACCAGCCTTCCCCAGGCCCACCTGCTCGGCTGCGGCTTTCCTCACCTGGGCCAAAAACACACCAGACAGCCAAACAACTGACATTTCACATTTCAAACAGAAACTACAACCACATTTTAAATTCTTCTGCTATGTTAAATCAAAATACAGTTCAGGTGGCAGGAGCTGGGAAGTGCAAACTGATCTTCCAGTGACACCGAGGCACAATTTCCCCAGGGTCAGGGTACGGTTTAGCATTAGCTGCCCATCTAAACAGGAACAGCGCTTTCAAACATGTTATTTCAGATTAGTCTGCCATTAGCGTATATTTTAAATAGCACTTACATTCATCATAAGCAAGTGGTTGGAGGAGTAAGTTACAAAATGGGCTTCAATAGGAGAAATAAGAAACGAGCAACAATGCAATAGCAATTGCATTTGATTTTCTGTGGACAGTTACCATTTAGACTTTATTCTTCAAAATACAAATGGCAAGTACGTAATAGCTACTAATAATGGAACTTGAGACTGGTTGGAAAAAAAGAGCTTTAAAATGGATTTGATAGTCTTTGAATTTTCAGCTGAAAGGCTTGGATGACAGAACAAAGAAAACCAATATGACATTGTTAGTCTGTCCTGTCCCTGAGCTGATGGGTATTGTCTAATGACTCCACTGGGGTCTGGATCTTCAGGCTTTATTTTTTCGTTTTCTTTTTCCCTGTTTTTCTCCTCAAGGTGACACAGAACGGCTCTGACAGGGTGTTCAGTTCCTGACAGCCGGCCACGCCATCCTCATGGCGGTGAAAGGAACCAGCGGGTGACAGCAGCAGACGGCCAGTCCCCCGCTGCGCCTCCAGCCCAGCCACCGAGTGTCCCTCGGGACAGCCCAACGTGGGGACACCGGCCCCGCATGCTCTGGAGAACGCGGCTCCCGCCGCTGTGCCCGGCTCTGGGCTCCAGGAGCCCCCAGCCTTCAACACCCTGAGCGCGGTTTCTCCTTCGGAGGTTCTTCTTTATTCTTCTTCACGCTCTGTGTGAGGACAGGATAGAAAAACAAACCAACCAACCACATTTTCCTGAACAGAAAACTCATTGCTAGTAAAAGTGACCCGATGATGAGTGGAAAGGGTAAGTCGTTTTTGGGGTGTGAGGTATATACGACTTGTTACTGGGCTCACCTATTTCTTCAGCTCTGACTCCAGCTTACTTGGGGGTGCAGCAGCCAGCGCACAGTGCTTTTAGCCTCTGAACATACAGAAACAGTGAACAGGGACTCTGCCAAGCTCAGGCAAGACCATGCGAAAACTGCACTTAAAACCACACTTCACTGAGTTCACAGGGGCCTGTTACCTTTAACGAAAACTTCAAAACTCCTCCACTTTTCACAGTCCTAAAACTAAACCTGTCTGCAAGCACATTGCTGATCCGCAGCCAGCAAGCTGAAACTCAGCGGGCAAGACTTTGCAGCAGAATCACTGTCACTTGGAGCCTCTGAAGGTGTCTGAGACCTGGGGGCAAGAGCATCGCCAGGCACCGCGGGGACCCCTCATCACACCTCACCCGCCATGGGCGAAGGAGGCAAAGCCGGAGGTTTGGATGCACCTGACAAGGTGAGGAAATCTTAGCTAGCACCTTAGCACTTGCTGTACGTTTTCCTGGCTTTCACATAATGGCTCGTCACCTCTCTCCTCTTTAATGGCCTGATTAATTTTAAAGGCATGACAGGTTTGCTGGGATGACTCACATACCAAGAGAAGGGAGGAACAGAGGAAGATGAGACTCAGAAAGTAGTGGTAAAATATACAATGACTTCAAAACTCTATCCCTTTGTGCAGATCCAACCACAGGAAAAGAGGTGGCAAAGCCAAAATCTGCATAAGCCCCCCAGCTGTGGAGCTCTGGGGAGCGCTCACCCAGGCGACTGGGACAGGGCTCCCTGTATTGTCCCCATCTCTGGCCGGGGACGAGCTGGCTGAGCAGCAGCGACGTCCTCCCGCGGCGCCCCGGCCTCTGCCCGCCCTTGGCCGTGAGCCCCGTGGCTGCGGCGCGTCCCAACAGCAGAACAGCCGAGCGGCGGGTGCGCGGGGGCAAGAGCCTTTGCAGAGCAAACGGACGGCACAGGAGCAAAAACAATCAGGAAAGGAGGTGGGTTTCGACAGTCTCTTGCTCTGAAGCGTTTAATCTTTAGTTTTCAGCTAATTCAGTCAAAAGAGTTTATGAAATTATACTAATGAAATCTGAATAGCATACTCCAACTGGCACTTCCCTAGGAGGTCTAAAGAGCTCAAATACAAAATTACTGATTATCATGCTTTTTAATTTATAAGTTAAACCTGCCTAACCACCGAGGGAACAGAAAAGGGTGAATGTGGCATCCTTTCTTAAAATGGGCTCCAGGGCCAATCCTGATTATTTTAGATCCAACTTCCCTTCCAAGCAGCCTGAAAAATAGGATTAATACACATGTGGAGAAATGGGATTGACTGGAAGAGAAGCCCAGACAGCATTTTAGAGAAAAACCCCCTTGCTTGAAGGAAGCACCGTGGACCAGGAGGACACCGTGGACCAGGAGGACACCCTGCATGAGCCACTTTGGGTCCCCAGGGACACCAGGTCCCCCGGCTTTTGAGGAACCGGAGCTGCTGCGGGACAGCGGGGACCGGGCAGCCCAACCGCCCCGGGACCCACCGCCCGTGCCGGGGGACACACGGACGCGGCTGCGGGCTCAGAGGGGAGAATTCTGCAGGGGAAACGCTGCGGCACAAGAGCCGTGACTGAGCTGATCTGAAATCACGAGGAGCATTTTTCAGTGTTGTGCCAAGCCCCGGGTTGCTGGGACTTTCCTCAAGGGTTGGCCTTCAGGTGCTGGAAAAATACCACGGTGTTGGGCACGTAGGTATGCAGCTCCACACCTCCACACCTTTGAGCAAACAAACAGCTCGGGCTGTCGTGCCTTATCAAAAGGCAGTGCTTGAGGAGATTGGAGCTTCAAAATCTCAGGTCTAAGGAGCTAAATAAGAGCACTGATCTCTGGACCTGGGATCAAACAGTACCAAAACATTTCCAGAGCCACTTAGAGACTTAGATTTCTGTAATAACTGTGGACAAGGTAGTAATTTTCCATTTCTTTCCTTACTGGTACAGAATCCTAAACAATCCAGGCAAGAAATAAAGACACAAACCACCCACCTAGCATGTGGCTGTAGAACACAGCCAGCACCCACTTGGAAGGCTTCAATTACTGGGCAAAACATATTACATGTGCAAGCTTTGGCTCTTTTATCCGCAATATTTTGTACAACTGGCTCAAATGGAAACAGTCACACAGTGCAAAGTTACAGCCCCTCAATACCCGTTTCACTGCTGGATTTCAGGAATGCTGATTTCCTGCTTCTGCTCGACTTTCTTGCTCAAAGGACTGACCTAAATCACAGTGCTGTGGGGTTCCCCCTTTCCAGATGTCAGAGCAAAAATTACGAAACCCTGTCTTGCACTGGATGCGTTTTGCTGAGGAGAGGAGGCACTAATGGTCCGACAGGTCTGCTCCTGCCCACGCACAGCATGTCCGGGAAAGCACCTGGGACGGGGCGAGAGGAACTGGGTTTGGGGAGGGGGTCACAGGGGCCGCCCACCCCAACACACACCCCCCACGGGCACCGAACCCGACACGTGAAACGTGCGGCTGCAAAGGGTTCAACGTCCAAGAGCAGGAGACCCGCGTGTTGCAGGGACCTCCCTGTGAGCAAAGCCCCAGAGCCCGGACAAATGCTGCTGCTGGGGGCTTTCCCAGGAGAAACACGGGGCAGGGGTCCAAAGCCTTCGGTCGGGTTAACACCGTCCTCCTCGGCACCGAGACCACTGGAAAACCTGACCAAATTGTTCATCAGCCTCCCTAGCAACCCGCTGCTCATGCCAGCGATGCTTAATTGCACTGAGTGATGGATTAATTTATGCATTTGGGGCTAATCCAATCTGGAACTTGGATCCTATCCATTTTTCTTCCAGTTTTTTTCCTGCCCTAGCTGGTATCTCAGCCAGGAAACCTCACACCGAAGAGTCCCGTCTGCTTCTCTCCAGACGGCAGCACTCACCGGCAAGCAGCCGTGGGGATCAGGTGGGGATCTCTTTCAAACTTTTTTTTTTTGGTGACTATAGAGCGCCTGGGATTTAATTGCACATTAATGCTCTGTGTTTTCCATTCCACTGATTAGCTTGGCAAACACAAAAGCCAGAGGCAAATGAATGGCTGCAGAGGAGGAATCCAGGGACCTCTCTTTGTTCGCTCGAGAATATGAGCACTTTAAACTGAAGAGAGAGGCATTTTCTTTGAGCACAGAAAATTTATTGCCAAGTGCTGGGCCTGGGGAGAGATTTTTCTCTTTCTATTGAGTTCATTTGTGCTAATCAAAAGGGTATGATCTCAGCGAAAAATGACAGTGCAGGTCAGTGACCATCCCTTGCTGGGATGGAAGGACAGCTGCTTAGACCGGCCAGGTTTGTGGACCTGAACCCCAAAATCCTTCTGAGATGAGAACAGGTGTTGTCAACGTTGGAGACCTTGTGTAAGAGCAGAGATACGTGGCAGGGCTGATGCCATCTGCTTATTTTTGCAGTCTAAACCCATTCCAATTCAGGGAACAACATTTATTTACCTGGGAAGAGGAGAAGGTACAGAAACAGCTGTGACAGTTGCACAGGAGCTCTGAACAGGGACAGGCTGATATTTTGCTTTGCTTGCAGTTTAAGTGATAAACTGACAGCTCCCCCCTGTGCAAGAAGCTCATTGCCAGAACAGATTTGCTGAAGCTGGGGGTGGTTTTTGAGGCAGCTGTATCTCCACATCTCCTGTTGGTGCCAGCCGGCGCGCTCTGCTCCAGTCAGGACTGCAATGAAGCGACGGAAGCGACAGACAGAGCCCCCTGGGTGCCGTCGCTGCCGCAGCGAGGGGATGGAGCCTCCAGCAGCAAGATCCTTCTGCCAGGCTGCAGACCACATAGCCCAGTCCCCCTGCTTTCATTTTTCTATATCTGAGCACACATGGTGCTTTTAACCCTCTCTTAGCACCAAGTGCTGCACACACACATTGAGGACCATGACCTCAAAAATCAAAAATGAAGGTAACTGCAGATGTGCTAATCTGTGTATTCATCAAGATGCCTTTCAAGATTGCACACCATATATTGTTTCCTTAAAAGGGTGCTAGAAAGCAGGATATTTTCTGAAACTTTGTCTTTTAGGGCTGTAGGCAATGGATTGCAAGAAACTGTTAAATCTGTACCTCTGTTTCCAGGCTACTTCACTGCTGAAGTGAGATCATCACAGAAACAAAAAATATCGACATAGAATTATATTGACTTTTTTTTTCTAGGTTGTTCAATTAGACAGCCGATGTCTTTCATTTTGCTCTTTTCATGATGTCTGAATAATTCCTCTCCCAATAGTTCTCTGCTGCCCCATGTTACCGCCCATCATCTGACCAAGCCGCGATGTTCTGCTGCCCTGCACGCGCGGCAGGATGGTCCCAGGGCAGGAGAAAGCCGGGGGTGGTTGCTCTAACCCGGAGCATCGCTGCGCTCCCGGCCACGCAGCAGCCCGGAGAGAACAGTGAGCACAGGTAGAGGGAAAAAGGCGTTTTGAAGTTGCTTGGTGGAGAAGCAGTTTAGAGCCTACTTAATAATCAGGGTAAAAAAACCAAAACAAAACAACTTGCTCTGTTTAGAGAATCTTTTCTCTGCTTCTCCTGAACTGAACAGGCTTACAGGAACTGCTGCTGTTTGTAGCCCGAGGCTTCAGACACACAGAGCAGGTCCCAGCTCCGGGTGCTCCCTCCCCTTGCTGGGGGAACGGGAAGGGATGAATTTCATGAGTTCTGATTCAACATGACATCTTTCTGGGCATTGCTGATCATTTTCTGGGACAATGAGCAAAGCCAGCAGAGACAAGAAGAGCAGTTTATGGTGCCGCTGGGTTCTTGCAGTACTGGAGCTACACTGGGAGAAGCAAGAGCTGTGCAACAGCCTCACCAGCATCAGGGGAGAGACATGTTACAGGAGATTCACAGGAGGGAGAAACTGCTTCATGACTTCGAGAAGCAGACAAGAACAGGCAATTATACTTCTACAGGTAGCAAATAAGGCTTTCTGTTGCAAAGCGAAGTCTAAACTCCTACAGAAACTCTAAAGTGCTTCAAGATGCGGGGACTGAAACTGTGGCTGCAGCTCTGTGAAGCCCAGAGCTGCTCACGAGGTGCAGATGCTGCACAGGAGGGGTCCAGGGACACACACCCAGCACCCCCAGGCCCCCCAGCCCCGGGTCCCTGCAGCCGAGGACTCGGTGTCCCCGTGTTCTGCGCACAGACACGCCGGGCTCAGCCCTTCCACAGACCCCGGGGCTGGGGAGACACAAAAGCTGCTCAGAGGGAGATTCCCCGGGAGATCTGCCCCTTTGCCAGGCAGAAGCCCTGCAGGGAATGGTCATTAAATACCCAACAGCTCCTGCGCAAACCCAGCACAGCTGGGAGCACCACGGGATGCGCTTCCCTCAGGTACCACTGCCCAGTGATGTAAATCAGACTCCACTGAGCTCTGGCAGCTTCATTTGAGCTCCTCTGGTGCTGAAGCTTAATAAATATGAGGATGAACCTCTTCATTCTACACTGTATTGTGCAGCATGAACCTACTCACAGATTTTCAGAGTGTGAAGGGATGACCAGACACCCAGGAAATGCTGGATTATCTGTACCAATTCTCATTTTCTATGCCCCTCTGGCAAATCGCCCTGCAGTTTCCTGCTGTTATAGTGCTAAAATAGAAGGGAAATTGTTTCCTTATGAATCAGCAAAAGCAGGATCTTCTGCTTGTTTCATCTGGCTGAGTAATTTGTTCTTGGGAGGGAGAAAATTGTGCCCATAATCCCATGAAACATCCACAGTCAAACACCCACAGACTGAAGGGAAAGTGACTCTGGACTCAGGAGCCAAAGATTGAGACAAGCTTCTAATTATTCTTTCCACCAACCAGCCTCTGATTAGACCCCACAGGCTGTGCTGAGGTGCACAGGCAGCATCTCTCAGAGTCTCAGGGGGACCAAAGCAAGGAGGATCACCCAGAGCCCCATGTCACTGTGTCACACGCTGCTGCTCCCTGCGCTCCTGTGCTGGTGCTGCTGGGTGCTGCTCTGACAAAGGCAGTGAGTGGAGTTAATTTATTGCAGGGACGTCGGTGCTGCTCTGCATCTGGAAAGTGAAGGGTTTCTGTGGAGGCATAACGAGCAGGATGTGACGTGAAAACTCCTCTGCCTCTGACCTTAAAAAATACTTATTTTTATTAGCCGAGAACGAATGCAGACAAATATTTCTTTCCCGCTGGCAGCTGTCCGTATGGTTTTGCATGCACAGGCTTCCTGCCAGCTCCCTGGGAGGCAGGAAGGCAAGGTGATGAAAAACCTGCGCAGGGTTCGCAGCTCTGGGCACAAGGCACCAAAGCTCTCACCCCCCTGGCAGCCAGGGCTGCCTGAGGCCAGGGGGAGACACCCCCTGCATGGACAGGGGTGTCGCTGGGTGCTCCCCATGCACCTGCTGCAGCAGCTTCCACTGAGCACAGCATGTGAGGAGGATCCCAGGATCTCTGCCCATTTTTCCTCTGCCTCCATAGAGCTGGGGACGAGCACTCCTAAGTCACAGATCAGCCACACAGCAGAGCTCCTGTCTCCTCGGGATTCCCTCCCAGGCTCCTGGACATGTTCTGCTCTCAGCATCCCCAGGCTTCACCTGCCACCGGTGCTCCTGCGGTGCCACCGGACCAGCGGCTGGTCCCCTGTGACATGGGGACAGCTCCGGGGCTGCCTGTGCTGCTCCGTGTGTGGGGCTGTCAGGGGTGGCACGGGGCACTGGTGCCTCATACAGGGATGTCGGGGCACCAGTGGCTCCTGAGCAGCCTCTGAGCAGTGCAGGGGTGGCCGGTACCTGCTCCAGCCTGTCCCGGGGTGCAGAAGCAGCTCAGCGTTTTAAAACCCTGGAGATGGAGCTTCCCGCAGCGCCCTCCATCCCTGCAGAGCCAGTTGTACGGCCAAACAGGCACCTTCTCTTCGAAATTCTGTCTCTTGCAGTCACCTCATTTCACAAAGAATTGTGGATTTCAGAAGAAGTGAGCTTATAGTCCTCTTTCCTGAGAAAATGTGAGTTGACACAAGCTTCAAGGGCTTTTAAAATGCTAATCAAGAAGAAGTTGGCATTTGTTACTGTTTATGATCCATTAGCCAGGGGATGCACATTCTTTCCAAGGAGCTGATCAGGAGCACCACCACCTAACACTGGAGCTCAACAGCACGGGGTGACCCTTTCCTTTGGGAAGGCTGCAGGGGACACAGACCCGCCTGAAGGACAGTGCTGCTGTCCCCAGCCCCGCAGGACACCCCCAGCTCCCCCGTGTGAAGCCGGCCATGCTGAGCTGTCCCGTTACTCTCACCTGGATCCCTGGGATCCCATCCACATGAGCTCACTCCCTGTGGTTCTTATTTGAAAGGTCAGGATCTGACTCATGGCTCCAGTATGGTGATATTTTTGGCTCTGTTTAAATAATTTTCTCCTGTATGTCTCACACACCGCCTGCCAGAACTTCTTGTCCTCCCAATTATGGTGAAAATAGATTATTAGTAATAGACTAATTCAAGAACTACTTTGGAATTATTGACTAACACGGAATCCAGTCCAGCAGTATGAATTCCTCATTTATCTTCCCCACTCCAGTGCTGGTATGGGGATAAAGGAAGATCACTTTTGTCTGCTGCTATGAGCCTTTATCTTAAAATCCTGACATTCAATGTCAACTTGCCAATGCAAAAAGGAACACAACCACCAACCAGCCTCACTAGGATCATTAACTTGGGATCTCCTCTGCATTTCCATTGAAAGAATTAACAGTTTTCCGTACTCTGCAGAAAACCAGTGTCCTGCTCCTCAGACCCTGCGGTCTCGCTGCACCAGCCACAGGCATTCCAGTCCACATCACATTAACTCCTAAATCTTTTTGACATTAATTCATATTTCTCAGTCTAGACCCATCATGCCCAGCTATTTCACTCCTGAGATCCCAACAATTTTTAAATTGCATTTCCTCTACAGGAATTTTATTCCACATTAATGTCATGTCTTTCATGTCTCATGTTATTTGGTGAATATTAATTCATACCCAGCCATCCTGTGAAGCAGAGAAATTGCTATCATTAACCTCATTTTATGGTAAGGAGTTATTTGCTAAGGGTAAAGGGGGTGAATTGGTATCAACGTGTGATTAAGAGCTCAAAGGTCCCGTCTCTGAAGCATCTCCCTCCTCAGCATCCCGAGTGCCAGGCATCCTTTTTGGGGCAGCCAGCTCAGAGACCTGCACCACACCGTGCTGTCACCTTCTGTTTCATCCCACAGCACCTTTTCAGTAACCACTGGGTTTGCCTGGGCAGTAGAACAATGAGGGAACAATGCACGTCCTGGGAACTCCTGTCTCGCTAACAGGCACCTGCATTGCCAAAAACACATCTCAACCTGGGGAGGGGTCAGAAAAGATGTTTTTGAAGTTCTGACCAGCTCAGTCAGTGAAGTGCAGTTACTATGAAAACCTGTTTGTACAGAGGGTGGATTTTGTTGCCCACACGCACAGGATGCTGCACTCTTCAAATACAGCCAAAAGACAAAGCACAGTGAGTGCAGCGGCTCAGGGGACACACTCATGTTACTAATGCCTCATAGGTTTTACTGAGACTCGAGAGAGGGGAAAGTTGTGTCACTGTACAACCAAGACACTTAATTTTCCTGTTCTGTTTCTCTCTCATTTTGGAGGGGATTTTATTTCTCTACTGCATTTTTCCTGCTCTTTTGGGTATGTGTGTTTAACTTTCTAAGAAATGTGTCCACTAAGGAGTTTTCTTGTAGCCTGAGGCATGACTTTACCACCAAAAAAACCCTCCACCACAAAAATAATGTTCATTGATTGACCAAGTGCTGAAGGCTGAGCACAATTAATGAGACTTTGCCACAATTTCAGACTCATGCATTACCAGAGCCATGACGAGGGCAAGGGGAAGTATTTAAGACATGAAACGCTTTTTCCATTTGAAGAGCTGAAGGTTAGAATAACATTATTAATAGCAGAACTGGGTTGCACCAGGCTCCCATTCCCAGGCTATCAAGAAACGCAAATACATAATTCGTAGTAGTTTTGGTGTCCTTTTCAAATGCTTTCGGTTTTGTTAAGTAATTTGCAGAAAACTGAGACTTGAAGAAAGACGTCTTTTCTGTTGGTTCTTTGACTTCTTTAATACGGTTTGTTCGCATTTGAACGATGGCACTCACCTGGCGCCGCTGCCAGCGGTGCTGGGGACACGGTCGGTGGCACAGCGGTGACACATGGCTGGTGCGCCGGCAAACAAGCGTCCATGTGTACTGCCTCTTTCCAAAGCGTGTGGCTTCCACGGAAAAGCAGAGGAGCCCGGGGTTACAAGGAACCACCAGAGAGGCACCTTCGACAGCCAGAGCTTGTTGAGGTCCCTCCTGCTGCCACAGCGTCGCCTCAAGATGGATGGTGACACGTGTAAGGGTGTCAGCTAGTTACTCCTGGCCCTTTAAGCCTTGGCCTGAAATGTAATACTTCAGGAATATGATGGTTTAAACAATTTTAGTCAGTGAGTCAGTCCCAGATTATAAGCCTGCAGCAGGAGGGTAGTGACTCTGCCTCGTAAATTAGCAACCAACAAGCCCTTCCCTTTGATGAATGTTATTTTAAACTCATCTCACTTATTAGCTCCCAGTACACTGCCCATTAATCACTGCAAAGGAACATCGCACCCTCCTCCCCCTCATGGCTTTATTCCTGGGGTGACTGGTTCAGCTTTGCCAGAAGAGGGAGAAGGAAACAGAAAAGACGAGGCCCCACCAGACACCTGGGGACACAGGCGCCGTTATGGAAAAGTCACCTCAAGTGATGGGAATGATGGGGAGTAGCTTGCAAGGCTTCCAAACCTAAAGATATTAGAAAAAAACTAAACTTATGCCTGTCAAAGTTTTGCCTGGCTTGGAAGAAGGGAGAGGGAAAGGTCCTGTGCCAAAACAGGAGAGGCTCAGAGCCTGGGCAGGGTGTGCTCTGGCTGCTTCACCTGACAGCATCTACTGATCACCACGCACCCTCTGAGTTTTTGTATGAGCTACACTTATTTCCATTGACTGTTGCTGTCTTGCCAGTATTTAACTTTTCCAACACTCAAACGAGCTCCTCAGTTTGGCTGTGGGTCTATGCCTGTTGTTCTCCACACGCTGGGATTTACTGGGAGGAACATCAGTTAAACAGGTCCTGACGGCAGCTGAAGCTGCTGCACGTGGCTTGGATTTCATATCCGAGGTTCTAGAAACTGAGAAAACCTGTGATTATCCCTAAAGTAAACTCAGTGATACCAGTCAAGTGCCTCTGGGTGCGAGCGAGCAGAACGAGCCCCAGAAGCGCCAGCTCAGGGAACATTTATCCTGACTCGCAAGGCATCACGGAAGGGCGGTGACTGCAGCAGCTGCCAAGATGTGATCCAGTCTCCTAAGATCTCAGGCCAAGTTTATTTGTGGTCTAATTCCGCCAGTTTCTGTGAAGATAGAAAAGGTCTGTCCTTCACATTCAGTATCTATGAAGGGGATTCCATTTCAAATGAGGCTTGTATATTTGTGTACATATACATATATTTATACACGCATTTTCAAGGGTGAAGAAGGGGAAACGACGCGCTCTCACGCTGTGGAACTAGAGACCGATGTTGCTCCACGCTCGATCCAGAGCAGGGCGAGGGGCTCACCGCGGTTCGGGAGCACCCAGAGCCGTGGGTTTGCCCAGGCTGGCAGATTTTTGGCCTTTCCGAGGACGCTGCCCAGATGCTCTGCCCGCTGTGATGCGGTGGAACGCTGATGGCGTGTAGCTGATTGCGTGCTCACAGCATCGCTTCTATTTATTCTCACAGGCTTCATGACACCGTAATGTTGGCTCAGCTCAGACAGGCTGAAGCACATGCTGACTTGGAACAGTTTTTTAAACTCTTAACTCTTCCAGATGAAGTCTCTCTTTCCACAAAACTCTCTCTTGCCTTCCCCCGAGTCCCTCCCACCTTCTTGATCCCATTCTTCCCTAGTAAGACCCCGTCCTGTACCAGAGTCTGGTTTGGAGATGGGTCACTTGAGGAGCTAAGGTTTGCGTGGTTTAAGGGAGACAAACAGCTCACAAAAAAAAAAATTATAGTCAGAATTTTTCTTCACCCAGAGACAGAAGTTTATATTTTCCACTCAACATTTCTAGAAGTAGCAGAAACAGTTACTTTGCGGGGTTCAGAGGGAATCGAGAATCTCCCGCTCTGCAGAACGCGGGGAAAGGCCAGACGGACGGGGGTGCGGGTCTGGCAGGCAGACGCGGAGGCACCGCGGCAATGAGGACGAAGAGCATTTTAATAAATAGATATTTGTTACCATAGGAAAGAACAAGATGATGTACTTTATCTGAAAATCTCGGACTACAAAGAAAATGGAACTGACATTTATACATGCACATACTAATTACCAGGGACATTAGCCCATTGTATAAGTTCATAGACTTAGAGTACCACAAACTGCTTACTGCTGGGTACCTTGCTTTGGGAACTGCTGTCTGAAAGCCCCCTCAGCTTCAGCAAATCAAAGAAAGTCAAAGTCATATTTAATCACAATGGTGACCAAGTTCACAGTTAGGATCCAAAATAGAAAGGGCTAAAATATACACTGAAAAAAACCCTTCCAGGATAGGGCAGACATCCTGGGGTAAGATGCGAGGATTTTTTTTCTGTTCAAAAGAGGAGCCACGACTGAAGCAAAGTTATCACACCAGCTGCCAGCCCCAGCAGCGAGCCCCAGGGTGGAAGCCAACTCTCAGCACAGAGCAAGACACCAAAGCGCCTCCGGCCCCAAGCCGGGGTCCCCAGAGCACCCCCAAAACCTGCTCACAGAGATGGGGTAAACAGCACCCGGATTTCTGTTACCCACTACCCCGACTTACATCTCACAGCACCTGGCTCCCTCTGTAGCAATGTTTCCTTAAAATACATTTTGGTACATAGTGTGACAACACACAGAGGAACCCGGTGCAGTATGTTGGTAGCTATTCTCCAAAGTTTCTTAAGGCAAGCTCATCATGATCCTTCCTGCAGGGCAGGAGCTCAACTCAGGAAATTGGAGAAAAGACACGAAAACAAGCAGAATAAGCCACACTGTAGCAGTGAGCTCACCCTTCACCGGGAGCTGGGTGGGATGGATCCGGCCGCCCACGAGGAGCACAGTGGGGCACAGGACACCCAGGAGCTGCAGCCACAGGAGCTGTGCGGAAGGGGCCCCTAGAAATGAGCCGTGGGTGACGAGCTGATGGGCTGCAGCCTGCTCGGGGTCACACAGCCCGCACCTGACGGCATTACCACCTCACACCTGGCAGGGTCGTTCTCTTCAATAAGCTTTGATTCCTTCCCTCACCTCACTGAACAGCATCTGCAGCCTCCTGGGGCACCTACAGCATTCGGTAACCTCAAAGCATGTATATACTTTGAAAAAAAAAAATTGATTTTTCAGAGCAGTGAGCCCTAATTAGCTATCTCATCCCCTGTCACCTGTCCTGGCAGCAACGATACTGCCCTGTCCCCAGGCCACATGCACAGCCAAGCCTGCTAAACACAGGAAGGGTTTCTGTGAATTTAGGCAACATCCAGGACACTCTCATCAGCTTCATATCATACAGGATAAAAATCTTCAGGGGTGACCTCTCACCAGAATTCCCCTTTAACTCTGGAGTGTGTTGGAGAGGGGAACAATTCTGGGATTTGGGCAAAGTTGTTCCGTCCTGCCAAGCCCCGGCTTCAGCCTCCAGGCCCTGGAGCATCTCTCCAAACACCAGGAGAGCAGCCGGGGGAACTAACTGGCTGTGAGCAACCTTGTTTGGCCGAGATTTTTCTGAATTTATCAACTTTTAGCTTTTTTTATTACCTTCCTAAGTACAAACATTGTAAATTATGTAACTCTTGAGAGCAGGGGCTGGCAATGTGTGGTAAAGGAGCTGTCAGGACTGTCATTCCTGCTCAAGGTGATGGCAAACTGAGAGCATTTTAATAATGCTTCTGATTGTGATTTCTGTCTAAAAGACAAGAGGAAAAATTTAAAAAAAAAAATAAATACGTAATGATAATTGTGTGGTTTGCTTTTACAACACACTTTAGTTGAAAGCTTTGTAGTTTTCCAAATAAAATGAAATTGTGAAACCTTTTTCCCACTTGTGTTCACATAACAAGGAGGAAACACTCTCCCAAAAGATTAACAGAAGACCTGGTCCCACATCTGGAAACTCAAAACATCGCCCGGAAATAAAAATAGCCTGCATATAAAATAGGATAATATGCTGTAGGCAATAATGCAGCCAATAACCTTTAATGCAGGACTATTGGCAGCAGCGATACTGGGGAGCAGCGGGTCCTGCAGGCTGGGACACATCCCCAGACACCCTGCGACCCCTGGTTAGCTGGGGCACATCCCCAGACACCCTGCGACCCCTGGTTAGCTGGGACACATCCCCAGACACCCTGCGACCCCTGGTTAGCTGTGGCACCACAGGCTACAGCAAGGGCTCTGCTAGTTTAGCTGCACAGCCAAGGAAATGTTTTGTTCCTTTCCTGAAAGCTGCAGAAACAAGTAGTGACTTACAGTACTCTGTTTCTGGTGTGATTGTGCCACCTTTCCGCACACGTGGAGCCGTGTTGCAAGCGGGGCTGTTGTGCTGGGGTACCAGCCCCCCGGGGTGTTTGAATCTGACCCTTGGTGCAAACGCAGTAGGAGCTTTGGGCAGAAGAAAGAGGACGAAGAAAAGTGAATGGCACATACCAGCAGTGTCCGTCACTTCCAGCGTTCACAGAGCCTCTGCAAACATCCAGTCATCACTCGCAGTGCTGGAGGTGAGCGGGTGTCAGTGAGGTGTGGGGTTGGGCTCCACCCTGCTCCTTCCCAAGAGCTTTACCAGGCATTAATTCCAGAGAGCTGGCTGGAGTTCATGTCTCCAGCTTTCAGATGCTAAAACGGGTGTGAGAAAATGGGATTTGGATGGATGAGGCAGGGGAAGGACCGAGCTGAGGAGGTGAGGCGGGTTTTGGCGCGGGAGCCGGCACCCCTTGCCTCGGTGAGCCGTGGGAGAGCCGGCCCCGTCCTGCCCCGCTGCCTCAGTTTCCCCCTCGCTACTGTGACCTGTGCAGAGACTTAGGGCAGATCTTGCCTTCGGCTCTTTCCCCCATCCCGTGCTCACCGGGTGCCTCCTCTCCACACGGCGCTGTACCGACCCGCGCCGCCGCAGCAGGAGCGGGGAGCCGGCGGGGCCCGGGCGCAGGAGCGCGCGGGGGAAAGTGCCGTGAGCTGCAGCCTGGCGGGGCTGCTGCACCGCAGCGCGGGACCCGCCGCGACACAACGGGCAGACAGGATCCGTGGCTCCTTTTATTTCCATTACATCTCTTTTGAAGTTGTTACTCTCTTAGAAAGCACCTTAGTCTGTCTTTTCTTCAAACAGAGCTTTGCCCAGGGCTATGCAGGGCACTGATACTGGTTTTGAGGCACTCCCTTTTAGGATCTCAAAGCTCGGGAGGATTTGGGACCTTGTCAGGTGGGTTTTTTCAGCTGTGATTAGATGTCTGCACTAGTCGCACCTCACTGCTCACGCTGGGCTGGAACAGTTTTCCGGATGCGTGCAGAGCAATGAGCTTTGGGAAGAGCGATTTCAGCCTCGAGCCGTGTGGCTGCGTCCCTGCACGCAGGGTCCAGCACACCGACCCGCGTCCCTCTGTGCTCCGGGCAGCGCTGAGCCGAGTGACACAGACAGCCCTGTGCCAGGGGAGTGCAGAACGGAGCTGGGTCTCAGCAGCCTTCGCCCACTCCTGTGGCAAAGAGGGACATTACTTTCCTATTCCTCCATAGACTCTTTAAAGTTGTCGTTTTTTAAATTAATCTCACAAGACTAAGCCGACACGTCCTTTTCTGGTGCTTTCTGAGCAGCACTACGATCTTAGCATGCTTTCTTCTGTCAGCTGATGGGAACAAACCTTGCCTACATTGTGCGTTCTGTATAAAAAATACCGAGTCTTATGATTTTGAGACTAATGTAGAGGACTCAGCAGAAGAGTGGACAAAAGACAGGATGCCCATTCATGAGAAGAAACAGAGAAAAAGGATGGCACGTTGTTCAGAACAGCCTTCAGAGCAGTGGTGAAACTCTGGAAAACATGTCAATGACAGGGAAAAATGTCTGTGGGGTTCATCTGTTTGTTTTAACTTCCCCAAGGCAATTTCTCTCCAGTCATGGGCTTTTGTGTATATTTAGGTGCAATATTATTACAAACAAATCATAAGCTGGAGAGGAGAAACATTATATAAGACGATGGAAACTGACACTGTCAACATTTGGTTCAACTTCCCTGGAAATCCATCACCCACCTTGTGCTTTTTGGATGAGACCAAAGTTGGAAGTTTGGTGTATCAATGGGATTTGACCACTTGCCGCTCTGGCCAACCACTGCAGTTTAGCCGTCAAGACCTATTTTTAGTCATATGAATAATGACGAACTTTTGGAGTGGATCCTGAAACGCCCTGAGACTCACCAGGAATGTGAGAGTGGCGCTCAGTGGAGCTCACCCGCAAGTGCTTTGTTTGTTCTTTTGCACAGAGCCTTTTTATCCCGGTGTTGTAGTGACTCACATTTCCTCTGCCCACGGCTTCCTTGTGAACAGTGCTGGAATAATGAGGTCCTCTGCTGCTAACTTAGCATTCAGCATAGGCCCAGGAAGTTCAGCTTTTCTATGGGTTGTGTTCTGTGGTTGTGAGCACACCAGCCTGTGCCAAAGGCGGCTCTGCCGGGCTGGCTGGTGGGACCTGTCAGTGAGTGTCTGGGACACAATTGCTCCGTTTCCTCTGCCCGTCTGCGCTATCGCTTCTGGGAGCGCGGGACTGGCGCAGTGATCCGGCTGGGCTGCATTAGGAACTCCAGGTCAGGCTGCCTTATCTCACTTATTTTAATGCATTCTTTTAACTCAGATACGAAACCCCTCAGATGTATGTTGTGCCTGAGGCCCGAGGGGTCTCTGCCAAGGCAATGGGCAGAGCTCCAGAATTACAGCACCGGCATTAGCGACGGGTGATTTAAACTGCAGCGTATCCCTGAAAAAGGGTGGTTTTCTGGTCTATCAGGACCTTGGGTTTCTTGAATTGCAGGTGAACTTCCAGGGCACGCATACACACACACAAATCATCTCTTTAAAGATTTCTTTTTAGTTGTCCATATCGTACATTACTAAAATGCTCCAAGTAGGTTTCACATTCTTATTGTATTTCTCAAGTCTTGAATCGTATTTTGATATGATGTTTTAAATTCTCTGAGAAAACCCTCTCCACTCAAGCCATTATAGCAGCACTGAAAAGCAGCAGTTTGGTGAGAGGGTTGGGGTTTGAGAGCCCTCACCCTGCTCTCCATCCCCAGAGCAGGCTGAAAGTTAACGAAGTCGCCCGTCTCCAGTCCGGGCTCGGAGGACAGGCCGGTTTCCCGTGCCTGGCATCCCTCGCTGGCTGTGCCTGCTCTGGCTCCAGACCGCTCGCAGGAAGGCAGCAGCAGGACCGCTTCCCCTGGGGGCGGCGCCGGCTCAGCTGCTGGAGCACCGCGCTGGTCCCGTCCCCCGCGGCCGGGCGGAGGATGCAGCGCCTGACGCCTGCTTTGACTCCTCCTGGCTCCGCAGCTTTGCTCCAGCCTTGCCCATGTCCGAACCCAGCCAGCAACGCCCCATCCACCGCCACGGGGGGACCGGGGGACACGGGGGGACCGGGGGGACCGGGGGGGCCGGGGGGACACGGGGGGACCGGGGGGACCGGGGGACACGGGGGAACCGGGGGGACCGGGGGGACCGGGGGTCACGGACCCGCCCCCGCGCCCCGCGCGCCCGCGGCGGGACGGTGCCGCAGCGCCCCCTGGCGCCTCCCGCGGGGCGGCGGCCCCGAGGTCGCTCCCGGCGCTGCCCGGACCCGCTGCGGTCCCGTCCCGCCCCCGTCCCGTCCCTGTGCCGTCCCTGTGCCGTCCCCGTCCCGCCCCCGTCCCGTCCCTGTGCCGTCCCCGTCCGGTCCCCGTCCCGTCCCCGTCCCGTCCCTGTGCCGTCCCCGTCCGGTCCCCGTCCCGTCCCTGTGCCGTCCCTGTGCCGTCCCTGTGCCGTCCCCGTCCCGTCCCTGTGCCGTCCCTGTGCCGTCCCCGTCCGGTCCCCGTCCCGTCCCTGTCCCGCAGGAACAACCGGCACTGCCCCGTGAGATGCCAGGGCTGGACACGGGCTCCCTGCACTCCAGGAAGAGCAGCAAAGGGCATTTACTGCAAAAATTGGCATTTACTGCAAAAATTGGCATTTACTGCCAAAACTGGCATGTACTGCCAAAATTGGCATTTACTGCCAAAATTGGCATTTACTGCCAAAGACTTGACCCCGAGCAGGGAGCTGCAGGAATAAGGAGGATCTCGGACGCTGTTTCATTGACAGTGAATTCTCCCCAGAGGGACCCACACAGCCAGGGGGACCCGCACTCTTCCCCGCTGAGTCACCCACAGCCCCCGATATTCCAGGGATTTTTCTCCACCCTAAAAACAACTAAAACTTTTGGACCAAGTTGGAAAGTTAAAATGTAACACAAACATTTGTCTGAAGTAGTATAATGCAAAAAGAAGAAAGCAGCTTCTTTCTCTCTCTAGATGCTACAAGAAAACTTTGTCAGTATGGTTCTTTAATAGGAGTACTCTGGTAAATGTACAAGAGCATTACTGGGGACACCCTGAAACTCGTTATTCTGTAAAATGATGATGGCTGTTGTGCTTCTTGAGGACTCTGATTCAGAACCTGTCATTCATTATTAGTATCTCAACTCTGTGTTTCATGGAAGCTCTGATATAGATGAGACCTGCTAAATTTTCATGTTTATTTAACATAAAACTTCCTTTGGGAAACAAGGTGCTAAGTGAGCTTTGAATCCGCAAGGCCAAACCTGCCAAATATGCTTCCAAGTTACTGCAGGTCGATCAGTAACGTTCGAATTAGCAGTGATTGGAGCAATCGGTTTTTCTCACCTGCAAAGTCTGCTCCATACCTCATTGACATATTCTGGAATAAAGAAAATATAAACCCTGCATTTTAGCAAACGAACCGAGGTGTCAGCTGAAGCAGTAAAGTGCAGCTGTAGAAGAAAAATAAATGAGCAATGTTGGTAATGCTAATCTCATAAAGAATTACAAGACCTTCACTAATGCCAGGACCTCAGTGGGACACATTCCAGCTGAAAAATAGACGCGGCTCTTCAGTGCCAATGCAAATCCCAGTTACTCTTGTCCACTTCTCATTGGGAAAATGTTAAAAACGAAAATGAATCAGGGACAGTTTAAGAGTCAGCACAGATGCCACAGATGAGCATTTTCCACTTGATAAAGCTGACAGTTTTCATCTCCTAGGAAAAATAAAGAATGACTTCTCATTTTGTTGGGTAAAATATCGGGTACACTTTTCCTCACCAATCTCTGTGCAAATAATGGCCTCGTGACAGCTAACGCCTTTGTTATCAACAGGGAGCAAGTCTTGAATCTGAGTCAGTGGTCAAAAATTCAAAAAATGGACAAAGTCCACAGTAGAAGTTGCTATTAGTTTCATGAGCTTAATAATTACACGATTAGCTAATAATTACTCCACTGGCAAACATATCTCCTGCACTGGATTATTTAAGAATAGCAATAATCCTAAACTGAGTCTAAAGGTAGGTTACCAGTTTTCAATGGTGTGTTCGGGAGGCAGAGAGCCTCGCCAGCAAGTCTGCAGAATTCTCGCCACCGTTAAAGCCAGAATGAGAATGTCCCTCTGTGGATGGATGTGCTGTTACCCCGCTCCTCTCCCTTACATACCGCGCTCTTTCTACATCTCCACATTTTTCAAAACAAATGCTTTTGGTCTCGATTAGGAGAGAACCACAATGCTTTGCGCTTTAATGGGACTGTGAAGTGAACCCAATTAACTGGTACAGTCCTAATAGCTCAGGACAGGACTAATTGTCCCCAGCCCGTGGCCCTGGCCGTGGACCAGCAGCGCGTGGGGACACCAGCTCTGCCGTCCCCCGTGCGGGGGCACTGGGGACACGTCCCAGAGCAAAGACACTGACTTCTGTGCCAGGAGCTCCACGCAGACCCGCCTGCAGCCGGCGGGGCTTGGACAGTGAGCTCAGGACCTTTGAGTCAGGTCACAAAGGAAAGAAAACAAAGAGGTTTTGTTGCTTTTAGCTTTCACCAGAGGAGGAAAAAAAGTTCATGCGAAGCAATGCCATTTTTAGACCTCAGATTTTTTTTTTCAAGTATTATACAGAAAAGAAATAGGGCTTTTTTCTGCAGCATTATGTGGTATGGCACAGACTATTTGCACATTAAAAAGACAGTTCCATATTAAAATAAGTTATTTAGTGCCAAACTTGCTCTACCTGTGTTACTCAGAATGGTAGGTGTTTCTGTTGTGCTGCATAACAATATCGTTCTTCACTGAGCATTTGTAAGAGCATATCTTTTATTTCCAAGCAAGAAAAAACCCTGTTTTCATGGAACCTCTTTTACAGAGGTCTCGCTCTGGTTCCACATCACGTCACACTTCAGAACACTATTAAACTCTGTCGGATGCTGTAAAACACTGAGCCACAGCCCAGGCACACAGGTCGGTGGTCAGGCTGGCAGACGTTACTTTTAGTGCAAAACAAAGACGTTTGCTCCGTCCCCGCCAGCAGGTCTGGGCGAGCGGAGCAGACGGACGCTGTTGTGCGCCCCGCCAGCCCTGGGCTGTGGCATCAGCAGCCGCGGCTGCGGGACCCCGGCGGGGCCACGGCGCTTTTTTCAGCAGGTGTGGAGAATCAGAATGAAATTGCAGTGAGACGCGCCCGTGCTCCTGTCCAGCCCGAGAAGCGCTGCTGGGAACAGCTGTTTACCGCGTGAGCTGCAAGGAGACGCGTGGGAGCGAAGGGGCATTTACAGTCCGCACGTGTCCACGGGTGACTCCTCGTCTGGGTAAGCACAGCTCTTCTGGTTACAAAGGGCTTTTCATGCTGAAAGATGTCAAAACACATGCAGACAAGTTTGGGTCACGGTCCTGAGGCTGTCAGAAGCAGCAGTCTATGCTTTCTTGTTAATCCTCTGGTAGGAGGGCACATCTCCCTTTCAAAACTTAAAAAAGTTACACGAAACCCATGAGAGAGAGAGTGGGTTCTAAAAAAAAAGCCCAGATAAACCAGATATTTTATTTGGCTATTATTAGCCCCCAGAAGACATCAGTGAATCAAATCTCATATTACCACCATATGGAAATTTTAACAGAGCTCGTATTAAAGCAAGGGTATCCAGTGGAAGGTTGCATATAATGATGGCGAACTTTGCCAGACTTTTACAAAACCGTAAAGTTCCAGCAGTCAGCTCAAGGAAATAACAATTTGTTAAGGCAGCTGAACATCGCCAGACTGGAGACGCGCACTGAAGAAAGCGCTGCTGTGTAAGGTCAGCACAGGGTGTGCAGTCAGGAATCAAAACGTCAGCTTTCCACCCAGGCACAAAATGTCCCTTAGAGACCCCTCCCCAGGACAAGGACACCTCTGCGTGCTGTCACTGTCACCCAGAGCGCAGCTTTGTCCCCGCTGCACCCCGTGCAGAGCCCGGGGAAGCCGCAGCTCACTCGCCGTTCAACAGGGACTCTGGTTTCTTTGCTCCAAGCAGTGAGTTCTAGCAGCTCTCTGGGAGTGCGCTGGGATACGCATGCAAACCGCATTATTGAATTTCATTGAATTTTTCCAGGGTAAAAAGAACTTTTGAATGAGATGTTTCATTAAATTACTCACCTTAACAATGTTGTATCTGGGTTTGTGGTTTGTATTGTTTTAACAAGAAACCTCTTGTTTACAGAAACCCTCCAGACAGTTGCATTATGGAAATGCCATTTGCAGTGGTATGAAATCCGAGTTTTTCCAGACAGTAAAAAACCCCAACTCAGTGGTAATCTCAGGTTTATGCTGTTATTTCCTTGTAACACAAACTGAAAGACTGGGATGGCTGCCTCCACTGTGCTGGCCCCATTCACATCTCCACTTACACTTTTTTATTAGTGCAAATGAAACAAAGGTTCCCATGATAAAGCCCACAGGAGAAAGCCTGTTAAACGCATTTCTGGCAGGCGAATCAGAGAAGACATCTGAGTCTTGGGTGCTTGCTCTCTGATGAGATTTTTCTAATTCGGTTTCCTCCCCAGAGCGCATCCTCCCGCAGAGGAATCCGTGCGGCCATGCGCGGGAGCAGCGGCCAGCGCTGGCCAGAGGGAGCGCTCACCGGAGCACCAGCTCCTATTTCGCATAGGAAGGATGAATCTCATTTTCCTTTCAGTGTCTTTCGAGGCTAAAGCCTTTGCAATTATGGAGGCTGAGCCAGTACTGAATGGACAGGAATAAGGAAACAGGTGCCTGTGTCTGAGGCAATTGCTGAGCCATGTTATCAGATGCTCAGTTTTATTGAGCATGGGAGGGTGCAAAGGTTTGCAAATGAACTCTTTTATCCACTGCCAACTTTTCCTGCCTCCCACCTTTTGGTTTTAAAAACTGCGGATCTGTTCCTAATAGAGCTACAATGCAGGTCCCACCTTGTGCAAAGCCGAGCCCTGGTCAGCAGCTGCCGAGCAGTCACTGCTGCCCAGCAGGTCAGTTCCAGGACAGACAGACGGACACGCCACCAAGGACACAGTTCTTGAGGGCTGGTAAGAAACAATGTACTATTGAAACTGCAAATAATTTAGACTTTAAAGAAATGTCAATTAACAATTTTAAAACATGCCAATATAGAGTTTTGTTAGGAAATGACATGAGACATTGTGGAGGGAAAGGCCAGAGCTGGTGACAAGGACCCGCACACACCAGCAGCACAGGAACCTGCGGGCCAGCACGCCCGTGTCCCCAGGCACGGCGGGGACTTGCTGGGTGGCAGCGCGGCCGGGCAGAGCTGCAGCATCTCTAACGGCAGAGCAAGCGGCTGTGTGCTGGGTACCAATGTAAGAATGCTGTACGTTATCCATCTTAAACAAATTACAAATAAATAAAAAGGAGTCAGTACAGTGCTTCTATACGCATAAACAGCCATCTGCTTTAAAACAGTGTGCATCAGTTGGCCTGTGCATAATCCATGCAGGTTCCCTTATTTGCTTAGGCTGTGAAAAATTCTGTGCACTGTTAAAGAATTCTCTTAATATTTGCTGATTGTTCAATGACAAATTCACTCAACACCCCTCACTGGAGCCGACATGTGGGCAAGTCCATCCCTGGAGAGTTCTGAAAACCTGACCGGACACGGTCCTGATCAACCCAATCCAACACGGGCAGCCCTCGCTTTGGGCAGGAGGTTGGTCTGGCTGGTGTCCAGCTCAGTTTTTCCCGTGACTCTGCAGTCGCAGCAGGATGCTGCCTGGCCATCAGACGAAGGGTTCAGCTTTCTGCCACGATGGGCTGAACACTGGAGATGTCTGTCTTTGCAGAGTTCCTCTGGGAGGACGCCCTCGCCCTGTGGCAGGCGCCCTCGGCCCAGGCGTGGCGGGACGGGGGGGACAGGGACCGCAGAGCGTGGCCCTGAGCCGCGCTGCGCCGCCGGCACACGCACAGCAGCGACTTCAGCTCCGACCTGAAGCTCTCGTTCAGCCAGCAGTAGATGAACGGGTTGTAGCAGGTGCTGCTCATGGCGAACCAGTGGAAGGCGAAGTAGAGAGCGTTGCTGCTGTGGATGGCCCTGCAGGAGATGAGCACCACGTAGCAGTTGAGGGGGAACCAGCACACTGCGAACACCACCACCACCACCATCAGCATCTTCAGTGTCATCTTCTTCTTCCGTTGGTGGGCATAGTATTGCTCCATGGTGAGGTCCCCGATGGCGTTCCTCAGCCAGAGCTTCTTGGCCACGATGGTGTATGTGATGGAGATGACAAGCAAGGGCAGGACGTACAAGAGGACAAAAGTAGTCAAGTCCAAATACTTCCAGAAAAGATCAGCAGGAGGAGGGAAGCTGGGGAGGCAGACCATTCGTATTGTTCTGTTCCTGAAGATCAAAGAGAGAAAGAACTGTCAATGCCACCAACAGATGCACGCAGCACCTAGAGGACAAGCATCTCAGACATTCTTACAAGTTCCAGTAAAGACACAGACAGCAGAAGCCGTTCAGTAGCGTGGAGAAGTGCCACATGCAATGGAATATTTTGCTTATGTTTAACCTTTGGCCCCAGTGAAGATATTTTAAATACACCCCCAGGAAAAGAAAAAAAAAAATCCACAGTGACATGTCTCTAATGATGAAAAGCACCTCTCTTCTGTACTTACCTCAAATTCCAGGGCTGATCTCTGAGCCAAAATCAACTAACAAACAAGCCTGAAAGCAATTCCACTGATTTTCATTGTCCTTTCATGAGAAACACATCACATACTCAAAGAGAAGGGAGACTTCTCAGTTACATCACACTTTCTTTTTTTAATAACACAGAGGGAAAGATGTGCGCCTTTGAATCTGTGGGGCTTTGGTTAGGCTGCATATGTCATATAAAAAACCAAACCAAACAAAAAACCCGCCCCGTCAATGTCTTACCCGATATAAAATCTTGTCAAAGTCTGATAAATGGCATGAGGCAGTGAGAAGCAGCTGGCCATCACCCAGATGATGATGATGCAAATCCCTCCTTTCACCATGGACATGCGCGGCTTCAGAGGGTGCATGACAACCTGCAGAGAACAACCCGTCCTGAGGATTTACAACGCGCTCGGTGTCACCCGTCAGCTCGGCTGGGGCTGGGTGTCTGTTGAGCCACATGCACCACGGGTGATTACATTAGCCAGTGAAACAGTAATTGAAAACAGGCCTATCATGTCATCCAAATGATCCCTTGGCTGATGAAGCCTTCGGTATTTTATGCATGTCTTTTGTAGTCTCATTATAAATATCTACTTAATCAAGCTTCTGGAACTCGCCTGGAGCACCCGTCTGCTCTGGTACCTCTCGGGACCAGCAGTACTTTTAAAGACAAGTGTTGATTTCTTTTTGCACAGTGACATCTCCTTACTTCTGTTTTTACCTCCTTGGGCCATACTAGCTAATACCAGTCCTGCGGAATCTATTCCATTCAATTTAAAGGCAGGAATTGTGTTTGTTCTTAATTAAACAAACACTTCTTGATATCTAGCCATGCCTTGAAATTAACCCAGAATCTGCTGATTAAAATGAATTGTTATCAAAATACTTTGCTTTCATAAATCGCTATGTTGCACATAGAATGGGCAGGCTACCAACCTTTTTGGGGGGGCAGGGGGTGGAAATAAGACAGAAATGGGTGATCTATAGTCCGACAGTCACTGTAATTTTCTAACACCAGATGGAGCACACCCCAGATGATCAGAATGGATTCCATTATTGTTTTGAACTTCATATATCATGTCATTTATCACATGAAATTGCTTTTCAGTAATGACCATTTATGTGACTGCAGCACTGCAAGAAAAACACGCGGTCTGCCTGAGAGCACACAGCGCAGGAGCTGCTGCCAGCACATGGCGTTTATCAGCTTGAGCAAAAATTACAAACTGAATTCACTTCAGTGAAACACTTCGGTTTGCACTCATTGCTTGACCTGTAAGGTTTTCCTGGTTGCTATTCGCCAAAAAAAGTGTTGGCAAAAAAGGCAAAAACCTATGTACTTAGCTCCTTATTTTCTAGCACGTGTGGGGTGATGTCCATCGTGTACCTGATGCCGATCCAGAGCGATAGCAGCGAGGGTCAGCACAGACACATGAACGGAGCAGTACTGGACAAACCGGCTTATGTGACACATCAGCTTTCCAAAAACCCAGGTGCTGCTCACAAACCGCACCTGAAGAACAGACAGAACGGGATTAACACTGTGTGTGTTATCTGAAGGGTAGTGAACAGGGCTTTCCAGGAGCATGGTAAGGAATAAATGCTTTAATATAGTTTCCTTATGCTTTGTAGGCGCATTATACTCAGTTTTTCTAGGGAAGTAGTGACTACACAAGAAGCTCTGAAACGGAGGTGATATTTACTAAACTGGGCAAACAAATCCACTTGAGTGGTGCTCCATGTGTGAGTTTGTGTGGGCATGTGTACATGTAAAATGGAAAATGCAAATAAATCTTAGCTCAGTTTCTCGATGAGGCTCTACAGGGAAAAACAGCAGTTTGCCTCTTTAAAAATAGTGGCACGTTTGAATTTGTGGATGCTGAAAGTTGCATGGGTTCAAAACCTAGTGAGACAAGTTAATGGAAGAAGAAATCATTGAGGACACCGAAATTGTGAGGTGACACCTCTGAGCACCGGGCTGCCTGTCCGCGGAGCATCCCAGTGGAGCACCCCCGTGCCCGTGGCCCCAGGCTCCGCAGCCACCAGCCGCGCTCAGGAAACGGGACGGAGCTGGCGGCAGCATCGCACGCGGATCTTCTCATGTCACATCGGGTGAGACACACCAGCAGCAATTTCAGAGGTGACAATTCAGCTACACTAACGGAGAGGAACATTTTACCCTCCAGCTGACAAAGCGACTCACGCACACGAGCTGGGCTGCCCCGCGTCCATCCCAGCTCCGCAGGGACCGGAGCTGCTGCCCCCTGAAACCAGCGGCTCGGGGGGGCAGGAGCACGGAGCCCCCAACCCGGCTTTTCACGTGGGCTCCCCTGGAGCTGCTGCTGATGTGGCTTTTCTGCAGAGGAGATTATTCCACGTAGCAGTTGTTCTCTCACTCCCTTCTTATTCCTGACTGTGCAATGTTTATTTCAAATTAATGTAACTCATTCTGGAAGCAGATTAAGCTAATTGGAAATAAAGCACATTTACTATAAAACATCTGTCCACACAGAAAATTAGTCAAGACTACCTAATTTGTTTTCAATTTATCTAATTAATTTCTCGATAGAGACAAGTCCAGTAGTAATGACTGTCAATGAAACTGCAGCAATGTGCTGTTCTTTGAAGTTGATGTCAAGCCCTTTCCTGAGAGGGATTACAGTTATTTAATTAGTAGTGCCTGAGGAGTGACTTGCCGTGCAGACACACAAGAGGGCACTCTCCTCTCCCTGGACACATCACTGGATGCAACCCCTGTCAGAGCAAGGCAGAAAAATCCCACCAAAGAAACACCATCCATTTCAGAAAAGGTAAATTCGAACCGGTAATTCAGGAACAGCTTTTGGAAGGCAGAAGAACACTGTGGACAGTGCGCGACTGCGGCTCACCCAGGGGGCCCAGGGAGAGGGGGGAGCCAAAAAGAAACTCTGCACATCAGCCTGTTCCTGGCCCGTTCCATACAGACGTACACGGCTCTGACAGACACACGGACACGGCGACACACGGACACGGCGACACACGGACACGGCGACACACGGACACGGCGACACACGGACACGGCGACACACGGACACGGCGGGTGCTCACCAGCGTGAAGGGGGTGTTCAGGATCGTGATCATCACGTCTGCCACGGCCAGGTTGACGATGAAGAGGCTGGTGGCCGAGTGCATCCTCTTGTTCTTGATCACCACGTGGCACACCAGCGTGTTGCCGAAGAGCGAGATGCAGATGATGATGGAATAGGCCACGATCAGCAGCGCCTGCACCGTCCGGCTCTGCGACTCGCCCTCGTACCTGGTCCCGCTGCCAAAGTCCCCCAGGTCCTCCAGGTCCAAGTCGCTGTGGAAGAAGGACTGGTTAGGGAAACTGTACAGAGCAGAGAAGAAGTTAGTGGTGTTGTGGTTCTTCGGTCTCCAGAAGGGCTTGGAGATGTAGTGCAGAGGGAACCACGTGTGCCTGCTCATGGCTCAGCAGGCTGTGTCCCCCCTGCCCTCCTCCCGGCAGCTCAGGTGCTGGAGCCAGTGCTCGCAGTACAGAATACACACGCTTGCGTTTTAAAAATCTGCCCCATGGCTGCAAACTACAGAAGAGAGTTGACAAACGGGACCTTCTTCCTGTGCCGATTCCACGTGAGCTTTGCTCCAGGGGCTCCCTGCTCTTTCAGCCCCACGTGTCCCACATACAGAAGCTGATGCAGAAGCTGATTCAGATGCTGAAATGTCAGAGATCCCCAAACACTTTCTCTCTGCACCTAGGAAGAAATCCTAGAGAATATTTCCCTTTGGGCACTGTTCTGCTTCTCTTCCACAACTTCTCCTTGGAAATCTGTTTCATTGGTTTTCCATATAATCCTTCATCTGTCAGGTGTCTATTTCCCAAGAATTTTCAGAGCTTGTCAGAGTCAAAAAAGCAAGGGCTGCCTTTCCCTTTTCTTTCCATCCTCAAAGTGTCTGTGAGCTATAGACTGAAGCAGCTTTGCTGGGAGGCTGAGCCGTCCCTGCTTTCCCTGTGATATATGCAGCCTGCCAGATGACACACCGCATAGGAAATAGCCAATAGTGTATCTCTTCCCAGTTTATCCTGAGGTGCATTGCAACCCCACACAGACGATGTGTCTGACATGTGCAGATCTAGCAGGGCAGCAAAATACAAAGTGGATGTGCCCTGATCTTCCCCCTCTCCTCTCCCCTCCTGGTCCTCAGCACAACAGCCATGGGGGCGAAGCATCTTTCCTGATTTGCAGCATCTTTCTTTCTCTCCCTTCCAGAGTTTCAGCAGACAGAGAACATCCAAGGATTTCTGCCTCCAGAGAGCTTTGTGCCTGGCACTGTCCCCTCCTCACTCTCCTGTGGCATGGAGGACAGCGTAAAAAGTGAAACACAACCTGAAAATGAGAGAAGTTTCAGGGTGCTGCTGGGTGTCAGGGACACCCGTGCCACAGCTTGGCCCGGTGTGCACTGAGCTGGGGGAAAGAGCAGGAGCAAAGAGCAGCAACATGGTGGAAATCCCTTCTCTTCTCTTCCCCTCCCCTGCAGACACCGTCCTTTGCGGAGCAGCCTCCGGAGCTCAGGGCAAGAGCGTGTCTGTGCCGTCCCGCGGCGAGCCCCGTGCCGGGGAGGGGTCCAGCAGCACCGGGCAGCGAACGGGCAGCTTTGCATACGGGCCTGGAGACACAAGTCAGCAACTTCTCATTTTTGATGGACTTGGCATCTCAGCATTCGTTTGGCAACAGAGAACATCTTTTGCCATAAGCGTGTCTGCCTGCAGAGACGTCACCAGGCCCTGCGCCCTCCTCGGCATCCCCAGACCCCGCGCAGGGCTGAGCCGGGCACAGACTGGCAAGCAGACATTCTGTCTTTTTCTTCCTAGTTTCTGTTGTGTAAGGATACTGATCAACTCTGGATTTTACGTGGAGGACAGGAAGTCACAAATGCATCACGTACAACCGTAAAGGTGGCAGTTGTGGCACGTGCGAGATCAGCAGCAGGGCTCCTGCTGCCACAGGAGGAACGGCAGCATTTCCCTGCGCACCTCCTGGAGACGCAGGCTGCCACAAACCACAGCCGATGGCTCGGCGGTGACCGTGGCCGTGTGGGCGGCCAGGGCAGGGGCCGTCCGACACGCCGGTGCACCACCAGCTCCTCACGGTGCGTTTCACATGCTCCCCTGCCTGTGCTCCCCCCGTTTCTCCATCGAGTGTTAGAAGGACAACTTGGCAGAACGGCGTTTAGATGCAGAAACGTGTCCGCTGTGCAACGTGCCGTGTGCCAAAGCCGCACGTTCTCACGCTACAGGTTTCCCTGCAGAACTGATTTGCTCTGTCAAAGGGTCAAACACTTCAGCAATCACATGCTGGTTTGCTGCAGTTGTTATCCACTTACAAACATTCTGAGCTGCCTCCGGCAGACCCAGTGCTCATCGTGCACCATAACATTTGTGCTGCCTCCTCTAAGGCAAACACAGACAGCAAGGGAGAAATGTACTTTTTCCAAACATATCCGTTTGAATTGCACAGAGTCAGACTTTGTTTCAATAGAAAATTTTTGGCTTTCTCACTTTGACATTACTCGAGTACAAAATTTTTGGAACTTCATTTTCATGAGATTATTTAGCATTTACATTTTTGGTGCTTTTTGTGTCAAAAAGAAATGTCAAATTGCTGAAATTTCAGTTGAGGCGAAGATTCATTTTCACTCCGCTGCCTTCAGTGCGACCCAGGCATGACATGAGATGTTCATATGCAGGGACGGTCCATTGATATCAGCCTGGGACTCAAAGACTGGGTGTCTGCCAAACTGCGAAGAATTCTTTTCGACAGTTGAGCCGTTTGGGCCTCCAGCTCTGAGGGAGCTCACAGGAGGCAAAGCCCTGTGCCTCTCCCAGCAGCCTGGGATTCTTGAGCAGGAGAAGCCAAACCCCAGCTCAGCACACAAGTGCACAAACTCCTTCCTGAAATCCTTACACCCATTTACTCCCTCCAGGATACCCAGCAGATCGCTCAGGAAAAAGACCCAAGGAGGGAACTTCTTGCAGAACATCCTTATCCTGGAGCTCACACCGAGTCACTGCAATCCCGCTGCAAAACTTTCTTCCCAGCTGGTAGGGCTGACAGAGAGATGGATGAATTTCTTTGCACTGCCTTTAGATGCATGTGAAATAGCAAGTTCTGTCTATTGCCAGGCTTGTCAATGGTTTTAGATGGGGAAGAGTCCATCATTAAGAGAAGACATTATACAGAACAAGCTCTGAAGGCAAACCCTATTCCAGCTAATTATCTTGAACTGAAATGGGGTTCTGCTTCTGCAAAAAGTGAGCCAAGCAGAGCTGGGTGTTATGTCCTCACTTGCACTGGGCTGAACATCCTCAGGCTGAGCTCCCAGGAATGATAAAACGCTCCTTTCGTATTCATTTGCATCTGCTCTCCCACCAGGTTTTGCCTCCACATTACTGAGAATCACAATGCACAGAACTCTAAATGCTCCTAATTGTGCCTGAGGGCCAATTTCAGCCCGCAGATCCTGTATGGCACTCGGAGAGATCACCCTTCTCCCTGCATCCCAGGCAGAGAGTGATGGCAGCTCTGCTGGGAGCAGGGCAGGTGCTGGCACCGGGCTGGGCAGCCCTGCACCCCCTGCATCCCTGCACCCCCCTGCATCCCTGCACCCCCCTGTACTCCCTGTGCCCCCCTGTACTCCCTGCATCCCTGCACCCCGTGCCCCCCACCCCCTGCATCCCTGCACCCCCTGCATCCCTGCACCCCCTGCATCCCCCACCTCCTGCATCCCTGCACCCCCTGCATCCCTGCACCCCCTGTGCCCCCCACCCCCTGCACCCCCCTGTACTCCCCACCCCCTGCATCGTCCCTGCCGGCACCCGCAGCAGCTCCTACCCACAAACTGCTGCAGAGAAGCAGCATCAGGAAACAGAGACAAATGAATTGCGTAATGAGAAAATGCTCAGCCTTGAACAGGGGAGTGCAGCACAGCCTACTTAGTCATGCCCAAGGAAACCTCACTAATTACTTTCAGGTCCTCTTTGAAGCGCTGTGCTTTCTTTTCAGTGCAATGGATTGCCCCAAGGTAAACAGACACTGTACAGTCTGTCCTTTTTTTTTTTTGGTTCCACAGAGAAAAAAATTCCCCTTTGTGGGGAAAAATGTGAAAGGAAGGTGCTAGGTACAGACTGTCTATCTGCCAAGGTACTCGATTAAATCTCCCTGAAATAGTACTTGAGCTTTTATTCTCCCAGCTTTCCTGGGAGGTAGCGAGATACAATTCCCATTTTGCAGACAAACAGGCAAGGCAACCGAGACAACCTGTGTGGGATTACCCAGGACACTGACACTTGAGTTAGGAGCTGAAAAATCACTTCTTTGGATACGCTGGACCAGACTTCCCATAGCAAAGACTGGCTTATAAGCACCCTGTAAACTACCCACAGCAGGTGGTAAGGAACTACTCGACCTTGTGATCCAAATGCTCTATTATGAACGAGATTTTGCAAACATAAAGGAGCCACACACAGCATCCTGTGTTTATCCTGAAACACCAAGATATCCAGCTCTGTACTGTACTCCATGTACAAGTTATCACATGTTATCGCCAAATAAGCACTTCTGCGCTGGATCTGCAGCACCATTTCAGAGAGGGGACTCAGTTCTGAGAGAGCCCCTTTGGCCCCTTTCCGAGAGAGCAATCTTGGTTTGTGTCCCCTGGCGCCAGAGGGACAACTTCCCAAACCAGGAGCGGGAGTCAGCTCCGGCTGAGTGCCGTTATAAAGCTGGGTACAAATGTACCTGGCAGGTTTTCCGTGACTTCTCGAACGTATTTGCAATTATTTCTAACTCAGTGAGCCAGACACACACCAGAGATCAGCTGGAGCACACACAGATCATCCACAGCAAAATGCTCAAGTGGTTACAGACACATCGTTCTAAGCAGTGGGAAAGTATAAAATTATATTCTAAAATTTCGTGTTATTTCCTATTTCCTGTGACTATCAAATGGCTGTAAAGTAAAACCAGGGTAAAGTAACCAAGAGACAGGCTGTCAGTTCAGGATATGGAATCTGACTTATGCTAACCCTGAAGATTCGCTCTTGACAAGGAAGATGTGACCGATACAGACAAGATGCAGGGAGGAGGCAATCGTGGGCGACGCGGCACTGCTGATCACGGTCCCTCAGGAGGTGGAAACCAGCACTGCCAGGTTCAGGTAATGTTGCGGGTTTTTCCCTTTGCAGAGGATTCAATACCAGGAGAAAAAGCCAGACGGGCGGTTCTGCAGCCAAGTCCCGTTGGCAGAGGTGGGCGAGTTGCTGGGGAAGCTTCTGTCACACCTTTTTTCCCTGAGTTTGGAGAAAACTCCTCTGGGAGGATGGGAAGATGCAGTAGACTAAAAACAGCTCTGAAGCTTCTGAAGAATAATCCCCTCTATAGAGGAAAAAAACCAAAAACAAACAAACAAACCAAAACAAAACAAAAAAACAAAAAAAAAAGGAAAAAGAAAAAACCAAACCAAACCACAACAACAAAAACCCCCAACCAACCAAACCAAAACAAACCTAGTCTGATTTTACCAACAGCTACAAATGTTCAAATGGGAACAGAGAGCCTGGTTCCTTTAATAAAGGATGCAGAAGAAAAAAAAATATATATTTGAACAGAAAAGTGAAGTAAGAAGCCTTGAAATGCTTCTGAGGACTCCCTGGAGGCAGGGATGGCATGAGCCTTGAAACACACTGTTGCAAAACTCACACATGAACAACAGTTCTCTTCTCCAGAAAGCGACTGGAGAGGAGGTGATGCTCTGCAGGTTATGTTTGTGTTCTGAAAATGCTATTTTTTTCACTGAAAATCTGAATGAAAGCCAGGACATCAATGTAATCCATGCCAATCTGAACTTTTAGCTATGGACAATAAATTTTACCCCATTCAGTTAATTCCGGGGCAGGAACGCGGCTGCCAGGGAGGGAAGTGGCCCAGGAGCAACAGCCAGACGTGGAAACGGCCTCGCCCCGGTGCGTGTCCCACAGCTCGCCCCGAGGTGACAGAGGTGACACCCCTCACCTTCACCCCGGCACTCACCCGCTCCCCAGCCTTCCCCATCTCCCAGCCCAGGCGTCTCCCCCTGGGGATTCTTTTGTCCTTATAACATTCACAGGCTCTTTCAGAGGCTCTTACTCATTCTGGGATTTTTTTGTTCTTTTTTGACATTTCTTCCAATGTCTCTGTGTTTCAGGGACCAAGTTTCCGAAACACTGATGACTATTCCAGCTTGGGCTAGTTTGCATTCATATCGTGAAGAACAACACTTCTTGCATTCAGTTCCTTCTCTCTTTTCAACTGCACCTCATTCAGCTCTGCTGCAAGAAAAGCAGAATTACCCACTGCTTTATTTTCTCTTCTTAACACGATTGCCACATCCCCAGCTGCAATCACTAAAATTTCCTGGCTTTCAATTAAAAAAAAAAAAAAAAATATATATATATAGAGTACATCTCCTATTTCCTTTAAGAGCTCGATGACCAATGCAGCGCCACGTCTCTTTCCAGCCCCGGGACAGGGCACCATGCGCCCAGCAGCACCCTCACCTTGCACAGTGCTGGGGGTGGAGGGGCAGAGGCTTTTAGGGGCTTTTGGCCATTTCCCAGCTACATTTCCTCACCTTTCACTCTGTGCCCAGGCATCTCTTTATGGAGATGTAAACCAGTTCCAGGAATCCAAATAAGACCCACGACTTCACTTCTGCACCTGATCAAAGGCTCATGGTTTTTAACAACCCATTTCTCACACCAATCCCTTTCAGATGCAGCCCAACCATAGCCACATCAACTGCACAACAAAAAGAGGTTACTATGGTGCAAGAATGAGCTGAAAGCTCCCAAAATTGCTGTTAGGTACAATTACACAGCTGCTACTTTCTGTCTCCAGTATCCCAGCTTTCCTCCCTGCCTCCGAGAGCTGCTGTCTCTCTCCTCACTGGGGGAAAACCAGGGGGTTGCATTAGCAGTTAGCTCAGAGAACCTGGGAGTTAGGAAAAGCTAAAATGCAGAGCTTGAAACACATGTACTTGTTTTCTCCTTCCACCACCCAGTGCGGTCAGTGGGCTGTAGACACCAGAGTTCTTTCAAGGATCGGGGCTCACCTGGCCCGTCCCGCAGCACAGGGAGCCCGAGCGCGGACCCGTGTCCTGACACCCCAGCATCCCCCAGGCTCTGCCTCCGCCTGCCTCCAACCTCCCCAGTCAGTCACTTTCCCCTTTAAAACCTTTCTTGAAACTTTGCTAATTCCAAGTAACGGGTGTTTTAAAGTTCTGGACAATCCTGTAAATTATCAGCAGAGTAGAAAGAATTCAGACTTGTTTTTCTCCCCAGCGCACAAATATTCAAGAAAGGTAACTTGGAAGTGAGTGAAAGAATACCAGTAAACACCTGTGCTTATCTATTTCTCTGCAACATCATCTACAAGAGCACAAAAAGAAAAAAAAAATGCAAAGAGGCTCCCTGCTGCCTCATCCAGCTGAAATAAATACAGGATGAGAAGAACATTTTAATACCATGTTGCTTATGAATCAGGAAGAAGACAGCTCAGCAAGACCCATTAGCAAGTTCTGAACTGCTCGCTGTCCTGGAAGTAACTAATGTAATAATAAAGTCAAATCTTCTAAAAGATGAAGCCATTCTTTTTCTTTATTGGGCTGTGTTAAAAGACTAAGGATTGCGTCACTGAAGCAGCAGCCCTTTGTTGCAGGGATGCTTGTGTTAGGGAAAGAAAAAAAGAGACTGACTCAAACTATCCTAAAGGTTTTGCTTTAGAATGCAGTCTGACGAGATCTCATATGCCTCCAGAAAGCATTTTTTAAGATAGCATCATTCATTTCTTTAATACTGATGAATTTTAAACAAGAATGATGCCACTGAGGTCCAGTTATCATCATCATAACCAATTTCCTATAAAAAATACAATTGCATCTAGGAATTTGAGACTCTCAGCTTGGAGGAAATGCTTGAAAGGAGGAAACTGCAAAAGAGAAAAAAAATGAACTTTGAGATTGTATTACCTCTTTCCTAACAGTCAGAATTTGAAAAGAAATACAAAAATCTATGGGAGAGCTCCTGCGTGGGAGGTTTCCAATACAGACTACAACATCCCACATTTTTCCTTTCTACTGCTGGTTACATTTATTAACAACTTCTCTTCAGGTTGTACAGACTCAGGCATTAGACCAACACAGACAGTTTCTTTGAGGGTTTATATTTCCCTTGTTCATCAACAGGTCATGAGCAATGGCAGCTGTCCTGAAGCCAGTGAGGACTGGGGGGGATTTGGGGGAGTCAAATAATCTAAGTTGGAGATGTTCCTCCACATTCACTTCTTAGTTACTTGACTCCTTACAGTTTAACTTGGCAGGTCTGCAGTGACTTTGGAGCTGATACACGAGGGGAGCAAGAGCAGAGCTGGCCCAAGTCACCCGCCACTCACCTTCCAGAGAAGCTCCCACGCTCCAGGGCTCTTCAGGCTCACGGAAGAGAAGAATTGATTTTCAAGCAGGCAGGAACCATGTGATTTTACCCCAAAAGAGCTCTCCTGCAGCCTGGGCACTTGAGGAACTGCTTGCCATCAAGCAAGGCTTCTTTTATAAATTGCCAGTTAATTATTCATCTCCACAAAGCAAGCACCTGGGACTCTGCTTAATGTCCTAGGCCAGGAACAGCTGTGGCTGCCTTGGCGATGGGTAAATGGCAGTCCTGGTGACAAAAGTTGGGTTTTGCAAAGCACAGGCTCTGCCCTCAGCCTTGGAGTGGCTCGTGGGATGGGCCAGGGCTCCAGGGCTCCGGCACAGCCGGTGCCACCGCAGCGCCGGGTTTGGGTGCTCCGAGGATCCTGCACCCAGGAGATGGGGACCAGGAGGAGCAGGGTCGCTGCGGGAGGGTGATTTAGGTACTTGCTGTCCTGTGCTGCTTCCCCCAGCTCAGCTGAGCTGAACACATTCTCTGGAAGCACAAGGCTAGTTTAAATGGTACCGCACCAGCTTGGAAGGTGCTGACCAAAGACTAAGCCAAAATACAGAGATGCACCTAATGTCACAAAAGGACCTTAGAGGTGAGAAATGTTATTCCTGTCTTTAGCTCTAATCCTGATCCCTTTGAAATGAATGGCATTCTTATCATCTGTGTTTTCCTAAAATTTTCCAGAATTCAGCCCCTTTGAAACACCAAAAATAATAATCTGGTTGGGAACAGGATGTCTCATTTCATATGCTCAAAACAACAGCACCTCTAACGCTGGCCAAAAAAGGTTTTATGCGGCTGGCCACCAGGATGTATCTGATTTGCACATAAATCTTACCTCCAGAAGGTATTATGAATTTTTAATTATAGACAATCTGAAGCAAAGTAGCCCTGGGTTACATCCAAACTTCTCCCAGGCTGGGCAGAGAGTTCTGCCCCTGGCAGTTTTTTAAAGCTCTTCAGCCAAGGATAATGCTGAAACAGCCTTGAGAGTCTTGAGTGGCAGCGGCTATTAGTGCAAAGTTGTTGTTATTATCAGCAACAGCTTCTTAAGTTGCTGAACCTCAGATGCTAGTACAGAGTGTCTCTATAATTAAATATCGGCTCTTTCTGAGTCATATTGGAACATGTGCTGTGAGTCAACCTGAGGCAAAACAACGCGCCCTGCAAACAAAGGATGCCTTTTCACCCGGGAGCTGCGGCTGTGCCTCGACGTGTACCGGGCAGCGCAAACGCTGAGCAGCCAGGGTTGCTGGACAGTAAAGCAGCAATAATCAAAATATTCAAGAACATTGAAAAGATTCCCATGTGTGTGGGGGAAAAAAAATGTCAAATAAAGTATTTTTGTATAAGCACTTGGCTAAGGATTTTCTAATTTGTTTTAGTGCCTTTTTTCTATGGAAAAAGCAGGCCAAGTGAAGACAACACCAGCCCTGAATTTCTGGTCTCCATTTTGGCCAGTCTGTTACTAATTAGTACCTCAGGCAATAATGATTTTTTTTTCTCTGTTTTCTATGCAGCCAGCTTCTCGGAGCTGAACCGCAGGACTCGGGAGGTGCGCTGATGTCTGAGCTCAGTGCTCTGACAGCAACGAAAACCGCGTCCGGGGTGCTAGTGAGGAACACCAGCACAAACCAGGGGTTGTGACAGCGTGCCGGGGAGGGCTGGAGAGGGTCAGCCGGGGCTGAGGTGACCTGCCACCACGAGCAGAGTGACACAAAGGAGGGGAACGCTCGGGATCGGCAGGCGGTGGCTCTGGGGCAGTTGGGAGTGAGGATCCTCAGGGGTTTGTGTCTGGGGCTGTGCCAGAGCGCGGGGGCTGCTCTGGTCGGGGGGCTCTGCCTGGCAGAGCTGTGACGTGGACCAGAGTCCTCTGTGACAGACGGGCAGCTGTCCCTAGGCATCGTTGGAAGGGCTAGCGATGACTTTTTAAGTGTTATGCTCTCCGGCTGAATGTCTGGAGTGAGCTGCAATCTGCTTTTCCCTTCTGGCTGCTTGAGTGAAATAATGGATATGACATTAATATGCTTACAAAACAAACATCTGTGTTAAAAGAAAGCTGACCGGTCTAGAAAGTGAGGGCTTTTATGTGACAGTGCTCAGAGAAGGGTGAGGATTTCCTCCATGCTGTTCCAGCTCGGATGTTCTCAGCTCTGGGGGTTTTCCGGGACGTCGGTCACAAGGGGCAGCGCTCGTGTCTGGGGCTGCTGCGACCGCGTGGAGGGGATGCTGCAGAAACCCAGGGCTGGTGTGGATATTGACAGTTCTTCTGTTCTTTAAAGCACGCTAGAAATGAGAAACACTTCATTGTAAACAACAAATGAATACTCTCCAGGCTCATTTGGCATGGGGATCTTTCCCTCCAACCCTGCCTTCCTGCAGCTCAGCTGCCAACTCACCAACGCACGACTGTGTCAAATAACTTGCACTTGCCTGTACGAGACATCTCTGCGTGCCTTGATTTTTATTTAAATACTAGAGAAGGTAGAAAATACATGTAGGAAGGAGGTAAAACAGCAGTCTGTGAGGCTGTGGGATATGTCATAAGGTTTACATCTCATCTAAGCTGTGTTTTTGCTTCTCAAGTGCTCTTTGTCAAGATACTGCTATCCGTCATGACATGGGGAATCAGAGCGTGGGTTTCACTCTGTGCCGCAAGAAACACGTCAGGGAATTCAGCAATCTCCCTTATCTCTGCCTGGAGCCCAGAAATGGGATAAAACAGTTTTTCTAGAGCACACTCCTCAATACTTTAGTTAATGTGATGCTAAATTTTACCTTGTTCCTTGATAACTAGAAACAAAACACACATTTGTAAACTGATGGTGTGTTTTGAGCAGCTGCAAAACTCTGTAAGTTCTCTCTCAAAACATGACCTTACCTAAGCAGCAGCAATCTGCTCTGAATAAGTGTAAGGAGCCCACCCCGCCAGACCGAGGAGGCTCCTCAGGTGTGGGTCAAACACCACGACTCCTGCCCGAGCCACCGCTGGGGCCCAGTCCCTTGCTGGAGTCTTTACGTTTGGAAGTGGAATCCTTGGCTTTCTGCACACACGGCTTGTTAGAAGTTTTGGGTACTTGCATCTGGTAGCTCAGCACATCTTGCCAGCAGGCAATGGAGCAGGTCAGCACAGGGTCTCCCGTGGGGAGCCCACGGCTGTTTTGGGCAAGTTGCGTCTGGGTAGTCTTCAGCTTTAGCATTAGGATTGTTTTTCATGTAATTCCAACTCCATGGTTACCTTTTAGGTAGCAAGTACTTTGTGCATGGCAGTCTTACTGTCGAGCAGCATGAAGTCTCAGCCACTGCCAGACCCTGGGGTCCGTGCGGTGCTCATTAGAACGTGAGCTTTGCAATCAGCCCAATTACACAGCGACCCAGCGCCTGGGCTGAGCCTGCAGGGACCCTCACAACCCATCGCTGTTTCAACTTCCAGAGACTTCTTACCAGCAAGGGAAGCTCATAGCTCTCGGTTGTTATACAGCTCTTAGCAAAAGGATTATTTTTGACATGCGCATTTGCAGTCACCCTTGGGCTGAAACGGCTGAGAACAAACTGCAGGTTGCCAGCTTGTCTGAGTGTGTATAAATGACGCTGGTTTCTGCATGCAGTGCAAGTAATCTGAAAGCAAGTGCCAGAATAAGTTCATACAGCTTCCAGGTGAGCTGATGAACCCTCACTGTGTTTGCAAAGCAGGGAGGAACATGTGAGAAAAATGCCTGATTTTCCACACTGTATTGTGGAACAGAGATAAAAAATGAATGAGTGACTGAACCCAGGGCTTCATCAATCCCATCTAATTTAAAACTTTCAGTTTAAGTGATGGCTAGATAAGGTCCGAGAGCTTAGTCATCAAGAGGCGACAAATTGTCTCCTTTACAGCCATGCGAGAGAATCCCTCTGAGCGATGGTTTCAGAGCTGTTCGAGGAGCCAGTCCCGCAGGCAGACAGTGGCTCTTTGTACAGAATTTACAGAGCCACGGTGACAACACCCAGATGGCTCACCACATGTGGGGCTCCACAGGCTGGCGATTAACCACCAGGTGACCCTGGCTGGTTCTTCCAGCCTCATTCATGAAACATCTCATGGCTGAGGATCACTAAGGGCTGCGGAGAAGAAAACCAGAGCCACGAGCTGCTGTGACACGAGGCTGGGAGCCACAGCTGCAGGACAGGGAGGGGACGGGGCAGCCACCACGTTCAGGTGACAGTGCTCAGGTGACAGTGCTCAGGTGACAGCTCCACTTCAGAGGCTGCCCTGGGTTTGTGCCAGTGGCTGCAGAAAGGGACGAACTCCAAATCAAGTCCCTGTAGGCTCCAGTCCCAGCCTAACTGGTTTACTGCCTCTCCGACCTTGCGCAAGTCAGGTTCCTTAAGTAATTGTCAGGTATGGAAACAGACAACTGTATTTTTCCTGCCTTGCAGTTTATGTAGATGGCTAGCATAGTTTATAATAGATACGCTTACTCTCTAAGTTTCAGATGGCAGGAGGGATTGGGTAAATCTCCTAAAATACGAAAAATAAGAGAGTGGGAAGAACTTCTGTCAAGAATTTATCCATATCTATTTTTTTTGTAGTTTCAGTTTCGGTCATACCTTGTAAAAATCA
The DNA here is from genome assembly GCF_036013445.1 of Caloenas nicobarica. Taxonomy (NCBI): domain Eukaryota; kingdom Metazoa; phylum Chordata; class Aves; order Columbiformes; family Columbidae; genus Caloenas; species Caloenas nicobarica. Next base: position 22,640,193 of record NC_088256.1, read on the forward strand.
AATGAAACATTCCAGTGACATCAAAATGTCTTTGTAAACAGACAGGATAATTTCCATTTTCCGTTGTGAACATCTTTTGAAAGACAGTTCACAGTTTTGACATAAATCTCCCTCACGTTTTTCGAAATCAGAGCTGGAATGCCTGATTCGGTTTTATTGAAGCAAAACCTTTCAGTCAGGAAATGCACGTTGGCTTTTTCTTGTAAAACAAAAAGAGAGTACAACTGAAAAGCACGACATGCCTTGAGAAATGGGAAGTGTCCCGGCTGCTCAGCCATGCCCCGAGCGGCAGGTGTACGAGCACCAGAGCTGCTGCAGGACGGGCCATTCCCCACGAGGACCCTCCTGCCTGGCACACAGCCCTTTAATTACATGTTGTGGATCAGGCCAGTGCAAAAATGTGCATGTGTCCGTAGGCATCCATAGTCCATGGATTTATAGACATGATGCTGAACATGTTGGCCAAAGTACAGGTTAAATGAAACAACAGCTCTCTCCCCAAGAATGATTTATTTTGCATTGAAAATGAAGCAGAAAGGAAGTTTTCCTGGATAACCTACTGAATTGTATATTCACAAAGCGTTAATGAAAGACGGTTGAAGAATATTTCAGCTTAATGCACTGCTAACGAGCTCCTCCAGATGAGCTGGAGCACGGCTGTGCTCCCAGTTAAATGTAATCCAGCTAACAAGCCACCTGTATTAAAGCCCACGTTGCTGTAACACTTCGAGGTTTTCCGACGTTTAACAAATTGAGAGCCTGTAAATTGGACTAGTGGCAATCCCTATGCTCAGTCCTGTTCGACAGGTTGGGTTTTAAAAGCCCACCCACACCTAACTGTGAATCCCCTGGACACTGTCCCCAGCCACGGCGAGAGCAGAGGTCTGTAAAACACCAAACGTGGTGAGAGCAGAGATCTGTTAACACCAAAACACAACGAGAGCAGAGATCTGTTAACACCAAACGTGGTGAGAGCAGAGGTCTGTAAAACACCAAACGTGGTGAGAGCAGAGATCTGTAAAACACCAAACGTAGTGAGAGCAGAGATCTGTAGAACACCAAACGTAGTGAGAGCAGAGATCTGTAGAACACCAAACGCGGTGAGAGCAGAGATCTGTAAAACACCGAACGTGGTGAGAGCAGAGATCTGTAGAACACCAAACGTAGTGAGAGCAGAGATGTGTAAAACACCAAACGTAGTGAGAGCAGAGATCTGTAAAACACCAAACGTGGTGAGAGCAGAGATCTGTAAAACACCAAACGTGGTGAGAGCAGAGATCTGTAGAACACCAAACGTAGTGAGAGCAGAGATGTGTAAAACACCAAACGTAGTGAGAGCAGAGATGTGTAAAACACCAAACGTAGTGAGAGCAGAGATCTGTAGAACACCAAACGTAGTGAGAGCAGAGATCTGCAGAACACCAAACCTGCAGAGGGAGGCTGCAGGAGGGGGCTCACAGCAGTGGCCTCTGCCACACTATGTGTTTGGCTCAGGATCTTTCTGGTTTTTGCACTGGCAGGTGGAGCCGGAACACCCTCCCTGACAGCTGAACCCCTCCCCGAGGGCCGAACCCCCTCCCCGAGGGCCAGCGCGCTGGGTCACAGCCCCAGCACAGGGAGCCCATGGACAGGCAGGGACGTGCCCGCTCCCTTGGCACCCCCAGCTTCGTCTCCTGCCCGTTCCTTTCTCACAAAGCGAGGTTTAAGAATGCAGAATGAGACCTGTCTCTCAAGAACACCAAAGGATGTGAGGTTTATCAAGAACACCTGCTGAGTATAGATCTACTTTCCCCAAAATAGGAGCAAATTAACAAAGAAATTGATTTCCAAGACAGGCTGCCTTTGAATTTTAACACCATAAATGCTAATTTCCAGTAATAGCTGTTTCACCAATCACATGCCCAGTCCTGCTGTTCTCACATTAATTTAGTCATAGACTATTCTGGCAATCGTTTCTGAGACTAACGCTTTGGCAGGTTCGGTACCTTGTGTACCCATCTTGCCTCACTCCTGTATTCCACATGGGAAAAAGCTGGAGGCTTTTATTTCTGCTCAGATCCATCCTCTGATCTTGCAGATCCCTTTGCTTTGGCAGCTACTGTGCTTGAATTCCTTTCCCCGGGCAGTATATATGCACATAGCTCCAGACCTGCAACCATTCCCATAATTTGCTATGCCAACAAAATTATAACCACTGTAAACAGTCTACATGGTGATTATATGTCATAAAGCAAGCTGCATGTTAAGCCACACATTTAATTCCGAACCAAAGACTGTATTACACCTCAAAGACATTCCAATCCTTTCACCAACAATTACCAGTGCTAGCCTTTTTATGGTGTGCCTCAGGTTAATTTGACATTAACTTTTGAGTTTCAAGGAGAGGAAAAAAAAAAAAAAAAAAAAATCAAGACAACCTTTTATACTCCCATCTGCACAGCCCTGCTTTGACTCACAGGTCTCACATTCACAGCAGGAGTGGGAGTACAAAGGAATGTCAGCTGAACGCTGCCCGGCCACGGAGCAGGGACGTGACTGCTGCCTGCGAAGTGGCGGCTGTGCCCAACGCCGAGCAAGGCGGCAGCGCTAACAAAGGGATTTTCATCTCGGCCTTGCTGCAAGCCTCCAGCTGCTGCCACAGAAATGAGTAAGAGCTCTGCAGCCTCCTGGGACAGCCTGGAAGAGTTTGGGTGGCTTTAAATAGGTGAGTGATCATGTAGGTGAGCTTCTGAAAAGTTTATTACACACAATCGGGGCCTAGGAAGGGTAATACTAGAATTGCAGACAAAAAGCATATTTCTGTCCTTCTGCCCCTAGGAGCTGAGCCATGCTAGTGGATTACCTGAGCACTTCTTTCTCAGTGTACATTATCATGACCAATTTGTCTTGAACCACCACAGAGTTTCACCTCAGCTGGTTCATCGTGCGCTGGCAGGAGAAGCGGGAGCACCCACAGGATCCACAGCCTCGGCTGCGCCCGGAGCTGCTGCCGCCCCACGTCCCGCGGAGCAGCAGAGCCCGACCTGCCGCTCGCTGGAGAAGGGATCCCTCGGGGGCCACACGTGCGTGGGGATAAGCACAGACGCTCAGGGTGCTCAAAGGTTTCCTGCCACAGCAAACACACGTTTGTTCACGGGCTCCAGCTCAGAGTCACCAGAACAGTGAAACCTCCTCCTCCTCGCACGCCCATCAGCTGGGAGAGCCAGCTTCTGATTAGAGGCCACTGTGAAGTTGCTGATAAACTGTTCTTCGTCACAGTTTGCTGCAACAGAAAGTTTTAGCAGAGTGATCTGTTTTGTCCAAAGCTCTCCCCTGAGTTTTCCCAGTCTGGGGTGGAATTGCTTTGACACCGTCCCCGCTAAACCAGCCAGTCGGCTGGGACCTCAGCAGCATCCCAGCTCCCCACGCTGGAGAGGAGACCCCTGTCACTGGTGCTGCACTTGGCCCCAAAAGTGTTAACACTGGAGGAATTTTGGCAGCCCACTGTTTAAGGAACGTGCGCGGATCTTGGGGCGCAGCCCTGGTCCCGGTGCTGTCCTGCCGCAGAGCCAGCGCTGGCACCAGCTCTGTGCCCTGGCTGTGGCTGGAGTAAATACCTTTAGAATTACTCCTTTGTCTCAGCATGGGCTTAGAACATTTTTTAATCTATTTTTTCACAAGCCAAAGAGAAAAAAAAAAGTTTCCTGCCCAGTTCTTACTTCTGATGACAGAGCTTCTAAAAATCACCCAGGACTGGGGGGGCTTGTAAACTTCTAGTTTCCAACAGCAGCTGAACCAGAGTTGACAATAAGCAAAGAGCACCCATGTTCAGAGCACTCATCAGCCCTCCAGCTCCTCACCAGGCTTAATGAAGTGTAATGAAAGGAAATTAATGAGCTCTGTCCCCACTGCCAAAGGAAAGGGCAGCTGGAAATATGCATGACCCAATATGAATTGAACATGATTAAGTATGTTATAACTATTGTTCTGAATAAAATGGTGCTGTTATACCTAAATAGCCTACAGCAGTCACTCGTAATTACAGCCATTTAGCTGGCTCTGCTTTCGTTGCCTTTGAAAGCTACCCAGAATGGATTTCTTCTACACCCTTCCCTATTTAAAACCAGGGACAGAAATATGTAAACACCAACCTGCATCCATTTAGATAATGGGGATTCGGTGGGTGAGCCAGAAGACAGATATTTTATAGGGGCCCACTTGATACCTGACATGCAGGGTGATGCCATGTGGCTGTGTGGGCATGGCTGCCATGGCAGGGTGGCTACCAGCCTGCGGAGTGGGCTACCGAGCTGCGGGGTGGCTACCAGCCTGCAGAGTGGGCTACCGAGCTGCGGGGTGGCTACCAGCCTGCGGAGTGGGCTACCGAGCTGCGGGGTGTGACGTGGGCTGCAGCCCACAGCCCGGCCCGGCCGCTGGCAGGCAGCTGTGGCCACCAGTGTGGCCACCAGAGCAGCTCCACCCACTGCAGCTGATCTGCTCCACGCTGCTGAATTCCACGCGCACTTTGGCTTTCTCCTTCTGCACTGTTGCCACATTTGCCTGGACAGGACGGCCTTTGCGCTCCCTGACTTTCTGTCCCAGTCACAACTCCAGCTCACACAGGCCTGAGCCTTCGGCTCAGCTCACAGCAGTGACGCAGCAACAGCTCAACTGTGGAGATAATGTCAATAAAATATATTCGAAAGCAAGAGAAGAAACCACACCACAGAACAGCCCAGCTGCCCCGGCGCTGCCGCACGAGGAGCCGCTGCGGCGCAGCCCTGGCGCACGGCCTGGCGGAACCGCCGTGCAGGGTCACCGGGACACGCTGCAGCTCCCGCACAGGACACAGCACCCTGACGCCAAAGCACGTGGCCCGAGGTGCCGGGAGCAGAGGATGGGTCACAGCAAGGCCGACGGCGAGGCACGGCTCTTGTCGTGGACCCTGATGGAGCTCCAGGGCACCTTGACATGCACTACCCTGAATGTCCGTCTGTCCAATTACTCATCAAAAAACAGCAATCCGAATCTAAATGTGGGGGACTACGGTGGGTCCGTGGATTCCCTGACAGAGGGCATGAAACAGAGATCAGCCTTGAAGATATTAAGGCCTACCCATGAGAAAGGTGGGAGTAAAGGAGTATCTGAGGATATTAAGGTGTACCCGTGAGAGAGAAGGGACATACCGGTGAGAGAGAAGGGAGTAGAAGAGCAACATTGATGATAGCAAAATTAGCCAATGAGATGTTACTGCTGTAACTTGTAACCAATAGTGAAGAGACATATGAATTGGTAAAACTGTATGAAAACGCACTTGTGGCAATAAATGGCATCTACTACTTTCATCCTGGAAGAACTTGGTCTATGTCATTTGTCCGTCTCAACTGCGACATCTAAATTAACGTTTTCTCTTCTGTATTATTAATTGATTCAGAAAAATGAAAAAATTACCTTCCCCTCTTCAGACTAATTATTTAAAGGCTCACAGTTCTTCGCGAGACAATTCCCAGCTCAGCTCTGGCAATGGAGCAAGACACGAATTTGGCCTAAGCTTGTCTACTGAGAAGGGCCAAGTGGAGTTGTTCTGGAGAGAAGAAAATAGGGGAAATGTCTCCACTCTTTCTCAGGGAAGAACAGTATTCTAAAAAGGACACTTTTACTCTTGTTACTCGTCTTCAGTCACTTCAAAGGGTCCTCGGATCTCTCCTGGATAGACCTTTTCTTCACGGAGTGCTGAGGAGGATATATGAAGAAGTCAGGGCTCCAGCTTTCCCTCCTCAGCTTCTAGAAGTACAGTGTATGACTCAAATGATGCCCCAAAATCTTTGCTGTGGACAATGATCCAGCCTTGCCCCAAGCACACAGTCCAAAGTTTGTACGTGGCTTTTATAGCGCCGAGTTCTTTTTAGACATCAATTTGAATCCATCGTCCAGGATGGACCTTCGATTGCGTCTCAGCCTCTTTTGTCTCTCGAGATAGATGACCACCCCCAGGAGGAAGCAGGCGACCAGGAAGAGCACCAGGCCTGCGATGGCCAGAGTGATGATTGTGGCCTCCACCTGCCCTTGAGCCAACTTGGATCCAAAAAGCCTGATCTTCTGAGACTCATCTGTATCCTCAGGTGGCAACTCTGAGAGAGAAACAAAAACACAGTTCCGATGAGAGCCGGAAATACTACAACTAAAAGTTCTGAGAAATACAAAGAGAGAACAAAAAGACCCAAAACAAGTCAAAGGAGGTCCAGTTGCTATCCATCCAATAGACCCCCATCCCCAAGGCCACATAGGAATTTGAGAATGAACAGTTCTTTCCCTAATCCACCCTGTCCCAGGACCTCAGCACATCTCACCGCTGTTCAGCCTAATCAGCTAATCACCGCTGTTCCTGCTAACGAGGGAGGTGACCTGAGGCTGCTGGGGACTCAGCGGCTGGGCTATGGAGAGAACGTGTGTCCAGAGCGGGGCTGCTGTGCGTCCCCCTGCCCCGAGCCACGCGCGGGGCTGCTGTCCTGAGCACCTGCCAGGGGACCCCGCTCGGCCCTGCCGTGGGGAGGCCCCCGGACCCTCCTGAGCAATCCTGCCTCCGGGCAGAGGCGGCAGCCTCCCGAGAAATGGGGCTGTTTGCACAGGTAGCAACTGTCCATCACGGGTCCTGCCTGGTGAGACACACAGGCTGAGGGCCGAGTACGGTATAAAACTGAATGACTTAATATTCTCACTACTGCTCTGACGCATTTCCTACTCCTCTTCTTTACACGCACTTCGAGTGAGGGAAACATTGTTGAGAAAGAAATGACTGAATTATCAGTAGAGAAAGACTAAAGAGTTGTAGGTCAATGGCTGCATTTTCAGCTGCTCTTAAATCAGCCCAGCTGGATTCACTCACAGCAGCTGAAAAATGGAGTTGTGCAGAAAGATGAAAAAAATCCAGGAAATAAATCATCACCATAAACTATTCAGACTTTTCCCAGAAAATTTTAAAGGGATCTTATCTACTACTCCCCTTGTCCCTTGTGGTGCTCAGCCAAATGTCTTCTCACGTCTGTTCTTTAAAATACCTGAAAGGCACGGGATATGCGCTCAGGCTCTTTTCTTGTGGAAGAACAGAGCAGATGTGCCTGTTTACATGCTGACTCAGTCCCTAAACCGCAGTCACTGACAGTCCAGTAAGGGAGGACAACTAATCTTAGGTGCCCCTTTGGTTTTGCTTGAAAGGGATAAGAAAAATAATCTCCTTTGCAGCACCCTCCTTTAAAACCCTTTGAACCTCTGCCAGTTTCTCAGCATGCACACTCCTTTGAAGACGAACCCACACAAAACCAGTACAACAGGACGAGGCCACTAAACCTTTTCACCTAACAAGGTCCAACAAGCCTAACAAGCCCAGCCTCCGTGTTTCTAACCAGAGCAGACGTGGAGGACACAAACCAGCCAACCTGAAACCCTCCCCATCACCCTCCGGCAGCCGCAGAGCAACTGCTGCCCAGCCCAACAGCAGCGAGCGGTGCCCGCGCTCCTCCCGCTCGTACGGATCCAAACTCCCCTTCCCCACTGGCACAGACAGCACCTCGTGGTGCCACACACACCGCACCTGTGCTGGAGTTCGCCACTGCAAGCGCTGGCTCTGAAAGGAAACAAAGAGAGGGTGAGAAAGTGCTGGGCTGCAGGTAGCAAGTCCAGAACATGGCATTTGGATGGGATCGGATCCGGAGGCGGCATGGCTCTCCAGGGATTGCAGGTTTTCTTTTCTCCTGTCAATGTTTTCCCTCCTTGCATCACACCAGGACTGTTTTTGTATTACCTGCTTCAAAAGCAGACCTGCTGCTGCACAACCCTCTACAGCCTCTGAAAGAACAGCACAAAGCCTCTGAGCGTGTGGGGGGCTGACCCTGGCCGGCAGTCACCTGCTTGCACCCCAGCGGGACTGCGGAGGGAAATCGGAAGGGCAAAAGGAAAAAAAAAAAACCTTGTGGGTTGAGATAGACACAACTTAATAAGTGAAGGGCAGCAGGGAAGGGCCAAAAAAGCCCAAGTGATGTAAAAGTACTGGTTGCCAGCAGAAAGATGCCCAGCAACAGCTACTCTGGAAAAAAAAACAACTACCAACAGAGACACAGACCCTGAAGGGTGCAAGCACTGCCCAGCGCCAGCCAAACCACGGGTGTGTTCTCAGCTCTGTTTTGGTAACAAACCTAAACCACAGCACCGCACGGGCTGCTATGAGGAACATTAACTCCATTGCAGCCAGACCCCGTACAGAGTGTCCTTCACCTCTGAGCACCTCCCAGTGTCTCCTGGTGAAATGAGAAGCCTTAGATGTGCATTTAGAGCACGGGTAGTGTTCTTAAGAATAATTACTAGCTGATGGCTGAACATTGCTTCTCATACGCAAGCTAAAATAAAACTCATAATAATAATTATGTAGGCGATACAAACCCCAGAAATCAATTTGTTAGTAATTCCAGCTGCAGGTATTACCATGTTCAAAGGGAACATCTTAAATTAACAGTACTAAAGTACTGTTAACTGCTCAGTTACCTGGCTGTTTACGGTATGTAAACAAGCTGTAAGTGTGATGCAAACACTCAGAATTTCACAGCAGTAGCAGACAGCACTGTCAGATGTTTTATGGTCACAATCAGTGACAGGTCCCTACCTAGTCTGGGCAAGACCGTGAAAAGCGTCTCCATCCCAGCGTGGATGTGGTCAGACACGTGGCAGTGGAGCAGCCACGTCCCGGGGTTCCCAACCAGCATCTCCACCATCTCAAAGGTCCCAGGGAACAGATCCACAACATCTGCTCGGTAGCTTTTGCCGTTCTGTCAAGGAGAAAGGAGAATGTTAGTGTGCAGCGCTGTCTGCTTCTTTTCAGACAAAAAATTCTGTCACTGTCACTGGAGACGACTTCAGTACTACTACAGTCTGTAAAAGCTCAAAAAAATATTTCAAAGAGCAGCTCCAGGCCTGCAGCTGGGAAAGCAAACACTATCTGGTAAGGCCTAACCCTAAAAAGGGTTAAACTAGACACAGCAAATGCAGAGGCTCAGCGAGTCAGATTTGGATGTGTAAAATCCCATCCCTTTCCTAGCTGGGTGAAGCTGCCGTGAAGTCATTCAAAAAGTTAAAGTTGAAAAAATTCAGACAAAAGTGATTATATCAGCGGTCACTCTCTGCTTTAGCATCAGCAGGACAGTCTTACCTTGTATATGAAGGTCTCGGCATGAAAATGGACTGTGTGGACATCAACCTCCTGACCCATTCCCAGCAGGTACCAGTTCACCCGCTCACCCTGGAACATGGTCAGCCCAGGCAGGTTGGCATAGAGCCTCCCGTTGATCGCTATGCAGTAAATAACGTGCAAAGAGCAGAAAGGGCTGTTACTGAAATGTTAAATATGCTGAACCACCTCAGGAAAAACATGTGGGACAAGTTAGATGCTGCAAAGCTCATCCAGCAACCAGGGCATCAGCAATTAGTGTCTTCATGTGACAGGCCCCCAAAAGTCTGGCTCTCTCTATCCAGCTCAACTCCTTATCCACTCTGTTAACTGGTAAGAAGTGACTTGCACCCAAGGCCATGCTGTAGCTCAGCTCAAATAAATCTCAAACACTACCTCTTGCTGAAAACCTGCAGTCAGTCAGCAGAGATAGTCGCTTCTACAAATCAAGATGCATAAAAATGGCCTCCTTAGCCCAGTGATAGGGAAATGTGTATATATCTATATACACATAAATCTCTGAACAATTTACTTGCTGAACAACAAAACCAGGTAAATCCTACCAACAGGCAACCCTGTCATTCTGTGCCCAAAGATTTGTGCCATATATGTGCAGCAATATTGACAACAGGCAGTTTAATTCCATCTGTGCCACTGACAAGGGAAAAGGATTAGGACATTCCCCAGGAGTCAGAGTCCTGGGGTCAGGGTGGCTTGAGGACATTCCGCAGGAGTCAGGCTCTTGGGGTCAGGGCGCCTGACCACTGACAGAGGTCAGAGTCAACATCAGCTTTGCGTAGATAGTGATGGGTGCTCAAGCGCCTAACGGGAATTACCGTGCATTTTGTTGCTTTCCACAAATTTGTCATCCAGCAGGCTGATCTCCTTGTGATTTCCCTTAGTGTAACGTTCCACATTCTCCTCCAAGTACCAGGACTGATTTTCATCAAACACCAGGAACAGCAGAGCAAACTCCCTCTTCATGTCCTTCCTGAGCCCATCAGCCCGCAGGGCCCCTCTCCGGCAGATCTTGAGGGGTCCGATCAGCCCACTGTACACATCCTAATCAGAACAAAGGAGAAAACCTCTGAGGCAAGAATCTTCTCACCCTCCCTTTTGTACGCAGTTCTTTGCCTTTCAGCAACCACATTTTCTGTTCCTTGCATCACCCCACTTAAAACAAACGGTGCTAATGCCTAAGTACTCTCACTGGTGAAAATCAGCTACCCAACCACAAGAGCAGAGACTATAGAGGCTCTTTTGAATGCAAATCTGAAAGTCATAAATATGAATGGTTTCAAAATACTCCCCACCCTCTGGCTGCAAAAACATCTGCAACCTGAGATCAAAGGCAATGATCTCGACGATGAATGTGATGGTTTATTGCAGGATCCTTGAGGTTGTTTCCCTGTGTACCACTGCTATGACAACTGATCCTGGCAGTGCTCAAATATTTCTCCTTTATCCATGAGGCCTAATTTTGAATGATTTCCACCTTTCCAGATTAACTCTATGGCGCTCACCAACAGAAACCAGGACTGACGGGGAGATGTTCTCATATGCTGCAAATAGCTGAAGGAAGGTTAGTGTCAAGGAGACAGTGGATTGTTTTATGAAGGTTTGTGCTAGGAAGGAATATGGACAAACATCAAGATGAATTGGCAGGATTTCCTCTCCTAGGAGAACACTGGACATGTCACCAGATGGTTCTTCTACCTCTCAGTTGGGCCAATCTCTAAATTGTATCCAGCTCTCATTGTTTTCTAAAGGGTGTGAAAAATTGGTCTGACCAGGCTTTTCTGGTTCTAGCTTCTATTTTACCTTCACTGGGTCCACCGTGGAGTAGTAGATCCAAGGAACACAGGCTGAATCATTTGGCCCTGGACCAGATCTCTCGGGAACTTCCCATCGGTACGTCAAAATGTCACCTGAGTGTTGGAGAAGCATCATTAACACCAGTGTGATATACCCACAGTTTGCTGAGCAGCACACAAAGCAAAACAAAGAAAGAGGATCCTGTCTCCAAAGCGGAAATTCGATTCTGATTTTGTCAGACATTACATCTTCCTTCTCCAAGCACTGAAAGGCAGGATGGAAGCTCCTCTCCCACAGGTCACAGGACACACATAAATTATCTGCTATCAGCACAAATCCCTTTTATCTGCACCTTTGCGTGTGGACCTGACCAAGGAAATTCCACCTCTCTTCAGTACAGGTGGAGCCTGAGATGATCTTCTCCTCTTTGAAATATATTTATGATGCTTATTCAGATTATTTTTTTAATTATTATTTTGCATATTAGTAATAGGTTTCTGAAAGACAGGGCCCAACTGAAAACTGTTTGTTACTTAGGCAGCCTGTGTGAGTTGAAGGGTACCAAAAGTTATACAAACTGGTGTCTGGATTGTGAAACAAACTGGTGGTTTCCATTCAGTGTCCTGGCAAGCGATGGTGCATTTCTCCTATTTCATGCTATTTTCATACTATTGTGCACATCAGTACAGATCCCAAAGAAGGAGGACAGGGCCACCAAGGGCTACCCAAGCTGTGAGGGGCTGCCATCACCTTTCTCCTTCCTACAGACAGACCCGGGGGATCCAGGGATGAGGCTGCACACGGAAAAGTTTGTGCTACAGTTATCCTGGAAGCCAGAGCAGAATATTAATAGCCCAGGCTGCCATTCCAACACAAATTGTATCTCTAAACCCACAGTGAACCTGAAAGACCTGTTATTGTTTAGTTCCAGTTCTCTACCAGAAGAAAACCCGTACATCTAAGCCCACTTAAGGAACCCAGTCTAGCTAAAGCCTGAATTAGCTCTGTAAGCCCACACAGGAACAGGGCTGGAGAGCAGCGACTCACCAGGGTTTGCTGCTGGCACCTGTCCCGTCTCCCTCTCCAGCACCCCGTGCGCGTGGATGGAGTAGGGCCGGCTGGCGTTGTTCTTAAACACAATGTTGAGAATATCGCCCACTTCTGCCCACAGGAAAGGACCTTGAGATAGGAAGAATGTGCTCTGAGACCAGCAAAAACTGCCAGCATATCTCCTGAGGATATTCCTCTCTCCCATCATCATCTCCCCAGAGATGTTCCCCTACGATATTTATGATGCTCCCCATCTCTTCTCTACCTTACCCCTACCTACCAAAAAAAGAAATGGAGGTCAGTCCCAATTCAAGTACTGAGTTTCACAATGAAGGTTGTTACACATTTTAACTGTGCCCAGTACAAGTAAGGCTTGATTTCTGAATACTGCTATGCTAAATTTCACACCAGTTTGATCATACCTTGCTGCTGTCTTTAAAAAACATGATAATATTCCATTTGGCCTAATAGTGCGACAATGAAGAGCTGCAGTCTATCTGGAATGGCACGCAGTGCCTCAGCCTTGCTGCTCTGGCACCAGAGTCCCGAGTCCCCACAGATGTCCATGGTCACCGCAGCGGGCTCCTCCACCTCCCAGGGCCTGCCTGTTTTGCCCCAAAAGCATTTCTCACAGCTACAGATTTTCACCTGCACCTCTCAGCCTGGTCTCCAGCAGTCAGCAGTTGTTATTTCTGTTCTACAGCCAGAGAAATGCCAGTGTGAAAATGCTTTGCCCGAGGCAGGAAAGGAAGTCCGCACAAAAGCGGGCATGAGAATTGCTGTCCCCAAAGCTGGCAGACCTGGGCGACAGTCTGAACTTCTCCTCGCTTGCAAGCACAGCAGGTGCCTATGTATCTGGGAGGCCTCTGGACTACAGCCCGTAGCCACTGAAGTCGCTGGGCGAGTGGCTGATGCACCCTCGGCTCGTATCCTTACCTAGGATCCCAAGGTGTTCGTCACCGTTTGTCCTGGCCTTGGGGGTCTGGAAAGTCCCGTCAGTGTATTCCCTGTAAACTGCTTTCTTGTACCTGGAGCCAAGCAGTCCATTCTCGTTGCTCAAAAATACATCGGCGTAGCTGAGAAATGCAGAAGGAGTGCTGAGATACCCGAAAGCCCAGGAGGAACGAACAGCTACCCTGTGGGGGGGTTCACTAGGTGCTTTGGCTGCAAAGGGGGAGGTGGGGGCCGCGCTCCCATCAGCAGCACCACCAGCAGTGGCACAAGGTGGCCGAGACACCTGAATGGGCTTCACCGAGGTCTGCTGAGAACCACGCCAGAGGCTTCCCCAGCACGAGGGCTCTACCTCTCCACGGAACCGTTGTGCCGTTCCCTCTCCCAGCTCCGGTCAGGCGCGTAGTCCCACTCCACCTCCTCGGCCACGATGTAGTACGTCCGCACCCCTTTGTACTGAGGGGCAGGAACAGGATCCCTTTTTCCACACTTGGAAACGGAGTAGCGTTCCCTCATCCCAGCCTGGAAATGATTGCTGGTCTGGCAGTAGATCTCAAAAGTCCCTGAGGGAGGCAGCACAAACAAGGAAATCAGCTTTCAAAGATCCCAGGAAACAGCTGCTTCCCACACAGAGCTTATGACGTGGCTGACATCGGTATCTGTGTGTTTGTTTAGGGAGCTTGGTTGCTACAGGCTGGGATTAAAAGGGGTTGTTAAAGAAAGCAAGCAGGAATGACACAACAATGTCCTACACAAAAATAATCTCAGGAAGCTTTCTTAGGCAATAACCAGCTTATTAGATATGAAGAAACCAAGAAAGTGATGTAACCATGCTACCACTGCTGAGACACCGGTTATGCAGAAGATCCAGCCTGTGAATGCCAAAGGGGAGGAGGCGCCTGGCAGCTGAGGCCATCCCATTGTGCGAGTGAGACAGGGTGTGATGTGCCTGTTCCGTGCACTGGGAAGACTGGGGTCTGTCATAAACGTGAATCTCCCCAAGCCATAGACAGGGGAGTTAAGCACTGGCAACTGTCTGCTACTTTATTCTGAAAGGCATGTTAGTATGGGTCACAGGCAGCAATGTCCACCGGGGCTGTTACTACAGATATTTCATGGGAAGTGGCAGCCTAGAGAATCAGTCTGGTCCAATATGGGACAAGATCCTCTATCTCCTGTTCTTCTCCAGAATCAGATGCAAATACAGGACCTGTGGCCTCATAAATGGGACCGAACAGGATGTAAAGCACAGCTCGCGCTGTAAGGGTTTACACTGTGCTAAAGAACCAGCCACAGGAGCAAATACCGCAACAGGAGACTTCTGCTGCCAAGTCACATGTGCAGGCACTTACCGCTGTTATCAGGTCGCATGAAGGCGGTAGCAAACGTGTGGGGGAACAGATTGGTGGAATCCCTCCGCATCCCATTAATCTGCAGGGTGTTTCCCTGAAACACAGCTCCGTGCACATCTGCTTCGCTGCCCAAGCCCAGAAGGTGCCAGGACACGTTGTCTCCTTCACACACATTTAGCCCAGGCAAATTACCAAACATCAGTCCATTGATGGCTGCAAAGGGGAAAACAATCAACTCTCTGCAGGCAGATATCAGCCAGGAGATTAATTCTGTGCATGCACTTTGACAAGGCAGGCCTGCCAGCGGAAACATGGCTTGCTCATAATTCACCCTGAATGTCCTCAGACAGCCGCTTGTCCCACGCCCCACCCGCTGCCCCCCAGACTTCAGCCGATACAGTGCAGCCCCCCAGCCCCGGCTCCAGGTGAGCAGGGCCCCGAGTCCTGCAGGTTCATTGCTGCTGCACGCAGAGCACAGCAGCCCGTACCGTGCATCCTGTTTGATTCCTCAAAGCCATCATCCTTCTTCACAGAAGTCTCTTCCATCTTCAGATAGTACTTTATGTTTACATTTAAATACCAGCTGAGGTTCTCATCAAACACACTGAAGAGAAGGTAAAACTCTTTGTCGATTCCTTTCTAAGATATAATCATAATGATGGCTGTTAATTTTTTTAATGGATCAATTATCCTTACAGTTAAAGCTGTTTTGCCTGGCTCTAGTGTTCCTCTTTATCTTAACTTGGTTCACTGAGGGCCAGGCTCTGTCCCTTTACTCGCATTGAATGCTCCTCTTTTGTTCCACAAGAGGCACCATGTCTGGATTTTCCACGATACTTCACAGGAGGAAAGCCATCGGAATTCAGCCGAGGCCACCCCCTCCTTCCCCACAACCCTGCTCTTAGGCAGAGGTTTCACCGCCTGTCCCCACCAGACCTGAGATCGGAGCCCAGCCCAGAGGCCAGGCTGCTCCACCCCTTCTCCTACCGCAGGCCTGGGCTGCGGACTTTTTATTACCCTAAATCCCTGGAAACATTAATTCTCCTAAGAAATGCATCCCAAAGCATGGTGTGTTTCCCCACTCAAAGAACATCCCTGGTGCTGTCCACACTCTCACTCTGACACCGGATTCCTCAGCGCAGCCGGGAGCTCACCCTGCAGAGGACTCAGCACTCCCGCCCGCGGCACACGCGTGCACCCCTCCTAATTGAGCACTCATTAAAGGATTGCCTAAGATTGTGGAGCCAGAATTGCTGCCCCAGGTGATTCTTCCTGTTCTGCCTTTCCAAACAAGTCTCTCTTTTGTTTACACCCTTTCAATACCTGTACATGTTTTATCACCATCGCAGCTCCTTCACATCGTGAGCTGTATATATTCACAAGCCTCTCTGCTCAGAAGATTCACGTTTCCACTCTGTGTAACACTCTGATCTCTTTCGCACTCCTAATTTAGGCACATGGTGCCACCACTGAAGGCAGACGGCGCGAACTCCTCGGAGCCGCTCGTGGCAGCTGCTTCCAGGCTCGTCACCACCCCCAGATCTGCACCACAAGGCAGGCGGGATGGCACAAGGTTGTTTTTCTGCCGCCTACGGTTTTTCACAATAAGGCTCTGCTAATCTGTCTCGCACTTTCCCAGTATATTCATTTACTGCCTTCCCTAGACTTACTACCCCTGAGTGGAATTCCAAGAGGCAGTTCTGGTTGCCCTTCAGATTTCACCTCTCTTTCATCAAAAGCATAAAGACTGAGAGAGATTTTCATATGCTTTTATGTAGTCAGCTCTGATTGAAAATTAACTGATCTTGCAGAAGAAATGAGGCTCACCCAAACCTCAAAGCATTATACCACTCAAGCACACCACCTGTCAGTAAGTGAAAGTGTCTTGTCAGTGTTTCTGAGACTGCAATGAATATCCCACATGACTCTGACAGCAGCCTGCCATGCGAGTCCCAGGACAAAAGTCACCTACAAAGTCACATCCAAGGCACAGTTCAGCCACATTTGTCCATGAGCTTTAAGCAGAGTCCAGAACACACCGGCCATCCCCACCCGAGACCTGGGCACCAGCTCTGCGATGTTAACCTGCCTCCCGGCTGCGATTCTGCTCCCTGGACTCACACTATCCTGTGTTGTTTTCATTATGTTCCTTCACGTTTCACTGATGCTCCCTTTCTCTACAAGAAAACAGCCTGGTGGGAGCATGGCAGGAAAATCCCTTTCACCTGTTTGTTGTTGTCATCCAACGTGCCCGGCCTGCAGACGAGCAGAGGTCCCACCAAGCCCGAGCTGGGGTCCCTGGCGGGGTCCACGGCCGAGCTGTACATCCAGGTCAGGCAGGGCGGGTCGCTGGGACCGGGCCCCACGCGCTCCGGCACGGCCCAGCGGTACGTGAAGTTGTGCAGCGGCGCCACGGACACCCCGTTCTGGGACAGACCTTCAAAACAGAGACTGGCGTGGTTATTCCCGAGGTCCCAGTACAAACTCGGTTACATCTTCTCACCAGCTGCGCTCACAATGGGCTTTACTTCGCTCATGTTACTAAAACACCCGGCATCTCTGAAGCATGATGTGGGTGTGTTTATAAGCACACGGGAAGATGCTCTCAGGATCGTGTAAACACCACGCCACGGCAGAGAAGGGCACGGCGATGGGAGGTAACAGTGAATCCAGCTGCTTCTCAGTCAGGGACATTGGAAGCATGAGGTTTTCTAAGCTGGAGTGCACTGGGCACATTCCTCTGCTCACAGGGTTCCAAACAGCTGGGAGTGCTCTGAGCTTTGGTTTGCAATTCTCGTCTGAGACACAGCACCTCTGGAACCGTTCTGCCCCGGCACCCGCCCCGGCCGCCAGCTCAGGGGACGTGTCCTTCAGCGAGGCCTCGGGCAGGCTCTGAGGACCAGGCTGGCTTCCAGCCACGGGACATCCCGCCCTTCCTGGCTGCAGAACCCCCCAGCACAGAGGGGTAAGGGCTGCAGAGCTCTACCACCAGCATTAGCTTTGAATTACTCAAGAAAAGGAGGCACAAACCATCATGGTATCGCATCCCTTCCCATGCCTTCCCGTAGGACACTCCGTGAGGCTGGATGCTGAAAGGCCAGGAGGCTTTGTTAACAAACGTCACCAGGATGGTGTCTCCAACTTCAGCTTTGATCACTGGACCTACACAAACAGCAGAGAGAGCATGTTGGCAACAGAGCAACTCCCTGGGTGACCAGACAAACCAAAGAAGCCATGGCCAGCTTCCACCTGGGCTGGGAGGAGCAGAAGATGCAGAAGAATGGTGGATGAGCCCACGCGTCGGCACCACCTGAGGCTGTCCAGCCCTGACAGGGGCAGCAGGGGGCTGACGAGAATTATCTGAAAGCATTTCAGGCCTGCAGGAGAGCTCAGAGGCTTCAGGCCTTCATGGAAGGAGTAACAAAAGTGGCCAGATGTGCTGAAACGCCCTTGGGCAGGCCCATGTCTCTCGCTCACCTACATAAGGGCCCTCAGTTCTAAGACAGGTGCCTCGGGCAGGTGTATGGAGTTTGGTGTGTAAAGGCAGGTGTGAGATGCTCTAAGCCCACGGCTCCTCTGTGAGCCCCTGCCCAGCCAGCGAGAAAGGACCCACCAGTCTTTTGTGTGCCGGTCGGTTCCCACCAGCTCGTTTCTGGCATCATTAGATTATCAGCCGTTGCTGACGCAAGACATGGAACCACACCCATGTGCTTCCACCACGTACACCACACCTTCATGTGTGATGCATTTGCCTCTGCACACTCTTCTCTCACCCTTCTTCATCACCCCCGCTGTTAGCTGGCTATAGCAGAGAGAACACCCACTTGGGAGAGGAAGGTTTTTTGTGAGAAACTGGGGTTTGGACCATGCCTTGAAGATGCTCACTCAGAGACACATAACTGTGAGCTCTTAGTGTGACCTGTTCAGCTCTAGTTACAAACACTGTACTGTGTCCCTTCACCCTTACTCCCAACCTCTGGAGACTGCCTGGCAGAAAAGCAATTCTGTCCATTCTAGCATTCCACATCCTAGGTCTGTTCCCCTCGCTCTTGAACATAACTGCAGTGAAACACGTCTGCGCCCCTTCCTGCACGCAGACGGGAGGACAGGCGCAGTGCACCTCAATACCAGCATTGTTCTCGCTGGCACTGAAACAGGATTTGTGTTGCCGTTGTTGTGATTCCTACCGAGTATCCCAAGGTGTTTCTCTTCTTCTGACCGCTGCTTTTCCTCACGGAAGCTTCCATCTGCATATTCCACATACTTTGCCTTCCAATAGACTCCTCCAATTCGGTAGGGGCTACGCTTGAAAAACTGCTCTGCAGGGCTAAATGCAAAAAGCAAACATCAGGTCATTTCTACAAAAATCAGTCCTGTTCTCCTGCTCCCTCCCCACACCCTGGCAATGCCAGCAGCATCTACACATCAAGCAGCTTTTCAGACAAGGCCAGTGTCTGTGGTTTGGAACCAGCACATCTTGTCTCTGCAGAGCCTTTTCATCCTCCAGACTGATCTGCCCCCTGTGTTCGGGAGCTCCTTGGGCACGCAGCCCTCCCCGGCTGAGACAGCGCATCCTACGGCACAGGTCTGAACCGCAGCTCTGTGCGAGATGTGCAGGAGAGGGCAGTGAACAAAGCTGCAGCGCAGCAAATGGAAAGGCAGTGCTAAAACACTAAGCTCTTCAGAGGCCAGGGGACAACTGCAATTGTAACTGAAAAAAACCCAAGCAACAGCTGTAAAGAGAGACTTATTTCCTCCACCACTGCCCTGTCCAAACACACAGACTGACAAACTGCCTTGCAGGAGAGGCACCTTAGTGACACGGCCAGCTCACAGATCTAAGGAGCTTTCAGTTCTAAGGTCTATATGAGAGCTGCTGCATGGCTTTGGGTAAATCATGAACTGCTCCACATTAACTTCTCCATCTGAAAGAGGTATATCCTCTCCAGCAGCTTCCCAGGGAAGGGAATGGAGGCAGAAGAATGCCTTTACTTCAGTCAGCCAAAGCCTGAATGGGAAACCATTCACTAGCTGCTATCACACCCACCCGACACGTGGGATGGAAGGCTGCGGTCCAGGTCACTGCATTTCATTTCCTAGAAATTGCTCGCTGCAGCAAGGCTGCACAAGAACGTATCTGCAGGCCAGCTCTGCCACCCTGTGTCTGCTGCACAATATGCTTTCTTCATAGCTCATCAAATACACGGACCTGTTCCCAGTCCGGCACGGCCAGCGGAAACGAAGGCCAGAGACAGAGGTGGCAGCCCGTGTTCTGCATCAGCTGGAACTCCTGGCAGCTGTGGGTAAGGCTGTGAACCCAGGACTGCTCTCAGCACAGTCCGACCACAGCAGCCTACATTTCCAGATGAGACGATCTGCCTTCCCAGGAAATGCTCTCCACACCAACTGCAGGCATGTATTTTGCTAACAAAGAAATGCCACATTTTCCTTCACAGCCTCCCCGACACAGACCAGAGGCTCCCAGACATGCCCTGGCCCCCAGCCGCCACCTTACCTGCCCGCCTCACTCAGCTGCTTCCCACTGCTCGGGTCCAGCCCCGAAGGTCCGTAGTCCCACTGCACCTCCTTGGCTGCTATGTAGTATTGCCGAACTCTCCCTGCCAGCTGGGGAGCCGGAGCTTGCCGAGAACAGGGCCGGACTTCATAGAGCGCTGCCATCCCAGCTGTCCGAGACACGGGAGGACACGAGTGCTTAACCCCCTCAGCCAGTCTGACCAGGCAACCAACACACTCCCACCTTCCTGCCACAAACCGGCTGTTTTTCCTCTCTTGTCCCAAAAAGCACACAGCTGGGAGAAGACAATTAGGTGGTTCTCACAGCAAGGAGGTTTTTGTGTCGGTGAGCAGAGCGTCTCGCCTTAGCTATTGGATGCGATGGAAGCACGGACAGAGAGCAAACAGAGCCTCCGCTGTCCTCAGGTATTCCAGGCAAGTGTCCCGGACAGGCACGGCCTCACCTCAGCTGTACCCAGCTTACTGTCTCCACCGCTGGCCAATGTGGAACATCACACAGCAGTTAAGCCATCCCCAGTAAGTCTGTCCTGCACATTAATAATCAATCCACCCCAATTCATACAAGACAAGGAATCACCCCCTTCAGCCAGGGACGTTTCAGTGGGATGCTGCCCACAGAAGGCACTGTCCCCTACCACACCGGGAAAAAAAAGGGACGCCACAGTGCGCAGGACATTCCAGGCTCTGCCTTACCTTGTATGTGATCATTGACCTGACAGCTCAGCAGCCACCTCCCGGGGTTGCTGGGGATCATGTCTGCTGTCACAAAGGTGGCTGGGAAGAGGCTGGCCACATCTGTCCTGTGGCCATGAATATTCAGTGTTTCTCCATGGAAGTAGGCTGTATGAACATCGATTTCATTGCCCATCCCAAAGAGGTGCCATGAAACGTAATCCCCAGCACACATCGTCACCTCAGGGAGGTTCCCAAACACGTAACCATTAATAGCTGCAAAATCAAGCAAACAAAAAATTGGAGATTAGAAAAGGGGCCTCCAGAGCTTCTGCCATTAGGTCACAGTACAGACACGTTTGGAGGACGGACCTAACCAGAACTCATCCTCCTCTCCTCGTTCTGGAAAGCCCAGCTCCACAAGTCACTCCTAACATGAAATGTATTCACAATCTCCAAACAACTAACACTCGCTCAAGCCAAAGATTAAATCAGAACAACACTCCATTTTTCTGGAGCTGCTGCACGGTCCCTGTGATGTTGTTTGCTTAGCGCGTGATCTCAGCCCTCGCTGTTTCCTTCCGTTCTGCCCACACTCCCACATGCAGCAGCAGAAAGTGCATTTCAAGGTCCCAGAGCACCGACCCCCGGAGCACCTGGGCAGCGGCAGTGGCTTCAGAGAGGTGACGCTCACCATGCATTTTGTTGCTCTCTTGGAACTCCTCATCTTCTTTGTCTACGGAGCCTGGATCTGTGCAGAACGACACGATGTTCTCATCCAGGTACCAGCTCAGGTTCTCATCCACCACACTGAACATCAGAAAGAAATCAATGTCCACATCCTGGCGCCTTTGAGAGCTTCCAGTCAGTATTCCTGGGGGGAAAGAAAAGATGAACGAATACCCACCCATGCAGAAAAGCAGATGTCAGTCAAGGGATTAAAAGACCAATAGAAGAGTAATTCTTATCACATAAATTAGAGACAGATGCTTTCCCCACCGTCCCAGCACAGCTCACTGCAGAGCTCCAGCAATCTCGCTCTTTTCTAACATACCCTGCTAACAGGTTTCTCACTCCCAAGCAGTTCTGCCACTGCACGGCTGAACCACAACACCTTTGGTGTCCTGACTCCTGCTGAAACCAAACAGTCCTCAGTTTTTTTAATACACAAAGTAGGTCTTGGACAAGATTCCTTCTTTTAACATGGATTCAAACAGCTCTCTCATGTCAAGAAGCCTCCAAGCTCACCTGCCCAGCCACTAAGGGATAAAGACAACGTAACGACCAGAACACAGGTCCTGTCTTCTCCAGTCAGGCTGCATTTTCCCATGAAGATGGGAACTGCCCACCCAGTATGTTCTCATCCTATCCTTGTTCAAGTCACCACAAAATCTTCACAGTATGAAACTGCAGCCCTCAGCTGCTTTCTCTTGGAGTTTTTACCCTTTTTGCATGTAAGTAATGGCCCAATTAATCCCGATGCAATGTCCTTTGGTGCATCGATATGAGAGTGGTAGATCCAGGTCAAGCAGTTTGGGTCATCAGCAGTTGGGCTGTGATCTTCAGGCACAGTCCAAGTGTAGGTGTAATTTCCTCCTGGGAAAACAGCATCATCCTTCTTCTGATCCTGAGGGGACATATCGGGATACAGGGATCCTAGAACAATTGAGCAACCACAACATCCATTCAAGAAGAGCAGAGATGTCCATACATGTAACCTTATACAGAGCCGCTCTCACTCAGAGAGCTGCATGCATATACTTGGGTAGAAGATTTCAAAGTGAGATTCAACATCCTGAAGCTGAAATAGTATTTAATCATCATTCTCTCAAAGAGAAACTGAGGCACAGAGCCACTGTAAGGCGACTTGCCCAGTAAACAGGTCAGCACAGTCAGAAAGATGATTCCTAGTCTGCCTTTTGCTGCTTTTCCTTCAATCCTCCCATGTGCCACAGACGGCCCCTCTACAACCTCCAGGGCTGCTTCAAACAGCAGATCTTTGCTCTCACACTTCACCATTCTTGTGAACTCCCTGAAGCTCCTCACACTCATGGCTCTTGTACTACAGCACTTCAAATACTGACCATAACTCTTCCTTCTGCACCAATCTCCACTTGCAAGCTTTGGCGGTTTTTCTAAAAATCCAGCCATCTGGGCTGTGAACTGCGCTGCCCAGGTCGGGAAACTCCTCCCAGACCCATGGACCTGCTAACCTGCCATCAGGAGACTTCTCTGAACACCCACGTGCAGCTGCTTTCCAGCAGCACAGCTCTGGGTAACCAAGTCTGCTCCTCAGTGCGCACCCCTAAGCTCCCAGTGACGAAAACCCAACTCTTTTATGGCAGCGGCTCATTTACCTTCAGAGTCTTTTTCGTAGAAAACGCCATGAGGATGGATTGTATATGGTCGACTAGCAAAATTTTTTAGGTGTACTTTAATGGTATCCCCCACTTCTGCTCTGATGACGGGCCCAAGGAACCCCAGCCAGCCGGGTTTGGGAATCTCGGTGGTGTACGTGGAGTCTCTGTATTGCTTATAGACAGATTTCTTGTACGTGCTTCCCACCCTGTCTTTGCCGGGCTGCAGGAATGTTGAGGCCTTGCTGTTAAATTCAGAAAAGCAAAAGGCACCATGAGTCACACATTATATCAAACAGCTGGTTGATGACATGCTAGAGTGACAGTGACACACAGCTTTCCCAGGTGAGCCCAGAAGCTCTGGCATTACACAGGACCTGCTGTGCTCTCCCCATCTGGAGTCTCCTCCTCCCACCGCGCTGGTGAAACCTGTGACAGAGACAGGAGCACTGGCCGCTGGACCCGTCTGCTTTCCGAGCACGTGAAACAACGGGGACACCGGCGCTCGAGCAGCGGGTGAGCCCGGGACCACGGCCTTGGTCCTGCTCCCGCAAACCCCAAGCGGGGAACGGGAAGGGTTGGGCTTCTGACAAACACGGCGCTGGCGCAGGGAAGAGCAAAGCCCTTCCCATGCCTGCGTCAACCTTCACTGGGCTTCTAGAAACTCAGTTCAATGCCTTTGTGGCATTTGCCGCTCAGTCACGAGAGAGGGGGAAGCTCCTGAGCTCTCTGGCCAAAATTCAGTCTAAAAGATGATTTTCTACTAAATGGATTCTGAGTTCCTTACAGAATGGCACACAAGTCAGGCAGGTAAGTACCCAGCACGTAACCGGCCTCCAGAGTTAAAACCTCATACAGGTACTAAAGTTCAACTCAAGAGTATATTTGCTCTTTATGGCTAATTCTTAGTAGATAAGAGATGAATCATGGTCCAGGTATTAGTGGGATTGGCCTAAATGAGAACTGAGGTTACTCCCCATCCTGCCCCCAGTATCAGTCACCCTACAGTGATATAAGCAGCCCTGAAACACAGGCAACCTCTAACGGTATCTCCTGGTGAACAGTTCAGACCAAAACGCGAAGCGTTGCCCTTGCCATGCAGGACTGCAGAGCGCTGGGCTCCAGACACACGGCCCAGAGCTCACCGCTCTGCGAAGAGTTCACACATCTTTCATTTTGCAGATCTGCCTCCTCCCCCTCCACCTCGCACATTTCTTCTCAACAAAAATTAAAATTCTGTAAGCATCTTACTACCTCTGTCATTCATATCACTATCACATCATTTTCTCATTGCTAGCAGTTTGGTTTCTGCAACCACTGCACAAATAAGTCCCATCAGCTAATTGTTTGCAGTGAAAGAACAGTTTTAAAACCGCTTTTAAGTTTAATGGCCTTGAATTTCATTTCATTCTCTTCATGTACTACAAGAGAAAGCAAACAAAACCCACTGCATTCATTATCACTGCAGGAATCAGTGACAATATCTTTGTTAATCCTGAATTTTGGGGAGTTTCCTTTCCTGTGAACTAATTTGTCTATTCAGCTTCTCCAGAGAACAGACTTTTCCAGGCCAAACTGACAGACCTTGATGTTTTCCTGTGAACCTCTCCTATTCCTGCTGTGCTGTACCTGAAAGATGTGTGTAAACCCGAGTGCTAGTTATTATGGAGGGGTAAATGACTGAGAGCAGGTCATGAAATACAGGTTATTTGCCATAGAAAATGGGTGGGAAGAAAAAAAGCACAAATGCCTTTAAAAAGCTGTGGAAAGCCATACAAAAAACCCAACTAACACCACTACCACCACCCACACACCTTGGAAAAAGGTTTGGTGTTTTCAAAACTAAAAACAAAACCTGTTTTTGTAGTGACTCAAAGTACTTATTGCAGTTCCCAGATTTACTTTTGCAACAAAAACAAAAATATTTTTCAAA
The DNA here is from genome assembly GCF_036013445.1 of Caloenas nicobarica. NCBI lineage: Eukaryota > Metazoa > Chordata > Aves > Columbiformes > Columbidae > Caloenas > Caloenas nicobarica. Next base: position 22,665,054 of record NC_088256.1, read on the forward strand.
ACACCCCTAAAATTTCATTAAGGAAGTTCCATTAAGCCTAAGACTTGAAATTTCATTTGAACAAAAACAAGCTGGCTCTGTGAAGTCATTTACAGAGGTGAAAAGTCATCATGCCTCAGGATACACAAGCTGATCACCAGCTGGAACTCAGGAAAATGAAACCCCAGGGCAGAATACTGCACGATCTGTTCTGTTAGTGCTTTTACTTCCCTCTAGCACACGGGCCCTTGATGCTCCATTAAACTGACCATTCGTTCTCCCATTGATACAGTTTCTAGGTTTCTACCATAAAAGAAGTTAACCATTAAGCTCATGAAGACCAGACATCTACCAGACCGTGCCTCTTGCTTGCTTAGATGCCCCAGAACGCTTGCACAAAATTACTCATAAAATTACTGGTTTAAGCCAGACCCAGTTCTCGCAGAACTGAACATACGCGTTGTGCGCGATGCTCTGGTTGGCGAGGACGTTCCTTCCCATTGGCGCGTAGTTCCAGTCCAGCTCGTGGATCCCCAGGTAATAGACTCGGGTGACACCTCCAGAAGACGTGGGCGACAGCACGTGGATGGAAACCAGCAACAGCCAAAACAACCCCATCATAGCCTGAGGCGACGGCTGTTGCGGAGGTGATGCCTATTGGGGAGAAAAGAAAAAAAAAGTAATGAAACAGATGCAGAATATGACCACATGGTTTGAAAGTACTGGACATTTTGAGAGAGTACGAAAGAAAAAATCATGTAAAAGTCCTACTGGGATCATTACTCAAACATCCATGGGTTCTGAGACACAGAACTCACTCCCATACCAAAATTAACATGCAAGGAGGATGGAGGTTACGCCTTGCTAATCAGTCCCCAACACCACATGTGCTACTAACAGTTTGATTAACCTTTTTTTTTTTTTGTCTGCAGCACTCTTCCAAATGCTTTGTTCCCCAGTGTTGACAAAACACTGCTAATTCAGTAAGGCTTCCCCAGCAGGAGAGGAGTGCACAGATTCCCAGCAGCACCACATGAGCAGAAAAGGCACCTGCAAACCACGGGCTGTGGAACCGTGTCCTGGGGCAGAAAGCGCCGCTCACACGGGAACAGCAAGTGACTGGTTTTCCACCACCCCTGATGTCCCAAATCATCTTACAGGACCACATTCGAACCTCAAGGAAGTAATCCTGAGCCAGTATCTCTGTATTTTAAACCGTTGCCAAGATCTCTATTCTACTAAGCCACCTAATGAAGTGTGATTTAGTCACTACAAAGCAATTTTAAATGTTAACTTCTTTAAAGACTGCTCTTAAAGAGTGGTTCTCGGTAATCCAGGAAAGATCTCAAATGGGTTGCACAGGGCTTTTCTGCTTAGTCTAGTTCCATTAAATATTTTCCCCATGATTTAGATCACAAAGTAAGGAGCTTACTCATAAAACTTCCAATCAACACCAAGGTTGGAGTAAATAAGCACCAGAAATACTCTGAAGAGAGATCCAGGGCACGTTGCAGAAATGTCTGAAATGATCAGAATACAGCTTTGTAAATACAAGTTCAAAGAGCTACCTGTATGAAGAAGAAACTGAGACAATACGGGGCAGCAGAATTACACCAAAGGATAAGATAATAGCTTAAAGTTAAAATGGATGACAAACTAAATAAAAATCCACATGAAAATGCTTAAGAAAGACCTCATCCAGTGATATAATTAACAAAGCTGGATGCAACCAATAAACAAACTGTCATCTAAAATAGACATCCAGCTCTTGAGACAGAAAACAGCCACTTGGGAAAAGTTCAGCAGAGGGAAACAGAAAACAAGAGAATTAGAAAAATGTGACCTAGCACTTAAAGGAATCCATTTTCATTAACTTCAAAAAGAAGGGATTGCGACATAACATCATGTCAGACATGTAAAGGTTGTTTTTAAAGAGGTTGTCACTATTTTTTCTCCCCGTCTCTGGTGACAGCACCATGAATACTTCAGGTTTATTTGCAAAGCTGGATGTTCTGTGAGCTTTCAGCCAGCACGGCATTGCACCAGAACAGCTTTCCCAGTGAAGCTGTGGAATCTCACATGCCGTACCCAACACGCAGGATTCAACCCCAGCACACAGCAACGGACTAGATACCTTCCAAACCTTAGTCTGATTTCCAAACATGCTGTGCTGTCCTCAGAAACTAATGATAATCTATCAAGTATTACTGATTCCAAACAGCCATTACATTGAGAAGTTGAGAGAAAGCAACTCTCAATTTGGAAAAACCTTCTTTCCCCCCTTTCTCAGAAGGTGCTTGTAGGTGTGTGTGCAGGTCAGAGATGTTTTTGACCCATCGGCACAGGGCTCCAGCTCCGAGCGCTTCGGAAGGTCCCGGTCCCACGCCGGAGGAACCCGGGTGCAGAACAGCCCTTCCATGGCCCCAGCAGAGCCGGGACGGGGACAGCTCAGTCCCGCTGCCACACACTGTCCGAAACGCCACCGACCTGCTCGTGCCGCTGCTCCCGGGAGGTGAAACCCCTGCGCTCGCCCACTCCTTCAGCACCAACAAAGGGGTTTCAAACCAGGTTGCTCGGAAAGCTGCACCCGTGCTGTGTCACACGCACACCCCGTCACAGCAAGAGGCAGTGGTGACAGCAACCAGGAAGGACGGAGCCAGCGGCGCCACAGCCCTCAGCCCGAAACCTCCCACCCCGCAGGCACACGCCCTGTGGGAAGGGCAGGGGGATGCTCCTGACTCAGCCGGAGAAGTGGCCTTCTTGTCACCGCGGGCAAAGTCCGGAGGAGCAGCTTTCCGGGGTCAGCGTGCCCGGTGTGTGCGGAGGGCACCCCAAGGATCGCGTCGGCCAGTCACTGTGGGCTAATCTTTATGTCCTCTCATGTTAAGGAGCTTTACGAGCAATATCAAACCCTGGGAAAGGGCAAAGCTTAGACTTTATACCAAGGACAAACAGCAACTCTTAAAGTCGGATGTGAAAACTGCCTACTCAGACAAACCCCTGCTGCATCAGCCCGTGATTTCTACGTGGCAGAGTCCTTGCTCACCACATGAAAGCTCCACACTGCAGCATCAGTAAACTTATCAGATAAGTCAGACTCGACCAGAAGTCACGGCAGCTTGAATGCCTTGTGAGTGTGCTCTGGCGTTGAAATAAATCAAGGAGAAAGTCTTCAGGACAGCGTTACTGAGGCTTTACAGAACTCCCATCTGGACCTCAGGCTGGAGTTTGATGAAGACGTTGCACAGACCTCTGGCAGTTTTCAGAAACAGTAAAACAACACTCCTCACTGAACACTGACCTTAATGACTGATTGTGTTCTCACATCCTCTTCACAGAGACTAACCATTACTCATTTACTCCACTAGTGCAAGGTGAAAGAAATCAACAACCTTACATTATTTTCAAAAAAGTTAATCTTTCTTCAAAATGTATGCCTTGATTAAGGAAAACAAGAATAACCCAAACTTTTTATTACATTCATCCCTAAACCTTGCTGCTTCATAGCAGAATCCTTACTCCCAGGACTTCCTTTGGCTGATTCATTAGCAGTACAGGAACTGTGAACAAACAGAAAATCAGATTTCAGACTGTTTGGTATCAGGGCAGATGGAATGAACGTAGGTTCCTTCCAGACACCTGCCTGCAGATAAACCACTGTCCGAGAAAGAGGGAAAAAAAGAACTAAACGAATGAAAACCGCCTCACCGTTCCGTGCGGAGCGGGCGAGGACTCAGCCGGGCGACATCTCCGGGAGCCGCGGGACGATGCTGCAGCGCCGCGGGGACAAAGTCTGGGCTGTAAAAAGGGGCGAAGCCCCAGCCCGGCCCAGCACCGCCCGCTGCCGCCCGCCCCGCCGCACCGGCCCCGCACACGGGGCCCCGCCCCGCCTGGTTCCGGTGCCCCGCGGCCCAGCTCGGCAGGGGTTCGGTCCCCCGCTGCGCCGAGCCCCAGGAACGCGGCGGGAGCGGGGTGGGGCCGGAGCCGCGGCACGTGGGTGCCGGTGCGTGCCGGTACGCGCTGGTACCTGCCGGTACCTACCTGCACCTGCCGGGCGGGCGGGGCGCGGGCACGGCACGGCACGGCACGGCACGGCCCGGCACGGCCCGGCACGGCACGGCCCCGCCTGCGGGCCCTCCCGAGGGACGCGCGGGGCGGAGCGGCCCCTTTAAGGCGCCCGTGATGTCACGTGGCCGCGCGCCGCGCTCCCCGGGGAGAACAACAAGAGTCACGCCCGCAGCCGCAGGGCGGGGCGAGCGCGGGGGCGGGGCCAGGCGGCACGCACCAATGAGCGGCCTGTCCGGGCCGACGCCACGCCGCGCGCAGCGTCACGGCCGCCGTTGGCCGCCCCGCCCGCCCCGGCCCGTTGCAGCGGAGCGCGGCCCGGCCCGAGGATGCGGGAAGCGTCGGCGCTGCCCGGCGCCCCAGGCGCCGCCCCGGTGCCCGGCTTCCTGGCCAAGCTCTGGGCGCTGGTGGAGGACCCGCAGAGCGACGACGTCATCTGCTGGAGCCGGGTGAGGGCGGCCCGCGGGGCCCTGGCGCGGTACGGCCGGCCGCGGGGCGGGCAGCCGGGGCGGCCGCGGGGGGCGGCGCGGAGCGGCGCAGAGCGGGCGGGGGCCGGGGCGTCCCGGGAGAGGGCTGGGGGGTGGTGGGGCGGGGGCTGCGGGGCCCTGCGGGCGGGGCGGCGGCGGGACGGGGCCTGACGGGTCCCGGGGGGGCTCTGGTGTCCCGGGGGGGCTCTGGTGTCCCGGGGGGGCTCTGGTGTCCCGGGGAGGCGGCGGCCGCCCCGAGGCGGGCGGGGCGGGTCCCGGCGCGCACAGCGGGGCCGCGCGCGGAGGAGCCAGCGCTCCGAGCGGTCATTAACGCGGCGTTTTCCCCCGCACGAGGCGGCCGGTGCCCCGCTGCCCGCGGGCCGTGTCAGACGCAGAACGGTGACACCGACACCCTGCGGGGTTTGTCCCGGCGCTTCTGAATCACAGGGACTGCTCAGCTTTGATCAAAGCTTTGGCCTTTACAAAGGCAAAGGTGAAAAGAAATATGCTGGTTTCGATCTCTTGCTGAACAGCATAAAGACGATACAAAGACCTGCCCGGTTTCAATGAGTTTGAACAGGAGCATGCGATAAATCTGAAACGGCTTGTGTCTCAGTTACCCCTTTCAATACTGGGTTGTATTGTCCGAACTTTCGGTAACTCTGCAGTGTTACTTGGTTATTTTTGGTGGTGACATAGTCCGTACAAGGGAAGAATCTCGTCAGGAGCCGGGCAGCTCTGATCAAAGCAGATAAAAGCCCTCTAGTGGCATGAAGTCCATTGTGCAGTTTTTGTGTTTCCTGGGGACCAAGAGAGCAGCAGATACATGGAGGTTTAGAGTGATTTCTCTTTGGATTAAGATGAAAACAAATGCCCTATTCAATAGGAGTGTTCCACGTAACTATCCTTTTTGGATTCGAACTTTTTAGTGCAGTCCCAAAGTGCTCACACAGTCAGTTCCTTTTGCTGCGTGTTTTGCCCTTCCTTGTTGTAGGAACTGTCTCTGATTTATGGTCGTGACTTAGGAGCAACACTTTAGAAAACCTGTGCTTGTTCTCTAACAGTTGCTTTTGCTTGTTTCCTAGAACGGTGAGAACTTCTGCATTCTGGATGAGCAGAGGTTTGCCAAGGAGCTTCTCCCCAAGTACTTCAAACACAACAATATCTCCAGCTTCATACGACAGCTTAACATGTGTAAGCATCAGCTGTTCGTATGTATTCTTTCTGCCAGGTTCATTGCTACTTGGCATCAATTTGAATTTCTTTAAGCAAACCAATTGACTTGCCAGATCGTTCATCCCTGGAAACCTGAATTCTGGTCTCGAGTTTGCTTTACAAAAGAAGAGAGTAACAGTAGAGCTTGGCTTAGTCTTTGTATTCTATGCTTCAGCTCTGAGTCCTTTTGAGCAACGCCTATAAAAATATTTTTTCATGTGCTGCTACCCGAAGCTTGGGTAGAGTTCACCAGGTTCCAGTGGTCGTGGTAATGGTAACAACAAACCTGTGCGTACCCAGGGGAACACGGGCCGTATCTACACCAGTGCATCTAGCAGATGAAAAATGGCCCAGATCATGCTGCTGCCTGCATTGCTGTGTTGAAACAGGATTAGTCACACGGTTGGATCGAGATCATTTGGTGGTGTTGTGGTTGTGTTCTCTGGCTGTGAAGACCAGAGCAGTCAGATTGTTGAGCACCAGAGAAAAGCAACTTTGGCTGTTTTTCGTAGTTTCTGCTCCTAGTAACTGTAGTGCTGTAGGTGTTTCAGTAGCCCCAGGGTTTTCTTTGTCTCTGTGTTTTAAGTCAGCTTTGCACTGAAAGAAATGACTTCGTTAATCGCTCTCCACAGATGGTTTCAGGAAGGTGATTGCGCTGGAGAACGGTATGGTTACAGCCGAGAAAAGCTCCGTCATTGAGTTCCAGCACCCTTTCTTCAAGCAAGGGAAGGCACATTTACTGGAAAATATCAAGCGCAAGGTACAGTCTAAGCATGTATTTACTTAACTTTTTTTGTTATGAGAAGTTTTGTTATCAAGAGCGTGTCTGGGGGTTTCAAAGACTTTATAGCAAACAAATTCCATGTGAACCAAGGCTGTGCGTCAGGAAGCCTTCGTAACTCCCTCCTGCATGCCAGGCTAATGCTTGGCTTGGCCTCCTCAGGCCAGCTCTTGGACCAAACACACCCTGCTGTTGTTCAGCAACGCACTGGGGTAGAACCAGAGTCTTCACAGCTGTCAGACTAGAGCCTTTTTCCCATGGAGAGGTCATATACACAGCTACAGGTTAGTCTGCAGTTCTGCCAGCACAGCAGAGCTGGAAAGACTCACAGAGTGAAAGAAGTACAAGATAATATTCCTATTTGGTGCTTATTGAAAATTAGCAAGGGCTTCAGTAATCAGTTGATTTGGGAGAGTTGGTGTATCACAGAATCACAGAATGTTAGGGATTGGAAGGGACCTCGAAAGATCATCCAGCCCAATCCTCCTGCCAGGGCAGGAACACCCAGGTGAGGTTACACAGGAAGGCGTCCAGGCGGGTTTTGAATGTCTCCAGAGAAGGAGAATCCACAACCTCCCTGGGCAGCCTGTTCCAGTGTTCCGTCACCCTCACTGAGAAGAAGTTTCTTCTCAAATTTAAGTGGAACCTCTTGTGTTCCAGCTTGAACCCATTACCCCTTGTCTTACTGTTGGTTGTCATATTGTTCCTCCAAAACTATGCTGTCACTAAGCTACATTTTTATTAGCACTTCCCAGTTTTCTGTTGTACTTTTAGGCCTTGTCTGACCTGTTTCTTTCTGCACAGATATTTATCCTCTGTTGGCACATTACAGCCCATAATATCCTAGCTGCCAGAGAAAGATAGTACTGTGATATATCATGTTGACATTTGAACTGCAGAATCTTTTCTTTGGGATGCCATAATGTGGCAGCTACATTGCCCAAGTTAATAAAAGCACAGGGTAGGTTTGAGAGTCACAATTGTGTTTGGATTGATTCTCCACTGAGCTGCCTCTGCTCAGAACCACAATTGATTACAAGTAGTGGTTGGGCTGCCGCTCTGCCCCAGGCCGCGCTCCTTCCAGGGCTGCAGTCGCTGGCTTGCCGTGGCTCGCACCCGTTGTGCGGCGGGGCCGGTGACGATCGGCAGCACCGCGCTGGGTGGAGTGTTCTGGATGGGAGGACAAAAGCTTTAGTTGGTGCCAAGGACATTCATATGAAGCTGTTGAATAGGCTGGTGAAACATCCTTTGTTGCACAGGAAACGTTAGTGATGTTTTTGCAAAATGTCCATTAGTTTTTCTCTCTTTCACTGTCTGGAATGGAGTCATGTTTCAGTACTTGCTATGAGCTGGATTTCAAGCCTCTAACGGGAATGCAGGTTTGAATGCAGGACTTCCTTTATTTGCTCCCTTTCCGTGTTAGCTCTGCTGGCGTGTCTCAGTCCTGACACCCTTATTATCTAGATAGAGACTCTGAAGAAAGCGGTTCCTTGCACTTGGGCAGAATGTTTTAGTTTGGCCCTTTTTTAGAGGCAGACTGACGGCATTTGACATTTCCACCTGCTGTCTCCATCTTTTGGGTGTCTTCCCTGTGGAGAGGTGGGATGCTGGAGAGAAACCAGATGGCCAAGAGTTTAATTTGGGATACAACTCAGCATCAGATGTTATCCTCAACAAACAGTGAAGCATCTACAAATGCAGACAGAGGAGAACTGTCAGGCTGCTCAGTCCATCCTTTGTAACACTGGGTTATGTCAAGAAAGTGATTAGTTGTTTCTGTGGAGCGATTGCATAAAAATTCTGCCCTGTTTCATCATGAAGTGATGTGATGTTATTTTATAACACTGGAGGTTGATTTCTGACCATCCCATTCTCCTTTGGAAAAAGGAGAACCTCCTGCGTGGAGGTTATCTAGTTATCTAGGTTATCTAGGAGGTTATCTAGTACTTCAGCGGGCCGGTCCCAGGTGCTCTCACCTCCATCTTGGAATTTAGTAGAACAATAAGAAAAATCACAGCATGCTGTAGGTTGGAAGAGACACCTGATGTGACTCCTTTTCATTCAATTATGGTCGGTATTTGGCTAAATGATATTTAAAATCATGCCCACGAATCTTAGACATGTCGTTCAGACGTGTGATGTTCCAGACCCATCTTCTTCAAAATCCTGAATCCTGTGTTAGCCATCAATGCCAGCACCACAGAGAGAGTTGTTGAAGGAACGGGAAAATTTGGAATATGGAAGTGTGGGGAGTACAGAGTGAGCTTTTTGCTTTCTGCTGACTCTCCTGGCATCATTTGAGGAGATGGCGGTCATGGATTCTGCTGTGGCAGAAAAGCAGCTTGGACTCTTGACTTGCTGGAGACAAGTCTCCACAATTTTGAGATGTCATTGAGTGGAAAGGTAATAGAGGGAATGCCGGTACAGGAATGTGCTATTCAGGTGGTGTGGGACAAATTTTCGAATCGAGTAGGATGCATATAAGTAGACTTTTTTTTTTTCTTCTTTTTTTTAAACCCTCACCTAAAAGGAATATGATATCTTGTTCTTACTCCACTCTGGATTCCCATTTGGTTTTGGCTGGTGTCTTGTTCTCTGACACTAGAGGGCAAGCTGCCACCAGAGCTCTCAGAACCCCTGGGAAGGCCGTTTTCAGTCAGTGGTAGGTTTGTGTCATGGGTTACAATGGTGAATATGCTGTCTGCACGTACAAAGCGCTAATCTTGTGTTTCCATTGACATCCTGCTTATTTTCAGACTGCAGACAGTCCTAAGGGCTGCCGTCTATCGCATCGCGGTGTAACTACACTGTTCCTGTAGGAAGGAGCGTGCAAGGCACTGTTCATAGTAAAGCATGTGTAACCTGGTCCCGTTTAGGTATCTGCAGTAAGAACTGAGGATCTCAAGGTCTGTACCGAGGATTTGCACAAAGTGCTCTCTGAAGTCCAGGAGATGCGAGAGCAGCAGAACAACATGGACGTCAGACTGGCCAACATGAAGAGGTAGACTCGCCTGTTTCGGGGACACTTACACGTTGAATGTTGGTTATATCTAATGGAGCTTGACTCTAAATGTGGGTTTCATTTGAACTGGAAACAGGTGAAGCTATATTTTTTTCGAAGAATCGCCATTCCACCTCACACAACATTCTGAACCTTGTTTGTTTTCATAATTCAGTAACATAGCAGAGATTAAAACTGGGAGTCTGTTGACTATCTTGAAATTTCGTTTTGGTTGCCATGACATGTAGTAGTTTTTTAGGGCGATTAAAGCATTTCCTTTTCTGAACACAAAACAGGGTTAGATGCAGAGAGGAACAGAGAATTAGTGTTTGGTTTTCTTTCTAATTGGAAGTGGCCTCAGCATGTCCTCATCTCTTCCTCCAGATCATTTTTGTACAGACACTGGTAATTCTTTCAGATCATTGGTATGCAAGCAGTTATCAACCAAAGTTCAGGAGATACCTTCACTCCACTCCCTCTGTTCCTTAAAAACAACAAAAATCACCAAAACCAAACACAAACTCTAAAACTGCTCTGAGGTGGTTTGTGTTACACTCAGCCTGTTTCCAAACACAAGTCTTTATTCTAAGGCTTTGAAGGAATACCTCAGATCGAGGTGATTGGTGGAGCAGCAGAGGATGAGGATACCTTTATTAGTGAGTGTTTGGTCCTACCTGATGGAAAACGGAGTTAAATTAGCCCAGAGTTTATGCTAGTGGATCGAATTAAGCAGTCGTTAGTTATCCACAGAAGGAATGTTGCCATTGGTCCTGCAAGGTACCGTGAAAGTTTGAAAGCTATAAAACTAGAGTGTATAAAGTAAACTCTGTTCATCCTCTGTCTTCCGATTTATTCTGCATTGCAGAGAAAATAAGGCCCTGTGGAAAGAAGTGGCAGTTCTAAGGCAGAAGCACAGTCAACAACAGAAGCTGCTGTCTAAGGTACCATTGCAGCATCTTCAGTGCTACCATCCTTACTCCTGCCTCTGCGACACTCGATGGCATTCTTTGCTGATGTAGAATGACAAATGACACAGACTGAACAGGCTATTTTAATACAGCACAAAGAAAATGTTCACAGTTCCTGAGTGTCCCTCCCAGAAGTAGTGCAGTAAAGAACCACCATCAAAATACTGAGGAAAAGTCTTAGTGAGAAGGATGTCACTGTGTTTGGAGTCTCAGTGCATCTTATTTGGAGAGAAATCAGGACACCAAGCTGACCTGGGCTAACCATGGGGCTGGAGGCAGAGCACGGTGACAGGAGCCTGAAACCAGAGAGCGCAGGGACACGGGCTGGGCTCTGGGAAAGATCTTGAACCACTCAAGAAGTCACCCTGGAACCCAGAACCTATAGGAGCTTCTGCACTGGAACAAATTTTCTCTGATTATCCCTCAGCTGTTTTGGTCTGGAATCCTCTAGTGTCTCATGGTGTTATATCGCATTTTAAAAAAAAGAAAAAAGAAATGTCCAAGCGGGATAAGTTTTCAATGTCCTTTGTAACTATAATTTTGGTTTTTGAGATACAAACACAAATGGATATTCAATTAACCTATTAATTTCAGTCACGTAACTACATAATTTTATAGTAAAGTCTGATTTAATAATTTAATAAGAGGATTGCTATGCTGACCACTTGGTTTTGGTTTTTTGTTTTTCCTTTTTAGATTCTTCAATTTATACTAAGTTTGATGCGAGGAAATTATATTGTTGGGGTCAAAAGAAAAAGGTAATTACTAGATAGGTCACAAATCGGTGTCAGATGTGAATTATAGGGATAAATCAGCTTCTAGAAGCAAGATACTTTTCTTAAAGTGCATAAAGAACATTTTTATCATTTGTGGGTTTTATTCAAACTTGAGAAAGCTGATGGTAGTTGAATAAAGCATGAAATAAAATATTCTTCTTCCTTATCACTAAAAAAAATGGGTGGAAAGAGAATATACTGTACAGTTTAGATTTTGAAGGGCATGTTTGTCAGAAATGGTAACTCTCTTAAAATTTGCAAATGTGACTGACTTACTACAAAGCAAAGGCCTGTTTAGAATGCAGCCAGTCTGCAGGACACCTCAGAAATAAACACTTCCAAAACCCAGTTTTCTCAGAAGTAAAAGAATAGTTCTTACCGTTACTGCACATAGTGACAGCATTTTCCCGCAGAGCGAGGTGCTGAAGCCGTGTTTTGTCTCAGGTCTCTAACGGATGCTGCGGGTGCTTCGCCTTCCAAGTACAGTCGTCAGTTCGTCCGCATCCCGGTGGAGAGCGGCCAGGCAGTGAGTGTGCGGGCAGCGGGCGGGCAGGCTGCGGACAGGCATCTCACACCGTTGCAGCTGCCGATACCCTGGTCTTACCAGCAAACGCGCTCTGTTTTGAAATGGGCGGCTTTAAAGCGTTGCGCTGTCTGCAAAGGAAATCAGTACAACTAGTCTTAGGTGAAATCTGGGCAGGAAATGGAGCGGGAGGAATGGAGCTTCAGCACTGGCAGAGTCAGAGCTGTGGGTTTGCTCATTCTGTTTGCTGTATCCTGCAGGTGACTTTTCCCGAGCACGGTGCAGATGATGAGGATGGCAGTGGTACAGGTCTCATCATTCGAGATATCACCGATACCCTGGATAATGCCGGCGACGGTCTGCTTGCTGTGGCACACACCAGCGGCAGAGCCAGGTGTGCGTGCAGGATGGGGAGGCGTTTGTGCTTAGGCTGTTAACTGGGTGGTTGCAGTAGTGTTGGTGAGCCACACGAATTCTGGGAAACGGCCTCTGGATTGTTACTCTGTGCTTGAGAGGCCTGTTTGTAGGCTGACTTTTTTACAGCAGGTAGCATTGGTCATGGTCAGCAAAGCCTTTTAAGAGCTCGTGTCTCTTCAGGAGTGCCTGAAGGCCTGTCCATCTGATTGGGACTCATTTAATTTGCTGAGGCTTTTCTGTCTGTTCAACAAATAGGCACATACTTAACTTTTTGACTGAACAGGGACCTGAATTCAGGTATAGTTTACCAATAAGCAAACCCAAATGTATATAGATTACTAATAAACAAACCAAGATATGTATAGTTCTATCTTCAGCTTCAGTAGTTCTCTGTCCTCAGATTCTTGTGGAAACCCATTTAGTTCTTAACATTTGGAGTGAAATACGGACTGACTTGGAATCTATTATTTCCTGAGATGCTATGCTATGAGTTTTCCTTCTGCGTGATGTCCGTGTACTGTTGTGCTGTCTTTGAGCTGGGGCTGTTTTGCTCTGATACGTGCTACCTGCCTAAACTGTAATAAGAGATTTTTCATCTGCCTTTAGGAAGGCACTTTCCTTCTTTTTCTAAAGACTAGTTGGTTATTTGAACCCTTGACTTGCTTGACCTTACTAAGTATTAAAATTTGAGATGCTAAACTTGCAATGAGTAGTAATGTAGCTGATGAATTCTCCTGTATGTTGTTTCTCTTTGGTCACATTTTAGAGAGACACAGACAGCTCTGGATCCTGGCTTACCGATTTGTCAAGTATCGCAGCCAAATGAGTTAAATTATGCAGAACCTATCCCACCAGTTCATATAAATGATGTCAACAAGTCCAGCGAAAGAGGAAATTCTGCTGTGGAGCTCCATGCTGCACAACCTACTGCTCCAGAAGACCCCGTGTCCGTGATTGACTCCATCTTGAACGAGAACAACCCTGGAAACCAAAGTGACCCTTTACTGGACAGGTATTCGCTTGTTTCTAGAAACGGTTTTGCTGTTGTGCTCTTGTGGGATCTTCTCCAAGTTGTAGAGGATGTTTAGCAGAACACAGTGAATTAGCTTTTTAAATGTCGATGAACTGAATTTTCTGCCTCTTTGTTAGTAGGTCTTGGAAAAGGTAAGTGTTAGTGTCATAGACGAAAAGCAGGACAAGTCATGTGTCTGACAGTGTGCCTGGCTTCTGATGTGTCAGTCTGAGCTTGGTGAGGTTGGCGTCACATCAGCCCGTGTCCCCAGCTGCTGACACTGCCAGGGTGGTGGTTTCAGGAGGGCACCGTGCCCCCCGTTGTTCCCGATAACAGGGTACGGATTTGTGTGGGTGCTGGTCTGATGTGTCGCTGTCGTGTCCTTTCTGTGCCCCTCGTTTTTGCAGAGGTTCGTGCCCCTGTGCGGTGTTGGATCAGACTCTGCAGGCTGTGCTTCCACACTCGGCAGACCTCAGCATAGGCCGATGTTGGTACATAGGCTGGGATCTGAGAACATTCAAAAGATATTAAAATGAAGGAGGAAGCAGGTGTGGAAGGGGAGCTGCATTTTGGTATGCTGCTGTTGGTACCCTTGTGTTCAAACAGCCTTCTCCTGCCTGTCCTCCAGAGAGCTGGACCGTGACAAGTGATGCAGGAGCGCAGTTTCATTCATTTGCCAGTCAGCTGTTGTGTTTGTGAGCAGACTGCCTTGTGCTGCAGAAGAAGGCCATAACTGCCCACTGTTCCTTACAGTACTATATAATTTTGTCTTTCTAGAGAAGAAATTCAGGATTTTCTTAATTGCATTGATGCCAGCCTTGAAGAACTTCAAGCAATGTTATCTGGGAAGCAGTATAACTTTGGTTCTGAAGGTTTCAGCGATGTGAGTGTCTTTTCATTTTTTCTGATTTCTGAAAAATACTGATCGGAATGTCTTATGAAATTTACTGGTTCATTCCATGTTGTAATGGGCAAGAGGGGGTAAAATCCTGAAAAGCTAATAGTTACGGATAGGATGATACATAGTCAGTCTAGGAGTCTAACAATGTACAAGGTAACACTGAGAGCCTGTTCAGTTCATATGGTATTTGTTATACATAATTCAAGGGGAAAAAAAGAAAAAAATTGGACTCACTTCTTCTCAAGCTTTTGTGATGTATGACCACATCCTGATTACATGTTTGATTCTGCTTTCTGATATGGGATGAAGCTCTGCCGTACACCTGGAATCACTGGGCAATGTCCTTTCTGCCCCGTGACACAGTTGTGCTGCTCGGGCCCCGGAGCCGCCCCCGCCCGGCGCTGCAGCCGCAGGGCTGAGCCGGGTCCTGCTGCTCTGCCAGGAGCACCCTCAGGCTTGCTTTAGGAACATTATGTGACGTATGGTCTGGTTTTCTTTTCAGACACTTAATCCTGAGCTGCCAGCCCTGGATATGACCTTGGTGGAAGCTTCCCCTGGTATGGAAAATGTAAGAGTAAGATTTGCTTCTCTGACAGGGAGGGTTAATACAATGTTGAGACCTGAATTTTGCCTGATGCAATTTGAGGGTCAGGACTGGACTGATAGCACAGGAGGAAACTGCCCTTCTATCTAGTCCTGCTGACTTGATGTTTTCAGTCATCCCCCTTGGCACATATGAATTTAAGGGGGTTCTCAAGATAATTTCAAGTCTTGCGTTCCAGGCTTCAGTGATGCCTTCAGTGGAGTGCTTTAAACTGCCACTTTGCTTTCAATAACGTGTTCCTGAATATGCCTGAGAACATCAGGAAGAGGGAAACAAACTGGTGTCTGTTCAATCAGCCCTGTGTATTGAGGAACTTTTTTCTTCCTTTTTATTCCTTCTGTACCTTCTGTTTAGAATGAAGCAGCTACAATATCTAGTCTCATCTTTGCCTAAGTGTGTGAGAAGAGTTTCTTGGTTTGTTTCTCCTGGCCTCAGAGATTCCCATGATGTTGTTTAGCCAAGTAATAACTAGGTCTGGGGTTATAGTTCAGGTTAGATTGCATCTTCAGTCCATCTGAAGACGGAAGGAAAAGTACTAAATAAAAAATATAATGCAATATACTGTATTTATTCTGAATATGGCTGTATGGAATTTCCTCAGAGGACGTACAAAAGTTCAGTGCAAGTTTACTTCTCTTGGTCCAGTTCCTAGAACTGACTGGTGTTTAAAAAACCAAAACCCACCAACCTTGCAAGTGTCACTTATTTTGTAGTTCTGAAATAATACTTAAATTAGAACTTCCCAGTCATAAGAGCTTAGACCACAACTGAAGTAAAATGCAGCTCTGTTCAAGCAGTGCTTGCAAAATTTAATTACATTGATGAAATCTTGTTTAACAGTGTTACTCCAACAAGGCAGACTATAATAAAGGTTCTGGTTTGGAAGGTAAAATAAATGTTTACTAGTCAGAAGCTGTTTGGCTTTAGTAAGTGAAGTTTGCCAGTATTGTTTGCTGGCCCATGTGTGCAAAGATGGGCTTGTTGGTCAACTGGTGCATTGCTCTTCCCTCCTTTCACCTTTTATTTTGTGAACCTCTCAGTGAAGACTTGGATTTTGTTGTTGTTGAGCATTCTGTCTTATTCTCTGTCCATTTTGCAGATTCAGATTGCAGACCTGGCAGAGGGCACCGAAGATCTGGGAGCGAGTGAGAGAGCAACAGCAGGGAGCAAAGGTGAGCAGGAGGGAGCGCCAGGAGCTGGGACAGCTCCAAACTCTTCCAAAACTGCACATTGACATGGGATTTTTGTAGCCTGTAATACAGTTTATGTCTTCCTTTGGTCTGGGCTTAAAATTTTTGTGAAGACTGGGAGTTTGACTGACCTTGATGTGCCTCAGTCCTAAGAGGCGCCATGCTGTGGCCCATGTTGGCGTTGACCGTCTCCTTTTCCTGCACGTGAGCAAGTGCCGCGGCAGGGAGCAGAGCGGCCAGCGTTCCTGTGCACGTTCCGCCGTGGGGGCTGCAGCCCCGGCAGCTCAGAGCTGCTGGTGTGCTCGGTGCCGCCGCGCTGCGAGGGCTGCGGCCGTGCTGGGGGCACCGGAGCCGGCGTCCCCGCAGCTCGGAGCTCAGCTTCAGGGAACCGAGTTTTGAATCAGCCTCTCCCGTTTTCCTTGTCTTGAGTAAGAGCCTTCCCTGAGGTGACACAGGAGCCTGGAGTCTAACCTGCTTGTTTCCCCTCAGATATGCAGCTGATCCAGTACAGGGCCAACCCTCTGCTTTCGTTATTTGAAGAACTACCTTCCAGTGAAGCCGCAGGGAAGCTGGAGGATCCGAAAGACCTTCTGCTGCCACCCCTGGAGGAGAAACCTGCTCTTCATCCTCCGTCGGGCAGCGGAACGGCCCTGCCAGCAGCTCCGGCCGGCCCGGCTGAGCCCCTGGATGCGCTGGGAGTGGGGGACGCACCGCTCCTCGCCGAAGATGGGAACGGGGAGTACAAACTGTTCCCGCTCCTGCTCCTCAGTCCTGTCGCCAACTTCATAGAAGAGGCCTCCGAGATAGAAACTTCTTGAACTCTCTTAACATCTGCAGCTGCCTTGGTGCTGTGGAACAGGCTACAAAGGCATGGATCAGCAAGACCCTGACCTCCCTCGCCTGCCTCCTGGGTGCCACGTTCTGCACCGGCACAGGAAGGTTCTTTCTGCAAGCAAAGAGCACACCTGGAAAAACTGAAAACAAGCTCAGAACGAGCTGGTGGGAGTGAAGGCACCAGGTAGGGAGTGAGAACAACCTCCCTGTAAACGTACCACAACGTATTCCTGAACTTTTTATCCAATATCCTTATTGCACAAGGAAATCTGTTTGTATCCTGTTTGTAAACTTTGGTTGGGGTTTTTTGTATTGTTTGTTGTTTTGGTTTTTTTTCATTTTTATTAGCTGAATAGTAATGTGATGTTTAATATTTTAAACGTGTGTTTTACCCTTCTGAGAGCCTGTTTCAATAGTGGCTTGTCTACTGTTTGGAATTAAGATTTTTTTTTTTTTTTTTAATTTTGTTTTTAGTTTGAGATTTGGTTTTTTGATAGTTTGTGGCTACAATTGTTTGCATCTGCTTAGATCACTTTCTTACTCCTAGATTTGCTCCTAGGTACAGGGAACGTTTTTCCTATGGAAAATTACATTTAACTGCAGAATATTACTTTTTAACATGCTGACACGCATCCATTGCCACGGATCGTAGGTGTTGTGGTAGGAAGTGCTTGCCACCCTGCATACGCTGATTTCTCATGCACATTGCATGGCGGTTCTAGGGTAACTTGCACCTCGCTCGCACGTCATGTGTCCTCAGAAATTGTGAGTAGAACCGATTCATGTCCGGCAAAGTCCAGCAGCTGCCCTTACAACGTGGGGGGAAGGAGTCGTGGGGTAATGTGCATTGACACAGGACAAGGACGTACCTTCAGATTTCTCTTCTGTTTGCGGCAGCTCCTTGTTCACCTGACCCTCTGTGAACACTGGGCTTCTTCCTGCGTTTTCTGCTTGTGGCATCTCACAGCTAAATTAACTAGATGCATTTGAGTCCTTTGACAGCGAATTACAAAAACTAGTGTCTGCTTAATCAAAAAATCTTTCCCCAAAACTCTTCTCCACACTGTTTTCCTCAATTCTTTGAGCAGCTGTAACGCAGACGTCAGTCCCTAGTGTGGCTGGATTGGCACCTTCTCCTTGGCTGACCCAGGTTTGGAGCCGTCTGCCCACAAACGTGGAACTCGCTGTGGTGACACGAGACTGTTGGGGCTCGGAGAGGCCTGGAGGCAGGGAGACAGCCCCTGGGTAACGTCACAGGATATTTCCTACCAGCACAATTACTTGAAATTTTTTTCAGTTTTAGGAATTCAAGCTACCTGTGGGCTTTGTTCTCTCCGAAGTTTCTGAACTAGTATGTTTTGAGATCTTTTATATTCAAGAATCCAAGTTAATCTGATGTTCTAAAGCCTGCTAGATAATGCACGTTATCTATGCTGGCCTTGTTTAATTGGATTTGTGCTTAATTGGATTTGTGCTTTGTTGTCCAAGCCTTTGAGTTGCAGAGGATCTTCCTGCTGTGTGTACGTGTGCAGTGCCCTCACAGTGTCATTTTATTCCTGTGCTTCTGACTGTTCTTTACCTCGTGACCCTTCACGTTTGTATCTTTTGAATTGCCTTTTGCCATGTATGTCTTATTCCAGCCTTTTCCAGGCTTTCTTTTGCTTACTTCTTGAGACAAAGGGCTGAATAGTCTCAAGTTTTCGTGAGCTAAAGGGAGAGGAGCAATGAGTGAACTGCATATGTCTGGGGTCTGCTGATTTTTCATTTTGTCCCAAAGGCCTCGATTTTGCCAAGAGCGAAACAGTAAAAACCAGAGTGTTTTCTGTGCTGTTGTGACAGCCCAGCGCAGACAGCAGTGTTCTCCGGGAGGCTGATCTCTAGCGCTGGAGGCTGGAGCAGGTCAGGCTGTGGTTCTGCTGTGGGTCACTGTCATGTTCTTCCGTCATGGAGTCCTCTGGTCTCAGTGCATCTCCCCGTCAGATACTCGATCTGATCGTGTAATAGGTTTTTAATACACTTTATCTCTTAAGAAACCAAGGCTCAAGAAAACTGCAAATAAAAACTTGTGCATCCGTGTCTGATTTATGTACTGGTCTAGGAAAAGAATTTATTTGTGCAAGTTTCCTGAGAAGGACTGCAATGGAAAGGGCAAGGCTGAACAGCAAGAAAAACCCACATGCTGAAGTAATTAAACTCAAGAATTGCAAAACCATTACTGTGTTTTCTGTACATTCTTTTTGTGTGTGTTCCTGTGTGTGCCAATATTTCCCAGAGCTGTTTACCACGTTTGTCGGAGGGGGAGCTTTGATGCTCTCCGGGGATCTCATTATGCAGCTGCTGCTGGTTCAGAAATACCCGAAACGCTAAGGTTTGCCTGGCGCCTGTTCTCAGAGCTGTCAGCCTGAGAAACAAGGGAGTTTGGGTTTATTATCACATGAACCCGTATTCCGCGTCCCCTGGGACTGGCGGGTGGGAAGGGGGTGACCAGCAGTGGCAGCGAGGGCCGGGCTGGGGGCTCCTGTTGGGTGCTGGTGGGAGACGGGCTTGCAGTGAAAAGCTCCCCGGTTGACAGCTACAAGTCATGATGGTTTGTGTGCTGTGAAACAGCAACTTCAGGAACCTGCTGTACAAACAAGTGCTTCTCCTTTCCTTTTGGAGACAATATTTCAGCTGGGATGGGACAGCCAGGTAATTCTTTCCCCGTCACTCAGCCCAAGCCCTGTGCCAGTGGCCCTGTGCCTGCCTGCGGGGCCAGCTGGGCATTGTCCCACTGTCCTTTCCCAAACAGCCATTTCTCAGCGGGGCTCTGCCAGATGAAGTGCACCAGAGTTGTGTTCTTTATGGACTCACTAAGAGAGGCCTTCAGCTCTGCAAGGTATTGCTTAAAGCACTGTTTACAGGAGATAACAGGAGAAGGAATGAGGGAAGAGCACAGACAACCTCCAAGCAGAGCTCTGAGCCGGGCTGGCACACTGCAGAGCTGTGCCGAGGTGCCGGTTGTGTACGGTTTTCCTAGAAGTCAAGATCGTTTATGGGAAAACGTGCTGTTCCACTCCAAGGTCAGGACGAGGACACAGCAGCGGTGCCGTTGCTGGGAGCCACAGACAGACCCCGTTGGCATCAGCTGGGTACGTCTGTCTGCGGCCAAGGGAGCCCTGTGGCCCAGCACGGCCCGAGCAGCATAGGGGGCAGGTGGCCGCGACCGCTGACCCCTGGGCTACGACATCCCACTGGTTGGGACCATGACACCACTGCACCCCAGTGCACAACCGGTTTGTGTCACCAGGAGCACAGTTGCTTCACCACCATGCAAGTTTCCTTCCTCCTCCAGCACCAACGTGCATGGCAGCTGCTTTTGCTTCTCAGATTTAGTGTCCTGTGTCTGGGGAAGGAAAGGTTCTCCTGCTTGACTTTCCTGTGCTGAGAATTTACAGAACACGCCCAGGCACAGTAAGCACCATGCAAGAAGGTGCAAACTGCCCCTCACGTGCTGCTTTTGCAGTTATTTTTCATGCTGTTTCAGACAAGCCCCCCCGCAGACCATGGCAGCCTGGCCATCCACCTTTTATCTCATATTGCTTTGCGCTTGCCAGCTCAGAGCTTTCCAGAATACAAGAAAAGCTTATTTTGAGCTGTCTCTCCTGGACTGCACGGTGCTTCCTCATCCCGTCCTTGCTCAGTGCGTTACTGGCTCCTAAAACAAGATTCCATGTTGAAAAGCAGTGCCTGTGTTATCACAGCTCCCCAAAGCAGAAGCAGGAGATTGCTGCACAGGGTCGTCGTAGCATCCAGGTGTCTGTACCTGCATCAAATAACAGGCAAGAGATTTCTCCCGCCGCTGCCGCCCCAGCCGAAAAGGTAAATGTCAATATAAATATATACACAAATATATAGACACGTACACACCTATTTTTTCAGGCAGCTTGAATTTTAGCTTCCTGGTTGGTACGTACCCTGCTAGTGGCAGGTTCCCTTATGATTTAGTCCTACTCAGTTTAGGCTCCTGCCCTCCTGTGCAGCCGGCATGTCCCTGGAAAGGAGTTTCACTGCTTTGAACTGAAAACGTTCTTTTCTCTCCCTTTTCTGAGCCGAGAAGCTCGGGAATGCTGCAGCCCGCCCCAGCTGGTCCTGCTGCTCCCCATCTGGGGACTGCAGGTTGGAGCTGCAGCTCCCAGACAATTTCTGAGGGAGGAACACATGGAACCAGGTCCCAAAATCTCCTGGGTCTTTGCTGAACCTTTTTTTAATCAGCTTTCTCAAGTAGGATATTTTCAGAAGCATTTAGACCTGAAGATGCTTAGGTGTCCTCTTTAATTACAGGTATAACTGCAAATATAGTAGATGGTAAGAAATTAGTTGAATAGATGATTCTCTAGTCTGAGACTGATAAACAACCATGAGGATATAGATATTTTCTAAGCAAATAAAGTCATGAAAATTGTGTGTAGTAAAATCACCAGCCTCAGGGAAACACATCAGAGTATTGTAACTTGAAAATGACTAAATTCAAACTCGTACCAATAACATTGTCATAATTAGATCAATGTTAATAACAGGTAGTAAATAAAAAAATCACACTTCTCTATGCATATATGCTTTTAAGCACCATTGTTTTGCAGAATGAGCTATCAATGACTCTAAAACAACAACATATGTAAAAGCAAACAATACAATGCAAGCAAAGACCTCAACCTAAAAGGAACGAGATCATATCAGAGCTCCCAGGGCTATATACACAAATCTCCTGTTTTCAATGTTAAATTACACAACAACCCAATGACGCTGCCTACTAATGATGATGTAGGTGAAGCCGTCTTTAAGCCATATACAGGAATGTAAGAAATATTTTTTCCCCACATTGCCACCACTTCAGCCTCAGGTACACGGATTGCTCTGGTCTCCTGCACCATCTCGCTCTCGTTAATGGAGGGTTTGCTTTAGAACGTGGTCTGGGATGTTGTTGGCTGCATTTAATTATTCTGGTTACTTGCATTTGAGGATTGGATGTCGAATTTGGATGTAACAGCAGCAAAGGGCTCATATTGATTTAGCTGAATACGATGACAGAGATTTGTCATTAGGATGTAAGAAAAATGAAGAGCTGCAGAAGACAGAAAAAGATGTAAAATCTCTTGAAGATGCTTCAGTAGGTAACAGATACTTCTCCTGGATGGGTCTAGTGCTCAATTACTTAATAACACAGATTAACCATAACAAATATTACCTGTAATTAATAATAACATGTCTCACAGTTAAGAAGTCATTATTTTGTAGTCTCAAAGATTTTCTACTTTGGTAAGTTGTTTGGTTTTTTTTTCTCTCTAGGCATATAATCATTTACCTGTTTCCAAAGTAGTCTACAAGGAGATGCAGGTGCACATAGCCCTCATCCATGAGTTTTAATTGAATGCAATTAATCAATTAAACCAAGCAGCTAAATTGCTAGATGAGAAAGAAGGGTCAACCTGGTATAGAGTGGGATGGTCAAGCCAGGTGCCTGCTGCTCTTAGAAATTATTTGCTTTCAGATTTGTACACCTAAATTCTCTGTTTCTTAAATGGGATATAATGATATCAAACAGAATACCTCAGTTGGAAGGGACCTACAATAATAATCTGTCTCATGCTGGTAACATAAAGGTTTAGGATGTTTTGTAAAATATAGTGGTGAAGTCCATAGAAAGGCTGGTAGGAAAATGGCTAGTAAGGACCTTGGTTGTTTAGCTCCTAGAGAGTACTCAGGCCTGCTTGTACGTAATATGCGTGTTAAGCCATTCAGAAAGCAATGCAAGGAGCAAAAGCAGGAGAAATAGGTGCTTGGGAATTTAAAAAATGTTTCCTGGGCTTTTTAAGTTGAATTAAAAAACAGAAGAGGAAAAAGACATACTCAGCAGGCAACATGAAATGGAGTAGTGCTTATTCTTAAACTTTCCTCTTTTCACCCTCTCTTAGGGCTGCTGTTCTGCCCACACCTCTGATAGTCATCACTGGGACAATTGTTTTTTTTCTGAAAAAAGAGGAAGGAAAAACCACCAGCAGCTGCTGTGGGTTCCTGACAACAAAGTGAGCGAATAAAGGGAAGTGTTCCCGATTAACCTCCGGCCTGGGGAGAGCAGGTCTGTGCTCGGGATGGAGCAGCGGCACCCGGGAAGGATGGGGACGGGGACGCTGGTGAGAGCGGCCGTGCTGCTGAGCCCTCTGCTCCTGTGCAGCGGTGAGTGCAGGGACGGCTCTGCTGGGCTCTGCCTTGTCTGTGGCTCTGCATGGGCTGGGGCTGGGCTGGGAATAGAAACACAGCAAAAGGGCCAGTGTCTTTGTGTGCTGCTGGTTGGTGTTCAGGTGTTTCAAATGCAGCGGCACGTGGAGGCGATGGGAACGCTGCCCGCGGGCTTTGAGTGCACAGATCCTGCATTTGTTGGGGTGGTTATTTCACAGTTCCCACACTTGTTGTGATGCTTATTTCACAGTTCCCGCGCTTGTTGCAATGGTTATTTCACAGTTCCCGCACTTATTTCACAGTTCCCACGCTTGCTGTGATGGTTATTTCACAGATCCTACACTTGTTGCGATGGTTATTTCACAGATTCTGTATCTGTTTTGATGGTTGTTTCGCAGATCCCGCACTTGTCGCAATGGTTATTTCGTAGTTTCTGTGCTTATTTCACAGTTCCCGCACTTATTGCGATGGTTATTTCACAGACTCCGCGCTTGTGATGGTTATTTCACAGAGCGCAGTGAGCAGCCGCAGCAATGGGTCTGGTTGGTTCTGAGTTTCCAGGAAAGGGGAAATTTGGAAACCAGGAGAAAAGGGCAAAGTAGTGTCTATGCACAGGTTCAGCCTTAGGCGTGACAAAATGTACTGGGACAAAGTCAACAGACCTAATTTTTATAGGAAAATTTAACGAGTTTTACACTTCCTTGATCCATTGCTTAAGTTGCTTAAACTTAGGCTGACAAAGCACTGTGTTTCAGAAGAACAAGTGGGCAGCAGAGGAGAGAAATCCATGAAAACTGTGGTTTGCTGGTAACACGCGGCACTTTCCAGGAAAGCTCATGAGCGAGGTGGGGCGGCAGAGACAGATGCCAGCGGGGAGCTGTGCAGCTCGGGCTGCAGACAAACTCCTTCTCTCGGGTCTAGGCCATAGCTAATTCTGATCCCGGGCTCTGCCGGGTGTTCACGTGCTTGCAGGCGAGCACGAGGCAGAGCTGGAAGCCAAACCGTCCCGTGTCCGTGCCGGCAGCAGCTGCCCGCGCCTCTGCTCCCCAGGCTGCGCCGCCTCTTTCCCAGCCCGTCCCTGGACAGCCCGTCCCTCACCGTCCGCACCGGCTGCTTGTGCTGCAATTCGGGGATTTCTCTTGCTGATGCTCTCCCCACCGCTTCAGCACCCAGGAGCTGCCTTCTCTGCGACTGCTTTTTAAAAAACTTTCTTTCTCCATTCTTCCTGCAGCTTTTCTGGACCTGAGTGGCCCCAATGAGATCAAAGGTGTTTGGAAGGGATCTGTCACCTTGCCATGTGTCTATGTGCCTGTGCAGGACTTTGTGCAGCAAACACTCACGTGGACCGTGGTGCATGACCAGAGCTCGGGCACCGTCTTTCGGAGGGATGGCTCTGGTGACCACGTTCTCCTGTCCAAGTACAGGGACAGGGTCAGTGTCCCGAAGGACACCCCAGGGAACGTGTCCCTCCACATTCTGAACCTGGAGATGGCTGACAGGGGAACCTACACTTGCCAGGTCACCTGGACAGCCAGCAACAACAGCCAGACAGTGAAAGAGATCGCCACAAAAGTGGAGGTTGTTAAAGGTGAGCGCGAAAGCAAGCTGTGCAGGAGTGGATGGTTGGCTCAGGAGGGATGCGGGCAGGGAACAGAGCAGGCAGGGACCAGCGGCCACGCTGCAGGAGCGCTTTGCTGGGCGGCGTCAGGCTCTGGCGAGAAGCAGCGAACGGGTCAGGGAGGGGAATTCTGCCCGATGCTGCGGCCTGGGGGCTGGGGGAGGACTAGCGGCCTCTCGCTTTCGAATTTGTCCCGTTCCACCTGTGTCCGACAGCTCAGCGTTCACCCGGGCCGTGCACCAGAGGGAAGCCCCTGGGGTGCTGCATTGCTTTGACCGAATTTCATGAGCACGTGTCCAACCTCCCTTTGCCTGGGCAGTGGCGATTTACAGAGCAACAGCGGTGGCATCAACCCTGCCTCTGTGCGGGGGGTGCAGCGGTGGCGCAGCTGGAACAGGCGCGGGTGAACCGGGCCGAACGCGCGCAGAGGTGCCGCGGGAGCGGTGCCCCTCCGTCCTGGGGAAGCAGCGCCGGAGCGCGAGCTGCCGCGGGGGGGGCTTCCCCGCCCCAGCCAGGCCCAGCGGCACCGTCACCCATCTGCTTTGCGTTCCAGTTGCGGTGACCAAGCCCGTCATCGTGGCCGGCGAGCGGGGGCTGACGGTGCCGGCGGGAGCCAGGACCAGCCTGAGCTGCGTGGCCAGCGGGTCCCCCCCCATCGGCTACCGCTGGTTCAGGAGCAGCCCGGGGGGCAAAGCCCGGCTGCTGGGCCACCAGGCCGAGCTGGCGTGGGACAGCCCGCAGCCCTCCGACAGCGGGACGTACTACTGCGAGGCAGAGAACAGGGCTGGGGCCGCGCAGCAGAGCGACGCCGTCCAGCTGACGGTCACAGGTGAGTCCCGGGGGAGCAGCTGGGGACAAAACATCTGGAGTCCTTCCCTGCTGGAACAGAACGATGCTCCTGCCTCCCTTCCCTGAAAGAAGAAAGCACAAGAAGCCTTGGGCTTCTGCACTCTGCAGCACTCTCACCACCTGCTCTGCCTTTCTGTCCTTTTTATTTCCTGCGTTCATTTCCCTCCTGCTCTTCAGAAGAACTGCTCTTTTCTGATGCAAAAGAGGCTTTGTATTTAAAACACACTTTTATTCCTCTTCAGCTTTTAAGTTCTTGTTGGCTGTGTAATGCTGCCTGTTGCATTTTAGCAAGTCTGTATGAGGAATCAGGACTTAATTTTGAGTATGAGGAACACACGAGTGTTGATTCGGTAGCTGAAAAAATCAAACTGGCTTTTGTTCCTTCTGATCGGCTGCACGTGCCTGGAAAACACACGGCACTTTATACAGACTCCGTTCTGATGTACCTGGGCTCTGCAAGGTTCTGTTTCGTTTGGGTTCCTAGTGCCGCACAGCAGGTTGTGGGAACTGGTGTCGGTGACCAGATGGTGCAGGAAGGTGTTGACAATTGTTGGTTATTCTTACAGAAGAAAACAAAACGGAGCTGGTGTTCACAGGTACCTCCTCAGTGATCTCTTGGACTCCACGGGTCTCCACCAATATTACAGGTGTGTGTATAGGCATACATGTGTGTATATATATACCCCCACGTGTATCTATACTATATATAATATCTATCTAGTATGCACATATAGCACTACATATACTCTCCCTATATTATGCTGTAACTATAATACTTATTTCTAGAGTTTTCCTATTTTCGCTGCCTTGTAAAGGTGATGGAGACATTCCCTTTCGATCCTACAGCTGTAATCCCAGATATCCTGGTGCTAAAATGAGCATTGGAGATACACAGTGAACCTTTCACTCCTGTTTGGTTTGCAGATCTGCCTGCAGCAGTAGTGACTCCTGACAGTGGTGTGGGATATCCAGAAAAGAATTACACAACTCAGAGTAAGTGGAGAGCAAAACAAAGCTAAGAATAAGACCGGGGACCCAACCCTGGCTGCTCAGTAGTCGGTACCTCCAGCCTCAAAATCGGTGTTCAGCCTCTGGCTGCAGATTGTGTCAATGGCTGTTCCCAAGGGTCCTCAGTGATTCACGGTGACTCTTTGAAAGACTCGGGGTGTTTTTATGGGGAAAGAAAGCAAGCAGCACAACCCATGGCCAGGCTGGCTGCCGTGGCCCTGGGGACACAGTCAGCATCGTGTACCTGCCGCTGTGCCCGGGGCCGCTCATCTGAGCGTCGCTGCCGTGTCGCTCCAGGTGTCCCGAGCACACACCTGTCCCTGTACCTGGTCATCCTGATCGCTCTGGCTTGCGGTGCTGTGATTTTCCTCCTCATCTTCCTTATCATCTGCATTAGGAAGCCCAAAGATGGTGAGTAGAATGTTCTGGAAAAATGGAATGTGTTGTGCATGCCCAGCTTGGTTTTTCCTTTTATAATAATTACTATCAAATACTCCTTTTGCCTCTTTATCTTATTTTTATAAAGAAAATCAGCATAACCTCTTTCTAAATTGTCCATTACTGAATTTCTAATGAATAGGAAAATTGTGGGAACTGGAAATTTCTAGTTTCTAAACTTAACTTTACCTTCGACCTTGGGCCAGTTATCTTGACCCAGTTGTGCTACAGCTGGGATATGGATTGTTTTCATTTTCTGGGACTGAATCCTGGAAACAAGAGCCATCACCCAACTAACATGATCTCCAACGTTCCCAGTTTTATTCTGTCTTCAGTGGTCACTTTCTAATATCAAGGAGACATAGTAGAAATTATTTTTTTAATTTTAATGCAAGTTATTGACACACAATTATTCTTTTCCAGCTCAAGTCTACGAAGTAAAATTGTGAGTATAATCCTTTGTCTCACATAGTGCTGAGTCTTTGGGACTGTATCAGAGCAGGGGAAAAAAAAAGGCAGCTACTTAGCAGTGAAGATGAAAAGCCTCTGAAGCAGTACGGATGAAGTGGTTCGGAATTAGCTCAGTAGCACGTTGTACTGATGATCTGTGGGCTTTCCACATCAACACATCATGTAGAAAGGAAGATCTTTCCCTTTGCAATATGAGAATCACAAAAATGAGAAAGAGCTGTTTATTAGCTCCTCAGCCCAATGAGACCTATTGAAGATCATTGCCAAGGATAAATTCCCAGTATTTATTCAAATGCAAAGAACAGGAATTCCCCTCCTAGAGAGAGAAAGCTCCTGATGCACAGATTATACCCTGATTTATCCCTGAATTATCCCTGGCTGAACTTGCCTCTTCTAATCCTGGCTGTGGCAGGAAGTTACTGCTATTTCTAAACTCGAGTTTCAGCACCCTGATCTCCGTGTAACCCGTGCCAGCCATACTGAAAAGCCTAATGGTCTAGTCAGAGCACACGAGGAGAATGACCTCTGTAAATCAAAGCACTGCCGACGTGAGCGTGGGCACGAGCTGGACGCGCCAGCGGCGCTTGCCCGGGTGCTCTGCGTCCCACACGGTTCGTAAAGCAGCTCAGGTACCAGCTGAGCCCCGAGCAAACAGTGCGACGGCGTTTCTCCTCGGGAGATCTACCTTCTTTTTAAAGATACTGTGTGGGCTGCACTCTGTTCAGCATTTGCCATTCCTCCACCACTTGCATACGTACCTGCATGTATATACGTATTTATTTATCTTGCAAAGAGCAGTTGTGGGGCTGCGCTAATCCTTGTGTTGCTTATGAACCTTTTGCTGCCTCTGGAACTCCCCCTGGACTGGAGGCAGAGCTGCTGTAGTGTCCAAGGTTCTCCTGCCACCTGGAAGCAAAGCACAAGGTTCTCTCCTTCAGAATACTGTCACAGTCCAGTGGCCCGGGTTTACCTGGGTTTAAATCAAATCACAATCTTGCTCGAATTCTTGATGGTTGGGAGATGCTTCGTCTACTCTAGTTGCAACTTTTCTTTCATATTGTATTTTGATTTCAGCCATAACTCGAGAGCAGCAGCTTCTTCAGCGCAGGAATGTACAGGTCACTATGAGGAACCCATCTGCTTTACTGAAAACAACTACGTGATGGAACCTGTAGAAAACAAAAGATCTGAAGAAATAAATGCAAAAAAGAATGAAGATGACTGTGTTGGAAAGACCCAGGAATCTGAATATGAAGTAGGGGACAATGTTTGAGAACCAGCAGTGCTGTGCAGGTAGCAGCCCTGACGGGCACATCCAGGCAACAACTCTCCTGCTACTCACCTTTGCTGGCTGGACAAGCAGTTTTTGCTCCTGCGCGGTTTGTGGAGCCTGAACAATCTCTGCAGTGACAATGCAAACCTCTGCAGGGACTTCAGCTACAGCCCGCTGTGTAGATGATCCGATTTTGCTTTTCTTGGTTTTCTTTCACCACCCCATGGCAGAAAGCCCTTGGAAGTCTCAGGCGTGAGGATCCTGGACCAAGAGGCCTGTACTGAACCTGCTGCTGCACAGGCCCAGAGGGATCTGTGCTCCCGGCCGTGCTGTGGGGAGCAGAACCAGCACCCGGGGTGCCCAACAGCCCAGCACCCTGGGGTGGGACACGCAGAGCCTGGCCCAGGAACCGGCGTTTCTCCTCCCGACCGCCTCACGGGCTGCAGAGGTGGTAGAAATGTCCTCCCAAAGCCTTAAAGAAACACCAAGAGACAGACTAATGCCAGGATAAATCCAAGGACCTTACCCACCAGGAGCAGCAGGAAGAGAAGCGACGTCCGTGTGCCCATCGCGCTGGACTCGACACACCTTCTGCCAGCACCCCCAGGGAAACACAGACACAGCTTCTATAGCTCCAGAGCTGGACAGCTGGGCAATTCTGACACTGCAGCAAGGCACAGTCTTTGAGTTCACCTTCTCTGTTGTCTCTTTTAACGCATGTTTAATATTTGACAGAAATTAGATCCTTTTCCATGTTTGTGGATAGGATTGTTTACACATACCTAAATTATTTTGATATGAATATTTTTGCATGACCAGCTCATCTTTAAAACGCCAGCAAGCACTCACAATTACAGCTCCTCACTAGATACTCAGGGAGTACTTTCCTCCCAGCTTAGAGGGCCCAAAGGGTAAGTAGTGAGCTGAAGAGCTTAGTTATTCATAGTTTCTACTACCCTGAGTAAATCTGTAACACGGACACTGCAGAATCTTTTTATAATGAAGGGCGGGGGAATACTATGTCCCATTAAAGCCATGTGGACAGATGTAAAACGAACGAGCGATGTGCGGTGAGGGGATATTGGTGACACAGGATTGGTGGACCCCGGATTTGCTGTTCGCACTTGAGAAAACCATTAAACTTAGGACTGCAAAGTTAGTAGATTTTGTTGTACTTCTTTTTGTCTGCAAAGGTGGGTGCGTGTGAATGTCTGTGTGTGCCCAGGGGCTGCGATCCTTGGAGTGTATTGGGTCCAAGCTGAGGAATCCCTGTAGATCTGCTGGAGTGTGGGATGCTCTGGCTGTGCTGCCTGCTCATGTTTGCAGGCTGCAGCCACAGCTCAGGGACCAGAAGGTGAGGAGTTGCTGCTGGTCCAGTTTGAAGTTCAGAGCTCATGAAACAAAATGTTCAGGATGTGGGGAAAAAAAAAAAAAAAAAGAAGAGTTGTACTGGGAGGAGTGTGAAAAGCCAGCGAAGTCTGGCAGCCTTGCTTCCTGAGCAGGAAGGTGAGCAGCAGAGGAAAAGTGTTGCACTAGTATTACAAAGCACACGATTATTACTGAAAGGGTTTTCTAGATAACAGCAGAAAAGTCATGACTGGAGACTGTGTTAATGTGATGACAGATTGACAGTGTTGACATTTTCTGTGAAACTCTCATGTTTTCTTAATCTTCCAATTCTAGATGATGTTGCAGGTTTTGGGTCCCTGCAGTAACATCCTCATTCTTTAAAATGAGCTTTTTAAAAGTGTGTGTTTGGCAGGGAAGGGGTGGGAAGGGAATGTTGTTGTTGCTGGAAAGCAGCCCACCGGTCTGAGCTCCATCCCAGAAACAAACTCATTGCCATGGGAATATGGGGCAGTTTTGTACCCGCTGGACAGCCATGACCAGGAGCTGGTGATGACAAATAAAACCATTTTAAGGCAAGCAGTAGAAGGAAGGCTTGTGACATAGGAAAGAAATCCATAAACTAGATTCTCTGCATGTTCCGTGTCTGTTTGTGCTGTCAGACAGCTGGAAAATGCAAGAAGGGTTGGATCCTGATTCAGTCTGGGTGTGCCTGGGAAAAAAGCATCGCATCTTGTGCAGCACATGGTGGCAGGCAGCAGCAGTGCTGTGCCTGGAAGACAAGCTGACGTTGAGGCAGATCTTCCTAGACCAGCACTCGTGTTTACCAAAACCAGAGCTCAACCAGCCGCCATGGAGCCGCTGCGGGAGGAGCTGGGAAGCTCACAAACAGCGAGAGTTGCAACGGCAGCGAGGCTGCCAAAGGCATCAGCACGGGGTGAGCGGGACAACTGCAGGTAAATGGGAATCTGCACTGCTCTAACAGCTGAGGCTGTGAACCCACCTGGGGCACCAAGGAGGAAGTGAATACTCAGACAGCATCGTATGTGCGAGTCCCTTTCTCAGTGCTGGGAAGGATTTACAAGGGTTTGGCCAAATGGGTAACCCAGAGCTGATGTTGTTCACCTGGGAATTCCTGGGAAGGGAAATTAACTTTCAGAAAGATCACTTGTATATCGCTTTTCTGTCACATGGGCCTTGACAGACATGCTCATTCGCACGAAGTCTCTGTTTCTTTAGGTGGAACAAAGGTCATGTTTTCATGACTGTCTGTACAATTGTCTGGCATATATGAGAGAATTGTGGTGTACATGACTGTAGTGGCTCATACAATTACCTTCTGTGGGACATCCAAAAAATACTAAGATCTGTAAGTCGGCTATGGATGGACCAAACAAGAATGCCTCAAGTCTTGCAGTAAAAAAAGCCTTTTTTTTTTCCTGAGTGCAGGTGGTTCAAAAATAACACTTTGAGAACTTTCTTCTTCAGTTGCCTTTACTGTGCCCCCTCTAATTAGGCTGAGATGTAGTAGCAGAAACTGCAGAACAAAGATATGTCCTGGTGACTTTGCTCGAGCTGCGACACTGAGATGACGCCTGACAGCGTGTGGCGCGCAGGCTGCGGCAGGAGCGCGGCCTGACCCCCCTGCCTGCCGCGGGGAGAGCGACACAGTTAGTCTGGAGCAGGGACGTGGAAATACACACGCTTCGCTATAATAAACCAGGTAAGTACCTGTAATGTCTGAGACATTAAAGGCTTTTTCTTCGTGTGTTCAGATGCAAAACCATGAGGGGTCCCTCTGGTAAGAAAGAAATGGTCTGACTGTGACTGAGGGATGAGAAAATCGACAGCTGCCTCTCTGTGCCAGGGAGAGAAAGATGTCGTGTACATCACGTTTGAGGAACTACAGTTATTTGTTCTTGTTTTAGCTAAATAGTCAACTTTTATCCTGTATAATTACAGCTTCAGGAAGTCTTGCATGTCCGGTTCAGAAAATAGTCACATCAGCAGTTTTAGCTTGGGTTTTCAGCTTGTTCCAGGGCATGTTCCCCAAAATCCAGCTTCTTTTAAAACCTTTTGCATAGGAGGTAGTTTATTGGAACAAGGTTCTATTGCCAGTCATGGGCCAGGGTGGGCAATAGGTTGGGTTTAAATAATCTCTCTGGAAATGGACTTGTATTCACTCTTTCAATGACACTGACTGGATTTTAACAAGTGCTTTTTTGTTTGTTTGCTTGTTTTAGGCAGGACTCAAACACAGCTACTGGCTTCTTGGTGGCAGTGGGCAGATGGGGTACAGGCGGTGTGAACTGGTCCATGCTGGTAGCTTCTGCAAAGAAGTCAAGAAGAAAAGGCAGCAAAAATCAGCAAGGATGTGCTCTGCAAGAACGAGTGGTGCTGCTGCTTCGTCGTCCTCCTCGGCAGGGTGACACCGGGAGGTGGCTCCTGGCCTGAAACCTCCTGCGAATTTGTAGCACCAGGTCCTGCCACACCACACTCAAGCTTTTTGCTCCGTGCTCCCCACAGGCAGGTTCTACTGCAGCAATAAGCAGAGCTCAGCTGAGACCACGTTCAGCAATCCAGCCACGTGTGGACATGTAGCTGCAGTGCAACAGGGACAGCTTTGGGGCAGGTGGTAGACAACGGAGCTTTTGCAGGGAAATTCCTATCATAGTAAAGAGCAGGATACTGGGTTTTTTTAAATACCTCTTCTCTGTACATTTTCCGTTAAAACATAAAAAAGTCGTCAAAGTGACAGCCTAAGGTTTCTGGTCTAAAAGGCTGGGACATTGGCAAAGCAAGTTGGGCCGGTTGTCATCCCGGCTCAGGTCACAGCCCGAGCTGCTCAGAGGTGACAGGGTTCCCCGTGGGCACCCCGAGCAGCCGAAGTCGGTACGTGCGCTTGGTGGAAGAGCTGGGTACCGTCAGCAGGAGAAGACGCTGAGGAAATGGAACGGAGCATCAGCAGGCTGGTCTCTGCCTCATGCTCCTGCATGGTGTAAGGTGAGCCAGCACGCTCAGACCTGAGCTTCTCCACCTCTAGATGCCCAGGTTTTGAACCCTCATGGTACAACACAGAGCGATGCTGAGCACTGAGCCAATATCATCACACATGTCAGAGGGAACTGAATTCATGTTTCACAAGCATCTTCAAGTTTGCTTTCCCTTGCTACCAAATGCTTGACTGTGTAGTCATCATAAAGCTCTTCCACTGAGAAATAAATGCAAATATAGAAGGAAAGAAAGAAAATCTAAAAAAAAAAAAAAAAAGGAGGAAAAACCCCCCACAATTATGAAGAATTAAAAAAGAGCACTATTCAGAAAAGTCAAGAGAATGGTAAGATGGGAACGGGGAGATGGAACTGGAGAGATGTGAATGGAACTGGAGAGATCCTTCTTCTAGTCTGTCCATCCTTTACCCTTCACCTAAGTCAGCAGCGAAATGGACTCGTGATGTTTCAGAAAGAGGATCCTAGATGGCAAAGGACAAAATAAAGGGAAGTGTTCTTCACTTGCCTTCTGGTCCCAGGAGTGTGTGGTCTCTCACAAAGTGCAATGAAAGGACAGACCTGCAGTTCTGGGAGAATGGGAGAAGTTGTGTGGACAGTGGTGTTTGTGACGGCTTTCATCAGCTGCCACGGTGAGTAAATGCTTCCATGTACAAGAACAAAAATCAGAGTACTAAGAGTAGAGAAAACCTTTTAAATTAGTGTCTTAATTTTAAAAAATTATCAAATGTAGAAAGTCTTTAGTTTCTTGCACAAATAATAGAGCCTGAGAATTCACAGGAGTCTCCTTTGGTATCAGATAGAACAAGGTGCTTTAAAGAGTCGAGCAAACGGGGCAGAATTGGGCAAAAGGGCAGCTCTATGGCCCCAAAGCAAGAACAAAACAGGATTGTTTAGGACCCTTGGAGAGGCCCTGCTCTGGTGTGTTAGCTTCCAAAGCAGTCTTCGTAAAGCTGGAATAAGCATTATTGTAGAATTTAGTAACGCATCACTGTTGTTCTGCTAGCACAGTCCTGGGCAGAGCTGTAACTGTGGGACGAGGCATGGGCACACACAATTTCCCTGGTCTCCGCTGATCTGCTGACCCCCAAGAACATTAGGAGAGGTGATACAGAATCTTTGCTTCGATCCATATGGCCACGAGGCAAATGTGCCACTCCCAGGGCACACACGACGCTGACACTGGCAGGAAGGTTTTGGGAAGCAGGAGGAAGTCGCTTTAACACGTTGTACACGGAATGCTCCTGGCATTTAGAAAAACAGGTTGAAGTATGCTCCCCATTTCACCACTAAAAAACCAGCTTGGCAGATTTCTGGGGTCTGCCTCTCAAGCGACTTCCTGTGAGTTGATGCAGCTGCATGTACCCAGTGCCCTTCTGGGGAGCAGGGGAACAGGGGAGCAGGATGAGCCAAGTCCAGCAAAATTCAAGTAATCCTGTACTTAGAAGAGGCACTCCCCAGAGGAGCTGTGGTCTCAGTGGGCAGAGAACTGGAGAGACTGGGAGAATGAGCTGGGTACGACAAATCCCAGCTCCTCTTCTCCTGTGCCCACCTGAGTGCTTGGCGGGTGCTTGTCTGGTTGAAGCAGGTATGACCCAAAATATCTAGGTCAGATCTGAAGTTCTCTAAGGCCAAAGTAAAAAGACTGGGTTTGGTTCCAGGTCCAGTACTTCAGAGCAGATCCCTAAAGGCTCCTGCCTGCATGGTGCTTCCATACCACAAGGACAGTTGGGAAGGAAGATGCTCAACCATTTTTCAAAATGGGCCAGAATATGAGGATTCTTTTTTTTTTTTCCCATTATCATGCATTTTACATAATACAAATCTCTCTGATCAGTCTTCTAATCTCTAATATAACCCTTCGGGCTTTTGCCTGGTCCAGCTCATATTTCCCTCCGGTGGGAGAATTCACTGTGTTTGTCTGGAAGGCTACATCCCAGTTTAAGAAGTGTCCCTGGAAGGAAATACTTCTTAATAAATGCTGTCTCAGGGATTTTTATTTTGCTGAGTTTCTCCCATTCCTTCTAATCAGCTCTCCTTTGGAGACATCCCTGCTAATGTTGAAATCAGTCATATAGAGAGCGCAGCTGCTCCGCAGGGAATCAGCGAATGCTGGCAGCTGTTTCATGGCACACAGCAATGCAAAACAATGTGGGAGAGACGTTTAAACAAAATCGTGTCCAGATGAATACACTGGATAGCAAACATACTTGAACTTGAGTGCACCAAATGCCTTGAAAGTATTTCTGAGCAGTTTTCTAAATAGCTTCCACCCTTCTTAGTTTTTCTTGGTGGGAGTCTGTGAAAACAGGAAGAAGATAAATGGAAAACCTTTTAAAACAGATAGACCAAGGAGTTGCATTTGACTGGGATGTGAGATTTGAAGAAGCTGTGCCTGCCCTCTCAAAGTCACTGGGTAAAGCAAAAACAAAGCTCCCTGTCAGAAAGAAGTGTCCACTTTGCTCAGTCCCGCGGTCCCTGTGCTGTCCCCACGGACACAGCTCCGCCGACCCCGACCAGCACCTCCGTCAGCTCTGGGCCATCTCTTGCACAGAGACAGCTCTGCCCGCACAGCACTGCTGCATCCAGGGAGCACCAGGGAGGTTGCATAAAAAATAGTGATGGTAATGAATGTAAATGTGCGGCCTAACAAGCATGTTTAATTGCAGTGAAGCAGTAAGCTTGCTTTGTTCATCATTCCTCCCATGCAGAAGGTAGAAGTCAACATTGCAAGTGGTGTTGCTGGGGCATCCCGTGTCAGTGGGGAGAGCAGTTGCTGTTTGACCCGTCATGTCCCAGTGTGAGCAGCAGCCAAGCAGCAGGGTGCAAAGGCTGCGTTAGAGGCAGGAATAGGAGATGCTCCTGAAGGTCTTGTGCAGACTGTAGCTGTGACCAGTCTGTCACCAGGAGCAGGGTTTGTGCCTCTCTGTACCAAGAAGGAATTGAGAACTGGCAAGTGTCCAGAGACAAACAATTACAATAGCCATGAGGTCAAAGCAACCACTTCCCTCTGTTCGGCAAGGTCGGGACAGGCTCCGGTTTGGCTGGCTGCGGCATAGAGCACATCTGAGATGCACTGGCTCCCACCGCCTGGCGATCCCACCTACCCTAAGGACAGCCTGGTTCTTATTTCTTCCCTTTAACTGCCATTCCCTGCAGCCCTCCTGGATCTGTCTGGTGTCCACCAGATCAACGGCACATGGATGGGATCTACCGCTATACCATGTACTTACATGCCCGCGGAAGGTTTCACACAGCAAACGCTGAGCTGGAGTGTGGAGCGAGACTACAGCACCTCCACCGTCCTTCGGAGGGACGATTCTGGTGACCACATCTTGTTGTCCCGGTTCCGAGGCCGGGTCAGTGTCCCAAAGCACAGCCCAGGAAACGTCTCACTCCTAATTGAGAACCTTGAAATCCCTGACAGTGGACACTACACCTGCCAAGTCATCTGGAGGTCTAAAAGTAACAGCTTGATAACAAAGGAGGTGACCACTACAGTTAAAGTTGTCAAAGGTAACTCCAGCAGTAAAGCACTGCTCTTGTACAGCCAGTCAAACCCACAGAGCGTGGAGGAGAAGCAGCAGCAGCTGGGAACAGCCCTTCACACCGTGCTGGGTGCTGAGGCATCTCCTCCCGTGCTGTGTCAGCCCTTCTCCACTCATGGGGGGGTAGGATGGACTGGGAGGGGTAGTAGTAGACACCCCAGTCTGGATCTGCTAATGGGCCGCTTGGACCCATGGTGCTTGAGATAACATCCAGATCTGGGGTTGGTTTTGTGCATCTCTGGCTTCTGTAGCAAGTGGGTGTTGTACTGGCCACATCTACTGTGTCCCCTTCCCAAGCATCCTCAGCATTTGATAGGAAGAACCGTCTTTCTGCAAGGGGGACCCTCAGCAGAGCAGGACTTGTGTGATATTGTGGGAGCAATGGTGGCATAGCTGGTGTAAACTTGGCTTTAGGCACAGGTGAACTGAGCTTAACGTGTGAGCGTGAGCTGCCATGGAGGGGGCCCTTCCCCGCCCCAGCCAGGCCCAGCGGCACCGTCACCCATCTGCTTTGCGTTCCAGTTGCGGTGACCAAGCCCGTCATCGTGGCCGGCGAGCGGGGGCTGACGGTGCCGGCGGGAGCCAGGACCAGCCTGAGCTGCGTGGCCAGCGGGTCCCCCCCCATCGGCTACCGCTGGTTCAGGAGCAGCCCGGGGGGCAAAGCCCGGCTGCTGGGCCACCAGGCCGAGCTGGCGTGGGACAGCCCGCAGCCCTCCGACAGCGGCACGTACTACTGCGAGGCAGAGAACAGGGCTGGGGCCGCGCAGCAGAGCGACGCCGTCCAGCTGACGGTCACAGGTGAGTCCTGGCACTGGGGGTGGCATCCTCCCTTCTTCGCAGTGTGCTTGATCACAGCAGAGGGGCAGGAAAACGTCCCCTGTGTCCCTCCGGGACCGGGACTGTGCAGGATGGGGGCCTGGCTCCTGCCCCAGCACATCTTGCTATTATTTGGCTGGTACTGCAGACAGAGAGAGGAGGAAACGGCCCGACAACCAGTCTGTCCCCGGTTTCTCCCGCAGGGTCCCCAGTCCCACAGCAGCCCAGCCCTGGGCCTGGTGGGCACAGCAGAGCCCTGCTCACCCCCCAGGGTGATGTGCCCCAGCCAGTCCCCACAGGTAAGTGACCTGGGCTGCAAAACCCTGGTGCTCTGTGAGTGACAGAAAAGGTGAATGAGGCAAATCCACCTGACATTCCTCCTGGGCTGCAGATCCTCTTTGCAGACAGAAAGGGTTTGCCCTGTCCCCCGAGCGCAGGGGGGCTGTGGGTACAGGGTTATGGTACATGACAGAACATTCACCCTCACGCTTTGGCAGATCTGCCAGCAACAACGCTGGTCTCCGGGAGAGATGCCATTTCCAAGGGGCCTCCCATTGCCACAGGTGAGTGGAGTTTGGGGCTGGAAAACACAGGATTTCATAGAATAATAGAATGGTTCAGGTTGGAAGAGACCTTTAACAGTCATTTAGTCCAACCTCACTGCAGTGAGCAAGGGACATCCTCAACTACATCAGGTTGCTCAGAGCCCCGTCCAGCCTGGCCTGGGATGTCTCCAGGGATGGTTCATCCACCACCTCTCTGAGCAACCTGGGCCAGGCTCTCACCACCCTCAGGGGCAGCAATTTCTTCCTCATGTGGGGCCTGAATCTCCCTCCTTTAGTTTAAAACCATCAGCCCTTGTCCTGTCACAACAGGCCCTCCGAAAACATCTGTCCCCATCTTTCTTATGGGCCACTTTTAAGTATGGAAAGGCAGCAATCAGGTTTCCCAGAGCCCGGCAAGGACAGGTTGGCCAGCGCTGGCTTTAGACCCAAAACCAAACAAATCCCTGGCCTGTTCAACACGGGCTTTTCTCCAAGCAGAGCCTGCCGCAGTGCATTCATTGCCTGCTGCTTACTGCGTGTTTCTGCCTGAAAGGGGCTGAAGACGCAGCGCCGCCGCAGCCCCGCCCGCGCGGTTCGGCTGCAGCCGCGGCTTCTCCCGCTTCTCAGCGGTAAAAGTGTCTCCAGGCGCTCCCGGGGGCGGGGGGTGCCCCCGCCGCTCTCCCAGCGCTGTCCCCTCCGCCCGCAGGTGCCCCCCGGGCCGCGCTGCCCGTGGCCGCGCTGGCGGCCGCGCTGGGTGGAGCCGCGATCGGGGCGCTGGTGGCCGCGCTGCGGCGCCGGCGGCGGGACAAGGCGGGTGAGCGGGACGGGGCGGGGGAGCGGCGGGACGGGGCGGGAGGCGGCGGGGCGGGGGAGCGGCGGGACGGGGCGGGACGGGGCGGGGGAGCGGCGGGGCGGGGCGGGGGAGCGGCGGGGCGGGGGAGCGGCGGGACGGGGCGGGAGGCGGCGGGGCGGGGGAGCGGCGGGACGGGGCGGGGGAGCGGCGGGGCGGGGCGGGAGGCGGCGGGGCGGGGCGGGGGAGCGGCGGGGCGGGGCGGGGGAGCGGCGGGACGGGGCGGGAGGCGGCGGGGCGGGGGAGCGGCGGGACGGGGCGGGACGGGGCGGGGGAGCGGCGGGGCGGGGCGGGGGAGCGGCGGGGCGGGGGAGCGGCGGGACGGGGCGGGAGGCGGCGGGGCGGGGGAGCGGCGGGACGGGGCGGGGGAGCGGCGGGGCGGGGCGGGAGGCGGCGGGGCGGGGCGGGGGAGCGGCGGGGCGGGGCGGGGGAGCGGCGGGACGGGGCGGGAGGCGGCGGGGCGGGGGAGCGGCGGGACGGGGCGGGAGGCGGCGGGGCGGGGGAGCGGCGGGACGGGGCGGGGGAGCGGCGGGACAAGGCGGGTGAGCGGGACGGGGCGGGAGGCGGCGGGGCGGGGGAGCGGCGGGACGGGGCGGGGGAGCGGCGGGACGGGGCGGGAGGCGGCGGGACAAGGCGGGGGAGCGGCGGGACGGGGCGGGAGGCGGTGGGACGGGGGAGCGGCGGGACGGGCGGTAGATGGCAGCCCTGGTCCGAGGGAACGGGACGGGGAGGGCGGGACGGCACTCGCCATGGCTTCATCCCCGTCCCCCTCACTCCCATCCCTCTCACTCCCATCTCCGTCACCTCATCGCCCCCATCACCCCCATTATCCGCCCCACCATCCCCATTCCTGGCCCCTGCTCCCGGCCCAGCCCCGGCCAGTCCCTTGTAGAGAGAGGCAGGGTGGGAGGGTTATTCCCGAAGGTGGGAGTACCTGCGTGCAGGTGGGTTTTTTTCTGTGACACATTAATCATAAAATATGTCGATGCACACCTTTGATTCTTCTTCTTTTTTTTTCTTTTTTTTTTTTTTTTCTCCAGAACGGAACTATGAAGTTGCTTTGTGAGTACAATTTTTCTGCCCTGCCCTAATCTCAACCTTTAATTGCTTCATGCTACTTTCCTATTCAGAGACATACCTTAGCCATCTGTAGCCTCACACATTGCCATTTTCCCCAATTATTACCTTTGTAAAGGTTAGACTATCTACTGGTAACTCTTTTGAGTATAATATGAAAACGTCATGAGAGTTTATGGTACCAATGTTAACTGTTTATTGCTTCTTTTTGTGTATTTCCTCTAATGTGTCTTTCAGAGCCTCATAGGCTCTCACTAGATTAATACACATTTTGCTGTTCTACAGACTACATGGTAGATCTTGTTTTTGATTAAGATGTAAATCAAATTACTTCTGATTTAATCGTCCTCAATAATGTCTCTCTTGCTTCAGCCATAGCACTACAGATGTCACAAGACTGGAGGCTGATGTGGAAGCCCCTGTTAAGTGCCTACACAAGGAGACAAATTCTAACACTGAAACATCCAATGACACTTTCAACATGAAAGACAGCATCCATGGCAGCATATGCACCAGGAAGGATCCTGAGTGTGAGAACCTTGTGAGTGCAATGGAATCAGAATATGAAATAGAAAGAATTTAGTAGAGTACCAGCTTTTCCACATGAGCAGCCGTGCAGGGCTGCAGATATTGAATGGTAAATGTTACCAAAGGAAACTCTTCTTCCCGTCTGTCTTCTGCTCTGATAAATATACTGGTCTCACTGCTTTTAACCCGGGGAACAGCGTAACCTTCTTGGCCCTTGTCAAAAGAGGCCGTGCCCAGTGGTGCAGCAGCCTCAGCCAGGCGGTTATGTACCAGCTGTACAGAGGGAATGGTTGCTGAGCAGCCTGAAGAACCAAGGTGAGGAACAGAGGATCTGAAGGGGTGGAAACACAAGTATCTTTACCCTGCAGATCACAGTGTAGCTGGGTGCGATACTGCTGGCCCTAACACCAGCAAGGGAAACTCTCAAGTGCGCATTCCCCTGCTGGGACCTGCCAGGTAGAGGAGCCAGGAATTGTGCTCTGGCTTTTACAGCTCAGCAAATACTGGTTTTACCTCCTGCTTGTCCTTTTTTGTTAGAGCATGGTAAAGGTTAACGGGGCGGTGGGGGGGGGGGGGCGGGGCGGGAGTTGATGTCCTGGGAATGTCATTTTTGCTACCAGACGAGCTCCTTAGGGGAAGAGGGAATGGGCCTGTAGGTGATGAGCCTCTGAACTGCCACCCGCTGGTTTCCTCCAGCAAAAGCAGAATCGGTGTTGAAGGAAACGCTAGCATTTTATTGTTACAGTGTGGGGGGCAGAGGCATAATAAAATAGAGATAAATTTGAAATATTTGGAATAATGATTGAGCAAGGGATCTCCCTGGATGCAACAGACTGACACTGATTCACTCTGTGGGACACGAATCAATCTGTTGTATTGCAGCAGAGATATGAATGCTGACCTACGTTACGGGGATGCTGTGAGGGCTCATGTTTGTAAAATGCCTTGAAAAGTGCTTGATTAGCACAGTTTATTTTCTTTCTCAGGGCAAATACAAAAGCTTTCAGAGGACTTTGCTGCATATGAATTCTGATTTCCTTGGTATTTCATTATCCAGCACGATAATTTTTCTGTTGCTTGCAAATTTATGCTTTTTCACAGTCTCCTGATTTAATTCTGTGAAACAGGCAGGCAATTCCCAAAGTCGTTATCTCAAGCAGGAGGGCTGAACTGTACTGTCCGTTATAGCCAACCCATCATCTTCATTAACCCTGGGCTTCGTGCAGTTCTGATGAGGATCCCCCAGACTGTGAGCACCCTAATGGGGTGCAGGCTTTGCTGGGGGGTGCGTACTCTGTCACCGCTGCTTAAACCCACCCCAGGGCATTCCTGGGTCTCTGGCAAAAATAAACCAGAAGTTCCTTTTTGCAAAAGCAGCTGCTGAAGCACTTGCCCTCAGCTGAAGTGCGTTTCCTGCAATAGGCTCAGTTACTCAACAGTCTGGTTCCTCGTTGTTAATCACTTGCATCTTACAGGTACTGGTGGTGGTGGTGGGGGGGGTGCTGCTGGGGTGCTCTGCCCCCCCCCCGGCTGGCGGACACCCCCAGGCAGCATCCCTCGATTCGGCAGGCAGACAGGGCAGGGAGCCGGTGCTGCCTGCCTTTAGCAAAGCAAATTATTAAATCAGTCAGTGCAGCTGGGGGAGC
The DNA here is from genome assembly GCF_036013445.1 of Caloenas nicobarica. Classification (NCBI taxonomy): domain Eukaryota; kingdom Metazoa; phylum Chordata; class Aves; order Columbiformes; family Columbidae; genus Caloenas; species Caloenas nicobarica. Next base: position 22,707,025 of record NC_088256.1, read on the forward strand.
ATGGAGAAGCAGGTGAGCTCTGCATCACACACACTCTCCTTGGCACTGACCAGGACCTACAGGGCTTTTGTGTCTGCTGCCGTGGATCTTCCTTTCCTGGGTCAGTATGTTCACTGAGCACTGGGAAGAAGAAACTCACTTTTACCTTAGTGCTCTGAATTACAGAATTCTTCAGGACAGGAGGTGGTTGTCAGGCAAGATCAGACAGAAAAGGCTCCTGCCTGTATTACAAAGGTTTCATAAGGAGAGCAGTGGGCACATGGGGATGTTGTGCTGCAGTGCCCGGCTGCTGCACTCCCGGGGCATGTGCGGTGACAGGCGGTGGCAGGCAGTGACAGGCAGCAGTGCACAGCAGCAGGCAGGACCTGCCTGCCCTCACAGGGCTGCAGCAGCACCAGGTCCTGCTCCCAGCGCCGGTCTCAGCTCAGGCACTGGTGCTGCGCTCTCAGCCCTGGGCAGTGTCCCCGTTCCCGCTGGAGAGGAGCTGTGCCCTGAGCAGGGGCGAGAGCCACGGGGACAGCTGGACCCACATGCAGGTCTCTGGTGCTTTGCCCGGGTCGGGTACGTCCCCGCACAGCCGGGCTGGCTGGGGGACACGCAGCGGGAGCAGCCGCAGGGTCGGCGCTGCTGGGGCGGTGCGGAACAAACGCGATGGGGGAACAGGGACCTGCGGCCGTGGGGCAAGGTCAATGCTGCATGGGAAGAGAACTGAAAACTCCTCAGCTTCCCCATCCTCACCTCAGTAGATCCAGGCCTAAACCACAGGACATAGTGCTCTCTTTAACCCCCCAGCTGCCATCTTTATTAATTCTCAATTAGCCTAGTGTTTTATGCAAGACTTGCTGCCATTATAAGCTTCCCGTTCCCTCACTGACTATGTAACACCCTGATTTTTCCAGCTCTTGATTCCTCCCAGCACTGATCTGCTCTGAGGAGCTCTGGCAGCTGCCTCAGAAGCCCTGAAATGGGGTGAAGCTGCAGAGGAAGGAGGTGACGGGAGGTGAGACGGGGCAGCAGGTGCCCCAGCCAGAGCAGACGCTCCGGACCTCACGGTGTCACTGCCTCCAGGCTGGGCAGCAAGACAGCTTCGGGCATAAGCAGAGAACAGTGTGAACACAAAAAGCCGCTCTCCAGTGCCGAGGTTGTTGTTTCTCTCTATGCAGCAAATGTGTGATGATTTTTTTAATTTATATTTTTGGCATGTTTGGTAGTAAAACCTGCTGGAAAGAGAACATTTTTCTTTTGAAAGTCACAGAGAGCTTTGCTGTGCTGTACCACCATCAGACAAGAACTTCTCCTTTGCTTGTGCTGGTCACTCACCCAGGGACGTGACTCATCTGCTGAGCACCAGCTCTGCTCCAGCGCAGCGGAGAAACCTCAGCTTCTGCTCCGAAACTGCTCTCCACAAAACGCACTATTTCTGGTGGCTAGCACAACGTCAGGAGACTTGCAGCTCCTCTGGCTTCAGAGCAGCTGGAGTTCCCGTACAACAGAGGGGATCTGGTGGCTTTAACACTTTCCAGGCTTGCCCTGGTCTCCAGAGCCCTCTGAACCGGCCATTCCAAGCAGGAGAACAGAGAGCAAGTCTCAGAGAAACTTGTCCCACCAAAATTTAGTATTTAGTAAGAGAGGAAGGGGTTAACTTTCTTCCCCACCTAGAAGGAACTGGGTTGGAAGCGGGGGGGTGGGTGTTATTTAAAAGGCAGAGAGGCAAACTGCACTGAAAGTACGAACTGGAAATGCATGAGGAAACCATGATGAAGAACATAAATGAACACTTGGCAGCTGTGGTGCAGAAGAGTTCAGGTGTGCTGAAACCTTGAGGTGTGTGAGGGCAGAAGGGGTTGGGGCTGACCTGCTACCTTAAGGATCCACTGGGCAGAAAACAAACCCTGAAATAACAGACTTGTTCTCTTTGGAAACTGACCTCGCTGATAAAGATCGGGTGATGTCTGTGAGTCATGAGTAGGTGCTTGAGAGAGACCACGGGAGCGTGAGTCATAAGGACCCTGTTTGTCCTCAAGTGCACAATAAACCCTTCTGATAGGACCTACTCAAAAAGCAGAACACAATCTGCTTAGGCAATGAGATACATTCATTGGTCCCAGCTTTGTACAAACTCCAACTTCTTCAAAATATTTAGCAAGAAATCGTTGCAACACCCCCCCCCAACTTAGAATATTGATAAACTTTAATACTAAAATATTGCAAAATTTGCTCATGGTACGGTCCTAAAACAAGTTGGCAGGGTCTTGGGGTTTTTTTTTAATTTCTGAGTTTTCAGTGTTTGGTGATTTCTTGTCAAACAGAGCTGGGCACTCCCCCCTGTCATTCCCTCCCCCTGAGATATCTCAAGCTGCAGAGCTGATATGCTACAAGTCAGTAATTTAAAATACTTACCAACCATTAGATCTTCAGGTGGGATAATTTGAAGGGAATTACTTTAGCTAAATAGCAGAGATGCAAGAAAAGCAATAGGCAACCTTGCTGCGAGTGCTGACTGGAAACAACCATCCAAAACCAAGGAGTCTTCTCCAAACAACAAGTTTTCAAGGAGAAGCAACAGACTCCATGGCCTAATTTAAAAACAGATTGAGCAAACATGCATTTTTCATGGGCTAATGGGATAGAGGGAAGTTAATCAGCAGCCTCATTAGTTTGTACTCCAATTTAAAGTGTCTGAAGAAAAGATTCTGTATTATGGATAACGCTGCCCTTACCCATGATGTTGTGATTAGAGCTGCCAGAATCCTTGTTAACAGAGCAGGATTACTAATTAACAGCAGGCTAGTTAATGCTGTGGAAGAGAAGAGCATTGTCTCTGGCTGCAAAGAAGGAGTCAGGGCTCGGGTCTCTGCCCCAGCACTGCTTCTGTGCAGCTTCAACGTCAGGAGAACCTGAACGGGGCGGGAGGGAAACCTGCAGCATGGATCCGAGTGGTGCTGGGTACCGATGGGACGGGCTGTCCAGGGTCTCGCTGGGATCTGGAGAGGAGCAGAATTCGCTGCCAAGTGGGGAAGGAGCCGGAGCTGCCGCGCTGCTCAGCAGGTGCCTCACTTGGGGTATTTGACAAACTGACACTCTCGCACTGAGTGTCGGACTCAGCTTGTCAAATACACGCAGCGCGGCACTGCGCTCGCTGCCGTCCCCGCGTCCTCACCGAGCGCCGTCCTGGGCAGGGGGACAGGGAGAACAAGGGCTGAGGCTGCTGTCAACATCAGAGGCTTTTTCCAGTTAGCAAAAAACATCATGATCCCTCCTGTAATCCCCCCTCCAACACTTTTGTTTGGGTGAGAAACACACAAGTAGACACTGCCTGCTGCTGAGGAAAACATCCACTACTTTAATCCAAAGGCTGAAGTTCTGTGGAGCTAAAAGTGATGCTGAGAGCTCCAGACCAACCTTCTGCCTTAGCTATACAGCTGCATTGGTAGCTTGAAATATTGACAAGACGTCCATGCAAACACTCGCACAATATCATGAAGAGCAATGTCTCTCTTGACACACAAAGTCTGGACAAGCAACCAGAAAAACATATTGTGGGGCAGCAGTTTTGCATTGAACAGAGATAAGGGCATGATAATCTAACAGACTTTTCACAGCTTTCATTTTTAACCTCCTAAATTTAAACAAGTTGTTCAGGCTTCTCACATTTAATTCCTTCTATTAGTGTCCCTGTGGTAATTTTGCATTCAAGCAGCCGTGCACACCCCAGTGTCCTGGTATTGTCAGGTACTTCAGCTGAGTGCCTCATTTGAAATATGTTAATATTTCAGTTGGAGCCAGTCAGACAGAGCCCAGAGAACACGGGATGGGGCCTCTGTGTTTAACACAGGCTGGTGGCTCCGTGCGTGCCTCTTGTCCCATCCCTGCCAGCAGGAACCTGCACTGCCAGGCAGGCACTGCCAGGATCGCAATGCTAAATGAAAACCAAACTGCCACCTAGGGAAACAATTAACTTATTCAGCAATTAAGTGAAACTTTCTCTTCCATTGTCAAACTAACCCCCTTCTGCTTCATTTCCAGCATGCAGAAGCAGCCTCGCCAGCAATAAATGGAGATTTCTGCCCCCATACACTGGAATAATCCAGCTTTTAAGGGTGAACATATCCACACACACTATTCCCTTGCACAAAGACCAAGAAAAGCCATTGGTTCTCATATTCTTTTAACAAGAGTTTGCATTAAATGCACTTAAAAGAAAATTAAATAACAAAACATACACAAGAGAAGATACTGCTAAGTATTACTGTGGTCTGTGTCCTTCTCGGATGTTGGCCCTTCAGAATCTGAGTCTAAAACCAGATTCGAAATTCCGATACTGTGCAATTCTCCTGGAAAAATTCCTCCTGGCTCCTGAACCACTCCCATTCTGCACAGCACTATTTGACATGGTTCGTGTGCTCTGCAGCCCAGACACAGCTGGGATTTAAGTATGGTGCTTTTAGCTTTCTCCCCAGTCCCCTGATTTCAATTTCACATGACCAGCAGCACCGGTTTCTGAGAAAGCAGCTGCACTATTTTTAGTATCAAAATGAAAAACTAAACTGGATAGGTTAATTATATTTTGGAAGTTAGATCATTAAAGACACAAAAGTAGAATTCAGCTGAGGTATATTAACAGCACCCTCCAGTGAGCAATGTATTAAGCCTTTTCTATCTCTAACTTCTGGGACTCTATTTTATACAGGTGGTCATAGGATTCCATCTGATATTACACATACAGAAATATACCTGTAAAGGGCAAAGGTTTTTTTATGTGAAAGCACAAAATAAAAAATGATAATGTTAAATATATATTCTTCTTATGTGCTCCGAAACCAGCAGAGAGTGAAATAAGGTTTAACAGCTAGGGAATGCTACAGCTTTAAAGATAAAATCACATTCTAGCCTGGGTTACTACAAAGGCTTTGCAATTCTTACATCCCCCTTGCCCTCCACATTAGGCCTTTGGTGAGATGTAGCTAGTGAACAGTTCTTTGTCCTGGCTCCTCATTCAGAAAGATTTTCAACCATGGTAGATAAAAGCACATTGCAATGGATAAGAGAAGCACATGTATTTCATGGGCATTAGAAATCAGTGTTAATAAGCTGATTAAAGATCAGCCTAGCAAAGACCTACCGGTTTAAGCACAAATAAACTGATTTCTGTTCTCTGTCTCTTCTGTTCTAAGGCTCTACGTTAACATTTCTTAATCCAAAACACTCTGATCTGCGGGGTTTAGCAGCAGACCGGTCACAAAGACACCTGGGTCCTTGTCTCAAGTCTGTCTGTCACTGTGGTTGGTCAAATCACTCATCTTCCTCATCGAACTCTGCTGTACCATGAAAAGTGAAAGATTTTTAACAAGCTCTGAATGATCTGCATAGTTTTTGTTGATGTTATTAAAACAGGGATGGGCACTCTCTGCCTGAAAATAATTTTCAGTGAATTAGACACCACACGCTAATGAAAGCACAGGGCGGGAGAAGAATGAACCTGTCATCCACAAAAGGTGTCTCAGCTGCATCCAAGTGTGATGGGGGAGCTGCATGAAGAAAGATGGAGCAGGGTCTTCAGCAGGTACTAGTGACCAGACTTCCCTCAACTTCAGTGCTGATCTCTAACCGTGGAACATCTGTCCCTGAGAGAGAAAAAAGAGAAAAAAAAAAAAAAAAAGACAAAAACTAAGACAGCACTGCTTCTGCAATTGCAGCTTAAAATAATCTCCCGCTGTGGCTTTCTGAGTGGAAAAACAGTCACTTGAAATGTTGTCAGCGACAGATAAGAGGAGGGTACACAGTGGAGATAATTCTATCAGCAGATGGGAATGGAGCTTGCTACTCCACCCCATAATGATAGTACCTGATCTGAATGGATTTGTCTTTGTCAGAGCTTCTGCTTTCAGGCTGAAGGGGGTATTTCCAAGTAAAAGCTCAGGGTTATAAAGCAGACTGAGCAATCAGCTGTGTACTCTGCATGGAAAACAGAAAGAGGTTTTCTTCCTGTGTTACTCAGTCAGTCCCTTATCGAAGGCACGAAACACTTTGGCTTTGCCCCTCCAAGCTGCACAACATCTCTCAGGTATTTTTACAGGGCAGTCAGATTGCTCTGCAACTTGTGATGAAAATAAAAGTAAAATTATTGGGTAGACTTTAATATAATAACAGCACAAATAAAAGTGTGGCTGCGTGGTTTTCACATGCTGAGATGCAGGCTGCAGCCATTTCAAGACATGCACTTATTATGCAGGGTTTGAACTGGAATCAAGGCCATCTCTGTTTTCCACTTGGTGAAACCCAAATCACAGCCTGGATGGAAAGCAAGAATCCTCACAGATCTGTGGGCAACAGGGTCTGCTGGATCCCTGCCCGTCAGATGCCTCGGGTGTGCTTTTCCCCAGAGCTGGAACCTTCCTGATGAAAAACCAAACTGAGCTGCGGCTCTGCCCATGGCAGATTGCCACGGGGTGCCGTCCTGCTCCACAGACCATCCTCCTGTGCTCCCAGCCCTGCAGCTGATGCTACTGGGACCTTGGCCTGACAAATGTTGGAATATTTGGCTCCGTAAGGTCCATCCCATCTATGAGGCAGGCTCCAGCAAAGCCTGCAGCTGCAGCCCAAGGCTTTTGCTTCGTCACAAGCAAGCTGGGCTTGTATAACCAAACATAGTTCTCTGTAGCACATCTGCTGACTTGGGTGAGACAGTTAACAATACAAAACCAGAGCCAGAGGCCAAATGGTGCAGCCAGTTAATTAATGACTCCTGCTCCTTAACGCTTTCCAGGAGGGCTCGTGTGGGCAGAGGGACCCTCCTCAGCAGCACGAGAATCTCTTGTTCCCCAGCACCAGCAGGGCAGCAGTAGCGCAGGGAACTAGTTTTTGTGACACCTTTGTCCCTGCCCTCATTGCAAGCAGGAGCCTCCAGCTCTAAAGCAGCTGGGAGGACGCTTGTCACCTCAGCCCAGGCTTCCAGCTGCCTTTGGGCTGCAGTGTACAGGACGGTGCGGTGGGCGGCTGCCCTGTCCTAAGGAAAGCTCCTGAAAACTGTGATCCAGCAAGTACAGCAGTTGTCCCAGCTTTGGAGAGGACCCAGAGCCCAAAGTGCTCTGGTGACGACTGTCTCCAAGCAACTGCATGAAGCATAAAACCAGCCACGCGTTCCCACTGCCGCCATCTGTGCGACCCTGTCACCCCAACAGCCCTGCATACACTGGGGGTTGTTCTTTGCTTTTGTCACAAGACTAAAAGCGACGTCTCCTTTGTCAGCCCAAGCTGGATGTCCCCTCTGCCTAGCCCTGCTGGAGGTCACCAACGACAAGTTCTCTGGAGGCCACCAGCCGCACAGCCCCGCAGCCCCTCACTCACCCGAGCCCCCCGCCCCCCGTGCGGACTCTGTCCCTGCTCCTGTTCGCATCCCCAGCGCCCAGCAGAGGGAAGAGGGCTGCGGGAAAACCTTTGTCCACCATTCTGAAGCCATCAGGACAGTGAGAAAGGAGCTGAAGAGCACCCTTGCACCCAGCTGGGACACCGGCTCTCCCTGGTAAAACCCTCCTCCACCCCGCAGCTTCCCCTGCTCTCTGTGTGCTGTCTCATCTATGACTAATTTAGATCAAGATCACCCTACTGCCAGCAACTCAAGTGCAGCGTGTGCGTGCGAGCCGGGGGGAGCACGCTCGTGTGCACCCCGGTACCAAGCAGGGCTACGAACACATTGCTGTAGTTGTTAAGTGTAATTCATCCTCATCAATGAATCATGGTCCCCGGCTCGGACCAGCAGCGTTTGCATCCCCAGACCTGCCCTCACCAAAGCATCCCCGTCCCAACGCCACCGCTTTTCCCCCGAAGAGAGACACCAAAAAGCTCTTCTGGCTCAGGCAGACATGGGCTCAGTGCTGAGAGGATGTAGTCCCAACCCCAGCTGGCTTCAGTCCCTCGGAGCTGGGGGTGTAACCTGGGCTGAGAGGACAGCTTTCTGCCTTGCCAGGAACGCGGACACCCCATGTGGTCTTGTGAGACCTCCCAGAGGAGAAACAGGAGGTCACCCCGCGGGACTGATCCTCCCCTGTCCCCGGCCACCCCTTCCAGCGGGCAGGAGGGGAACCTGGCACCTACCGTGCGGAGCCGGCCTGGTCCCAGGCGGGCAGGGCTGGCGGTGCGGGGCCAGCGGGCAGGCGCCGCGCCGGGGCAGCGCGGTGGGGGCAAGGCCCGGGCACACAGCTCGTTTTTGAAGGGGCTGCTCCTCCTTCGAGAGGAAGCTGCGAATGGGGAAGATAAGGCTGAGGTTAGATAACAGGAAATGTCTGGATGCGAGTGACAACACATCCAGGTTGTGAAAGCGGCTCTCCCCATCCTGCGAGCGGCGCAGAGCTCGCGAGCGGGCAGGAGGCCGCTGGGGGAGGGCAGCGCCTCACCCGCCGCTCCGGCTGCACCAGCTCCAGCCACCTCACAGAGACCTTGGGGTCCTCCCTGTAGGACCATTTTCTCGTTCGCAGCACTCGGTTCTGTCCTTCCTTTCCAGCTTTTGCCTCTCGGGTTTTCCCTCCGCAGGCTCCCTGCTGCTGCCCGGCTCTGCGGCCCAGCCCCACAGAGATCCTCTGGCGCTCGCTGCTGGGCCCTGCGTTAACCCAGCAGCTTTCTGGTACCTATCAGCATGCTTGGGCTGCAGCCACATGTTTTATTATGTTCCTGCAGCTCTGTCCAAACCCCTGACATGGAAAACACTCACTTCTGCCTCCAGGTAACTGCACACCGACTCCCCGGGAGCGCTCGCAAGCTGCTCCCACACACGGACACGAGTGGGGCCAACCTCCCCGCGAAAAGAAAACCTGGCCCTTGTGCCCCAGGGATAGACACTGAGGGATACAGTTACTGTCCAGTTCCTCTTTCATCTGCCTGCGTTTTAAAATATACAATAAAAGAGGAATGGAAAGGTCTAGGTGGTTTGGTTTCATTTTTACTTTGGTTTTAATTGGGGCAAAGAAGTAGGTTTGTTCATGTAGTTTGTAGTGGATTTTTTCGAGATCTTCTTTTTCACTCTCTCCTACTTGTACCTAAAAGCCTTTGAAATGGGTGAACTTCCAGATCAAGGTCTATGGAAAGAAAAAAGGGCAGATGCTTTACGTCCATTCTTGGTGGGGATGCAGTGCGAAGTGCTGAAAAAACGTTTGGTCACTCTCATTGGAACATAAGTTGGTGCTGAATTAACAAAAAACAAAACAAAACAAAACAACCCCAAAAAACCCCAAACGAACAAACAAACAACCCAAAGCAAATACCACTACATTTTGTAAATCTAAAAGCCCAGATTTAATTTGGATCCAAAATCTTCAGTCCACATCCACGTCGAGCAGAGATCTTCTCAATTATCTTCTCAAACAGCAGCAGTTAACTATGCAGCTCCCTTCATTTTCTGCTACCTGAACAGAAGATGTGAACTAATTACTCCTTTTTGCTAGTTTCTACACTAAATTTGCAGTATCATTGATAAAATACCACAGTTTATTTCTGATCTTGCTCACACATCATTACATCTATGGGACTGCCTGCACTTTACTGGAACCAGTGCTGATGTACGACAGTGCAGATCAGAATTGATTCAGGCCCCTAGGCAAATAAACAAACTCAAGACTATGTTTATCTATGGAAAATGTATAGGCTATTAAAATTCTTTCATTAGGAGAACAAGAACATGTTGACATATTCCTCCACAAATTAAACTGATCTGAAGGAACTGCAATGCTCAGAGCAAGATTGTCTTCATCTTCATGGCACACATCCCCATCCTGCTCTGAAGTTAACTGTCAAAATGCACTGCATTTGTTACTCAGGAAGTCACAGCAGTCAATCAAAATTATCTTTTTTGGTCACTGCATCTCAAAAATGAATTGTGAAAAGCATCAGACTTGGATGCCCAAACACAGGGTACTAAATCTGCAGACAGGCTGGTGGGTAAGAACAGCCTCTGGCAAAGGCTGTGGATCCCTGGCCTCCAGACTGCAGATCAGGTCCTCTGGGGCTCAGGAGCTTAGGGGTCTCTTTACAAGTTTGGTGATTTTGTCTTGCTTATTTTTGTGGCTTCTGGCCACAGTTGGTAGCAAGCCTTGCAAGTGTGGGATCTGAGTCATGTAGAAAAACACTCCCCTCAGGTGGTTGCACAAATTATTATTGACCTTACATGTCCAGGGCAAGAAAGAGACTAATAAAAAACAAAAGCAAAAGAGTAATGAAACTGAATCAGCATGAAAAGCAGCGAGAGCCTTGCACACCCAACAAAAAGGCCCAGGGCATGTCTGCAAACCTCTCGTTAGAAGCTGAGGTTCTTCCCTGTCACCCCGCACTGAATCCCTCGCCTGCATCCCATGGCACCATCCAAACCAGCCAGCTTAAAGCTGGATTCTGTATGCCAGCAGGAGCTGCAGCCAACAAGGAATTTCTGGCCAACGCACCAGCACAGACCTGAGCCTCACTGACCGGGACAGCGGGAGATCAAGTGTCTCCTCCTGCCGGGACACCCGCCTTGCTCTGCACAGCCCTATGGGCCAATGTAGGTGTCGGAGATGGATGTTTCACAGCAAGCTGATTTCCTCTATGGTTTCCAAACATTACCACACTACCCCATTCTGTGCAATAGCCTCAAAATTGCACTCAACCTTTCCCAATTGAGCCAGTTTTTCAGTATGTTTGCAGCACACAGCTCTGTGTCTTGCTCTGGGAAGAGGAGGAAGGGAGGTAGAGAAGCTGGGGGGATTACAGACTGCCAACAGAGCTTTCTGCATACTGTTCCCCAAACCGCAACACTGTATTGGAGAACGGCCTGTAGGCTGAGCTGTGCGTGATGGAGGGAGGCACTGGGGAGATGCTCCCACAGCCCCAGCCCCACAGCTGGGCACGGGAGGAACCTCTGCAGCCACAGCCAGGGCAGAGACACAGCATCCCCGGCACCCGTCTGCTGCAGGCACGGGGCTGCGCTGCCAGCCCGCTGATCGCTGGTTCCTTCAGCAAAACACACCTGGGCTGAACCCTGCCACGCTGGCTGGCCTGGGCTCCGAGCCGCCTGAACACCTTGTGTCCATTTCCGCTCTTCACCTCATTCAGAAGAGACAAACCAAATCAACACACCACGAGGAGCCTCCAGTTCTGCTGCAAGTGACATCTCCCCTCCTCCTGTCCCCCAGGGGTGAGGGGGGCTGGACTACAGCAAACGGAGGATGTTTCTGTTGGTGGTTGATTATGCATTTGTCTCTTTTATTTTAGACCTCTGGTTAAGAAAAAAAGAGAGTGAGAGAAAAAGACAGACGCAAACCAGGAGGCTCAAAGCTGGTTTTCAGATGGACGGTGACAGATAAGAAAACCTCACTAACTGTCACAGCCATTGAATGACCCAAAAGACATCCTGTACAGCACACACCATTAGCAATACCAGTATACTATGAATAATAGTAGTGTTAACACTGTAATTCTAAAGAAGCAGAAAAATAGCACCAGCCAGAGGGTAGCTTGGCTTCATCCATATTCCATCTTAATTAGCACATCTAGATTTGTACATGAGTAGAGGAAATCCAAACTTCCTTTTGCTTTCCCCAGGTCTGCCACCCCCGTTCAGCTGAGTTGTCTGTTCACAGCTGCTGAGTAACAATCACACCTTTACCCAGAGGTTTTGTCTCAAAATAAGCCCATATTGCAGCCATCTATCTCCTTAATCCCAGCACATCACTGAAAAACAAAGCCATATTTTCCCATATTTACTCCCTCAAAGGACTTTTATCTTGCAATAATCTTGTTATGTGTCCAGGCAAAGAGTAAAGTCCTGCTCTGGGTGTGAAAGATTGATGGGCTTTATCTCTTAAAGAAATTAGGAGCTATGGATCTGCACTTTATTCACTGCAGATGTTAATACAGTTATTCCAAAGACATTATCCCTGAGGAACAGAATCCAGCCCTGGAATACTGGAAAGAGCCATGAACTCACATCTGGTGGGTTAGTTTGGGTTTTGGGGTGGGGGTTGTTTTTGTTGGTTTTGTGTTTGCTTTGGTTTTTGTTTTTAACATCAATATTTTTTTAACCAGAATTTAAGTTGTCAAATATAGGATTGTGCTGATTCTTTTTCACGGATAATGAAAGCAGAAAGCGACTCTGCTGCTGGTGCTAATCATTGTCTTTTACTGACCATGCTAAATTACTTTTCTCTGCATATTACATTCAGAAACCCGGTATTAGGTAAGTTTCTCTGCTGCCAGTTTCTGAAGATCTTATCAAATGAACATCCTGGGTACAAAGCACTGCTGATCATGCCAGGGCAGAGCCAGCAAAGGCCTGTGCTGAACTCTGCAGTCTCAGAGCTGCGCCAGGCTCTGGGGCACGGGAACGCTCAGGACAGGCCGCTCGGCAGCGGTCGGAGGTGGAGGGTCTCATCCCGCTCCCTTGCTGAAGGGGCCATTGCTGGAAAAAGCAACTGGCAAAGCCAGGGAAGGAAAACATACCGGCCCAAAAGTTCAGAGATACTGCTTCTGAAATGCTCCCGAGTCACAGATAACTGGAAGCAGGACTGCGCCACAGAGATACCAGCTGTCCCGTCCTTCCATTCTTCCCTTGGCATCTGCTGCTGCGCACCCCAGCGATAGGATGCGGGTTGGCCAGGCCCTTGTCTGACCCTGGGCAGATGTTCTGCTCTTCGGTTAAGCCTCAGAAACAACTGCAGAAACAACTTGGGACCAACAGTACCAGGAATACCTACGATACCAAAATGGTGTGGTTATCAGCCGTGCACTCCTGCAGGCAGCCACCACAGCATCGCCAAGACATTCGCATTTGCCATTCTCGGACCCTCGGCTTTGGGCTTCCGGGAGGAGGCAGATGTGCAGCTTATCACCCCCCCTTTCACACACAGAGGGCATTTCAACACTGCTGCCTTTGCTTGCAGAGTCACTGTCGTAGGGAAGTCTGTGACCACCAGGCTCCAGCTCGCGTGCTGTGTTGCTCAACAGTGACAGTTGGGTTTACATCAGCCACCAGCCTCTGTGGCAATGAAGTGTTTCCCCAAGACCAGAGCTGCTCTTCAGCTGCAGAAACCCTTGTAACAGAACAAAAGGGGGTTTTGCTGTGTGACATACATCTGTCTCAGTCCAGGAGGTACCACGCTGCTGGGGCTCCCTGTAACCATCGCATCAAATCTCTCCTGTTTGGACACAGAAGTTCTTTGTAGCTCTTGTCCCCAAAAAAACACCTCTTACAGCAGGATCACCTGCTTCATCAGACCCCTTCACAGTGAGACAAGAACAGCTCGAAATTGTGTGGGTTGGTACAGTTGCCAACAAGTTTTGTAAAAGCAGGAGCCCTGTGTTTCATAAGCATTGCCTTGACTGCCTGCAATGATCCTTACCCTTCCCAAAAGAAAAACTCAACTTTGAAAGGAGATCATAGTCCTCATAACCTGGGCAGCCCATTCTCTTCTTCTGAGACTCTTCAAAGAATATTCACTAAACCATATACCTCCACGCTAGAGCTGAGCTGGGACAGACCCACCAAACAGACCGTGATATCTCTAACACACTGTATCTGTTTCCAGTCACATCTTTCCTCTTGTGATGGAGCTTTTGAGACATTCCAGAGCATTTTCCACTTCAGCGCAATTCCACGAGCACACATCTTCCCACTGCAAGGCTTCATGTGACACTGCCCAGAGCAGTGATGCAGGCTGAAATGCCAGCATGTAGTAATTGGGGATTTCTCACCCTTCCCCAGAGCAGCTGAGCTGTTTGACATTCTTTACTCAGTCAGGTGTGAATCAGAGACTCTTCCAGGCAAGAGCATGGAAAAATAAGAAAGAGAAGAGGTTCAGTTGAACCTGATGGCTCAATCTTATCCCAAAACGTGAACATCAATGAGCTTTGAAAGCCCTCAGTCTCAGGAGTTCAAATATATAAACCAATGTCTACTTTCAAAGCAGCTTACGGAACATTGCACAAATCCAACAGAGCACAGTTAAAAGTGTATTTTAATCAGCACCACGGCCTTATCCAGACAGTAAACTTATAAATGGCACCCAGAGAGACAAGACAGTGCCCGTCAGAGCACACTGCCCGAGGAAGGCTCAGTGTCAGAGCACGGATTGCCCTGCTGAGCAGGTTAAAACACTGGCAGGGACCACACAGGGCTCTGTAGGCTGCACACAGGGCAGATCGAAGGGCTCGATAGGGTCAGGGCTGCTCTCACAGCTTCCTGTCAAAGGCTGAGTAAATACCAATGCTGAATTGTAAAACTGGAGCAGCCAGGGTAACTTCTTCGTGAGGCAGAGTCATTTTTTCAAGCAGGTAAGTTTCTAACCTGATGGGTAAGCTTTGCACACGTGGTGTTCCCAAGCCAGGACGAGGCTGCTCTAGCTCTGTTTTAGAGGAGAAACCTCAGTGTAGAATTCAGCAGGGCCCAGAGATGGGCATGAATATTTTTTAAACTGTTCTGCTGTGTCTCACTTTTCTATGTTACTTTAAGATTTTACTTAAGGATTTGCAACTTCTTAGTAGACACAAGGCCAAATTTAGGGTGATGGATGCAAGAAAGGGGAGAGAAATGTGGCAGGGAACATGCTTTGCACCCGAAGTCGCTGCTCAGTGCTCGCGTTTCTCGTTGCTCCAGCCTGGCCGCCTCTACGATTGTGTTTGCAGTGTTCTCCTTCCTCTGCACACCCAAACCACCTGCTCACTGCACAGCCACATAATGCGGCTCTTGGCACCGCCAGCCTGGAGCGGGCGAGCTGACCCCGCGGAGCGGCGCTCGCTGCCCGCCCGGCGAACGGGGCCCGGCCCCGCGGAGCGGCGCTCGCTGCCCGCCCGGCGAACGGGGCCCGGCCCCGCTCCGCCCTGCCCCCCACCGCCAGCAGGGGGCGCTCCCGCGGGGCGGCGCAGCCGGGGCGCAGCCCGTGTCCGCTCGCCGCTCCGCTCGCCGCTCCCCGGTGGCCCCGCCGCTGGCAGAGTCCCGGGTTCCATGACGGGTGGTGCTGTGGAAGTTGCATGGGAACATTCTTCACAATCCTGGGCTTACGATCTCTCCAGGGAAAGAGCTGCTGGTTACAAAAATACGAGGAAGACTTTTCACTCTCAGGGCTGGATTTTATTTTTAAAGTCCATGTAAAAATAATGCACATAAAGAGTTGTGCCTGCTTGCGGGCCCAGAAGACGGAGTGCTAGAGCAGTAGCAGAGACATTTTCCCAGGCAGCTTTGAGCAGTCCTGCCAAATAACAACTAAAGAGCAGCAGTACTTAATTCTTTACCCTGGGAATTGCCTTCCTACCAGCTAAAATGCGACCTTCAGTACCATTATGTCAGCTACAGATTCTGCTAGGACCCGATTAAGAAAATTAAACAAATAAGTGTTTGCTAATTACAATAATCTCAAGGAACCTGGCTCTTGTCAACCCCCGAACCAAGCAGTGGTCAGACCCAGCGCAGCCGCTGCCGACGCCCCCTCGCCCCAGTGCTGCTCCCCAAAGCATTGGCCCCCCCTCCTCACCCCAGCGCTGCTCCCCGAAGCCCCATGTCCTTCCCTGTCCATCACAGCGTGAAGCCAGTGGGAGACCCTGAACAGAACCATAGCACCCCCTCCTGCACATCCCTCCTCCAAAACTCCGTCTGCTATGATACCCAATTGGAGTCAGGCAGTTTTAATTGACTTTAATACTATCACCGGACAGGCACACATTCTGGATTTGTTATCTAATTAGACTTTATACCTTGAAAGCAATGCCTTCCTCTTGGTTGTAGCAATTAATTCATCTTGTGTTTCAAACTCTTCAAGGCAGGGGTAGTATTTATCACAATCATTCTGCTGAACTGTAATGCAATACAATCACATTTTTATATATATTTGTATGAGAGGTCAGGCCCTGACCCTATCAGGGCTCATAAACAGACAGGGGAGGAATCTCTGCCCCAGAGGACCTGCAGCTCCTGCAGCACAAAGCTGAGAAGGGAGGGTTAACGTGACTCAAGTACTGGGTGCAGGATCACACGAGTGATCCCTGAGTTCAACCCTAAACTGCTGATGACAGCCCCAGGCCTGGGGCATCATTTAAGTGCATCTTAAATATAGTCATGATTTTAAATTGCTTGGCTCCTAATTAACACACCTAAAACTTATTACCCCTGCTATTGCCACAGTCTGATGCCAGGCACCTAATTTAGCTTGCCAAGCTAAGAGCCTGGCTCCCTCACTAGGCACATCATTGATGCAGAAATGCAGATCCCATTTTACCTAGAGGTGTCTCCATAAGATGCACCATAGCTACTACCCATCCTGAGCTGGCCTCTGGAAAGACCTTCCCTCCATCATGGGCTGCAGAGAGAATCAAAGCTTCCAACCTTGGCTCCACCGGAGATGTCTGCATTACGTGGTATAACTGTTCTCCTGCTGATTCCTCTTTAAAATATTTCAAATTGCATGTATCATACTTGGGTGGCTCCTTATTGCCCCCCTTTGGGAACACATGCAAAACATCTCTAGAATTACACTTTGTGTAACATCCCAAGGTGGTCTGTGCTCCCCATCATGTGCAGGAATCCCCATATGATTTTTACACCCCAAACCTGGGAGATGCACACTCCGCTTTCCCAGCTCACATCACAGCTCAGAAGCAGGCGACAGCAAATAAAAGCCTTCACAAGGACGGCCCGGGATCCACTCTGCAGCAGCAAAGCGCTTCCAGCACACAGAGGCAGGGCAGCTCTGATGTCAAGGCACAGAGATCAGCTTTGCCCTCTTTCCCCCCTGCCACAGCTTCACATCCTTCAGCCTGAGCCTCACAAAAGTCCTTCTCACTATCTGGCAGCCACAGTCCCACAGGTTTTGCAGGTGTTTCCAGTTGGGACAAGCACTGTAACAAGTTTTATGCTACTAATGCCTTGAGACAGGGCAAACTTGAGGCACAAAAGGGACAGGTGAGCAAAAGACCAAGCCCTGGGTGTGTGGCCATAGTGTCAGCACAGTGACAGTGAGTACTCACCACTGGAATGTCCCACGGGAAAGGGGCCAGTGCTGAGCAGGTGTGAAATGAGGTGAGGAACCAAGCTGACCCATGTAAGGGAACAGCAGCACATGCTGCTGGATCCTGAGAGAGCATGGCCAGTGCTTGGCTCTATAAATAAGTGCAAACAGGTGAGGTTGGCTGGGCTGTGAGAGTGAGAGTAGCTGCAAATCACAGTGCAGCGGGGGAAAGAAAAGAGCTGATGATACTGTGCAAGGATACCTGAGCTGAATGATCAAGAGTATCTGCACTTCACATGGGACCAGAGTTCCCACGGGTGGGGAGGGAGAGCAAAGGGCAAGGCAGACAAACAGCATCGCCCGTTCTGTGAGCTGCATGGCCAGCCCAACACGCCTCGCGCTGCAGCAGCTCCGAGCTCCCCAGGTCTGTGCCTGGGGTCCCACAAACCTTCCTGCTCACAGCTCCCCAGAGCTCACCCATCCCCTTTGAGCAGCTTCCAAATTGCACTGTCACTAGTGCAATTTGTCAGTGAAAATGTGGTTTGCAGTATTATTTTCCCAGGGACTGAAACATTTTATTTCTCTATTCAAGGCCACATTTTTTCACTTCAATCAATCTTTTGGAAATCGGTAAAAATACATGCATACTGAGTGGGGCACGGTCCTCCCAAATTTCTTTTCATTCATTTGATAAAGTGAAAGGCTTCTCCAGTTTCTTTCCATATCCAACATTTTTCACTTGCAAAAACATGAGAAGAATAAAATAAATGCATATTTCAGATACTTTTTTTTTTCAGCTATTGATTCTTAGCTTTTTGCATCATGCTCCCATGAGAAAAATAAAAAACATTTCTTACTTCACGTGACCTGAAAGTTTGGGGTTGTTTGTCTTTCAAACCTTTTTCCACTTTATACAGACACACACTGACACACACACACAATGTGACCGCAGCTTGAAAGCAAGTTTATCTTCCCATTTTTTTAGTTCACATAGAAAAGATCGGAAACGTTCCACTTGTGACAAAATCCTGGCTTCAGCATCTCCCTTGAGCTTGCCACATACTGAAAACCTCTGAGGGGTTGGAAGGAACCGCACGGGGCTCCAGGCGGGACATGGCCCTTCCCGTCCCACCACCTCCCTGGACCAAGCCCGGGATCTGCGCGGAGCACCCGGCTCTCCCAGCAACACCAGACACAACGGCTCTGCGCCCTGGGCTCAGACAGCCTGCATTTGGTTGTGTCCACATCACAAAGCTCTTAGTCCTTGGTCTCTAGCACGTGGAGGCCTTGTGGTCCTAAAGCATAAGCCTTGATTTTTCATGCCTTTTTCATTTTTTTCAGTTCAAAGCAGATGAAAGAGCACACATCCTGTGCTGCGATCCATCAGAGCATGAAAGTGTATGCTTGCCCATGCTGCCTACTGGCAATGGTTCCTGATTTATGATATTGTCCAAACAATGTTCAGGCATCATTTTGGAGAGTACTATTAGCAAAGGCTAGTAATTAAGTAGGACGGACAACCACTGGCCCAGTGCTTAAGCTCTCAAGCAAGCAAAGTTTTGCTCAGCAGCGCAGACAGAGCCTGGGAGGCAGCTGGAGCTGGAGGGACGTGACCAGGGAAATACGCAGTTTATACACTGCTCTGCCAACCGGGACAGCCCAGCGCATCAGGAAACCTTGGCCCTTCCTGCACTGCTCTTTGTTTCTTCTTTTTCAGTGACCATCAGCTGCTATATCATGACTCAAGCATTGTAGTATTTATATACTTGTCTAAATCATAAAAAATCAGTTCTGTTATGAAGGTAGATTTGATATAAAAGAGCAAGAACGTGAGCGATGAAGGATCGTTCGCTGTGTGAGGGGTTCGGGCAGGAACGGGATGTAGTGGACATGCCAGATCTGTGCCACGAGCAGATCATTGTCACCCAGAGAGCAGGAGGAGGCTCTTCTCCAAGGACAGGGACGGCATTCGAGCGTCACAGGCAGCACCGGTGGTGCCATGCTCAGGTATTCTGCGTACTCAGGCAACTGGGATCAGGGCTTGATGAAATGATGAAATGGTTTTGAAGGGCTGCCCTGGTTGTTCTTCAATTGCCCAGTAAGCTACTTTGCTCCTACTCGTAGCAGGGAACAGAAATACCATGGGAGCAGCATTGGAATTGGGGAGGAATCATTGCTGAGTATTCCTGAAGTCCAGGGTGGTCCACACATGGTGGAAGAGTAGTTAAAAACACATCAGGGTCATTCAGCTAAAAGAAAAAACATTTCAGAACAAAGACTTTTAATGTGTTTTGAAGGACATTAGAATGTTTTAAACAGCTCATTTTCTCCTCTTTGAGAGCAGCAGGAATTACTCATAGTAATGCATTCAATACAGTTTACCCTCTGCAAGTTTTCTGTTCCAACACTCCCCTTTATTTTCTCTATTTGACTCACTATTTAAAACTCTGCTTGTGCCAGTCTGTGAGTGCATCCTCATGTGCAGGTCCCTGCAGCACATTCCCGAACGGCTTACCAGGCCCAGATTAACATGATTTAAGGGCTTCCATCCCCTCACCTTTGGAAATGCTGCCAAGGTTTTACAGATCTTGCTGCTAGGACATTTTTCTAACCAGCTTTCAATCTTAAATGTCCTTTCGCACAGTTTCATCCCATTGGTTTCAGATACAGGCTAAAATTAAAAAGAACGACATGAAATGAAGCCAAAGGAAATGCATTAAGTCATGTTTGCAGAGCACATTGAGAGAACAGGACAAAATGTCCTTAGGAGGACAAAGAAATTGATCATTAGTTGTATATCTCGTGGTGCAGACACCAAAGAACTTTTACAACCGCTGTGAAGTCAGAGTGTAATAACCTTATAGTGCAGACCTGCAAAGAGAGCACGGGACCGAGGCAGCTCAAGGTCCAGGATGCCAGGGTGTCTGTCTGGATCTGTGAAGCTCTGAGCAGCCCTGGGTCCTGCCATGGCCACTCAGAAGCTCTTCTCCAGCGCTGGGCACCCACACAGGCATCTCCTGGAGCTGCTGGCTTGCTGGATGCACACAGCATGTAGGTAACTTTGGGGAGCAGAGCTCAAACTCAAGAAAAGTGCATTAATCTGACTCTAAGTATCTGGCAAACCTTGTTTAGTTGCATGAGAGTTAAACAGTATAGAGGGAACTGCAGTGGTCACTTCATTGAAAGTGGATCACTCTTCTAAACCCTGGGTAGAAGATCTGACTCCAGTAACCTCTGACAGCAGCTGTGATTGTCCCACATACATCTGGCAAACAAAAAAGAGTTATAAACTGATTTAATCTCTCCTTCCTTTTGTAATAAAGTTCAGCTGGGAGTTGTGCTGCAGATGGAAGGAACAGTCCAGGTCAGCAGACCCCAGTACCCACCAGGAGAGAGAAGTAAGAAGGTGGATAAAGAGGAGAGATTTGACCAGGGGGATGGAAGATGACAAAAAAGCGAATGCCAAAACTCAACAAAGACAAATTAAACAAAGTGGACATTTCTCAGCGAGTGGAGTGGCAGCTGGGATGTTGGATCAGTCCTGAACCCCAGACCATCTGAATCGCTGCCAGTGGTTTTCTCTTGACGGCTTGAGCTGCCCAGGGGGAAGAACTGGGCAGCAGAGGCAGGCGAGGAGATCCAGACCCCACAGCAGGTACGGCACAGACCGAGCTCAGTATCTTCTAGGTAACACACTAGAGTCCTAATGGCAGCAACATGTATAACAAATGAGATCACCAAAACTAATATTATTACAACAAATTCCACAGGAATTAATCATGTTTGAGCCATAACGATAACAAAGTGTTGGTTAGCGAATTATCTCTCAAGCCTCCCATCCCTCTGGCACTCGCTCGTAGGCCAGTTTCTTGGGATGGGGCACGGACTGTTTTCTTTTAAAAGAAAGCAAGCTTTTCTTTCATAAGAAGCAGATGCATTTAGTCTGACTGCAGTTTATTCACAGGTAGGTCAGGTTTTTGTAGCGTAAGCCATTCCAAAACTGCAGTATGATATATATTTTTATAAGGTTTTGTGTTGGGTTTTTTCTTCCTTTCTATGCAAAATACTGTCAGGACCCTGGGAAAGTTCCCCCACCAGCCTTCTGGCTTTCAGATAAATGTAATCTCTCTATAAAAACACACGCTTACATAGCTTACATCAGCCTGGTGCTGGATGTAGTGTTCACCATAAATCACACTACTTCACTGCCATACCAAGTCCAAAACACAATGAAAGAAACATCTTGGTGAATGTCTACCTTAAGTTTTGCTCTTCAATATCAGGAAACTTAAGCAAAAGGTTTTTATTAGTCCTTGCACCAAAAAAACCCACGTTTGTGAGATCTCCAGGTGAAGGTTTTCCTGAATTAATAGACCACATAGAACAACATATATCAATAAACAGAAACTCTCATGACCATGAGAGGGAAAACCAACGCAGCGGAGCAGCTTATGTGCTGGTAACCGCTGACTCCCCATGCGCCCGTCCCCTGATGGCCAATGGGCTTTTGCCAAAGGAAGGAGAGAAATAAAAAGAGACTGAGAACTTTGACCAAACTCCTGGAAATCAGCGCAGTTCTTAGCTGAATCGTCCATCACAGCGACGGCTGAAGTAGGTTTGTTGCACTGAGTTATCCATGGGCTCTTTTTCCCAGCCTGGCCATCCCAGAATAGCTGCTGTGCTGCAGTTGCCAATACAAAAGCTGTCTCTGTTGCTCACATGTAGTAAGCAGGAAACCAGCAGGAAAGAGTG
Organism: Caloenas nicobarica; assembly: GCF_036013445.1. Classification (NCBI taxonomy): domain Eukaryota; kingdom Metazoa; phylum Chordata; class Aves; order Columbiformes; family Columbidae; genus Caloenas; species Caloenas nicobarica. The sequence continues at coordinate 22,728,735 of NC_088256.1, forward strand.
AAGATTCCACAAAAATTCCGCCTTTTCCTGTATTACTGGCTGTGCTGATGCTTTCTCTGCTCAGCTCTTGTTTGACTCCTGGGCACCCATCCAGGTTCACCCTCTGGCAGGACACAAAAAGTGCCGTTCATAGACTGAAAACTGGAGCTTCGGTCTTGAGAGACCATTTGGCCGACAGATGTTTCTTCTCGTCTGTCTCCATCATTTTTTTTTCTCCTATTAATTTCTATCCTAGGAAGTGCGTGGCACTAGTGCAAAGAATAGAAGCGGGAGACCTACAAAAAATAAAAATATTTTAAGAGCCTTGGGACATGAATTCTTAATCAACCCCTGTAGGTCGGTTCTGCCTGGAGGGGTGCATCTGTACCTCTGGGTCTGGGTGGGAGTCTGCCTGCAATTAATATTTCATGCAAATCAAAGGGCAGATGTTACACAACCACTCTCAGCTCCACTTCACAGCACAGGGAGCATCGGCAGCCCAACGGTTCACAGAAATGTCATCTTACAAAATTTGCAAAGTTGCTCCCCAGTTCTGCATTGAGCAGGGACACATCTGTCTGTACAGCACTTGTCACCGGTGTTGAGGCCTTTGGCTTAAGACCAGCAATCTTAATGAGGGATTTGTTAGAGCAGGAGGTCAGTAAAATATTGGGTAAAGGTCAGGAGGAATTCTGCTTCCTTAATTCCTTGAGAGGACCAGATCAGATCTCATGTTATTTCTGTCCCCTTTAGAGAGTCCCTGGTGGATTGAAGTAGCCCATAAAAAGGGAGCACAAAGCTCAAGACATTTTGTCTTCTGAAAACACCTTCACACACACCCTCACGAAACCACCTTACACCCTGGCAGCTCCTGGGCTGCTTTTCTGCACCCAGTGATGGAGGTTAGCGCCCATCCTCATGCTGGCGGTGTCCCCTGTCCTCCGCTGCTCCTCCTCTCCTGCCTCCAACCCGAACACCCTCCCGGAGGAAAGACCGGCCATATCGCCGCTGTGGCACGGGGAGCTGCTCGCCAGGGATGTGAAATAACTACTGAAGCTGTGCTTATCAAGAATCTCCTCAGCAAATCCCTTGCAGTCCTGTGCTGGGATGACCAGACCAGTCAGAGACATTTCACTTTCTCTGGTAGACTTGTGGCTGCAGCTACAGCTCTGATGCAGTCCATCACCTGCGCAAGTCAAGCAAAAGTCAGCACAATCAGCCCATATCTGCTCAACTGATTATATGAAATAGAGGAGTGTTTTCAGGTGCTCTGCTGCACAGGCATAACCATGTACCTACACTGCAGCTGAGCAGAAGCCATCGCCTGCCACGGTTTGTGGAGACCCTTTTTATCAGCTCTAAATACATCCACTGGAGCCAGGCTGTGACTTGTTCAGTATTCCCCGTCAACGTGAAATAACAACTTCAGGATGTAGCCATACAAAACTTGCTGCTACCATTTACTGGGGTGGGTGGCAAAGCAAGAGAGAGTGGCTTAGGCCACAGAGTCACCTTCATCAGGGATGCGAAAAGCTTGGAAGATCAGCAGGTCCTCTGAGCCCTGATATTGAGTAAATTCAGGAGCAGGTTAGGTAAGTGCAGTTGCTCATCACAGCAAACAGGGGAAAAGATAATTCAGGAAGAGTTGTATTAGAGCTCTGCCTTCTGCGAGAGGTGTCCTGGTTTACTTTTTGTGTATGACTGGCTTCTGCACGTGAGCCACGTGGCTGGAGTCTGGACCAGGGCATCACAAGGTATCAAATGTGTTTGGGTGGAGCAGGACATCAAAGGAAAGGGTTGTGGTTTGCCAAGCCGTGTTTCCAGGCCCTGAGGACCTCCTCCAGAGCTCTGAGCCTTCCGTAGCTCTGACACTCAGCGAGGCCCACAGCTCTGTAGAGGGCACTGGGGCACGCAGGGCTTCCCAAGAGAAAGTGAGTACTTCAAGCTGTTGTTTTTCTTCTTTCCTCCTCAAACAGCCAGTGGCACAGGATGGGGGTCCTCCAACTTCTGCAAGAATCAAGAGAATTTTGAAAGGCATTTCAAAACAGTGCCTTTTAAGGAGAAGAAACCCATGCCAGCAAGTGGTGTACATGCGTCAGCCACCCAAGAGCCTGGAATGGTTTCCACTGTGCAGATCTACACTGCGCGGAGCTGTCACAGCAGGTAATGCACCGAGCCTGGTGCAACGAGAACCGAAACCCAGCAGAGCTCACCGACCCCAGGTTTTGCCTTAACGCTGTACAAATCTGCATCCTTGGGTGTGTGAGTGGTGCCACCATCGAGCTCCATGCAATGCACCCACTGCAAAAGACGAGATGTGAGAGGGGCACCACTCTGCTGCTGGGACCCACACGGGGGAAGGAGAAGAGCAGTGGAAACGGGAAAAATTCAAAGCGATGAATTTTCCTGCTCCGGGACAAGGAAATTGCCCTATTTAGGACTTCTCATGTATTTTTGACATGGGCTCTTGGACTCACGGGTTGTTGTTACTGATCTTACAAAAGGAGCAGGGAGGGTTTCCTTGCAGCAAACGTCTGCGTCACACTGCACACAGGATGGGCTTGGGAGGTTCCTGATTCCAGGAATGTGACTTTTTATAGATCCTGATCCAGGAAATAAAATGACGTGGCTGACGTCTGCACTGAGATACACATCATGCAGCCCTTGCACTCGAGGCACAGCGACAGCACAGGCACAGACTTGGAGATACAGAGACTGGAGAGAAATTACATCTTTTGCTTGGAAGTCTATGGCTGAGAGGAGTATGAAAATTGTGCAAAGGGTACACTATGCTAACTAGTAATCTAACAAGTAAAACATCCTTATGCTGAGATATAATCTCCCAAGAGAAACAGCAAAAGTCTCTGTATTTTAGCTGTGCAATTTTTACAACATTGCAACCCCTAATCAATTTTAAATCCATCTCTCAGGCCTTTCAACACTGTGCTAGATAAATGCCTGGAGCATATTCTTAGAGGATACTGTACTTGTACTGAAACTGATTAAAGCACTGACAGAGGCAAAAGGCTGAAGATACAAGTGTATTGTACAGTGTATTTTTCAGGATTGGAAATAGTGGCCTGAGAGAAGCGATACGTGCTTGTGCTTATACACACACACATGCCCAGCATGAAAGGAAAACACATAAAAATATAAAAATAGCACAAAAGACTTTAGATGGTCTGGGATGGCCACAGGGCTCCACTGCACCTTCTCTTGAGCTTATAAGCAAATAGTTGAAGCAGCGTATCAACTTTAATATGCTCAGACAAAATCAGACTGCTTCAGTCATCCCTCTTTCAGCCTACTTTAAAGATGAGTTAACTGCACATGATGAGATTTCGATTTTCTTGGAATGCCTTAGCCCTTTGTAATTATCTGGTTCTGGCTTATTCACAGGTATTTTCAGGGATAACTGCAGTCCTTCTTGAGTAACAAAGGAAGACAGTCCCACAGGGGAAACTGAGCTACTTATTTTCTATACGTGTATGAGGTACCTGCCAATTTTCTTCTTTCAGCCTTTAACCAGCTTTCATCTGCCCCCGTGGAAGTGAATCCAAAAAGGCCCACACCCATTTTCTCTCCAAATTGTACCTCTATGTGGGATTTTTAACTCAAGCACTCATACAGCTGAGCGGAAAATAATGGTGGAGCCAACAGTTTTCAACACTGAGCAAACCCTGTGCTGGAATCTAAACTGGACAGCCTGAGGCTTTGGGGCTTTGCAGCAAGGACTCTTTAAATTAGGAAGTGTAAAGACTTTCCTGTGATTTATCATCTGGGCAGCATTCCATAAATGCATCACAGAAATCAAACATAGAAAAAAACTGCTGATAGGTGTAATCCATTTTGCTTGGATAGCACAGAATTGGCTCCTGTGGGACAATTTGCATTGTTTGCTCAAGCAAAGTTCAACATTTCCTAGGTGATGAAGCTTCTACCAATTCTTTTCAGGAAACAATTAACAGCCTAACACTTCTCAGTGGCATAAAATTTTTCTGAGATTCTTCTACTTTTTTTTTTTTAAAAAAAAACCCATACAGCTCCTAGATATGTCCTGCTGAACTGTTATAAATAATTTCCTTTCCACCTGAGTGCTTACACTTTCCAATTTTTCTGCTGTGCTGCGTGCACTAGGCAGAGGACAGGATTGTACACTTTGTGATCTCCCAGATCAATCCTTTTTTATTCCTTCACATAAGCTTTTCCCTTAAAATCCCCAATCAGCAAATTTTTCTTTTCTGGATCCTCCCTGGTCAGACCACTGCTTTTTCAGCATAATGGTGAAATGGATGAATGTCTCACCAGCACAGGGCACAGCACCCACTATTCAGCATTTTGCCTTCCTTAGAATGAGTTGATTTTTCGTGGGCTGTAATACCCTCTATGTTCCTGACCTACCAATCATTTTGGCATTTGTTTTGTCTTTGACCACAAGTACAGCTTTTAGTATTGGAAAGTATGCCAAGGCTTCAGCAACCAGAGCACAAGCTCCTCTTCAGTACTCGTTTTGTCCACGTTCAATGCATAATGTCGGTCTCACCTTGGTGTTCGTGGAAAGTTTACTCACAGCATTTAGCCACTCTTTAGTTTGGCACGCTGGATAAAAGTGAGCACCGTGGCTGTGGAACGAGCAGCCCTGGCAGAAGCGCCGGGTCTGGATCTAAACGGAGCAGCAAAGTGCCGCAGCTGAAGAGCCAGGACCGGAGATCAGACTGTCCAGCAGGGCCGGGGTCATCAGAGGGGCTTCCAGCTGGGACACCTGGCACCGCAGGACACGCTGTGAGCCCACAGGACCGCGGGCAGGGCGGGAAGGAGTTGAGACCGGTCTGGTGGAGGGAGAGCACTTGGAAATTTCTACCTTTCAGGGGAAGACCTTCTGAGACCTCAAAGACACTCGCATTCATCTTTCTTCTCAAGACAGAGAGCTCGTCCAGCTCCTCACTTGTATGATGCAAACTGAGATGTGCTCTGTTCTTTGTTAAGTGGATCTGCAAATGGAAAGTGCTATTTAATTTGGAAAATCAAATACTATTTGCATGTATGCAAATAAAATGCAAAAATGCTATTTCTGAGAAAATAATTTTAAGACTAAGAACACCAATAAAGGAAGTCTGTTGCCTTTTGTTCCCTCACCGAACAGGAGTGGAACAGTACAAGTGCTTATTCAGTTCCACTGGGCTCTGATGCTGGGTGCTAAAGTACTGTACAGTGAAGTCAGATAAAATTGCCTGATGCAGGCAGTTTTTACACCTTCTGAGAGTAAACTTTGTGCTCTCCCAGATTCTTCATCCCCTTCCACGGGCAGTTTGCAGGAAGGAATGACCAGGAATGAAGCAGGACTCATGGGACTGCGGTTCAGTGCAGCCCTGACACCCAAATATTCAGGTGCCTGACAAGTCATAAACAAGCCCGAGACTGACTGCAGCCAAGAACATGTGTATTGAGTCTGTTTAACATTTTCTGTGCCCTCTTTACTGATTTGTTTAGCCTAACTTATCTCTATTATGTGTACAGGAGAATCTGAGGCTTCTCCAGTAGGATTCACGTCACTTCACTAGACGTTTATAAACATTTTGACAGTTCTCGTAAAATTAAGGTAGGTTTTATAGTTATACAGAGAAAAACACTCGTACGTACTTTCCAGTGCTAAAGATTTATTAGTTCTCCTTTGTACTTCCTAGAAATGCAGTAGCAATTCCTAATCTGGCCAGATTGCTTTGGGCTCTGGAACAAAGGTTTTCTCTTTCACAGAGATATTGAAAGCGGATCAACCCTAAGCTGCAAATCCATATGGCCACAGTCCCATCTGTGCTGCCCCTGAGCCCGTGTGTCCTTCCCTTGCCGACCAGCAGCTCCTTGGGCAACACCATCTCCCCTCCCAGCGCCGTGGGCAGTCTTGGCCGGCCGGTGTGAACCCGTGGACGGGTTTAAACAACAGAACACAATAAACACTTGCTTTTCCTCAGGGGCTTCCCTCCGCAGTGCCCCCACGGCCATGCAGTCTGCCTTCTCACACCCGTCAGCTCAGGGATGGAGGGTGGGAGCTCTCAGGGGGATGCTCGTGTCCCCGTGTTGTTGAACAAATCGTGCTCCTCCTGGAGCCGCGGGCTCAGCGCTGAGCTCCGGGCTCTGCCGTCCCCTCCCGCCCAGCACCAGAGCTGAGCTCTGCTCGCCAGGGCACTGAGCATCTCCAGCCAAAGCCCAAAGGCCACATGGAAGCCAAAGTCCTTGGAGATTATTTCCTTTTCTCCTCTGTTTTTCTCCTTTATCAGCAAACATCGGTTTGCCAGTGAAGACAGGCAGAAGGAATCAGAAATCCTGAGCAAACTAGGAACACTTGTTCAAACCAAATGCCCCCAGTAGTTCCAGCAACCAAAGCCACAAAACCTGAAAAACTGTGAGAAGTCAGAAGATGGTAATTTTTCACTTTTTAACAGTTTGATTTCAACCTAAGGTTAATTTGGCGGGGGGGAGGAGGGAGGAGGAAAGTTGTCTGTTTGTTTTGTTTTAACTGCAAACAAACCAGAGGAAAAAGAAATTTGGGTTGTTTTCACTTAGTTTCATTTCTAAAATGATTTGGCCTTGCTGCAAAAAAGTAAGAAAACAGAAACAAATATGTTATTGTTTTTGTAAATTTGTCATGGGAGCTACAAAAGTCCAGAACTGAGATTGTTTTATTCCTAATGAATGTCTATTAACTCCCCAGTGTCCCACAATGGTCCCATAAAATCCTTGGGAATACAGACAGCAGAGGAGCTGCTCATTCTATCCAAACGTCGACGTGATGAGGGAGGGTGTCAACACGACCATCTTGCCACAAACTCGGTTACATCACTCACTAGCCCCGATGTTCTTACCTGTCTGATCAACACACTCTGTGCCCCACGGTGCCCCAAGACCTGCACAGGAATGGACTTTTATTTCCTAATAGTATAACGGGCCTCGCTGCTCAAGGGGGGATAACAGCAATCTTTTATATGTGGTCACTAGACTTGAGCATCCTTGCAGAAATCTGCAGGGATATCTGCCTTCCTGCAGAGCTCTCAAAGCGGCTCCAGAGATTAAAATCTTGGAACTGCTCCATGCTCTGTCAGAGAGCGAGTGAGGTCACAGGCAAATTCGCAGGTTGTTGCAAGGACATCAGGACTGTTTCTAAGCTTCTATCATTTTCCTATGAGGGGTTTTTACCACCCTAATAAAGGACTGTCCAAGGCACAAGCTGGTTTAGGGAAACACTTTGATGACACTTTGGCCAATCCAGTCCCCGATGATGCTTCTGAGGGTTAGACAGCTTTGCACAACTGCTCTGCCCAGTTCAAAGCACCGTGAGTAACTCCTGCATGCAGCCCATTTCCTCAAACAGCAATCGCAGGCTGCGGAAAAACCTTCCAACTGAGACTGGTCATGCCTGAGTGATGTCCCCAGCACAACCAGTTCAGCCCAGCGCAGCAGAAGGAGCGTTAACATGGGTGTGATACCATGCGAGGAATTCCAGTGTCACTAAGTAATCATTTGTAATAACTTGGAGTAACAATTTCCATATGTAGGACCCAAAAACAAGAAATACAAGTCGGGAGATGCCTTCTCTAGCTTGTTAGTGGCAGCAGGATTTCCATCTCCTCTAATATAAGATCTCTCCTCTTTTCTGTTCTAGTCTCCATCACTCCACCAAAAAAAAAAAAAAATCAGCTGAAGACAGATATGTCAGTGAGCAGAGCTGGAATTTTCGCTAGAGGTTTGAGTGGGGAAGGGTTGGCATGGACCGAACTCTCAACACCAGGATAATATTTTACTGATTAAGGAGCCTATACAGATGCACCTTTCACTTCCAGCTTAGATGGAAACCTTGAGCGTCTCCTCCAGGATGGGAGTTTCACTCGGTGAGGCTGGGAAGCTCCTGAGACGAACCTCCCGTGTGGTGTTCGGGCTTTTTCAGGGCTGTCCAGGCTGTGGAAATTCAGAAACGGAGTGAAACTGGGGGGTGGGCACAAACTAAGAAACTGGGACTGAGGGCTCACTAAGAACCTCCATCCCCAGAGGTCTGTGTGCTTCCCTCCATGGAGCAACGGGATTTTCCCTTTCCCGTCCCTCAGAGAGCTCTGTTGTCCAGCCGGGCAGCAAAGGCCAGGAGGGTGAGGGTTAATGCCAACGAGGCTATTTAGCTGAATGGTGTCTTTTTTTGTCTCCTCCACCTCCCATTCCCCACACACATCCACATCCTAAAGCAAGAGGAAAGGAATTCCCCGTGCAGCCGGACGGCAGGACACGGGCCAGAGCGCCGGTGACACCACCAGTGTCCTTCTGCCGCCGTGCCCCCGTGCCAGCACCACCTCAGCCCTCCCCAGCCGCACTGGGAGCCACTGGGACCAGCAACACGGCCAGCGGTTCCCGGTCCCGGCTCCGCAGCGTCAGCCCGGCTGCAGCCACACAGACCCCTGGCTCCCAGCCTGGCCGCGCGGGTCCTTTCCTTGTCTCTCTGCCAAAGCAAACTGGCTTCTGACACCTTCCCGTATGTTTTCATCCTTTAAAGGGTGGAAAGCTGGAAGCCTGGCTTTGCTGCACTGCCCTCCCCGCCCTCCCTGTGCTCTCCCACATGGGTGTCACTGAGCTCTTTCAGGGAGGATGGGGCGCCGGGTCACCGTGGCAGCTGCTGGCAGGGCACGAGCGGTGTGCACAGGGACCAGAGCCGAGCCCAGCGGCGTCCCTGCCCACCTATGTGTCTCACAGAGTTCCTAAAACTGACAAAAAGCAGTATTTTTGTAGCTTCTTAGCTATTTATTCCTGCAAGAAACCATCCCTGTCACTACTGTAGATCTTGGAAATCCATTCTAGGAGAATCTATTAATCATATTGAACTGGCACAGAACCAAAGTATTTTCCCTCTCTGCCTTTAAACCTTCCTGATGCTTTTTTCATGTTGCTTCCTTGTAATCTCAAAAAAAATGGAAATTCTTGGAGATGCGAATCCATCTCAAGACTTAAACTGTCCAAAACTGCACAGTGCAGGAGTACTCAGGCCTCCCGGTTTGATCCTGGCAAGTCTTTGCAGTGTAAATTCAGTAATTCTTCCAGCGGCTGGGAAAAAAAAAAAAATTAAAAAAACCACACAAAACCAAAACAACCTGTTCAGGGTCTCTTTGACCCACCAGTAAAAGGCGCTGAGCCAGGAGGAACAGACCGGTGAAATGTGCAGTGACTGCACAGCCCAGCTCGGCTCTGAGAGGAAGAGCCATTCTGTACCAGGCGAATTCCCAGGCAGGGACTGTGGGGCCAGTGTCTGTCCCAACATCTGTCCCAACGAGCTGTCACCAGAGGCACTGCTGTTGCTGCCCTGGGAGTTGCAAAGGTATCGTGTGGTCGGCATGAACCAAAGGCCTGCATGACAAGTGTCGTTCAAATGATTGACTCCATTCTGACTTGCTGTGCTTATAGTTTTTGCTTCAACCATGCTGTTTTCCACTAGAATATTGTCACATTCCAGCCATTTGACATACCCATAAAAACATTGTTTTAGCTTTCTCAACTCATTAACCCTCTAGAACGTCAGCTGGCTGAATGTACAGAGCTAAGAGATCCAAAGGGTGCTTTTTATCCCAGCCATCACTTACCTCTCTCTCCTGGAAGAGGGTGCTGGACAGCTGTGAAATTACTTTTTCTTGGGCCACCATGCCAGCAGGTTTCCAGCTGGAATCAATAAGAAAGCTTGGAAATAAATTGCTAACTGCTTAAAGCAAGAGGATCAGGAAACCCAGCCCAGTTCTGAGCTAGAAAAACAACAGAAACAACCACCAGCAGCCACGATGCCACATCCCTCTCATGTCTGTGCACCGCCCGCAGCCTCCTGGCCTGTGCAGAACAGCAGTTGTGCATCTCAGTGCCACCTCAGAAATCACCTGGAAGAGGACGAGGTTGTTGGCTGTTGAGCAAGGAACGATCGGGGCTTTCAGCCCGTGGAAGGCTCGGGAGGCACAGGAGGTCCTTGCCGTAAGGAGGAAGGTGACAAGTCTGCATATGTCAGCTTTCCACCTGGGTTTGAGCGGTTTCCAGTTCTTGCGTCTGGGCTCTCTGTGGCATCCCAGCTATGATGGGCGTGGATATCGACCCACTGACATCAGCAATAACTGTGGAACCAACTGCACTTGCAAAGATGCCCCAGTTCCACCCTGCCAGCAGTGTCCTGGAGCACAGCCTATGTCATGTCCACTCTTGGAGCACTCAGCAGTAAAGAAGATCAGGCTTCTCATGGAGATTAAATGCTCTGAAATTGTAGTACATCACAAAACATGGCCAAAAACTATAAATTGAATATTCTCTCTCCATGGGTCTTACTCCTAGAGAAACTTCAATAAGACTCAGATGAAAGAAACCAGCAGAGAGCTATTTTGTGCAGAGACACCTAACAGACACCCTACAGTTTGTCTTTTTTGAGTGGTAAAGGGGATCTAGTCCATTGTTCCTTAGAGACCTCAAATTTATTCTTAGCTTTCTTTTCCAGTAAAACAAAGCATTTACTATAAACCCAAATATGTTAATTTTTTCTTAAGCTCTGGAAAAGTTTCAGTCAGACTTTTCTGGAGTTTTGTCATTTTAAAATAATAAAGTTTCTACAGGTTTTAAAAACATGAGGACCTGGGTTGAACAGGGACATATTAATGCTGGTTTTATTTCTGAAAAGGGTATAATCTAATTCATACCTTACTTGACATAATAGATAGCATAGCAGACTGTGACTGAAAGAGAAATAAGAATTCTCTTGCCTTGTGGATCATGAATCTTATTGTTCCCTTAAAACAAAACAAATCCAAAACACAAACAAACAAAAAACAATACTGTACAACCTCAGACGAGACCTTGTGCTGACAAGCGGTACCTTCTCTTACTTCCTTCACATTAGCAGGAACCTAATCCGCTTAATATACTCCAGCCAAACTCACGTTCTTGATCATACAGAGTTTGCAGCAATTTTTCCAGAAAGACTAAGAAGAGAAAAGGATCGTCCATGAACTGAATGAACTTTGTCTCTTCTATTCCTCTTCTTTGTCTTGCATGAGATTAAGAGGGACCATCTCTTCATTTGTGCTTATGCAAAATTTAACACTGTGGTATTATAAACTGATGAATAAACTGATCAATAAAAAAGAAAGGTGATGGTAAAACCAGATGGGTTCATCTGACAATTTGTTTAGCTAACAAGGGCACAAAGGACCAAGTCCAGTGCCCTTTGGAAAGCAGTTGTGAACAGACGTGCAGCCCATGAACTTGATCTTAACCAAGGAACCCGTGAGCTGTGCCATAGCTGTAACCAAGACACATATTGTCAGATCTAATGCAGATGACTAGGAAAGCGTTCCGTGACAGACCCAGGCAGGGGAAGTGCCTTGCCAGAATCTGTTCTTTGTTTCTGGTGCAATCTGTTCTATTACCAAAGCAGTAACTTACAAGACATTCCTTAGCTGCACAGTAACATGGTGAGGACATCTCACCCAAGTTTGTAACAAGTTCAGGGCCTAGAGGTAAAAGTGCCACAAAACATCATAATATGCTGTCTGGCCTTGGAAACTGGGAAACAAAGAGCTTACAAATATGCAGGGACCTCCATGTGTTCCTGGGACCACATAGCAAGAAGACAGAGAAGCTCAAACATGTATGGAGAGGAATGTCTCCCCTCCTCCCTTTGCATGTGCTGCAGTCAGGATGTTTGTGCAAGAAGAAAGTCAGTTGAACAATAAAACCCATATGTCAGATGTTGAAGGGAAGTCTGGAGTTGAACACGCCACAAGAAAAGATTGAGACCAGCTCATCCTTATGATAAGATTACCCGCTCAAATATGCACATCATAACATCCTTGTTAGGGGACCACACTGATAACAGTAGCACTGTGGTACTTGGTACTTTGAACTTTTCACCCAAGAATTGCAATGTACTTTACATTAAAGCCTAAATATATCTTTATGTGAGATGGGAGGGGCTGTAAAGAGATAGCTCTGCTTATTTTGAGCATGAAAAACACACAATTCTTTCTATTACAACACAAAACAGAAAGCTCTAATTCACCTGGAAATTGTGCTTTTAATGAATTTTAATGAATTGTAATTGAATTATACCCAGTCAGGCTCCAAGGCAAGTGGACTTGCATGTCTTCACACTTAAAAAGAGAGTTCCTGTGACCAAAGGCGATATTAAAGAATGGACACAAGAGTCTTCACTTTAGCAAGCATTTCATTATTTATTCAAAGTGGAACATCTCTGAGCAAAGCTGAGAAGTCCTCCGGGATAAGGGACAAACCAATAGCCCCATGGAGGGCTTTTGAAGACTGAGCTGAATGCCAGAGTGAGAGGGAGCTTTATCTGAAGATGCAGCTACGCCACGGCCAGATCCAGACCTTCACAAAGACACGAGTGTAAAGAGCTGGACAAAAAAGCTCATGAGAGTCAAAAGTTCTGCCATGAGTTCTTGAAGGTTTCCTGCTGTTCCTACGGCCAGAAATGCTGCAAGCGCAATTTTTCTTAACACTTTCTTTGTTCAGAGCTAGATTTATTCACTCCTCAAATAAAGGAGCAGGAAGGAAAGTGCTGTGGGCCAAGTCTGGCAAACCATAAGTTGAAAGGAGGTCTAGGCACTGGGAGGTTTTACATCTGAGTACTTCAAAATTTTCAACAAATTTTCATCAGATTCATTAGTTTTGGCTGGACAAATGTTGGCCTCTCATCTATCTGTGTGGGAAAAGTCCTTGCTAACAGGGTTTCTTTTAACATGTAACCCAAAAGTAATTAAGCTCCTAATTAATTAAGTTTTGAATGAAGTTCTGGAAAAGACAGTCAGGACTGGGGTTGTCAGGCACTTCCAGAAAACAGCATCGAGCATCACAACCGCTCCTCCTGCTCCTCCTGCCCTCCCCACCACCCACCAGCCCCTTTTCATCCTTCATTGCTGTGGGCAGCTCAAAGAGATGTTAATGTCCCAGAAGTGATCCTGACGCCAAATTTCCCTATTAAAACCATCTCCAGGCAACAATCAGGTTTGCCACATGCCTGTTGTCCTCACCACTCTCAGGCAGTCACAGCACATCCAGCGTCGGGGCTGGTTTGGCTCCCGCTGCTGCTGCCCCCGCGTTCAGCGGGGCTGTAAGCGATGGGGTGGGAGTGCATCCTTCCTTATCTCACCTGGCAGTTAATCCCTTGCCAAATGTATCGAGCCACATGAGGAGAGGAAGAGGCTGGTAAGACAGACGTGGTGGCTTCAGATTCTGCAGCTTCTCTGCTGCGTTTATTTTTGTCCTGTATTACTACAGCAAGCATGAGGGAATGACCGTGGCCCTGGATGAGGAGTCCGCAGCAAGGGCTGTTACCCCCCAGCCTTGGCATGGAGCTCCCAGTGGGGATCTTATCCCAACTCAACTTAACCCAGCAAAAAAGCATATATATTTTTTAAAAGCATATCTGTTTTACCCTGAGACCAGGCCTGTTATTGGCTGTGTAAGCCAGCTCACAGTGACTGTGCTACCAGGGCATCTCTTGGTCTTACCATGACGGAGCCTGAACTCTTTGGCATAGGGACCATGTTCCACTGTGTATATAGCCCCGAACATGATGAAGCATCGATTTCAGTGCATCCTTGCACCCTGTACAGCAACACCGATCCTTCAGTGCCAAGGTGCACCTTGCTAATAAAATACATCAACACTAAACGTAAAGCAAGGACCACCAGGTCTGAAGTGCTTTGTAGGACATTCTCTTGGGCTCTGTATGGAGGTGGTAACGCTGTGGTGAACCCTGGGGCCACTGGGGTGAGGAGGAACAAGAGAAAATGTGGATCTGCTGTGAGAGGGCTGAGGAGCTCTGTTATCAACAGTGGTCCCCAATTTGTGTCTGGCTGCTCATGGGTGGCCGGTGGTGGAGAGCCAAACGTGTTCGCAGGTGATGGCTGGCACAGGAGCCCTTCATGGGGGAGTCCTGAGGGAAAGAGCTTAGAGACACTGCTGGAAATCTCTTCTAGTCCAGTGTGGTCCTGAAGGCTGCACCTTATCACAATATAGAAATGCTCTGTGCCTCCAAATTTGCTTTTCTAGGGAAGAGACTGTTTATTGGGACAGTGTCCTGCATATGATCTTATTTCTGTTTGGTTTTTGGTTTTTTGTTTGATTGGGTTTGGTTTTGTTTGTTGGCTTGTTTATTTGTTTTGTCATCTAGCCCCCCTAAGATTTGCTTTTTGGGGTCAGTTCCTTGGCTTGCACAGGCTGGCGTGGCATCTTTGGTTGCACTGAAGCTGTTCTGCCTGTGACCTGTGTAACACAAGCTGGTGGTCTCAGATGGTCTACCTCACCAATGCTCCTCTCCAGCCCTTTTGCCATCACCCTCAACATGCAGATCAAGTGCTTTGCCACCCATAAAGACACTCCCATGTTGTTCTGTTCCCTTCCACATCCATCAGTTTTTGCAGACAAGGTGGATGCCACAGGCAAGTGTGTGATGGAAAACTCATTGTCAACACTGCCTGTGCCAGGTTTGTCCTGGCAAAGAAGAAAGGGGCTTTGTGAACATTTTCACAGTCCTTGAGCAGCAAAGGATATCTCACCATCTCGTCCCCCAGCCTGAGCGTGCCTCTTCCCTGGGCGCACAGGCAGGCAGCAGCAGTCTACGAGTAGGCGCGATTTTGGGTAAAGACTTGGCTCTCCTGCCTTGTCTGTGTGGCTGCTCTCAGCAGGACAACTTCCACTCCGAACGCGCTTCTGCAGTGAATAAACGGGGATGGGTGGGGCTGCAGGGGCTGCACGGACAATAAAAGGAAATATCTCTATTCTGCATATGCTCTGGAGAGGGAGGGTGAGAGGGGATGTTGTGTGAGACAGTGCGGAGGTGTCTGCAGGAAAACCAGAGAAGGAAGCGTTTGAGAGAGCGGGTGGGCGGCGGCCAGGGAGCGGGACGGGGAAGGGGCTGCGCGGGGATGCGCAGACAGAGCTGCAGGAAAGGGCTGGGAGCAGAGGGTGGGAGCGGGCGGCAAAGAGGAGCCGAGAGGCAGAGGGTCTGTGGGTGGCCATACAGGACACCCCATCCCAGGTGTGCCGACTGCCCTGCACAATTCCACGGACTACACCATTATTTTAACTTGTTAATGCTCTATAGCCAGTGTCCTTTCCTAAAGCAGAAGAATTGTGGCATTACAGCCTGGGGAGGGTGCAAAGGTTCAGCAAGAGCTGTCCATCCCTTCAAACAAACACACACTGCATCTTTTCAAAGCTCCCTTGAGTGAACAGAGAGACTTTGGAGTCAGTGTGGTGCTGGTGGTTTGAGGATCATTACGGAACAATCTCCTCTGCATCCCCTGATGGTTGAGTCAATGAGCCATCTTCTTCTTAACAAATGTATTCCCGTGGATCAGTGTTACCACAGGGAAAACAAAAGCTCCCTCCTTAATTGTGGTAGCCTTCCAACCACACTCCTTCATGTGACTTTGACATTTTGCTGTTAAACACTTTGTTTCTTCTGGTTTAAAAAGACAAGAAAAAAAAAGAAAAAAAAAATTTGGTTTGGAGATTGCCCTGGCCCATCTAGGACCAGGATGCAGCTGACCCCCAGCATCCCGGGTGCCAACATCTTAGATGTGAGATCGGACCCCTCTCCAAGCCAGGTTCCTGAACAACAGTTGGTATGTGCTAAGTAGATTGATAAATAAAAGCCAAAATAGAGGAAAAAAAAACCAAGCTTGTTCATAAATATTCTTCAGAGTGAAAACATAGAAATAGTGACCTAGTAGGAGGCTGTACTCAAAATTCCAGAGGATCATGGTAATCTGATATTTACACTGACTTCATGAGTTTGGAGTCCTTCTGCAAACTCACACCAGAGCAACACACATCTTGTCCGAGCCCCTGCATGCGATCACCATGCCAAGCAGTTACAGCTCTGGTTTGCTAAGGTTTCTGTTTGTTCCCTCAGTGGACTCTAATTGCCATGGATCTGATTCAAATAGGAGGGAAAATGTTAAAAAAACACAAAGAGAGTTTTCAAAGGTCCTGAACGTTATGCCTAGGTGGTGATCTCATGGCAGCAATGACCTCAGAGGTGTGTTTGGCTTGGTTCAAATTCACAGAACCTCCGCTTGCCAAAATTTTACATGGGCCAAAAACATCCGTGAACACACCCGTCCCACAACATATGCTGCACACAGTCACAAGCACTCATCATGTATCCCGTAAACTCACACAAGCTCCTCAGAAACCGTGGGGTCTGCAGTCAGAGTCCAGCTGTCACTGTTTGTCACACAGCTCAGGTGTCCCCACGCAGCTCCAGTGCAGTGGGACCTGTGACCTGGGCTGCTACCTGTGTGCTCGTGGTCCTGCATCCCAGCTGGGGGACTACGCCCAGCTTTTATTTCTTTTATTTCAGGTTAAAATCAGTTCTGGATAAGCCACCTGAACTTCTTCACGTTCCTTACAGTGAATCCACTTCCCACAAGAAGGAAGGTGTTCCTGGAGGTCCAGTTTCCCAGGCTGACCGTAGATTCTGAGGTCCACAGGCTTTGCCCAGCTTATCTGCTCCCACCTGTCCTCAGACAGTACAGGAAAGACAAACACATGCTGAAAGCTATGTCTGTACTTAAAAGCGACTTCTGTTAGTTGAGCAGAAGACAAACCAAACTTGAAATTAAAATCCTAGTCTTCTTCAAACAAAAATCTCTAATCAGAGTTTCATGTTTGGCAGCTCAGATCTGTTGCCTGGCATCCTTCCACTCTGCATCTCTGAGAACAGCCTGACTGTCTTCTCTACACTCTCTCCTTAGACACCGTAACGGTGAGGCAATTCTGCCCTACGGGTGACAAAACATGGACCTGAAATTGCAGCCGTGCAAAAACAGCAAGGAAAGGAGCCGGAAAGAAGGTAATCAGAGCCTTAGAAGTATCCGATCCTAGAAGCTGACAAAGAGTAGAAGGAAAAGAATGGAAATCCTATTTTTTTTCTGAACATTATGCTCCTCACAGCCGTCAATATTTGATGGTGGTTGCTCAGAACCGCTCGCAGCAGTGGCTGCAAGGAAAGCCCAGGGTGATCCCACAGGGAGCCCTCCGTGCTGTGCCTGCCTGACGTTCCTGGTGCTCAACACATGCGATGAATCACTTTCACAGCCTGCTGTGCATTCCTCTCCAAGCATACACAGGACGCGCAGATCACCTTTTGCAAAGGCTAAGGCAGATACGCAGGGCTGAGGCTGGAAGCTGGCAAGAACAGCCCCGTCTGCGTGGGCAGAGTGACCGTGGCAAAAGCTCTTACTCTCAAAAGCACATATTTTCCCATAAATGGCCAGTCACTGGGAACCAGTCACCACGAACTGATACAGGCATAGGGAGGAGCTCTAATGTCCATTAGTGATGAGGGAGCAGCTCTGTGACGTTTGGACCTCAGGATACAATTGTAGGTGGCTTCACAGCCACTGAAGTGCACAGACAGTGCTGGGGCTCCAGCCAGCACCCGGAGCTTGGGGCTGCCGCCGGCCCCGCGTTGCTCCACGGACACGGAGCAACCAGACCGCAGTCGCTGCTGCCACCGGCACCGCAGGGCCGGCTGTTTTTCAAGAGCTCTGGTGCACAGCGTGTTGAAAGGCTCCCTTAGCCTTCTAACATTCAGTATATTTTTCTCTCAAAGTGACGTATTGCAGTGTACTGTTATGGCAGATACCAGCCACCATCAAAGTAAGGCTGCACAACAACATCCACCGGCACCATGAGTTTGCTTCCATTGAGTGCTCGTCCTCCCATTTCCCATGCCTGGTCTCTCTTAAGAGACATTGTTTGGTTTTGAAACTGGGATCAAAATCCCAGTAGGTATTTTAAAGTTCAAGGAAAGTGAAAAGAAATAAACTGGAACCCCCAGTGTGCAATCTTCCCCTCTAAAAATACTGAGGCTGTACTTCTTTCAACGGGTCTCCAGCAAGGCACGATGAAAGGCAGTGCTCAGGACCAGAGCTGGAAACAGGAGTTAATCCGCGGCCACCAAATCTCTGGCTGCAGTGTATGTTACATTACACTGAGGCAGGAGGAGGGTGGAACCTGAAGTGAAATTGTTACCAGCCTGAAAATTCCCCGAGTGTGCTTTGGGCAGCTGTTAGGGGTTTTTAATGGACCTTAACAAAGCGTACTTTCCCCAGGCTTATGGGCTGAGTCACTGCTGCTGCAGGGTTTCTGCTGGGACGGTTTGCATGAAGAAAACTTCAACATCAGCTTCACAAAGCAGAATCCTGTTCTTTGTTCAGGAACCAAAGTCACAGGTCTCCCAGCATCTAGGGAACTCCTGCATTTCAGCTGCACTCAACAAGTGTGTGAGAACAGGTGGTGGAGATACGTTCACTGCAGCTGGGAATCAAGCTGTGACGTTTCATCTTTTATTCTACCTGAGATTAAGCAGTCACAATGTCAATAGACATATTGCTGCCCTTTCAAGCCAGCTTTGTGTCAAGCTGTTTTCAGACAGGCAATAACAAGAACAGGCATGGGAAGAGAGCCTTCCTCCTGCCATCACTACTAAAGATCTAAACTGTTCCCCAGTTCTTTCCCTTTCTGGTCTCTTCCACATCTGTGCAAAACTGTTTGGAAAATACGGCTTTTCTAATCTGATGGCTTTCTGCTCTGAGTCTGCAGGACTATTGATATGAAAGAGAAGCAAAACAAAACCTAATTAATCACATTGCTTAAAACGATGATCCAAATCTCACCGGGTTTACTCATGTGGTTAACGTTTCGTTGAAACAGAGGAACAGGGAACAATCAATGAGTTATCTCACTGATTTCAGTGGGTTGTGGATTTTTGCATGCGCATTTCCAGCTACTCTAACCACACTGGAACTGGCTAGGCTAGTGTGCGTGGAAAAGCAGAAGAGATTCCAAAAGCAACAACACCTTGTCCAGATAGCACAAGTGGGGTGTTTTCTAATCCGGTTTGCTTGATTAACAGCATGGCAAGACACACTGCATGTTTGTATTGCAAACGGGCACAACTGAAAGTTAGAGGTGGTTTTAAAAGATCTTTACCTTGTCTGATTGTGTTCACTCTGGGTAGGGGTAGGCCTGGGGTACCTGTGGGAGAACATTACATATGTTGTAGGCACATTTTTCTCCTGACCTAGCAGCAAAACTATATGACACCCCGCTCTAATGAACAGCAGCCAAGCAGTGAAGGAACCTGCTGCTCCTTGGGCTAAAACCCTTTCGCAAAGCAGGAGTCAGTCCTGAGAGGTGAGGCTGGTCAGGCTGGTGTGAAAGGGCAGGGACTGGAACCGGCGTGGGAAATGCAGACCTGAAGTGGTGCCTGAGAGGACTGTGGCAAGAAGGGCTGTTATAAAACTGACTTTTTGCCCTGAGGAAGGAAAGAAAAAGGAGTATCTGCCGTTTGGAAACATATTCCTTTTAGTAGCCCTCATGCTTTTCAAACATGCCAAATCATTGTACAGACGTCCTTACAGTATTTTCAGCCCTGAATGAAGCTCCAGCAGGCAAAGGAAGCCGGCAAACAGGATGCCAGTGAGCCCTGCTAAAGGAAACACGATGGAAATCAGGGAGAGGAGCACACAATGCCTATAGGATGCATTAGTTCTATAGCAGGGGCCAGCTCAACCTTTGGCTTGAGAACAAAATCCAGTCTGGGCAACCACGTAAAATGATATTGTGTAGGGAGGATGTGATGGGCTAACCTTCACACATCAAAGGTTATCATTAAAATTCACGGCTCAGGAACACAGACTTCTGTACAGATCTGATCCGTGCCACAGCTAATCCAATTTCCTGCTCTCAGCTTATGACTTAACGCTTGAAGGGCAGGAGGAACCTCCCGGGGTTTCAGCTCACTGGCAGTGCAGTGCTAGACATGGAAAAGTCTCTTAGCTGATCCCTGCATTTGTTCAGCAAACATCTAATTAGCACCGCTGGACATTAGTGCATTACAAATGCAGACAGCACTGTCGGCAGCACGGCAACCCTGAGTCATGGGCTATTTCTGCAGCGCTGTTCTATGGAAAGCAAACCCAGAAGCACGGTGAACTTATTTGTTGATCCTGGGTGTTGGCAGTGTCTTTCAGATACTTTATTTGCATTATCAAATAACAACTCCAAGCAATTAAAAAAAATATTCCTATCTGTTGAGAAATGTACTGTTGTTCAGCACCTGCCTGTCTCTGCTTGAGTGGCCACGTCAGACAGAGACCTCGGCACTGCTGCTCGTGCTCCAGGAGATGGGACAGCAGCAGTTTGCAGTCGTGTCGCACAAACAAGGGAAGTATTTCAGTGTCTTCCCTGCCTGCACAGGAGGATACGGATGGGACTACACTCTGGTTTTTAAACAAATCCATAACCAGCAAAGGAAAGAACTGCATTGGAGTGGAATCCCTTGGCTGATTCTTATTTTCTAATGTAGACAGGGCCAGAGGTACGGAACTGGGTCTGTCTGAGATGACTCCCATGTGATAATGTGTAGATTGCATTTTTCCAAAGCACAATGATTTGGAGTAACAGTTGTCATGGAATTTATCTTGAATGCCCTTTTGAAAACAAATCCCCAACTCTTTGGGGTTTATTTTTGGGAGGGTGTTGGGTTCTCTTTTTTAAGGGCTCTTTAGAAAATTACTCTAAAGGCTCCAGCTGGAACAAGTTGGTTTTGATCTGTTTGCACGTGGGTTTCCCTGCTGGAAAAGGCTGTTTCGATGGAGCACTGACATTCAGCTCTCCTTCGAAAGGCACTGGGGACCTAAAGACCATTGATGCTTACAGATTTCCAAGACTGAATTCCTCCCTATAATATCCAGGCTTGCAGCCAATTTGACTGGCTTGGAGCAGTTGTATCTTTAAAAATTGCTTGATGTGTATTCACATTTCAAAAAGGGAAAAAAAACCCCAACCCACTACTGCAGAATTATTCAGAAAGACAGGCAGATGATTGAGTGGAGCAACAAAGTCACAAGCAAAGACAACGCAAGCGGAGATGACCTTCCTAAAGTCCATATCACTGATTCTGCTCCTTGAAGAGAACGCCTCAGTGTTTGTACCCCAGCATAATACATCCATTCCCTTTCTCCGTATCTGATCCTCTGTATGGCTGCTCTGACACTATAAAACAAACTAGTCTGAGAAAGCAGCAGGCTATTTCTGAGCCCTTTCTCATGAAGATTAGCTGATCCTCTGAAAATTATCATCCATGGATGTTTCTTGGGCAGGATGCAAAGGGGAGGGAAGAGGTTCCTCTGTCTAAGTTTGCTCAAAAAATTAGGAGAAATGTTGTCTTGGTTATTGGTGCATTTTGCTGACCCATAAAATACAGATATCCTGAAACCCTACGCCCATGCAATGGAGACAGAGAAACACAGCCGAACTCCACTAAGCTACTAGTGGGAGTATAATAAGCTTAGAGGCTCTAAAGCATTTTAATTAATATAGTAATTGTTATTAAACTCATAATTCAAAGGAACTTGCAACTGCAAAGGAAACTTTTTCTGCTTGCTAGATTAGGAAAGAGGTCCTTTGGAAATAAAACTCAAGAAATCATGTCTGGAGAGCTCCTTTGGAAAAGGCCGTGCCATTTTCCTTACAGCACTGTTGCTATGACAAGACAGTGGGCAGAGACACATCAGGGTTGCAGATCCACTTCACCAGCCACAGAAAAATATGAATGACAAGCACTAATAAGCACTAGTATTGTTTGCAATCTTCGGTTTGTCTGGCCCATTTGTACAGTTTTGCATACAAGAAATGCCTCCTGAGGTATTTCCCAGGAGAATGAGAGCTGATGGGGAGGGGCTGCCTGGTCTGTGATGCTCCTGTGCTGGGGAGACCCTGGGTGCTTTATTTTGTCTGCTTAAAGACAAACCACATACACATCTGGCAGTGGGGAGGGCTTAATTTTTTTTTCCAAAAGTATCTCTTGGGTATCTTATGTACAAAAATAAATTTGCAAGGGCTATTTAGAGACAGAGGAGATGTCACCACCAAAAAGTCACAACTTTTCAAATCTTGTATGCAAACAACAATCAGACCACAGTGTACCAGGTGGCAAATAAAGCATTCCTTATGCTTCTCTATAGTTTTTAAAAATCACTTGGCTTTTCAAGACAGTCTGTGTGACTGAGATGTGGTGCGCTTTTGGTTTTTAAAAGCTTTAAGTACTTGTTTGCAAGATTGAACCTAGAATTTAAAAGAGATCAAAATACCTTAGCATAGATTAGTGTACATTCCCCCCATTTAATGTATTGTTTTCAGGACGTCTCCAGAGAGGATTTTATAGCACAGATATTTCTCAAAGTGACAGAACTATACGTGTGTACCTTGGAATACTTAGTCTCTCCAGTGGCTCCTTTCCCAACACAAATAGACTTCCCCACAGTGACAGAATTTCCCTGCCCTGCGGATAGAAAACTTTCTAAAGGAAACTTCCTACACAACAACAACAAGGGGGTACAGGAGCACACGTGGCTCTGTGGTTTTTCCTTCTCCTCAGCCCTGCCAGGTCCCCTGAGCAGCGCTGGGACGGGACAGCGAGGACCTGGGTCTGTGTCCAAGGGCACCCGCACACTTCTGAGCTCTGTGACAGCAAAACATTCCCAGGACAGGAGCTTTACAAATCCTGGAGTCAGAACTTAACAGGGTGCCTTTGGCTGCCCAGTTACCCTCACCTGTCAGCAGGAGTTAAGCCCCCGCCTAGGGGGCTCCTGCAAAAAAATTCAGTCCTGTACATAACAGTGGCACAAAAAAATAACTCAGTGATAAAATCTACTGGCACAATTGCTATTAACTGGCTTCCTTGCAGCAAGATCAAGGAAGAGGTCAAGCTAATACAGTAAGGATGGCAAGCAAGCCTTTCCCAAAATGAGACAGTGACTCTTCTCCTGGGACCAAGGATTAAAGGGGGTGATACAGGAGAAGCCTGTGTATTCGACCTGCATTTTGGGTGCACCACAAGTTACCCTTGCAAGGTCATCTGTCTGCTACCTTCCATGATGCAGGAAGAGTTGCTTTAAAAAAAAAAAAAAAGATATATATGAAATAGTAAAAAACTTATAGACAGTAAGTGACAAAATGTACAAAGCAGACACTTAATAAAAGGAGACGGATACAATGGGGAACACCACAGGGTTTGTCAGGACACACAAACAGAGCTGAGACATCTAGCAAAACTGGGGATAAATGATAGCTTCCCACAAATATTCGCCTCACACTAATTAGAAAGGAAAAAGCAACAGGCTAATATGGAATCTTTCCAAAACAAGAATCTGCATTACTAAACACCTTCTCACTTTTACTAATACTCCCTTTAGGACTTACTCTGTTTCTTTTCCATCAGCTCTATCACGGTGCTGTGAACACAGCACACGCATTTTCTTCACATAGCAGGGAGGGTAAATGGGCACCAAGTTCTCCACAGAGAGTGGAAAGTTGGGTGGCTGCCACAGCAGGGTATTTGTGATCCCATGAAATGTGTTGCAATCATGGGGTTTGTCGATACAGGGGGAGTTGTAGAAATAATTTCAGAGAGGAAAGTACCTTGTCAGTGCATGCTTTAATTGCTTTCCATAGCAATTTCTGTCCAGCAATCATGGTAGAATTATGGAATTAATGTAAGGAATTTCTACCTGGCCAGGAACCCAAGGACGCTGAATAGCAGCAGTGCCAGGTTAATCTGGCAGTATTTCTGTCCATGTCTGTAAGCCACAGGACTCCCAGCACAGAAACAAGCCCCTCCTAGAGACCTTGCTACAGATTCTTCATCTTCCAGCCCAGGTGCCAGACACCAGATGCCTTCATTGGAAGCAGAAGTCCCACTCACAAGGCTTCCAGCATCTGACCAGCACCCAGAACGCTGACCTGGCCCGTACCCATGGGCTCTCAAAACCAAAGGTTTTTGGCTGGGAAGCTGAGCTGACCAGCCTTGGCAGCAAACCAGGCCATGCCAAGACCATGGGCTTCTGCCCCAGTTCCATCAGAAGATTTGCCAGAATTGAGTAGGTTGCGGTCTGTCCTCCAAACAGCTGCAGTCCAGTCAGAGAAAAGATGCTGAAAAGGTGGGAACTTTGAAATGAAGGAAATGAAAAAGTCGGAAGGAGGAAGAGTGAAGATCAGGAAAAGATCACATCACATAGAGGAAATGGCTTCAGTTAGATGGTCCCAAATACTCTGCTGTGAACCACTCAGCTGTGACCTGAACTTTCCTCCCAAAGGAATGGATGGACTGTTAAACTGGATGAGATTTTTTTGAGCTCTGGTTGCAAATGGATGCAAGGAATGGCACAGACAGGCCAAGTGGGAAGCTGATTGCTTTTGGGAGAGGCTGGAAAACTGGGTGGGCATGTATATTGCTGACAGCTGGGGCAGGAGATGGGGAAGTCAGGGGACAGAAGGAAAACTGCGTGTGACACCTTGTGAAGTTACTGTCGTGTGCTCTTCCTCACCTGCCTTGATCTGAAGGAACAGCTGCTTTCCAGGACAAGAGCATGACTGTCTCGGGCCCCGGCAGTTCTCGGCAATCTTTCAGCAGGATTTTCTGGGTAGCCCTTTCCCCACACTCAGTTCCTGGCTCTGCCCCCCATGGAAGGTGAGGTTCTGACCACCGGGGCACTGAACAAACCCAGTGAGCACCCTGGTATGCCAGGCTCGCTTTGCTTTGCAGTTTCCCAGCCCGCGCCAGCCCGTGCTCAAACCCTGCACGGAAACGCTGGTTCTCACCGAGCAGGCGCTGCCCTTTTCCCCAGAACAACCCATTTTTCGTGTCCTTTATTTCCCACGAGGGCTCCCCGGTGCGCACGCAGAGCGGCGCGTTCACTCAGCGTGGGACGGGCCTGGAAGGTGCCGCTCCCCCCGCCCCGGCCGCCGGGGAACGTCCTCCCTGTGGCTCCCCCGCGGCGTCTCCCGGGGGCAGCCCGGGCTGGAAGCGCCGGCGGCTCGCCGGTGCCTGGCCGGTACCTGGCCGCCGAGGGCTGCCGCTGCCCTGCTGCAGGCCGGGCTGCTCCCCACGCCCCGGAGGGATGGGTGGGCGCCTGCGGGGCACCGCGCCGGGCTCCCGCCGAGCAGCGGCGGGCCGCGGGGACCGACGGAGCCCGAGCGGAGCCGCCGCCGCCCCGGGCCGGCAGGGGGCGCCACCGCCCGGCCCCGCCCCGCCCCGCCCCGCCCCGCGCGAGCCCACGCACCGGCCGCCCCGCGCGCCGGGACCAGCGCGGCCGCCGCCGCCGTGGGACGCACCGCGCCCCGGCCGTGACAGCGGCAGCGACCGCAGCGGGGTCCGTGCTGCCGCGGGCCGGGCAGGTACCGGAGCGGGGTCCGTGCTGCCGCGGGCCGGGCAGGTACCGGAGCGGGGTCCGTGCTGCCCCGGGCGCGGTCCGGGCACGGGTGTCTCTCGCGGGGTCTCCTGCGCGCTCCCCGGGGCGGCGGCGGGTCGGGCGTTGGCTCCGGGGGCCGGGGGGCGCGGGACCGGGTCAGGACGCGCCGGACAAGCGCTGGGTGACGCCGCCGGTCTGGGAGCAGCGGGGGCGGCTGGTTCCGTCAGCCCGGCTGCGAAAGGGAGGGGGCAGCGGGGGGCGGCGGTGCGTGCGGAGCTGGGGACCCGCCGGGCTCTGCGCTGGTCCGGGCGGGAGTGGCCCGCAAACCGCCGCGGTCCGGGCTGCCGAGAGCGGCTGCGCCTGCGGCGCGTTCGCGGAGTCGCTTCTCCCGAGCGGTGCCGGAGTCGCAGCGCTTCGCATCCCGCTGTTGTTCCGGGAGACCTGTCAAGTGCGCGTCACTTTGCGCTCCTCTCAGCAAACAAAGACAGGCAAAGCGGTTCTTTTGTTACTGCCTCGTACCTTTAGACTGCCGGAGAAATGCAGGCTCCCCTGGAGGGGGGCAGCCTGTGCACTGTGCGGGCGGGAAGAGGTGCAGTCTGTGCTGAGCGACAGCTGCCCTTGCGGATTTTGTAAGTGCAACACAACAAACAATAGAATATCATATTAGCATGGGATTAGTCTGAAATCATGGAAAGTAAGAGGGGGGAAACTGTAAACACTACTCAAAACTCCAGTTTGAAATTCTCAAACAAATCATCCAAAGCAAACAGCAGCTGAGTGGAACTGTTTTCTTTGCAGGGAGTTTCCACTGGAATAAATAGCAAGTTCTGCTTAAAAAAAAAAAAATCTGCAACTAGTTGTAATACTTACAGTGCTTGCCAGGGACTGGAGTGTGCCCACAACCAGAGAGGTCCTTATGATACAGTGATGTATTATTGCAGCTTTTGCTGCTAGTTCTTTAGAGACTCTTGCAGTTTTTACCTATGGGCCCTACCTAAAACAGCGATGTCTGTTTTTCCCTTTACCTTCCCATTTTTTTTCTACATTTAGAACATCCCTTAATATTCTTTTTTCCTAACCAGACCTCTGTCTGCTGATGCCTTTGTATAACCCAAAAGGTTGCTGTGATGTGCCAGCTCTGCATCACCTGCAGAGAAGGAAAGTGAGTCTTTAAGAGGATGTTCTTTGCCTCAATGTCACAGCCAGTTGCCGCTCCTGCAGGAGCTCCAGCGTGGGTTGTATTCCCTGGGATGCACAGAGCCCCACCAGGCAACTCAGATTTCCCAAGGGTTTCTTCAAGGGACTTGATCGTGACTTTGCCCAGCATGAGTTTTTGAGCCAACTGAGGCACTGGTAGTTGATGGGATGTGTATAAACAGCATTGTTCCTGGCCATGGGACAGCTGCCTGACACCGTGCTGAGACCCGGCACAGCTCGTGCCCAGCTGCGGGATGTTCTGGGTGCTCTGCAGGGCACACTGAAAGAGAAGTAACGCATCTAGTTTGTGAGCCAGAGAGAAAGTGGTCAGGAAGCCATCTTGATATGAGTAGACCTTTGAAACCTTCCCCCCAAGGTTTGCAACTAAAGTTTTCTCAAAGATCTCACTGCCTTTACAGGCAGTTAGCTTGATTGGGAAGCCTATTTATTTAACGCCCTCTAGTGATGTTTTAAAAATTAATGTAGATTCCTTTCAAGAGGAAAACAAATATTAATGTTTATTGGTTTAAAAAGATTTACATGTTCTGAGAGTCAGGTGCTGCAGGGAATCCCTGTCAATCCCAACAGCACACTTGCGATGGGTGCGTAACCCAGTTTTGGATAGGGGTCTCCAGCCATGGGGACACTGATGGTCTCTGCTCACCCTGCAGACCCGTGGTGCTCAGTGAAGGTCTTTCCATGGACAGCACTGGACACGGTTCCTTTCTCTTGACCCATCTCTAAGTGCTGCTGCACTTTAGGTTTTGGCTGAACACACATGTAGTTCGCTTAATGTGACTCTGGTCTAGGTGAGCTTGGCACTCGCAGAAGGGACCGTTTATGCTTCTTGTTGCTTCACCTTTGTTCATTTTAACTCAGCCAGGCTGGCCCCAGAAATGGGAAGTGTGTGCCCTTGGCTTTGCAGAGGAGCCAGCTCCAGGGGCTGGAACTCTTTTAGATTGTAACCAGGGGATGTGACTTGAGCATTTGTGTGGTCAGACTGGTTTTGCTTCATAGGTGTGGGAGATGCTGAGGAATGTACCATTGTTATGGTTTCTCTTGATTATCCTGAAGATATAGTGGATGTTTGTTCTTTGTGACTGGCCACGAGGGTTCTCAGATCCTCTCCTGCTTGTAATGTGGAAGATTCTGATTTGTGGCTCTGATGCAGAGATCCTTCTTGTGGGTCCTTTCCTAGTCCCCAGTGGACAGCGTTACATCAGCACAGCTGCCGCGGGGTCACCCCCCTCTGCTGCTTCACCCTCTGTCACACCAGCACCCCCACAAACACCCCCATGCTCCAGTGTTTGCTCTGTTCGCCTTCATCCACATACTACTCACTCTTCCACCCTCTCCAGTGCCAGCACCGCAGCAAGTCTGCCTGCGTGGGGCTGCACCCATTTCAGACAAACACCCCGGCAGCCTCGGAGCACCAGCAGCTCATGGCGCATTTGGCAGCGCTGCTCGGGGGACAACCACGTCCTCTGGCTGGACGCTGACCTGCAGAGGTGACCTGGGGGTGGGACACATCTGATCTGCATGGCTGGGTTCTCAGCTGGGACAGGATACCTGCCACGCCAGCCCCCGCGGCTCTCCAGGTGCTCCTGCTCAGGGACCTGGCATCTCCTCAAATGTGCTCTTTGACTTGTCTGTGAAAGCATCACCAACATGAGTACTTACACCTAGCAGAGCAAATAGCCTGTCTGCTTAACAGCACCTTCTCCATTTCAGCCAGAGCTTGGGACCGTAGCAGTCACTGCAATAAAAAAAAAAAATAAATTCATCTTCCGCTTCTCGGCATTTTCTCCCGAGGGATCTTGGAGCTGTGGGAAAAACAGCTGGCACAGAGATCTTGGCGCAAGGGATCAAGCCCTCTTTGCTCGTCTCCACAGTGCTGCCCTCCTCGTTTTTCCCTGAAAGCAAATGGCAGGACAGATAAGGATGTGAGAGTTTCCAAAACCTGGCACCCATATTTAGCCCCTCTGAAAACAGGTAGGGTGGAGTCCAGCTTGTGGCATGTGAGAGAGAAACTGAAGCAAACCAGGATGTTTTTGTGATTTAAAACATATTTTTTCATAATTCCTATTGAAGGGCTTGTTTTGGTTTGATTTTTGAAGTTGCCTGCCACGTTTATTGGGAAATTTATCAGCCAAAGAGCTTGGTGCATGTATGTATGTGCACCTGTGCTTGCATAGGGAGAGCAAACGAAGAGGCTCCTATTCAGCCTCAGGACAGTTTTCTAACTGAAAATTAATAAAACCAGTAGGGACTAACAGCTAAGCGATGGAAAATATAAATTCCATCTATGTAGCTCTTCTGGAATTCTTGCTGGATAATTGATTTCTGCTCTGAACACCTTGAAATTGGAAAGATTCTGTTGAGTTATAAAGTATTTATCAAGGACCCACAAAAATGCTCATGACTGGAGGTATTAGTTTACACATAAACATGTGTTAAACCCAAGTAATGTGAAATGAGGTGTAAAGGGGAGATTAGGAAATGTTTGGGGTTGTCGGTACCCCATACTGTGTCCTGTTCTTGGCATAGTTTTCACACTGATTCCTGTAGAAGTTAAGGCAAAAGTGGAAAAGAAATACTGAGAGAAAAGGAGGCAGGGAATAATATATGAACCAGAATACTTGTCTTTAAATAGAATGTTTTTCAGAGTTTTCCACGCCTGCCCCTTCAGGCTGCTCCACACACGGAGGCACAGCAGTGACATCTCCAAGCCCCACGGCCACTGGCTGTCCCCGCTGCCAGGACCAGGTGCCACCTCTGTGTCACAGCGTCTCTGCCTCTCCGTCCCTCCTCCTGGACCCAGCCTGTGCCCTTGCACGGGACGTTGTGCTGTGCAAGAGTCGTTGTGCTGGCTGGCCTGTGTCTGGTTCCTTGGCGATGCTGTACGGGCTATTAAATCCCTCATCCCTGCCAAGCACTGGCAGGCTGTTTTCAGGCCCCTCCTTTGCACCTTCTTTTTCATATGGGCTCAGCTCACGTAATGCGGCTCTCGCCTGCCTTTCCATCCCTGACCTTTGCCCAGCTGCTCAGTGATGTCTCTTTCCTGGCCTCTGTCACTGTTCAACCCTTAATGTCTTCCTGCATCTCCAAAAACTGGCCAAAAAAGTGCAATTGTTCAAGCCAAAGTCTACTTTTATTTGCCCAGCTCACGAAACTTTAGACTTGCAAGTCCACTGAAATTCATTTCAGGCTGAGATGCCTATTTTTCATTTCCATCAAATGCACAATTCTGTGGGATTAAATCCTACAGTTCGGCACTAACCTATTATGCATTTTGAGGAGTTCGACAGCAAATGTTACTAAGAAGTATGTTACCGACAGTGATGCTGACAGGCAGATGAGCAAGCAACAGAAAGAGGAAAATGCCTTTCCCGGTGCGTATGCTAGCAGAGGTGCCATTGATTCACCCATTTTTCAGCCAGCCAGCTCTAAGAATGACATTTAACAACCCCAAGTCTGTATAATGCTAACAGGATGCTTATAAGGCAGAGAAGGATTAATGTTCATCTCTAATGAAATCCAGATGCACAGAGCTGCCTCTTCTCAAGGTCTTTTCGATGGCCAAGCTGCAAATAAAATGATTTAATCATTGCAAATAGATGAGAAACACCAGACTTGCAACATGCAGTGGGTTCTTAAACTCACGGGCACCAAAGGCACTGCCTGTTGGCAAGGACGGGGTCACCCACCGACCCTCTGCTTGCAGCAAGACCATTTGGGAGCTGGGAACTCGGGACCTTTCCTGGGGATTCACACCCGTGTTTTGTTAGGGCTCTGGGCAGCTGGCTCGGGAACAAGCCCCATCTGTCCCCGAGGGGAAGCCGAGGCAGGGCGGAGGCGCGGGTGCCCGCCGGTCTCCGCTGGGTGCGTTGGGCACTTGCCCGGGATGTGTGCAGGGAGCAGTGGGGACTCGCCGCAGCGTTCCGTGGAGGCACACTGTCTGCTCGATGGACTGAGCTGTTACTGCTCGTGAACAGTTGATAGTTGACACTTCTTTGTCCTCGTGCAGCTCGTATCTCCCTATATCGCACGCCGGGCGCGGGTGCTGTGCAGTTCATGCAGCCGTGGTTAATGTGGCACCTGGTGGGGGCTTGGACCAGCGTCCTCAGGCACAGAGACCCTGCTTTGGAGAGCCTGAAGTGATTCTGTAGCTGGGCAGGCCCAGCTCTCTATGAGTTTTTAATTTTTAATATGGCAGGAGGAGGCGTTTTGAACCAAGCGAGAGGAAGAGAAGGAGGTTGTTTTAAAGACACAAAGGAATGTGTTACATTTTTATGCTCCTCAGGTTTGGCTGCTCTGCAAGTTTTTCATTTTGCCAAAGCTCAATTCAGTGAACTATTTGTTTGCATTTTTAAAGAAAGAGAATGATTCTTAATTTACTTTGGCCTCAGTGATGAATTTTTATACTGTGAAATCCAGCAAGTTCCCTTCCGATGTTATATATACATACAGCTTTACAACAGAAACTTCTATTCCAAAGTACCAGCCTGAATTAAATGGTTTAAAGGGCTTTGTAAAGGTGTGCACCCACTGATTTCCCACATGGGTCTGACCAGTGGTGTCCCCGTGACTGCTGGATGCCACGGTCATGGTCAGAGCAGCCGCAGTTGATGCGAGAGGCCAGTGTGCGCAGAGCTGTGCTGAGGCTTCCTGAGAACTGCAGAGGCAACAATTCCTGTGGGAGGTTCTGGGGCAGCTTTCAGCATTGCTTCAAAGGAAGGAAACGGCTGAGGAAAGAGTCCCACTATAAAGTTCTGTCAAAACATATATGGGGAATCTGTTGCAGTGGGTTTTCACCACAGGGATAAGCATTTCAGGAAAAATCCCAACAGGCAGCAGCTGTTTGGTCTAATCCATTGCCAGCAAATATTTCAAATTTACTCAGCCCTGGACATCAGAATTGCAACCAAACCATTAGGACCTCCAAGAAAAGATGAAGAAATTTTGCAAAATGAGGTTTTACTTTTTCCGCTGCTTTTGGTCTCCTTTCCTAGCACTAGAAGTGAGAAGCGCTTCCTCAAGCAGCTATTAGTTCCTCTCCAGGCTGGGAGCATGAAGTACAGAAGTATTTCTAAATCTATGTCAATATTTATTGATCCCTTCAGTTTCCATCAGTTAGCAGTTTGCTGTGCTCTGCTGGCTACAGAGAAGAGACTTGCATTTGTGTTACTCAAAGTTTTTCGAATTTATATCGATGCAAAATAGACGTTGTGCAAGTGCACCCTAGGATGTTCAGAGCCTGGTCCTGTTGAAGGTGATGGCTGATGATCATCCTCACTGGCAGAAAGCGTTTTTCTTGCAGTGCTTTTTTTGTTGTTGTCCCAGAATGCACAGACACACCCCGTTCTGCCGAACCTTCGGATTTTCAGAGAAAAGACATGGGCAGTTGCCCATAATTTTTACAGATTCTGTCTACCAACACTGTATGAGTGGCCTGAGGCTTGGAAACAGCAGAAATATTTTTATTCACCTCTCAGTCCAGCGCTGGATGCTGCAGTGAGGACACACAGGTGTTCACAGAGGCTCAGCTTAAAGCTTTTGGGCCCTTTTTAGGTGCCTGTCCTGCAGTGTGAGTGACAGTGACAGTTTCATGGTTTAGGGCACCAGGCAGTGCTGTGTCAGGGACCAAACCCTTGTGCTCATCCCAGGCGGGGACGCTCGCGGTGGAGGACGGTGCCGTGCAGCAAGGCTGCGCTCAGTAGCCAGAAACATGGACCCGAGCCTTGACAAATGCCAGGTGTCCCGAGCTGGGGTCCAGCCCAGTGTCATTTGAGAACGTGGGCCATTCCATCAGCTGTTCAGAAAGACCTGGGGTGCTCTCGTGAGCCAGCATCTCCTCCGTGCTGGGCAGGACATCCTCTCTCAGTGCCCTCTGAGCAAGGCGGGCCCTGCAGGCACAGTAATTCGCAGGAGCAGGGGAAAAAAGTGGCGTGGAACAGATCAGTGTGGGTCAAACTAATCCTCAGGCACCTCCGAGTGGAAAACCCACTCAGCCTTTGGCAGTCGAGAATTGTTTCTCCCAGTCCCCCTTATAAGGGACACATTAAAATAAACCAGCAGGGTTCCATTTCTTGGAAGGAAAAGGAAATGTTTCAAAGTGTGTCCTTGTAAACTGATTTACTGCCATCAGGCTCTGCATATTTTAAGAAATGTTTGAGTTTGGTTGGAGCCATGGTTTAGCAGTGAGAGAGAGGGAAGCAATTAGTGAAACAACACAGGAAGATGAACTTGTGTAAAACAGCTCAGATAAATATTTACACCCAAGTTTCTCAGCTCTGAGTTCACGTTAAACCCTGCCCTGTCCCTCTGAAGGGACAAATAGAATACTGGGCTGTGGCCACCCAACATTATTTTATAATTCCTCCTCTGATTAATGAGGCTAATTACGGATCTTAAAGAATTCAAAGGGTTAAAGTGGTGGCAGGAGAGCTAAAGATTCTCCCTAGCATTTGCAAGGAAATGTTAATGCTTTACCATATGTCTGTGCTGGCAAAATTCACCCTAAAGAGCTCATAAAACAACTGCACTTTTTTTCCTTTCTCCTAGGCACTGCATTTGTACCCTATGCAAAGTGAAGTAGTGCGAACTATTAAAATATAAATGTACAGACACATATGTCCTTACCTAACATGAAGACATCTGGAAAAACAAGGCCGAATGGACTGGAACAGGGTTGCATTAGCCAGAAAATGGAATGGGCAGCCAGAGTGTCCTGGTGGCAGGAGGCAGAGGGCAGTTAGTGTAGTGTTAATTGGGCTGCGTGAGCAGTCAATGCTGCTGCTCGTTGGGTGGGGTGAGTCACCCGTGTTGTGGAAAAGCTTCTTGTAGCCCCAATGATAGCAAAGGGACCTGCTTCTTCAGACAGCAGATGTTTAGGTATCAGGAATTCCTGATAGTATTCCATGAGATCTGGTCTGCTCTGATTCTGTCTGCTCACAGGTGTTGGTCTGTGCATTTGGATAAGCTCCTGAGGCAAAAACTGTGTCTTGATTTTGCAATGAAAATGTCACAACAGTGACTCCAGGGGAATATACGTTATGGTTTGATGAGAAAGCACACCTAGCTTAGACCTCTCCAGAAGGAAGACCTGGCTTCCAAGCCTAGCTCTGCCACTACGTTTCTGCATCGCTGTAGGCGTGTTGCTTAAATCTTCATTCCGAGCCTCAGTTGTTCCATTTTCCAAACAGTCACGTCAAAGCTGGAGTAGAGATATATGGAATAAGAGTAAGGAAGGGCTCAGCTGAATAAAGATTAATGTGTTCTAGAGCCTATCAGCTGGAAAATGACATGTGAAGCACAACAGTTATATAGAGAGAAAAGCAGAAAGTCACTTTGCTAAGGCCACCTCTGGCAGCTAGTCGTGGTCCTGGCAGAGCTCCTCAGTTGTCACCTGCTCGTGGACATTCCTCTAGACAGACGGGGTTTGCTTCTCTTCCCTTATTCACCTGCCCCGAAATCTCTAGGGCAGCCACGGAGGCCTGGAGTGCCGCGGGGATGCTCACGGGGATCAGGGTGGTGTTGCAGCACATGCGGAGCTGCTCCCACAGCTGCCGAACTCCTTCCTGCCCCTAGGACGGGAGCCCTGGCAGCACGGCTGGCGGGCGAGCACCACGCGCTGGACGCCTTGGTCTGCGTCAGCTGCTCTTGGCTGTCTCGATGGAACATCTGGCAGAGGTGTGGAGTTTGCCTGCAGAGCCCGACTGCTCCGAGACAGAGCGCGCAGACCAGCTGCCCTGCGCGGGGCTCTCCTAGAGGAGAGTCCTAGAGGCAAAGTACATTGTTTTGGTCTGGCTTCCTCTCAAAATGAGGCACTTGCTGCCACTGTAAGGACGGGAAGATGGTTGTACCCTGCCCCACCGATAGCGTCTGAGCTTGTTGGTGGGTTGCACCCAGATGTGGCAGGGAGCTCTCAGAGGCTGGGGACGTTCCTGTGGGGTCTGTAAGGGCAGGCAGCTGTGACACCTCAGCCCACTGCTGGGAAGGGTGATCCCAACACCCTTGTCCACAGCAGATAACCCGCAGGGATCAGGGCTCACAGCCCAGCCTGGGAAAGTTTAATTCCAAGGCTAAACCAGTGCAAACCCAGCGTGCTGCAGCCCTGTCTGAGCTGGGCTCAGACCATCCGCACTGGGGAAAACCCGGGTGAGGAGTAGGGGACAGAACAGCTTTGGGGGTGGCCCCGGGGGGAGGCTGTGCCTGCTGGGGTCGTGTGTGGCCCCTCAAGTCCGCCTGCCTCTGGGCAGCCCTGGCCCTGCTGCCCCACTGCCGTTCCAGCAGGGACAGGGGACCTGGGGCGGCGCTGGGGGTGGCAGCAGCCCAGGTCCCCGCAAGTGCTGCCGGAGCGTCACCAGCTGGGGGAACCGCTGTGGGAGTGGTGGTTTGTCCCATCAGGATGGGCTACAGGGCAGGAGCAGCCGGTCCTCAGCAGCATGTGTTCTGCTGTCGGTGCCCGGTCGGCGCTGCCGGGGTCCAGTGACCCCGGTTAACACAGGTCTGCCTCAAACAGTTAACATGCCGTGAAATTGTTCCAGGAAAAGTTCTGAATTGCACAGGAAAAGCAACAGGTCCAGTGTAAAATGGCAAGCCCGGTTGTTTTCAGTTCATGTAACCTAATGCCCAATTTCCTTTTATGCACTGAACGATTTCCCCCTCTCTTTGTGTCTCTCAATTTGGGTTTTCTAACTAGAAACGCAACTGCATTCGTACACAGCACTGTGTACGAGCATCCTGTGCTCGCAGACAGGAGACACAATGGACCAGGAGGCAAAGCGTCTCACATTATCTCATTAAGATACTTCTGTAGGAATGCCGCTGCTAACATAAACTCATTATTGGATGGATGAGCAGCAGCAGTTGTTTTCACATGGGTGGATCCAAGCCCAAGCAATCGGTTAATTGTTTCTGTTCTCTTAACTGTATTCTTAAGTATTTTTTTGAATGTTGCCTGAGAGCTAAATAACCGTGTGCTACATTTATACAGCAACTTTTGCTCTGTTCCAGTAGACCACTGAAAAATGTGCCTTTATGGGTTTGGTTGGTTAATAGCAGTGATCAGCTCTCTGCTCTGGCACAGCACCGATACTGTGATGAGTGTTTGTAGGAAGAGAGTGTTTACGAGATATACCCAAGAATGGGAATAATATTGGCGTTATTGGCTCTGGACAATCTGTGATGCTCCAAATAATCAAAGACATTGTGGCCCATGTTTTACTGACTCTGACTGTACCTTTAGTAACATAAGCCTCCCTAAGTGATCCAAATGTCAGCGTGGAATTGACTCAGAGTCCATGTTTATAAAAACATATATATATATTTAAAAGAGTATATGATACCCTTTCATCACCTTCACAGCTAGAAATTGGACTGTTCGTCTAACTTGGGGAGAATGACACTGACAGCCAGATATTCCTCATGAAAGAGTGACAGGAGGTGACGGCCAGGAGCACTGGGAGCAGGAAGAGGTGGCCGTGGTCCTTGTCCCCACAGGAGCGCGGGGGAGGCAGGAGAGCTGGCTGGTGTTCTGCTGTATTCGGTCCTTGTGAAGGACGATCCCACTGCGGACTGCAGGGCGGTGTGGCCATACCAGACCAGCTTAAACGTGTGAGCTAGCCCCATTTCTTGGCAGAGGCTCTGCAGAGCTTCATTCTACTATTTCTACGCTGCTGCTTATTTTCAGACGGGGTTTTCAGTCTCTCAGTGATGACATACCTAATGCAGTGTCTTTTGTCCCTGAAAAGTGCAGATGAATTGAAAACAAACATTTTATTTAAACACAGTGCTTTGGAAGAGCCTTCCAGTAAAATGAAGGGAGGGCTCTGAAGGAAATCTTCCCACCACATGGGATCTTAAAGCTTCCTGCCAGGCACGTTTCCATTGGAAAATGTCCTCAATTTGTGCCAGGTTACCCACCCAGCCCCATGCTCAGCAGCTGTGCAGCAGCCCTATCGTATGGATTAACCCAGAAATTCAAAGTCCCGCAGATCTGTCACACCTCACCGTGTGGGTGGTCCTGCATCCAGGCAGCCCTGGCCTTGCAGGTGGCCAGGCCAACCAGCTCCCGGGCTGTGTTTGCCTCCCAGCTTTGGTCTGGCAGCATCGGGGTCTCCGGTGGATGCCATCATAACCGACAGGCTTTGGCAGCATCAGCAGCTCGTGAGTGACAGCTCGTGCTGCTGTACATGGTGTGATGGGGATGAGTCTGAGTGGGCAGCGTCCGCTGCTGCGAGCAGAGCGCAGGGCTCTGGTCGCCTTGCGGCAGATGCTGGGGTCAAAGAAAGCACCTGGTGGTTTTGAAGACACAGTGTACCAATGTTTCTGAAACAAATATTTCACTCTATTTTTGCAGAAAAATTGCGCCATTAGAAAAAATTTCATTTCTGAATGTGGACTAAACCAAATAGCAGCATTCCAGTGCCACAGACATCGCAAGCTTTGACCAGCTGTTGACAGAAGGAAAATCCACCCTGTTCTAAGCAGATGTCGTTATTTTTCAATTCCATCCCACCTTAACTATCTGAAGAATAACACTCAAGCACAGAGGTCAGTGTGGGGGGAAAAATCCCACTCGTGCTGCCTAGCTGTGCTGATAGTGTAGGCCATACATGGGTTTGGAATGAGGGGCATTAGGCTCGCAGCCTCCCCAGTGCCAAGAAATACTCAGCTAAAACTGGCAGCTCTGAGATGAGTAATGCACAAACGGTCCAGAGTGCTGCAAGTGCTCCAGCACTTTCAGGGTCTGTTGGGTAAACGAGGATCTGTTTCCATGGCATCAGAACAGCAGAGGTGAGCCACGTCCCTCTGGCTGGTCTCCGGTTCCAGTGCCTGGTTAATGTGAGCAGAGCTGGCTCCCAGCAGGAGCGCTGCCCGCTCCAGCGCGGGGGGCATGGTGAGGTCCCCCGCGGTCCCCAGGCGATGCTCGTGGGCCAGGCTGCCCGATGCTGCAGTACCGGGGATGGCCAAGCCCTGCACGAGAGAGCTCCTGCCCGACACACGGACCTGTGGTGCTTCTGCTGTGCGGTGAGATGGGAAGGGCTTTTGCAACGAAACCATAGAACTGTCTCCCTAGAGACATGCAGGAGTTGGAGCACATTCCACGTGGCACTGGAAGAACCCTCAAGGTGGTAGGAGATTCTGTCCTTGTCCTGCAGCCTCTTAAGGAAACATCATTTATATTCTTCCTGCTCTGGGATATGGCGTGACTGATGCTTTGCTGTGCTATGTTTTGTAGGAACATTTTATCCTATTAAGGCACCTCTGAAAGCCAGATGTTCCGTTTTGGTAGGGACTCTATTTTTTTAAAACAAACATTTTTGAGCTGATGTTATTTTTATTTAGTTCTCTCTGTGAAACTTCCGAAGACAAATCTTTGCCTGGCAAGGTCGTATCAGGGAAAGGGAGAAATCACCATCTGTCACTGTCTGCGTAGAATCATAGTATCATTTTGGTTGGAAGAGACCATATAAACATGTACACAAGGAATCTACTTAGAGAGCACTACTGACATTGCAAAGCTGAGTATTCATGTTAGGAAGTTACTTTATTAAATTGTGCTTGCAATCCCCCTCCAACTTTGCACTGGAGAGCAGCCATCAGCCAACCTTCCTGGCCGCTCAGAAAAATCGAGTCCCCCGTGTTGAGCACCAGGCACCCAAATTCACTGTAATCACTTTGTTCTTGGCCTTTCCATCAGTGAAATGAGGATAATACCTTCCTCTAACATCATAAGAATGTCATGTTAATGTGGTTATAAGGTACTGAGCTGTAATAGTGTCATGAACTCAGAGATGGGACTAATGAGCTCATAAGCAATGAAGATTTCTGAATTCAGCACAGAGTTTGAAAAGTATACGGTTAATAAAAGGAACATGCTTCCTCTGGAGGACCTCTCTTCAACCAGCAATCCTGGTTTCTTTTATTCCTAGGATATTCCATGTTTTGATACCTTCAGAAGTCAAAAGATAAATAATTCTCAGCATACTCTAAATTTCCCAGTACTTAGAGCTCTAATACAGGCAAATGCTGAAATTAGAAATGAGCTGTGGGACAGATTTTTCCACACTTACTAAGCAAGAGCCATTGGTGTACGGATTTCTCTCCCAGGCTAAAACCTGTCGTCTTTCTCCAGCACAAAATTCATTCAGCAAATAAAAAGGGACCCATGACCTTCACGTGTATATGTCGTCCTGGATGGTTATCGCATCTAACTGACAAGTCTCACCATTACAGTTACCTCATTTCTGTGTCACACAAGACTCTGTGGCTGTGGCTGTTAAAAAAGATACAAGTGTCTTGGGGTGACACTACCAGGAGAGGGGCCCAGTAACAGTCTATTTGCTGAATCTCTAAATATGCTCCCTACAGTATTATATGCTGGTCATGGCTTTGTCCAGTCCAGTTTTAAATTGGATTTCTGTACCTTTCCTTAACAAACTATTCTATGGCATGAATGTTAGGAAGTTTTTCCTGACCTTCCGCCTGTGGATTTTTCTGTGCTTAATTTCATGTCATTACTTTGAATTTTGGCTGTGAAAACTGGAAGCATTTCAAGTTAGGAAAGTTTTAAGTGTCCTACATAAATGTGAGAGTTGACCAGTGTTTTAATAATAAGGAAGGGGAGGGAGGTGTCTGAAAGCACAGATCAGGGCTCTCAGTGCTAAGGTTTCGTGAGCATTAACTAGACAAAAAGTGAACTTGCAGAGTGCAGTGAGCAGATCTGCTCCCGAGGGGGCCAGGCTGACTGGAATGTCCTTTTGTCTTGCAGAAGATGAAGCCCATAGTCCAAAGAAGACGATCCACCCCTTCTGCCATTACTAAAGCTCTCGGCAAGTCAAAGTACCATTCCAGGTAGAGGAAATACCTTTCTGACTCCTTTTTTTTCCACCTTTCTGCCTATACAGACTGAAATCAAACTGGTTTTCAAATTCATTTAAGGATGTCAAGGGCAATTTGATTGTGGACAGGTATGGAACAGTTTCTTTTTTACTGGCATGGCATCATGCTCAGCAATAAAAGCTGAGGGAAAGGAGGAGACGGGAGGACATTCACGTTGTGGCATTTGCCTTCCCAAGCAGCTGCGATACATGCTGAGGAGCTGCTTCCCGCAGAGGCCAGACACCTGCCCGCCAATGGGGAGCAGGGCAGGATTTGTCTTGTTTCCTATCTTATTTTCTCCCTCTGTCCTGTTGAGAGGAATTGAGAGAGTGGCTGGGTGGGGGTCTGGCAGCCAGCTCAGGTCACCCACCATGCAAGGCCAGCTGGTTATTTTCTATGCAGGTAATATTAGGTCTATATATTTGATAACCTGTTATATACAAGTATAAATACACCTGGACAATACCACACAGTGCAGAGGCACCTGAGTAATGCCAGGTCCCAGGAGCTGTGTGTGAGGTTCTGTAGGGTGGTTTCCCTATCGATCTGGCTGGATAAACCAGCTCTGACACTTGTGCCGTTCAGCTCACTGATATCAATCTTATAAATAACCGTTCCTGAGGGATTTGTTTAGTTTGATTTTTTTTTCTTTGTAAGAAAGAGATGATACAGCTGAACTGATTGACAGTTTGATCCTGACCAACCCTCCTGAAGAATACCCCTTTTATCACACTGTAGATAACTGATGCATAGTACATCCCACATTTCTGAAACAACTGTGTGGGATCAGTCTCGCGGGATCATTCAAAATAAAGGGCAGGACTGATTTTCATTTGGTTGTCTTCTGACCAAGTCATGTGGCTTCTTTGTCATTCGCTCTACCCACTTCTAAATTGCACTAAAAAAAAGTAAAGAAGAGAAACAAATTCTTGACTTTATTTGGCTGGAGAATATCCTCATGAGGGAGAGAAGCTTTAAACGTTCCTTGTGATGGATTGCTATGGAGGGATCTGGTACGATGCCATCTTTGCTTAGGCCACCAGAGTATTGGGGAGATTTCTTTTTTTATCCTGTCATTGTGTTTACAAAGCTGTGTAACTCCTCCAGCCTTAGGAAATCCACTGCTGAGATGGGTGGTGGTGTGGATCCCACTGCTCAACTGATGCACATGGAAAGCCTTTCCTACCGAGTTCAAAGATGATATAGCTTCTCACTTGTAGAGGTAACAGATGCATAAGCCAAGGATTCACTTGGTGGTGGCTGTGGAGTTGTAAAGAGGGAAGAGGGAATTTCTGTTTGCAGGAGTGCATGTGTTCCTGGAGCTGGGGATGATTTTGAAAAGCAGCTAATGGCTATCTTTAACCTCACTCCTGTGAAACTGGAGGGGCCAAATTATGAGGCCAGCAGAAACTGAGTTAGACGAGCAATGCAAAAAATACTACCCTTAAAGGCCGTATGTTTTTTCATCTGCTTGTGTAGAGACTGCCCTTAGACTAGGGTGTTGTTGTTGAGGGGTGGAGGGAAGGTAAGGATCTATTCCACATGCGTCCTGCCTGCAGGCATAATACATATTTTTGTCTATGTGTAGAGACAGTAGGATTTGTGATAGTTTCTATATACATAAATCCAAGGCCATGTCTCAGAGGTTAGCTAGTTCAGTCAGGATCAGGCACACAAACACGGTCTCTGAACAAGGCTCAGCAAAGAGCTATTGCTTGTTCATTCAGCACGATCCTGCCTGCAGAGCCTGGCGACGACTGTGGGACCTGCTGGGACCAGAGCCAGGAGCAGCCTGAGCAGGTGCTGGGAGGGCATGGGGAGGCGAGGGGGCGATCAGCACTTGGCAGAGCTCTTCCAGCTGGGGAGAGCACAGAGAAAGGATCTGCTTCAGCCCCGATGACGGCGTGTTGGCTACAGTCAACATGCAGAAACCGTCGGGGTTTTTTGGAAATGGTCAGCAGCTGTATCTGCCTCAGCAGAAACAAGATGCTGGAGTGCAGGCAGGCAGAGCAGCATCAAATGGCTGGAGGTAGGTGAGTACACACCGTTCGTTGTCCTTGTGCTGCAGCCCTTGCGCTGACAAGCAGTTCAGTGCAGATGTGAACACGGGCAGCAGTTTCCATCCCTCCCCACACTGAGCCCTGCCACAAGCCATGGGTTTGCCTGTTCTTTTGAGTCATAGCTCACACGCATGTGCAGGAAATAAGTGTTTTACCTGAGTGAGAAATGACTTAAAAATGGATGTTTCAGCAGCTTAACCTCCCCAGATTTGGTGCAGGCATTTAGGCAATTTTCCATCTGCCTCAGGCTGGTAAAATTAATTGGGCAGAGGCAGGCAAACGCAGTTCATAATTGAGAGCAATAGGGGCAGTGCTGGGAGGAGCGTGGGCTGTTGGGCTGTTCCACAACAGTCACCTGTGTCCCATGGTGGACCCTGGTGAGAAAAGCTTCTGACAGATCTTATGATCTTTCTTCCCTCTCCAGGGAAGCTGGCCTTTCCTCCTCTCATCCGGACAACGGGCTGCCCAGCGGGGTGTTCAGCAGCCCGGGCTCCACGTTCATCCTGGACGAGCGCGTACAGCTGACCGTGGGCCTGCAGACCCAGGAGAGACACCTGATCTTGTTCAGTGATGTGCTGGTCATCGCCAAGTCCAAGTAAGAGGAATTCACACTCACTCCTTCTCCCCAGTCTGTGCTGTTGACGCTGGGCTCTGAGCTGGTTGTGGAGCAGGCCGCAAAACAGTGCTGCTCCACAAATGTTTCATCTCCCCCTTCCACCTCCAGAAATTCTTCGTGGTATTAATGTTTCACTCAATTTTCCTGAAGGAAAAGGTTGTCTAATTGGTCTCACCCTTTCCCTTA
Organism: Caloenas nicobarica; assembly: GCF_036013445.1. Lineage (NCBI taxonomy): Eukaryota > Metazoa > Chordata > Aves > Columbiformes > Columbidae > Caloenas > Caloenas nicobarica. The sequence goes on from NC_088256.1 coordinate 22,770,950, forward strand.
TGTGGCTTCTTGAAGAAATAGCATGAAGGCAAGAGGCAGTAAGGACAGAAGGCTGACTCCTGGTCTGGCTACTTCTGCCACTCATAAATTAAGAGCTTAGGTGACCTCAGTTATTAGCATAGACAGCATATTAGCCTAAATCACCATCTACCTGCATGTGGCTCTAATGAATCACATTGCCCTACACCACAGCTGTCCCACCGCAGCCACCACCCCAAAATCCCTTTGCAAAACTTCCCTGTGGTGCCTCCACTTGCCCAAACATTTAGTTCTCGGGGGCTTGTTGCTGTTACTGCATCTGCATGACTGGAAGGTGGCATGACCAGACTCCGGAGGTCTAGATGTTGGGATCTGGCCTAAGAAATCCATTATGTGAATTGCAGATCCTCCTCCAGCCTGAAGCTGAAAAAGCAGGTGCCTCTGAGCGAAGTGTGGACTGGCACCTGTCTCGGTGAAGTGACAGAGAAGAAGATGGCTCCTGAGAATTCGTTTGTCATTGGCTGGCCTACCACCAACTATGTTGTCACCTTCAGGTATCTCAGCAGACACCACACCTCCCTCTGCAGCCTGGCAGCTGCCCGAGTCTCCCATGTGTCAGCAAAACAATGACTGAGGCTACGGGGCTGTGAACTTTACTGCAGACCTTCTCCCCACTGAGCAGAGACTTCCACTCACATAGGCAGTGTGGTAAAAACCTGGATACTGGGACACAGTCATCTTAGAGTATATCTGCAGGTTGGTCCCTGAGAGCCTTTCAGAGGACCAACCCTTGCAGGCGTTGTTATAGCAAGGGCTGACTCTGCAGACCATCCTGGAGCATCACAACCAAATCCACCGTAGCAAACCAGCTTGTGCCATCGTATCACCTACAAGCGTGTTGTTTCGGCACCTGCCAGCAGCCGTTTCCCTAGGAGATCGGCCCTAGTTTGTGAATTTTTTGTTAGGAAGGGCAGCTTGGTTGTCAGTGAAAAATGCCAGATGCATTGCTGGCCATGTTCTGACATGCGAGCTGCTGTTTGTATCTTAGTCCAAACTCAACAGCAGTTCCATTTCCTTCACGTCACTGAGTAACCCATGTTGGCAGCAGAAGCTTCTTGGAACGACAGACATTGGGAAGGAAATAATAGGAGAAAGAAAATAGCAATTAAAGGTCACTGCAAAAATAATAGGGGCCCACAAGATGCGTTAACTCCAACATCACAGAAAGATATTTGTCCCTTATCTCCACACTCAGCAGCCTGGGCAGGAAATGTAGTCCAGTTTGTTGCTGGGATTTTTTTGTTATTATTATTTTTGTTATTAGTTAAAATAGGACAGAAGCAGGAAGGGACTGTGCTTTTGTTCCAGGGCTTTGCAGGAAGGAACTTTGACTTACAGCTATATATAAATGAAACTGGGTAGAGTTTCCAAAGGCTGTTCCCCACTCGTCACTTGTTTGATGATCTGCCTCCCTTTTTCTCTCCAGCTCCGCTGACGTGAAGGAGCGATGGCTGTCAGCGTTGCTATGGTAAGTGACCCTCCTTCCATCCTCCTCTGGGCAGTTCCTCTACAGTCCTCAGGGAAGTTTCTCATGCTGGGTGTCAAGTTGCCCTCTGATTTTCAGCACATAAGTGTCCAGCTACTGTTTGAAAAATCCGCCTTTGAAACCTGAATGTAGAAGCCTCTTGTTGACAGTCCAGAAAAGATTAAATCCTTGAGGGGATAACACGATAACACGGTTGGAGCACCTTTTCCCTTGGAACGGGAGGCTGACTTTGCTGATCACTGTGGAAATGTCACAAGTGTTCAGTGTTTCTGATTCTTCACATGTTTTTTTGATTCGAACTAGAGTTCGTATTTCCTGGCATCTAGAAGCTACAGTTGTTTCTTTTTCATGTTGTGTTTTATATGTTGCTTCCACTAACATCCAGGCAGAAATGTTTATATAGGTACAGAGAGGGGAAGAAATCTCTTGATTTGTGGAGAACAGCAATGATCCCAAGGATGCTGGAAGGTGTTACACTAGACACGTCTATCTGCATTAAAGTACTGTCGTCTGGGGTTTTGCTAGTCTGGGGCCTCAAGAAAGATAAAGAAGCCAGTAGGAGATTATGACCACACTATGAACACTGCATGGTATTGCTACTGTCATGATGAGTCTGTATTTATTATAGCGCCAAGGAGCAGGTCTCCTGGACCTCTTGGGTCCAAATCTTACGGTCCTTCTCAAGTTTGGTTGGGAAATTATATTCCCTCCCCTTTTATTTGACTTCCAGGCATATCAGTGAGGTAAAACAGAATGAGTACGTGAAGAATCTGACCCTTCAGATCCTTGTGCTGGATGCTGACAACAGTTCATCTGTAAGTAGAGCTGAGAACCTGCTCATGACAGCAGCGCTGCGGGGGCTGTGGGGTGGGGGCGGGAGGGCCGGGCTGTGGGGCTGCTGTCCCTGTTCGAAATTCAGAGGGTGCACATCTGGGCAGCTGTGTCCTTCCCACCGGCAGCCCACTCAGACGGGTTTCATTTGGGAAATCAGGAGGTAGCCAGACCCCTACCAAAGAGCAGTGGATTCTTAAGATTATTCTTGGCCTCTGACTTCTTTTCTCTTTTTCTTCTGCTTCACTTCATAACTGGTGATGGTTTGTGGTTGAGTGCCCAGTCGTTCCTATTTTCAGGGCAGTAAGTTGAGGATATCAATCATGAAAGAGTCACTGGTGTGTTCTCCTGAATTAATTTACTGGACTGTGTCCTGGTGTCTTCATATTAATAGCACACATTTCTAGGCTTCATGCCAAGCTTGGTGGGTCACATTTACCTCCTGGGGATGGACACTCGAGGTTTGTTGGCATTGTGCCATTTTCACCCTTTGGAGTGACAATGGCACTACTGTCAGTCAAATACCGATCAAACACAGCATCTGAACACCAGATTCCTGTGATTTCTAATGGACAAAATCTTTGCATGGTATAATAAATCCATGATAGAAGTAGAGGAGAACAGTTTTCACAAGGTATAGCCATCACCCTTAACAATTATTCCAGCATAGTTCCAATTAGAACAACTTTTCTAACCATGAACATTCAGTAAAGACTGTAAATAGACAGATGAGTGACATTTTCCCCAGATTTTCAAGCTACAAGAAACTGCAACCAAACTTCGTGTTTTCTTATTAGCTTCCTGTATTTTCTCTGTTTTCCTTTCTAGACTACCGCAGTCAATGTGTCCAACGTGGAAACTGCGGAGAGCGTGATGAAGAAGACCCTTCTACAGCTCGGCCTTCCTGTAAGTGGCAGCTGCATGGTCTGCGGGATCTGCCGTGGTCTGAGTGGGTCGCAGCCTCCCGGACCCTCACTCTGGCCCTTTCACCCACGGTTTTTCTCTTCTCTTCTCTGTTCCTCAACTGCCAGGGCAAGACAAGTGAACACCACCTCTGGGTGATCTCAGGAAAAGATGACCCTGCTTACCCACTCATTGGTAAGAGCTCTCCTGTTTTCCCTCGATTCTAGCACCACGGGAACAAGTGATAAATGACACTGGTGTATGTGGCAGGAGATATCTCAAACATCGTACTTTTAACTTAAAAAAGCAGTTGTAGGGTGACTGTTGCTGATGTGAGATGTGACATCAAGCTGATGTGAGCTGTCACTTGGCTCTTATGATCTCAGCATCCATGTTTAATCAACACATGGTGACATCTTTGAAGATCTGCACACTTATCTCCGTTTGCCAAGCAAATCTGTGCATTTCTGGATGAGAGCCCATGATGCTTCTCAGCAGATGCTCCAAATAAAAAGGAGATTTTTAGACTGGCCTAAGAAGTTCTTTCTATGCCGCAGATGTGCTGCAAGGGTAGGACATGGCTCAGAGCCCAGTCCCACCTTGTGGCTGCTGGTATGGGTTACAGGGCGACATGCTGGGGGGCTGGTCACCCCCCTGCCCAGCCTTGCAGCATCCCCTCCTCGCAGGCAGGCTCAGCGTCGTGGCCTCGCTGCTGACAGTCCTGGCAAACATCATGTACTTGTGCCAAGGAGCCCGTCACGGAGATCTGGCCAGGGAGGAAGCAAGGAATTACACTGATTTACCCAGCGTCTAAACCAAAGACGTTAGATGCATTTAAACTGCTGCTTGCTTCTCGGACAGATGTATCAATGTGTGGCCGTTGTTCAGCCTGTTCTGCCCTATAACATACTGCTTAGTAATCTCTGCATTAACTCTGCGTTGTTGTTTTCAGTGATAAACCAACAAATACATCCCCAGGCTCTCCAAGAAATTTTATGCATGTTGCTTTATTAAAAAGATCTTGCTCCAAAACCCATGTTCTTGTAGTAAAGCTCATTAGACTGCACATGTTTATTTGCGGGTATTTATTGGTGTTTTCCAAGTCATCGTGGCACATGCTTCCTTTTTGTATCTGTCCAATACATACAAGACTGTCATAGTAAGTAACTCCTGCCCAGAGCAATGCTCACAGTATTTTGTTAGTGCAGGGGGGCCCATAAGCCTAAGAATAAGGGCTTAAACCCATTTAACAGTGCTTTGTTGCATAATGTTCTGGAGAGCTGCTGCTGAAGAGTGGCTGGCCAGATTTAATTGGATGGATTTATTTGTAAAGCAATGATCATGCAGGCTTTGAGCAGCATTTCTTAGAGGCCCAGCTGCAGTGGGAGCCATTGGATGTGGCTGCTTCCTCCTGCTCAGATCTGGAGCTGTTTTCACATAGCTCTGCATCTCCGCTTGCTCTTTACGCTCCTCTTTGTTCAACAGGGCACGAGCACCCTTTCAGCATTGCATTGAGCTGTCTGCGGGAGTCTGCTGACCAGCAACAAGGAACCAACAACAATACCCTCCTGGCTGATGGGACAGAGACATCCTTCCTTGATCAGCTCCCAAAGGAAAAACAGTGTCAGTTTGTCCTGAAACCCAGGCTCCAAGCACCGGTGCAGCTGAGGAGAGGTAGGGGCTGTGAGTGCGTTCTGACCAGAGACTTTGCTGCTTTCCATGGCAGCGCCAAGCTCTTCCCAGCATCACACATGTATTCCAGAGCCGCTCTCACACCTGAGTGTGTGCAGAGAGGAAGAGATCACGGAGGGGCTAAATTTGTCTGTGCAAATGTTCAGAATTAGCTTTTGGTCCTTGATTAGCTTTCAATTGCAAGCCGTTCTTACGTTGCACAGACAGCAAGGTTGCTGAAGAACAGTGATTGAGTAAAAGTTGTGCTGATGGCTGAGGAGTGAACAAGTGGTTTCACTGCTGTATATTATCTGACTGTCCCCATTAAGAGTGTGGTTATTAAACATGCTGGGAACTCTCTCACTGGGCAGCAGGAAGGACAGACAGGTGTGTGACAAAGGTCTGTGTTCTCCTGCAGAGTCGCTGCAGAAGCACAGCAAGAGGAAGAAGTCCCTGATCGACTGGGCGCTGCGCCGCAGCAGCAGCACCCCCACGGGCAGCCCCCCCTCGCAGTCACCCACCACCCCGCGGAAGCTCTTCGGCCTCTCTCTGTCCTCTGTCTGTCCTGACGGGATCCTTCCCAAGCCCATCATGGTAAGGAGCAGCCTGGACCATCTGTCTTGACATAAACTTGATGTGTTTAGCCCAGAATTTGAAGTCACTTGTGGTATTTGTGAGGATTGGATGGGGAAGACCACCGTTTGCTTGTGATTCGGATCGAGCTCAGTAACAAGGGTGGGCATCTCCAAGGGGCAATGTCAGTGGCCTATGCTGTGCTACGTGGCTGAGACCTCCCTCACTACACGAGTCCACTGGATTCGCATGTGCCACAGGATAAGCAAACCCACATGAACGTACCTGCAACTCAGCTGACAGGCTCTTGTCCCTGGTTAAATCACGATAAACCTCTTGTATCTCTGTCCTGTTCCCAGTACTGACTACGTCTTACGTTAATTATGTTCTAATATGTGAGGTGTGATATACACAAACAGCAAGGTAAAGTGTTAGGCTCTTAAGTGCAACTGGGCTTTCTCTTAGGATATGCTGCTTCTGCTGTACAACGAAGGTCCCTCTACTAGGGGCATTTTCAGACGATCTGCCAATGCCAAGACTTGCAAGGAGCTGAAAGAGAAGCTGAACTCTGGAGATGATGTCCAGGTGGATGGAGAGTCAGTCTTCGTGGCTGCCGCTGTCATCACGGTACGTTTGGCCAAGTAACTCAGCTGTCTGGGCTAATCACACCTTCCTTCTTGAGGAAGCAACATGAGTCTTTATGGATAGGGAAGATTTGGGGGGGAACACAAAGCATTTTCCAGCAAGGCACATTCTCACCTGACAGCCTGTTCCATCAACGTGCACAAAGGTATCTGCCTGATCCCCTGGTGCATGTTTTCACATGCAGATATGTGCACTGATCTTCAGGCCACTGTTTCGTTTTACCTCCCTGTACAAAACAGCCTCCAGCAGGTGATATGGTAATTTCTACCTCTAAGACAGCCGTGGTATCGATGCAGAAGTTCTCTCACAGTGCCAAATAACAAGCCAGAGTCTTGACTCAGCACTGAGATAGGCACGAAGCCCTTTGGTGGCAGCAGTACAGGTGCTCATTGTCCTTTCTGGACACACAGAGGAGACTGTAAAGAGATACAGGAGGACTCATGCCGTTGAAGTGCGACTGCTCTGCATCCCCCCAAGACAGAGAGGCCGTGCTCAAAGGAGCTGGCCTGTGCTGCCCAGACCCTGAGTCCTCACCCTCGGATCAGCCAGCAGGCAAGAGGGAAAACTTGTGCCAAATGCAAGCAGAGGTGTTGTGGTGGGTGAGGGGTAAAGCTTGTGATAAGACCCAAGTTTTAGTATTTTGCCCTGGCAATTGAATCTGGTCAGGACAGTTCAGGCACCTCAAGCATGCAAACACATGCCTGTCTCTTGCCCTCATTGGCTTAATACAAAAAGCTGTTGACTGGGAGGATATTCAGGCGCTTTCCAATGTAAGATGTATATTAAGTTGTTAAATAGTCCCCTGAGAAAAAAAACCAGCCATCATCGCAGCTGAGAAGCATTTCAAACAGATGCGTGCACAGGTGAGGGATGAGTCCTTGGCCTGCTGCAGCAGAGCTCAGGGCAGGAGGGCTCCTTGTGTTGCTCCAGCAGAGCCCTGTGAGCACAGGACAGCTGGGGGATGTGGGGAGGGCAGGAGAAATGTATTTGTGACATGTCTTGTTTTATCTCATGTTTAAAACGAATAAACAATGACTATATGCATCATGAAAACAAAACAAGGAATTCAAAACTGACCAGACTGCTCTGCATATATATATTTAATTCAGGATTTTCTCCGAAATATACCTGACAGTGTTCTATCCTCAGACATGCACGGACTGTGGATGGAAGCTGTGGACACAGAAAATCGGGCACATAAGATTGAAGTTATCAAAAGGTTCGTAAAAGCCTTTGTAAAAGCTTATTTTGGTGGGAGAAGGGGAACCTGCAGCCCTAAGTCTAGATGTCATCTCTGGGAGACTCCTGGCACTGCTCTAGGCCACATCAGAGCTATTGCTGATTGCCAGCGTCACTTGTCAGAACATTTTCCTTTCAATTGACTTTTGTGAACATTTTGAACATTTTTGACCCCCCAAAATGTCTTTAGAAAATTTTTTTCTGGTGGCCAGTTTAAATTACCAGAACCAGCAAACTGAAAAAGCACAATAATTCAGCCACCAGGACTACATCAAATGTTAGCGGAATTACATCCTTAACAATGGTAACTTTTTTCTTACATGCACAAGATGAAGCTGATCATCACATTAGCAGTTAGAAAGAGCCCTGCCAAGACGGTGACTGGGACCTTGAAACCGGCTTTACTGCCTTGAAACAGCTGCCCCGAGCAAGGACAGTCTGTCCGCGTCCCGCGGGACACGCAATATCAAACCTCTTTTGTCAACGGCTGCAGCCGGGACGCGGCGATGGGATGTCCTGTGCTGCTGGCTGGGAGCTGGCAGCATCTCCTCGGGGCAGTCAGCGTTTTGTTGAGGCACGAGGGACCCGAGCCCCCATTCTGGCTGAGAGTCCCTGGTCCCTCGGGCCCTGTGACCAGGGCGCGCAGGCAATATGGGTGTAAAGTTGTAGCTCTCACTAAGCTGGTGGCAGGAGTGACACGGTCTGACTTTATTATCCAATGTGAATGTCTTAAACTGGTTGCAAAAGGGCAGAAGGGGGCAAAAACTTTGAGGAAGAATGTCTGATATTTGAAGAGGAGATTTTTGTGACCAGTGCTGTTCTTTCGTTCCTGCTCCCTGAACAGTCTGGTCAACCAGCTTCCAGAGGCCAACCTCATCTTACTCAGACACCTCTTTGGAGTCCTCCATCAGATTGAGCAGAATTCCGGCGTGAACCAGATGAATGCCTTTAACCTGGCTCTTTGCATCGCACCCAATATGCTGTGGCTACCAAGTCCCACTGGGCCTGAAGAGGAGAGCAGGTCTACCAAGAAGGTAATCTTCCATAGGTTTGGCCTCATGCTTGTCTTTTCCTGCATTTTATGGGCGCTGTATTTTGTAAAGGAAGACATAGGATCAGTGACAGCGCTGGCTGATGGCATCCAGGCTTCGTCTTTTCCCCTGTGCAATTGTGCCTGTGCTGGCAGAGGAATACGGAAATTTAGCCACTCGGTTTATCCAGGTTGGAAGGGGAAGCTGTGGTTGCTTTACCAGATGAACCTCCTGTATGGTCAAGCAAGCGCAAGAAAGCTGGAGCTGCTGAAGTTGGACACTGCCACTTCAGCTGGGTCTAAAGACATCTTGCAGAGACAAAGCAAGCAATGAGGAGGGGGAAATGCTTGCTTGTAGCTTTTGAGGTGTTATCAATAGTAAGGAAAGTCGTAGAACATGTTGTACCTGGCTCACTCTACCAGATTGTGTAGCTCATATTCTTGCCCCAGGTGTAGTTAATACAGATGTGTTGCCACGTTCTTAACTTCTTGAGCGAAAGGGTCAGTAGGAAATTCTATCTTTGTCAAAGGAAAAGAAACATTCTGGGACTGATTTGACTTTATATAGCTGGCTATATTTTCATGAAGCTGACTCTGTAAATTCATGTCTTTGCCAGGTGGCCTTGTTAGTGCAGTTCCTGATTGAAAACTCAGGAGAGATTTTTGGAGGTGACATTACTGCTTTGTTTCAAAGACCAGACAAAAAGACGTCCAAAAACTCAGAGGAATGTCTGGGTAAGTTGATGATACTGTGTCTTCCAGAAATGTTTAAAATCTTTTAATATGCAAACTCCTCATGCAAAAGAGCTTGCTTTCCCTTCATGTCTCTTGCAAGGAAAAGCATTGGAAAACAGTTGGTTTTGATTTTCCCTTTGCCTGTCAGGCACAGGCAGGAGCGAGGGAAAGCAGAGGGCCGAGGGGCATCACTTCACATGTGTCCCTGAGCACAGTTGTCTTTCTTTGTGGCTGCTGTTCAACCCACTCCAGCCATCAGAAGAATTTAGTGTAGCCTTAGCAATGCCATGTCCCAGCAGGCTTTTCTTCCAGATTAGTTCTGTAAACCTAAACCAAAGGGTTGAATGGAAAGAGATCGAGTTGTCTCTGTTAACTGTCCTATAAATACAGGCCAGTGGCAACAGCTCAGGTCATCAAGCCAGAATTTTTGATCCTGTTCCCAGTCCTGCTCTCGTCCCTGCAAAAATAATAGATCATCTTTGCCTTTCTATGGACTTGATAGTATTTCCCTGCCTTGGTTGTAAAGTACGATGTGGGGCTGGGAGACATAGGCAACAATTTAATTTGCATTCTCTGGTCCAGGCGTAGGCTTGGCTCAGCATGATGATTCCTCTGATGAGCTGGAATTTTCTGCTTGTGACCCAGAAGGACCAAAGCACCACCTGGTACCTGAAACAGATGCCATTTTTGAGCCATCGAGCAGCTTGTTACTCGACAAGGATGAGGAAGACTGGGACTTGTTCAGTGAGATCACAGCCTGCTACCAGAGCAAAGCCAGGCAGAATGCAAGTGCAGACAGCTACGAGCTGCTGGAGGAGGAGGGCTCCTTCTGCTCCCTCGGCTCCATCCGTTCCCTCAGCCCGGCCAGGGACCGCTGCTCCTCGGAGCCCAGCGTCTGCCTGGGCTCCCAGCCGCCCGGCCCTGGCCACGAGCCGGTGGCTCGCCAGTCCAGCTGCGATGCCACCATCATGCGCAGCCACACAGACTGTATCCACCGGCTCCGGCAGCTGCAGGCGGAGAGCCAGAGGCTGATAGATGAAGGCCTGAGCCCTGGGGTTAATAAGGCCAGGCAGAACTTGTGGCAGTCGCCTCAGACCAGCTCGAGGGTGAAGCAGCTCAGCCTGCAGCAGTCCAGCCTGTCCAACAGGTCCAGCTTCTCCAGCCTGTCCTCTACGACCACCTCCCCGTCCGCCTCCTCGCTCAGCTCCTTGGACAGTGCTTTCTCCTACTGCTCTGAGTCATCAGCCATCAGTCCCACCGATGTCTCCTCCCTGCCATTCATGTTTGGCACATCTGCCAGGCTTCACACTGTGTCCCCCAAGATTGCCAAAAGGTCCTCGAAAGAGTGGCACAAGTCCTTCACGTCACCCGTGGCTTTACATCTGTGTGGCCTGGACAGTCCCCCTGAGTATGACCCCAAGGCTGTGGAGAGCAGCCATTGCTTTGGGGAGAGGAGAAGTTTTCCATGCATCAGCAGAGCTGCCGTGGGAAGCCCACTGACCGATTCCGACTGGGAGGAACAGGAGAGACAGCCGAGCTGTGTAGGGAGCCCTGGCCCAGGGCTCAGGAGCCAGGATTGTACCAAGGAGTTTGAACAAATCCCCGAGCTCTCAGCTGCCAGCCCAGCCCATGAGGAGCCCACACACAGCAGCCACCAGCATCACAGGGAGAAGGCAGTGAAGAACATAGAAATCAAAAGCGTTGATGCATGCCCTCCAAGCCAGGAAAGCTTGAAGCGCACCAAGATAACTTTTTACGTGGCCCCAAACAAAGAAAGCTGCTGGGGGTCTCCAGTGGAAGAGGAGAGATCCGTGGCACACGCCAGCAGCAGCTGTGGGCAAAGCCCATCCAAGAGCTTGCAGACTGTGAGCATCCGCATCCCCCAGACAGTTTTCTATGGGCAGGACACCCCCCTAGTCCTGCAGTCCATCTCCAGGCGCCACCACCGTGAAGCGAGGATCCCATCCCCACAGACAGAGCACAAAGGGAGCCCCCAAAGTTTCCCCACTCCCGAGGAGCTGGAGAGCAAGCCAGTGGCCATGGCGCAGGTGCCAGCCCAGAGCAGGAGCTTCGACACGTTCAGCCACACCATCCGTATCATCCTCCCCGCCTCCATTCGGAACACCGTCAGAGAGTATTTCAAGCACGACGAAACCCAGAGCTGTCCCGAGGTGCAGGCGGTGGAAGACGAGCTCCGGAGCAGGGTGGCATGGCTCCGCAGCCAGCCGCGCGCACAGGCGGCCGCAGAGGAGCGTGATACGGTGGCATTTGCAGAAGAGACGTTTGTCTAGGGAGATGGATGTGGAAGAACTGAATATTTTTTAATGTATGTGCCACAGAAAATATTCTGTAAGTTATGATCAGGATGTGAAGAATCTAGCAGGCTGCATGGGGCAACAAGTGTAAAGTGACACTAATGTGTACGTAATGTTAGGGTTTAACATTCATTTTGGCTGGCGCGGGGTAGAGATTGTTCTTGTTTTAAATTTACACCCTTTTTCTACAGAAGAGACTTCACCGGCTAGGTGGGCTGAATGCCACCAGACACTCCCTGCCCATGCATTAGCTGACCTGTACAGGGTCTGACTCCATTTCTTTTTTAATTGGGAAAGGAGAAAGTCTGCTTTATTTTCTCCAGTCAGCTGCTGATGTGTGTGGATGACCAGAGAACTGGGACAGCTAATGCTCCATCAGAATTACTTAAAAATCCTTACACTTGCACAAAATCCTCCATTATTCAGTGTTCACCACCACCATTCATCCAAAGACCCCTCACCTCCATCCCAGAAATCACTGCTGCTTCTCTCTGCTCATCTTTCATCCCCTGTGGTCCAGCTCCCAGTCTGCATTCATTATTGGTTGAAGCTGGGTTCTGGAAACACCAAACGGAGCCCAGAACCCGAAGCCCAGCTTTCACGGACAGATGGCATATGCAATATTTTAACCCCAAGACTGCTTTTTTTTTTCCCCAATTAATTGTGGTTTGATACTCTCTTCCCATACCTCCCCTAAAGTTAGCATTTGACAGAGCCACAGTTACTATGAAGGTTTTTAGCACTGTCACTTTAGCAGGGCTATGGTGTCCTCTGGGAGCAGCTGGTCCTTTTAGTCCTAGTAAAAGGTGGTATTTCAGAAGGCCCTTTTCCGAGGCATTGTGGATGGGGCAACTAATCAAATGTCTAGGCATGCTGAGGGGGACTTAAGCATGAGGTCAAGGAGTTGTGGAAGTTGTCAAGAATGCTGTCGAGTGAATGCTGAGCAAAGCCCCATCTGGCTAGAAAGTTGTCACCCCACAAGCTGAGGCTGCCCAGGGGTCAGCAGCTCTGACGCTGTTTCAGAGAAGCTCTGGGGTCCCACTCAGCTCGGTACGTGGCCCAGGGTGCTCCGGCAGAGTAAATTTGGAGAAGTGCCAGGCAGGGATATGCTAAGCTGTGCTGCACCACTACAGAAATGCAGCCGGTGGACTCTTGGAGCATCCCTGCGATGCCACCCAGAGCACCGCGCAGAACCACCGCAGCCTCACAGGACTTGCTCAGAGGGCTGTGATGCTGCTAGCCGAGCTGCAAAAGCAGCTGAGCCACCACGTCAGCTTGACAGGCTGTAAGAAGACGATGGGGAAAGTCTCAAAGATTATGAGGTTCAGGATGGTTCATTTGAAAGTTATGTGAGAGTTTGCTAAGGTGGTTTCTTCTCAGAGGGCCACTCCTTCTACTCCATTAACAGTGACTGGGTGAAGGACAAGAGAAATAAATTAATCCCAATGGTCCTTGTGGAGTACGTGCCCCCAGTGAGCTGCTGAGTGTCTGCAAATAGCCGAACCACCCGCCAGGGCTCAGTCCTTGCTCGGGGAAGCGCCTCTGTAAAATGCTCCATAGGTATCAGCTGCTCCACGCAGCTGCCAGGTGAGCTGGCCCAGCCCTCCAGATTCACACCATCGATACCAGGGCAGGGGAGAGAGAGAAGTCCAGAGCCCACTCTCCAGGTGTACAGACTTCGATTTGTTATATGCAGGGTATTTAACATTCAGATGTGGCACTCTGTGTCTTGGTGGCCCTTGTATAATGAAAGGTGTATATAATCATAATACCAGCCCCCCCCACCATCATTTCCCTCGCACATGAACACCGATGAGGCATTCACAGTCTTTTTTACAAGAGCTACAGTTGTAACTATTTCAATAAAAACCACAATTTTGTTTGTCATTGTGGTGCAATGATCACCTACTGTTCCGTCCTTCCTGTGCTTGGGCGGTGGCGGGAGCCCTCCAGCACACCAGCTCAGGCACTGCTCTCACTTTTTGGGAAGGTGAACCAGCGATAACATGATGAGAAAAGTCTGTACTTGGAAGAGAAATTTTTCTGTGTTCTAAACATACTAATGGATTGTAAACTGGCTCAATGGCTGGTCTGGTCTCAGTTCAAACAAGGGGGGCTTGGACCAAATGCAGAGTAAGAGCTCGCGATTTGCGTCACCTAAAAGAGTTATGAGCAAGTTAGAAAGAGATTAGTTTATAGAAATGCTGGCAGAGGTGGGGCAAAACACACATTTTTTCTTCTTCTCATCTTAGGCTACCTAATATGGACGCATTTCCCTGGATAGTTGCTCTAACCCAGCCCTCTACTAATAATTTTTCTTCATTTAAAACAAAAAAAAAAATCCTCCAAAATTTATCAGAAAAGCTGATGCAAACTACTGGTCCCTTTGGGGGTGTGTGGCTGCAGGGCAAGGAAAAGTTTCTGTAGAATTCTGTTTGGAAAACTGTTACAGGTCATGTCTTCTTTATGACGTTTAGATGGCAAGTTTGACTGTTCACTCAAACATGAGGGGAAAATCCAGTCAAGTAAACTGGGGCAATAGCATATTATACCTAAATTTCCATTTAACTCATTCTATTCCAACCACGCTTATGTTACCAGAAAAGTGCATCTCACAGGTCTAAAATCCTAATTAGAATTTTATTAGATGTGTGTAGTAGTACAGCAATGGGAAAATTAAATATTTGGAGAAAGTAGCAGATCATGGCACATAACAATTCAGTCGCATGTAACATCTCAGAAAGTGACTCCCTCTTAAATGAAATGTCAGGATTAAACTGGTTATGAGTATGTTCTTGCTAACCAAATCCAGCCTATGTCATCAAGCCAATCAGCATACCATCTTGTATTTGGAACAGCTACCTCTTCTCAGGCTTCCCAAATTGGGAAAACTCTGTTCTACAGTTAAAGAGCCAAGCCTTGCAAAACTCCCAGCAGTTACTCAGAATAGCAGAATTCCTTGAGTTTCAAAGGAGCGGGTGAGTCACACACAGCACAGATGTTCGCTGTCACCCGCCCAGGGAAATGTAAAGCCACACGCTCTAGTCCAGTTGCATTCAGCAGAGCACTTAAGCACTTAAAACACATACCAAAGAACCTAGCGTTAAGCCTTCTTTAAATAAGAGATTTGCCGAACAGGCATCTATACTGAATCAGACCTCTATGGTCTACTGTAAGCCAGCCACAAAAAGCAACAGCGTTAACCAAAGCCAACTACCCTGCCACAACTGAAGTGAGGATGTGAGCTGTGCAGGAGCCACTTCCAGTTACTGTTTGCTTTGCTTGCCAACCTCCAGCTGCCTCCTGATGTCCGATACATCCGTGGGCACCTGCACCGTCAGACCGTCCATCCACTTCTTCACGCGCACCTGGCAGCCAAGGCGAGATCTGAGAAGGAAACATTAAGTGAGGCTCATCAGTTCCCACAGTAAAGGAAGAAATTCCCCGCCCAAACTGGCATGTCTGGTCCAGGCTGGGTTTTCACTGAAGTTCCTGTTAAAGGTCTCCTGTGCCCCAAGAGAAAGCAGCTCTAGAGGCACAACTGAAATACAGAATAAGTCCTGTCCCCTTGGAAACAGGTGCCAGGTGCTGAGAACCTGCTTCAGTGGCTTGGGAGGGCACTGCAGTCAGCAGGGGGGCTTACGTCTCTGTGAGTCCGTACGCCAGGTCCAGCATGTCCAGCTCTTCATCTGAGATGGTTTCCAGCTTTTGGAAGGTGTCCTTCTCAAAGATGAGGTGGCAGGTGGAGCAGGCTAATGTCCCTTCACATGCGCCTGGTGGAGATACAAAGGAGTGACAGCAAATCAGAAAAAACAAGAGGGTGAGAGAGATCATGTTTGGGAACAGCGTGAGAAAAGGTCCTTTAACAGCTCTGGAGCATGTCAAAAGACATGCCAGAAAACAAAACAGACGGATGCAGATTTCAGCCTGTCTCTTCTCTGGGAGGATCACAATCAGTTTTCAAATTTGTACGTCATCTCTAACCAACCAAACATTGACACGGGCCACTGGAATGGCCGCAGTGATGGTGTGGCAGTCATGCTGCCATCTTGGTGTGATGAGCCAGCCCAGCAAGCAGCTCCTTGAGAAGAAAAGCTTGTTTCATGGTCTCATCAGAACACAGTGGCGTGTGTACAGTTGCACTATTCCCAGGTACCCACCAGTCACAGCACAGACACATAAACCCTAAAAGCTCATACCCTTGTGCAACACCTACCAAATCCATCAATGGCCAAGTTCTGATTGACCACCACTTCCAGCAAACTCTCCCCTTCTTTGGCTGTGGCTGTAAGTCGCTCTCCATCCCGATTTATGAAATGCACTGTCACCTGGCCCGCAGAGCTGTAAGACAAGTTTGCAAGTCAGAAGAACACCCCCCCTTCCTGCACACCCACTGTCGAGGGCTTTGGCTGAGCACTGGAGATGGGGCACTTGGAGGGAAATGCGCAGACAAGCACTTTCCAGAAGGATTACACCACACACGGCAGAAAAGAATCAGACTATCAGTTCTCAGTGGTGAACGCATCTGAGCTGACCCAAAACACTTCCCACTTTATCGAACATCCCTCAGAATAAATGTTTAGCTGCACGTGAAGAAGCACAGATGCTCTGCAGCTGCTGCCTCTGCTGGGGCTGCGGAGGGAACGCTCGTGGGCAGCCGAAGCGTTCGCACGTCCTGGGATGTCTGTCCTGGATGGAGCGATGTAGTAACAGGAAAAGTACTCAGGATCAGATACTAATTATGCAATAGGGGCTGTTGTCATTCACGTTGTGTTTCCCCTTCCCAAGGGATTACTTGATGACTGTTCCTCTTCTGCTGCTTGTTCTCTCCCATAGCGCTTGCTCCTTCCCTGACCTCGGCCACAGGAGCCGTGTGGTGACGAGACGTGCTCAGCCCCAGCTGCCAGAGCAGCCGTGTCGAGTAACCTCCTCCTTGCTCAGGAGAAACTGCCAGTTATTTTCACAGTCTGCAAGATTTAATT
Source organism: Caloenas nicobarica (assembly GCF_036013445.1). NCBI lineage: Eukaryota > Metazoa > Chordata > Aves > Columbiformes > Columbidae > Caloenas > Caloenas nicobarica. The sequence goes on from NC_088256.1 coordinate 22,787,399, forward strand.
TGGTAGAGAGTTAAGAACAATGCCATCAGCATCTCTTAGTGCTGGCTTGCAGAACCCGCAGCTACAAAACAGCATCTACTGCATCTCCTCCAGCCCAGGCTTTCCCCACCAGCGTGGAGAAGCCTGTTACCCTGAACAGGGCTGTTGGGATTTCTCACCAAGATCGCATATGCTGATACCAGCTATTGTGCTTGCCAGGGGACACACGCGAGAGTTCCCTACATGGAGAAGGGAAAGATCACACCTCAGCCACACACAGCCAAGCACAACCACCCTATTTCCCAAAGCAAACAGCCACAGAACACCTTTAGGGCATTTCAGTCTCCTTCATAGAGACACTCACTGGCATTTCCTTGTAAATAAGCAATCTAAAGACTAGTTCTCAAATGTCAAAAGAAAACAAAACAGGAAAACCCTCTCTCTAGGTTGACGGATTAGACCCATTTATTCAGTTTTTATGGCAAAAAGGCAGGAGCCCAGCAGGACGCCGGTGCTGTGGGCTTGTACAGTCCCTCACGTCTGCAGCCGCCACGGGGGCCGCTGAGCACCTGAGCCCGCTCCTCCGCCTCCTGCCGAGGCAGACGCCAGCCAGGCCGGAGCCCGCGGCGTGGCGCCCATCACCTACGGAGAGCGTCCTGCTCCCCGGAGCTGCGGACATCGCCAGCTCTCTGATCTGCCCCCTCAGCAGCCCGGACAAGAAACCCAAGAGAATCTGCAGTTCCCAGAGAAGCCAGCCGTCACTGCAGCCGTGCCAGCACAGCCGGTCATGGCCCAGCTGCCCAGCACACCTTGCCCACCACCCTGTTCCTCAAAGGCCGGTGACTGGACCCCACCATCAACAGACTTTGTGCCACATCGTCACCTTCCTGCTCGAGATCCAGGACACTGGCGGTGGTGTCCACGGCTCCAGAAGCAGGAACAGCCCCTCTCGTGGACCAGCTCCCCGCACCACCGCCGTCCTGCCGGCGCCCTCCGAGCCTACGTGTGGCCAGCACCTCCTGTCCACGTTTGCACTGGCCTCTCCCTTCTGTGGAGCAGGCAGAGGTGTGTGTGCGTCTCCTGAAAAAAGTCCCTCCTGAAAAGCGTAGGCCTCAGCATTGTACTCACCTGGGTTCCCCAGGGGTATCCCAGAGCTTGCGCGTGGTACTGAAGCCTCTTTTGGATCCCTGCTTAGCTGGTGCGTGGTGCTGCTCCGTCACTCCGCAGAGATAAATAAAGCGAATTTTGCTCACATTCGGTCCACTCAGCAAGGGTCGCATGAGCCCTGAGACGCCGTGAGCTATCATGCTCCGTGTTTCCTGGGCTGTCCTTTGCCACAAGGCCAGCTAGATTAAGAGTTATAAGTACAGCTGGGGGAGGATAAGGGGGAAGAAAAACAGATCTAAAAAAAAAAAAAAAGCTAGGACAGCCTCCCTGGGGGCGGATGAAGGGAGGAGGGAGGGGAGAGAGGAGGCAAGGGTGGTCACGGCATGCTTGGATCTTGCTGCAGTCCAGCCCACCAGGGCATGGGGACTGGGTGAAGCACGGCAACGCGAGCGTCATCTCCACATACCAGTCCCCAAGCAGCGCTCACCTCGTTTTGCTTTACAGACTTCTCTTTCAGCAACCAGACCTTCATCCAGTTTTAGGAGCAATATTCGATGCAAGGTCTAATCATCCGAGGGGTTTCAAGCTGAGAGCCGCTGCCTCGGGAGAAGAGGGATGTGCCAGTTCTGACAGCAATGAGGTGACGGTCAGACTTACGGATTCTGCTCCTGACCCGGGGTCATCCAGCCACACCGTGTCCTTCCCCAGTCCTGCAGGCTCCCAGCTCTGACACGGCAGCATCCACTGGCTTCACGGGACAGTGGTGAGAAGCAGCCGCGCTTTGCTCCTTTGCTAAATTCCCTGCTGAAAAGTGCCATAAAGGCGCAGATAAGTATAGTTCATTTCACACTGATACTCCATGCTAGTCAGACTTCTGTAGAATAAAACCCTTTAATTTATTCCCAGAAACACTGTCACTAGTTTAGCCTACCCTCCTCTCCAGAGTAAATCAATTTGCCCCTGAGGACCAAAATGCAACAGCAGAGGCAGTTTCAGTTCCTGGTTTTTGGGGAGTTTGAGAAGAGCTCTCGTCTCAGGAGCCTGAATTGTCCCTAGTACCGAATTAACTGTTCATCATTTGGTAGGGTGTTTGCTTTAATCAAGTTTTTTAATGTGGTAACATATTAGTAGCCGTTATAAGCAAAAACCTTTCAAACTGGACTCTCTAATCAGTCCGTACAGGGGAGAGACACTACAGCATAAGAATGAGAACTGCCTGGAAAATATTCCCCTCAACACACACACAGTGGATTCATAGTTTTCAAGACAACTGGAAAGTTTTGACTTTACACCCCAAAATGAAAATTTTCCACACAAAGCTTTCGGGTTGGAAGGGGATGCTTAAGCTTTCCGATAAAAGCACCAAAGGCATTAAGGAGTGCAAGTGTTTTCCATAAGGGGTGAGGGGAATCCTGTTCTTCAGTCCAATAAATGTTACAGGCAAGTGCCCAAGCATTCAAACACACCACCGAGAGAGCTTCAGTGGAGAGAAACTCATGGGCAATGCATAAAGGATTTAAAAAAAATCAAAACTTTTTTTTCTTAGGGAGAAATCCAGTTTCTAAAATCACCTGTCTACTTCCCTCTGTTCATTTTGCACCTGGAACTGCAGCACAGAGGAATATTTCATCCCACCTCACTCCTATTTGCCAGGCGCAGTCTGGGCATCACTGCTCCTGCGACAGGACACGCAGGAGGACCATGCTCTGCTATGGAGGAACATGGTCTGAGATAACTTGGAGTTGTATTTTCAGTTGTATTCTCGTTGCTCCTTTTGCTGAACATGGGTGACACGGCTCAATACGTGATGGGCTTGGCAACTGGCAATTGCATCCCAAGGCACGGGTGCACATCAGGCTGCCCAGCCATGCCCAGGATCACTGGGACGTCTCTGTGATTCCACACCTCAATCCCAGTTAATGTAAAAATTCCCCATTTCCCATCATTTGTAGAAGACCCTTCGCAGGCTTCCCCCCACCCTTGCTGGTACCACAGCACAGAGCAGCTGGTCCGAGCTGGATGCAGCTCTGGCCGGTGCCCCTGCTCTGCAGCCCCTCACTCTCAGGTCAGCTTTTCCAGGGGGTTTGCTCTCTCCTGCAAGCTGCCCTGAATACTTCAGCCTTCAACCCCAAATTCTTGGGCCGCTGCTCACCTCTGAATTTAAAAATCGCTCTGTGCAGCCTCTGCAGCCACAAGATTGCCCAGCCCTGCCTTCGCTTTCCTGGCACTAAGCGGGGCGGTGGGCAGCCCAGTTCTGTCTCTCGGTCATTTCTGCAGAAGGAAAGCAGGGCTTGCCACGAGAGACGCAAGGGAAGGGGCCACAGCACATCCAAACAAACCACAAAGCATCTTATCTCTCCAGCAAACCTTGAGTTGAGAGATACACTAGATATATGCGTAGCAGTTTTCACAGCAAGGACATCTGTGTGTTTGCCTGGCACTGCCCGCCCTCCTCGCCAGGAGCTCAGAGCACAGCGGGTGACAGGTCAGTGTCACCCGATGGGACAGAGGCCAACAGAGGGAGTCAGGGCTGAGCACGGCGCCTAGCACTGGGGGAGCAGACCCGGGGACAGCCGTCCTCTGCGGACAGACAACTGTGACCTGAGTGCCAACAGCCTGTGTTAAGGTCTGTGGAATATGGGAAAAGAACAGAACTTGCATCGGTTCCTTTGGCCAGAAAACACTCTGTGCAAACAGCTCTGACCAGAAGAGCTGTTCTGTAGACTTTGTGGCTCCCAAGAGACCCCAGATAGAAGGTTCAGAATTACCACATTAGCCTGCTGCCTCTCTGAAAGCAGATGAAAATAATTGTGTAACCCTGTAGTTATTAATATACACATTAATACAGTTCTAGTGATGCTACAGTTCTGGGGTTGTGAGAGTAACTCCACTACCCTTTGAACCAAGATTTGATACATTTGATAAATTAAGGCAGGAAGAGTTCCTCTGCAAAGGAGCGGGAGAAGAATCAGCAGGAGCAGAAAGATCAGGAGAGGGAGCCTGTCCTGCAGCCACAAGAGCAAGAGAGGGAAGGGACAGAAATCACACGTCAGAAACCATCTGGCGCTTACCACGAGCAACTTGCAACACGTGCAGAGAGGTTACAGGTCAACCAGGCGAACTAACACCTGTTTGCTCCAATACTGCGGCGTTTTATCAAACCAGAATTTGACAAAATCTCAGGTGCTCAGCAGCAGAAGATGCAAAGGAAGTGTCCAGAGCAGAGGGAGGAACTGAGCAAGCAGCTCAACAAGTCATGACAAGGCTGAGGCCCAGCACCATGCCCAAGCAGATAATTCATCACCCCTCTGTTGTCTGGAGCAAGCAGGACCAGCCCCTGCTCTCCTCAGGGCTTGAGGGAGGCAGGAGGTCTGGACACACAGAGGCGTGGAGCTGAAGTCTGAGCTGAGTTCTGAACAAAACTAAGATTCCCCTTCCCCATTGTCACTATGAAAACCCATCAGCTACCTTTCCTGTTCCACAATAAGCTGCTAACTAAAGCAAACGGGACAATCTGTGCTTGTTCTCCAACCCCCAAACAGATGCCCTGAGCACAAACCTGCAGACAAAGTGCTCACATCAAGCGTGCTCCAGTCTCAGGTACAGCCTCGTGGGGACGAGACCCTAAACGCGCCTCAGTTTCCACAGCTCTCAAACAAGACCGCCGTTTGCCCGCTCCAGCCTTTCTCTAGATGTTCAGCAACCTTCTGAGGATCACTACAAACAAAAGGAACAAGGGCCAAATTGTCAGCACTGGAAGCAAGAGGGCAGTAAACCCACCATCAAAGATGGGCTAACCCTGCGGCAAGGAAACTCAAGGGATGCACAACGGGGCTCCTTGGCAGCAGCCACCTCTGGCAATGCCGCTGCTGCAGGGGCGAAGGCCACTGCGGTTACCGTGCTCCAGCCAAGGCCTTCCCGAGCACATGCAGTCCGTCAAGGCTGCTGCAAAGCCTTCACCATAACCTCTAGTTCAACGTATATTATATTTCCACATCTCCTTGACCCTTCAGTCAGTCTTGATGATTGAAGATCAGCCCTGGTTTGTATTTCTTAAACAGATGATGCACAGAGGCAATAGCAATAATGGATGTTTGTAGTTTTCCAACTAGTTCTGCTCACCAGAAAGATGTGTCAATGGTATAAACACCTGGTCAGGGGAAGTGTCTTCTCAACAGAATTGGAGGCACGGTCCCTTGCAGGAGCTCCCAAGGCTCCTTTTTGTACTCCTCAGCACTACTCTTTCCCTAATGTCTCCTCCTCATTTTTTCCTCCACTTTTCCCTATATCCACTTCATCTTGTCATCCATCCCAACAAAGTCCATCTTAAAATTACCAGTAACTTTCAGAGACCCATCACTTGGCACTAGGTGTTCATTTAGGCATTGTTCAGTCATACAAACCTGCACCCTTCTAGGACCAGCTAACATCAGAAAAGGGGAAACAAATCTTGTTTGATATCTCAGAGACTATTTACTGGTTCCACAACCCAAAATAGATTTCAAGAGGATAGTGCTGTCAAAAGGCAGAGTCCTTGCACTGACTCCAGGTAGGAGGACAAAGCACCCCAGGCCAAACGCGTTAGTTCAACAGGCAGATTTATCTGAATGAAAACTTGACTCTACAGAGTTACTTTGGCTTCTCTTTAGAGTTCTGAGCCAGTTGCATAGCTTAATAAAGCCACATTCCAGAACCTGCAAAAAGACAGTGTTTCTGGTCCCCAGCTCTGCTGAGAGCCTTTCATGCTCTAGTCTGTCCTGTCCTGCAGACAAAAGCATCTGGGCCCACAGCACTTGCTGGTGTAGCCTAAACTGGATCTGAAACGCATGACAGACAGAACAGCAAATCCCACAGAAGGTGTCTACACAGATTAGAGGTTAAATACAAATCTGATTCTAAACTACAAAATGCCTTCCAGCAAATTAGAAGAATGTGTTTCTTTTTTTTTTTTTTTTTTTCCTTATTACACAGTCCTGCACAGCAGCCTGCGGCCATTAATGCTTTGCACTTCCATTTTGAGAAAGCAAGCCCAAATATAGACATACCTAATGGGAGAATTACTAAGCCTCTGAAGCCTGCAGAGATCCGGGCAAGGGAATGCCACGACAGACAGGCCACTCGTGGTCTGGCTGCAGGCACCGAGCCCTCAGGGACTCCAGCAATTCAAACACAAGCTGAAAGGTATTGTCCTTCAAGAAGCAGGGGCAGTAAAAGCAGCAAGAAGCCCATTTGTGTGAGAAACCATCCCAGACCACAGCAACCTTCACTTGGAGGCTGCAGTGACGTTGATGCAGACATGCAGTCCCTCCAGTGGCGTTCGGCTCTTTGGAATCCCAAGAGGAAGACGACCCACCTGTGGAAACCGCACCTGTGCCCGGGCCTGGTGGGGACTGCAGAGTGTCTATTGCTCTACACATTTTGTTTACAGACAAGGTCAGGTTTCTGCCCTAGCACCGGATCTCTGAGCACTAAGACGTTCTGATGAAACCTCTGCCTTATTCCACAGTGTAGCGACCAGAAGGGCAGAGGATCTGCAGAGCCCCTCTTCACTGCCACGTGGAAGGCGGCTGCAAAGATCACACAGTTTGTCAGCAGAACGGTGGCGGTGGCCACGCTCCTCCATCACCGGACCCGGTCCTGAGACCTCAGGAAGCAGGAGCAGAGCGCGCCACGAGCAAGGGAGCTGAAAACAAACGGGGCTGAAACCGCCGGTACAGGGCTGGGGCAGGACAGACCCCCGCGCCAGGACGCCGTGACAGGCGGCAGCACCGAGTCCCCGCCGCCCCGGCCGTGAAGCCCAGGGCCGGCAGGGCAGGCGCGATTCCAACAGCAGCTCCTCCTCCTGCATTCACTGATCCGTTTGCAAGTTAAACATGACACGAATTTATACTCTGTCTCCACAAAGCAGCGTGAATTCCGGCACTGGCTGCAGTGGGAGGGCTGGGAGGGGAAGGGATGAGGTTCAAGCAGTTCTTTTCAGGACACAAGCAAGGTATGTTTGTGGCCCCTCGGGAGCCGGTGGCAGAGCTGCTGAGCTTGGAGACAGCGCTGGACTCAAAGCGAGCTGAAGGAACCAGCCAGACACCACCTACTGAATTTCTCTGAACTTTATTGGCACTTTAAGAACAGGGCATGGATTTTAACAACTCCAAATGGGACGGGGGGCGGAAAAAAAGCCTTAATATCAAGGTTCTCTCTGCAGATCAGCACATGGACCATTAATTACTCCACAACTTTAAGGAACTGATGTTTTATTACAATCCAGTAAAAAGACTGGTCAAAAAACCTCAACATAATTTACAGCAACAAAAAAAACCCCAAAACAAAACAAAAAACAAGCCAGGCAAACATTTGATAAAGAACTTCCATCCCCCTGCCCCCAAAAGGAGTCGTTATCCAATTAAAGGGGCACATGGAGAGGAAGAACAATCCACTGTATTCTAACAAATAAAAAACGTCTACAAATCTCACTGTAATACTGAAAGCTTCTTACATTAGTTTTCTTGCAAAATATCATTTCTTTACAATACAGTATACATTTCCAAGGGAAGGAGGACCATAAACATATCCTCCATCCCATGACTAATATTTTCTAATTGTGCATAGCTAGAAGTATTGAAATCAAATATCATTAGATACCACTGAAATATAATACTGGTTAAGAAGGCAGGGCTGAAACAACTACAAAGAGTTAAGTGGACTCACTGGCACAAGCCGTTCTATTCCTATATTGGACCATTTGGAATTAGAACGATTAAAAAACCCTATAAACAGAAGTCATGCCAGCATCATAATACACAAGCTCAGCAGTGTTTTGTGACCCATCAAAGCAGAAAAGGTTTACTGGTTTATTCATCTGAACACATATTCCAGGCACCATATATCAGCTTGTTAGGAAATTGTTAAAAATGTAATAAAGGCTTTTCTCCCTGCAAATGCATCAATAGCTGCTATGGACAGAGCAGGAGTGCTGAGAACCAGCTTTAAAGCACCAAAACGGAGTGTAAGGTTGTCTGTTCCCCAGTAACGAGACTCACATAAAGCCAGTGCCAATAACCCTTCAGTACAGAAACACACACATTGGTTCTGACGAATTCAACTGCAACCTTTCATTTGTGACTTTGCAAGCACTGAGGCGTGTTTCTGGCCAACCGAAAGCCTCTCATGCCACGTCCCCCTCAGCCGCTGCGTGCGGGGAGACGGGGCTCCTGCAGGACTTCTTGGGATGTTGAGAAGCAACATGCCGAGCTGTGATTTGTGTGGATCTCCACACAGACTTCTATTGCTCCCAAAAAATAATACAGCACTGGTAAGGTTGTTCCCAGCAGCCCAAGGAATTCTTGGGGAAATACTGCAGTTTATTAACACTATCATGACCATTTCTTTTTGGCACAGTCCCCCTTTACCTTTCCCACCAAGCAGGGAGCTCTAGCATTCAGATGTTTTCCTTCTATCACCACTAGCAGTGATATCACACAAAGGGGGAATCCAGCAAACTGAGAAGTCACAAGATTTAGGAGTAGGCTAGGCAAGAAAATAAGTCACAGGCTGGACTGACAACTTCCTATAGGGACAGGCTAACCCAGGAGGGCAAAGCAAACGAGGACTCCACTGTAGGTGGAATCCATTCTTAGAGGCCTCTCGTGAAGGTTACATTTCCTTCTATGGAGGATCAAGGCAAAATCCAGTTCAACCCTGAGCAAATGTGGCTGTTTCCTCCCCAGTGATGGGCAGGAGGGACTCTGGGCAGCTGCAGCATGGACAGCTCGGAAGACAGGAGGTGATGCGTATCACAACAACCAGTACAAGGGGCTCTCAGGACCAGTCTCACAACCACTAGTGTCCCACTTCAGGAGACACAGCCTTCTGATCAAAGCTACAAAGGGGCAAAGCATCCTTCTGGGGAAGGAAAAGCACTTGAGCCAGGGATCTGGCAGAATTCTAGTGATGATTAAGGCAGCAACTGGACAAACGTCTCAGGATCCTCTCCCCTTGAATGCTGACTGAAGCCAGGAATACAGATGCAGTGTTGTACATGATCCAGATACAAGAGTAGTTTTTGGTCCCCAGCTGCTGATCACTTTTTATGATTGCATCTAGTTTAAACTAAAGACATCTAAGCTACAGTACATCTATACACAGTCATAAGGCACCAATGACTATGTGCTAAAAAGGCCTCTTACAGAAAAACCTGAAATCCTGTTCACATGATCAGAAATGTACTGGTTCAGCAAAGGAAGAATACAGCTACAGGAATTTAGTCTTTTACATGTCTACCTACCCCTTTAGGGTTCCATTGGCAAACCCAAAAAAGAAGGCAAGTGTTCTTTAGCTATCTCTGCCTCACTGGCTACATTCAAGTCAGACAAATGACAGTGAACAAAGCCATCTACCAAAGACAAAACTTCTGGAAAACAGGGAAGGTGAGGCTGCAAACCACACTGCATCAGTGGAAATATTCCAAAGGCCTCCTCATGATTAGGAAATTCAAAGTTCCATCATTAATCAACAAAAGGTAAAACCAGCAGGAACACCATAGAATCTGTTTGGTCTGCTTATGTTTGAAGGACAAAAGCTTTGGTCTTTTAGAAAGAAAGTCCATATTCTACTTCCAACCCTTCTTCCTAAGCTCCAGCCTCCCCTTCTCAGCTACATGATTCAGACCCTGGCTACTAAGCTTAATACTGAAGCTTGTGCAAGTTAGTAGGAAGGCACAGTGTCAAACCGTTAGCACTTTACGTAATTCAGTAAAAGTATCTGCTGGCCTCCCCACCCCACAGGAGGGGACAGCAAGGCAGCCACTGCAGTAAGCAATATAAAACTAAATGCAGTGAGACTCTACCCAAAGCCAAACAATTTCAGATTTGCCCAAATAAATGTTTGCTTTCCCAAGCCAACTTAGGAAGACGTAAATACTATTCTTTCTTCTGTTGCTTAACCCAGCAGTTGCCCAAAACTTGATAAATAAGACCATGGTCACTCTTCTGTAGTGGTTCCAGCGCAGCATGATTAGGAGTGAATGACAGAGAGGATGGGACAGAGGGAGAAGAGAGCGCAGGGCAGCGGGTGCAGGGGAGTTTACATGGACTCAAACTCATCGATGCGCTGCTTGGTGTTGCCCTGCCGAATCTGACGGAGGGTCTTGTACTTGTCTCGGCCCAGACGCATGTTCTCAGCGTGGATCATATCATTGGCTGTCTTCTTGGTTTCATCCCGAGCATTTGCCAGCTCCGAGGAGAGAGCCTTTGGAAAAGAGGGAACAGACAGCAATGGGTTAGCATGTGCCAGAGACTCAAAGCTGGACAAAGAGGTTCCTTGTTGATCATACTTAAGATCCAATATCCCTGTGGACAGGCAACAGGTAAGCCCAAATGTCTACAGTTCTGGCCAACCTGCTCTAGCTGACCCTGCTTGAGCAAGGAAGTGCGACTATATGATCTTAAGAGGTCCCTTCCAACCTAAACAATTCTGCGATTCTGTGGAAGTTAACATTTTTCCCCAGCATTTGAAAGCAGAAAACATCAGGCAATCTGTCACCCTATTCATCACTGTCTAGCACAGTAAGGAGGACTGTCTCCAATGTACCTCAGAAGAATAGTCAAATGGAGGGATCCCTAAAGACAACAGGAACATCTTGCAGAATTTGAGCAACTACTAGCCTTCTACCACAAAAGAAACTTGCTGCAGAAGATAAAGGGCACCTCCGTCACTCTGCCTGTGCGTGACCACCACAGCACGATGCAGAACAAGCAAAGCCTGATGCAAGTTGGGCAGCTACAGGCAGCGTAACAAAATGCTTGCAAGGCTTGGACACCAGAGCACTGGAGTTCCTTATGAGCAGGTGGTGCAGCTGCTCCCTCCGCACTGAGCCCTTGTGCGCTGCTCTCAGTGCTCTGCAATGCAGCCCAGTCAGACAGGACAGTTACAGGCAGCCGCTTGATAGGAACAGGACCAAGTCCTCCGGTTCGCTGCAGCCAGCTGTCAGACAGCTGGTGAGACCCACACAACCACACTACGTCTGACAGATGCTGCTTTTTGGCACTGCTTGAAAACACTTCACTGCTTCCAGTGAAATGGAAGTCAAGTGCCAAGAGACAAGATCTGCCTCTGCTCAATGGTTAAGCAGCCCTCTGGCAGATCATGATCGCTCCTCTTTCCCCTGCCTTTTTGTTTTTTTCTTTTTTTTAAATACCAGTAACACTTTACAGCTGCAATTAATGGCAAGAAGAACAGAAGCAGCCCCCAGATGCCCACCCTCTCTGCTGTCAACTTCTTACCTTCAAGTGCTTCTGGACCCGTTCATTCTTCTCTGCCTCAGTGGTCCGCTGCTCTTCACTGCGGTCCTTGATGGTGGCCTCCGACCGCAGCTCAGCACTGGCTTCTGCTGCATTCTCATCGTGCTCATCATCGTGCTCGTTCTCCGCGTGCATGGGCTCAGGGACATGAGGGGTGCTCATGGCAGTCTTCAGCTCCTCTTTGGTCTTTTCTAGGTCCTCCTGCACCATCTGTGCCTGCAGTAGGACATGCCACAGCGAGTCAGTCACTATAATCCTGAGTGCGCGAGACTTCTCGCAGAAGCGCACAGCAGCACTGCTGGGTGCCTGTTACAGGACACCTTGCACCTCTTGCACACTCAAGTGATGTGTTCCAAAGCCACTCAGCCACAATCATTTGCAAAACTTTCTGCTGGCTAGCACTTCAGAAAAGAACAGTTATAATTCATGAAATATAGCCTATAGGCCTAGTTACTCAAAATATTTCTACGTGGAGTCAGAATAGGGCACTCAATTCCACCAAGAAAAGCAAAGCTGGGTATTTACAACAGCCTCAAGCTTGCAGACACTCAGTCTAGTGTGGCAGCTAGTGCCACAAACTGATGAGCAACCTGCCACGTGCTCAGGTTATGCTTTACCTTCTGTTGCCACTCCTGGGCCTCGCTCTCTTTCTTCTGCCGGGCCAGCTCCAGCTGCGTGATCCTCGCTGTGAGTTCTGCCATCTCAGCAGCCTGCAAAAGAAAAAAGTGGGACAAAATAAAAGTACTTGCTAAATGAAGCATTTAGTCCAAGTCCCGAATCAGAACAGTCTCTCTAACATCTTCTCGGTAAGGAGAAAGCCTTCCTGTAAACTTCAGTCCCACTGATATCTCCACGATGCAAGGAAGTAAAAAGGTTTTGGGTTTTGTTGTAGGTTTGGTTTTTTGGTTTGTTTTGTTTGGGGTTGGTTTGTTTGTTTTAGGTGTTTGGTTTTGTGTGTGCGTGGTTTTTTGAGGTTTGTTTTGTTTTTCTTCCAAACAGAGCTACACAACTCAATTCTTTGAATCCAAACCAGAGAAAGCAATCGGTAAGCTCTACATGCTGTTCTCATTATCATATACAAAAAAAACCCAAAAAGCACAACAATCCAGATGTACTGTACGAATACACTTGTATTTAGGCATAAGCTCATCTGCTTGAGGCTAAAAAAATTACGGAACCAAACTATGCTGCCTCACTGCATTCATAGCCTGGTTCGCTTCAAAAGCTTAGATGCCAACCCTGTCACTATTTTCCCTATCCAATTTTCAGGTCACGCACTTACCAGCTGTTCCTGGGTCTTTTGTTGATCATGGGATGCTTTCAGTAGGGCCTCCTTTGCCTCTTCTGCTTCTCTACGTTCTTTAGCCAGTTTCTCTGCTTCCTCCTGAGCTCGTTTCCTCTCCTGTTCCAGCTCCATGGCTCTGCGGGTCTGTTCTTCCAGTTCTGAAAGAATAAAGGAGCACATTTGAAGACAGATCAAGTAAAGAATGGCAGTAGAAGAAAGTGCCCTTAACACCTGCATCCTGGATAAGGGTTTTCCTTCAGAGAAACAGGTAAAGGAGACATAAGCAACTCTCTCCTTTCCTCTCCTTCACATTGTAACGGGAGCTGGAAGACTAAGAGCCAGGCCTGTTCAAAACCAGTTGAGTACTTGCCCGACTGATTTGTGGGGAATTACCCATCTCAAAGTTCTACCCTTAAAGGCAGAGAAGCATACAGCATTTTACTGGGGCAACACTGCACTGTGCGTCTAAGAGAATACTGGAATAGTTCATATTACCTTGCTGAGCTTTCTTGGTTTGCTCCTCAATTTGCTTGAGTCTCTCCATTAGCTCCTCCTTCTCACGTTCAATCTTCTCCTTCTCTTTTTCTGCCAACTCCCTCTTCTTCTTCTCATTCTCCAGCAATGCTCTGATGAGGGGGAAGTCATAATGCAATTTCAACTTAACAACTAGTCAGATTGGAGCACTTCCTAGCAAAGCTGTGAGCATACAAGAGATGTGCACTACAGCACTGAGCTGACAAGTTTTATTCCAGGTGTGTCCCTTTATAGAAGTGCAGAAAGAAAAACACTCTGCTGGCATTCATCTCAATGGCAAATTCACAATGGCAATGTTAGAAGGGAAATCTCCTTATATCAGGATCCATATTAGTCCCATCAAATAGAGGGGCAAATCTTTAAGAAAGTGACAGTGGGTCACATTTATGGTGAGTGCCATTTCCATCAGCTCATTAGATATACTGAAGCAGAAAGCAACCTGCTGTATTTTTGGCTCAGGCTGATTAAGGTGCTGCCAGCAATTTATCCAGCACACGATGCTACTGTGCAGTGATAACCAAGACCAGGTTCCTCAGAACCCCACCAACCTCTCCATCTGTTTCTGATGCTTCTCCTCCCGCGCCTGTGCTTTCATCTGCTGCACCTCAATGGTATCTGGTTTACGTCTGCGCATGTAGAGCTCGTGGTTCCCCATGCAAAGGGCCAAGATTCGTTTGTTAATCCGTAACCGAGGGGCATAGAATACGAAGTCCTTGGGACAAGAAAAAGGCAGCGTGAGACCCGTTCTTCCAGCATAAGGACTCTCCTGTGTATGCAATGAGCTCCCAGACCCCAAGCTTCCTAGAACTGCTAGCCAGCTTTCTTCATTGGTGTCTAATTCACAGGTGGTGGTAGCTGGACACGCATCTTTCAGGAATGAATTTCAAGCTGACAAACACACCCGGGGCAGAACTGCCCAACTTGTTGTTAGTGTGCTGGGTTCCATCGTGAAGCGCTCCTAGCAGGTGGAGCGCACAGAACTTCACCGTTTATCACCAACACCATCAGGGGCTGGTTCCCCAGGCACACCCAGACTACGACTTCTCCCACTTAGTTATTTAATGCAATAGTTTGGCCATTCACATCAAGTGTGAAGTTTTGTCTTATGGCAGAAAGGGCGTTAAACATTATGTCCCATGGATAAATAACCTTGTTCTGTTAACAAGCAGCAACAGCAGCAGGGAAATGCTTCCAAGCAGTAATGCAACAAGAATGACCAGAGGAACAGAAGGAATCAGCTGACATAAAAAATGAATAAGCCTTAAAGGTGAAACCAATTATGCTCATTATAAATGAGCTAGAAAAAAAAAATCCTCCCAGTGTACCCTACAAAATGGCCTGAAGCTTGAAACACAAAAGAAAATAACTTCTCCCTGCCACTGACTGTGAACAGCTTAAGGTTATACTGCACAAATTTCTACCCTCCCAGACAGAAATAAATCCCGACTATCACCTCACTGCCATGAGACCCATTCCACACACACTGAGCTGAACAGATCAGGTAATAAAGCACTGCTTAAGTCAGTGTTGACATTGTTGATGAAAAGATTGTGTGCAATGAGAAAGAGATCGTTCAGCTAAGAAACCGGAAGTTTAACTTGATTGTTGCTTCTTACTGGTGCTTTCTTGTCAATAGGCTTGATAACAAATTTCTTGTCATTGAATGAGATATTTCTGATCTCACTCCAAGGGAATCCAATTTTTGGCGTTAGCCTGCAGAAACAGAAAGCAGGGGAAATAAAAAAGCCCCAAGTCATTCCAAATCCTTAACTCAAAATATAAACCTCAAAATTCTACCAGATCTGCCCTCATATTTCAGTAGTCTTATGTTGACTGGAATCAGCAAACAAAATTAGTCATGCAAATGAACTATGAACAAGAAGCAATTTTTCAATCCTGCTTTTTTTTTTTTTAAATCGAAAACAGAACTGGAGAATACATCTGTGGCAGGAAGACTAGGGATACAAGTAAAAGTAGCTTGATAAGATATAACAATTTCTTGTATTTTTTGCTCCAAAACGGCATGTTTTATGGATCGTTCTGGCAGCGTCAAAAATACAGCCAAGAAGGATATAGAAATTGTAGAGTTTAGTTAAAGACTTGAAGTCCAGAAAAGATTAATTTTGAATGCCTTTATAGGGGAAAGGAGCTGAAGGTAATGATGAGGAGAGGGGGTTTATTACCTGTCATTCTGCTCATAAATGTTAAGTCCAAGAGCATCTACACCTAGCCAGAGTTCAGAGCCCTTCTTGTTCTTAATGTTGAAGTAATTCACACCATACATTTCCAGATCCTGGGCAATTTTCAGGTACTCCAAGACAGCATCTTCTCTGCAGTATGCAAAAGAGAAAGCAGATATTCCTTTTTGAGTCTATAGTCCATTAGAGCAAGAAGGTGCTGTCCTCCTACGTGAGCAGAGCAGCGACAAGCTGGCAAAGGGTCCAAGCACCACCCTGGTGGGTAACAACAAACCCACTCTGCAAACTCAGTTTGTTTTACCGAGAACAGCCCACTGAGGTGGGCTAGCAAGGGCAGAGACACATGAACCGAGAATCACCTGAGGAATGCTAACGAAGCAAGCCACGGATTTCTGTATGCATTCATATATTACACAACAGTATATATCACACTACTTTGAATACACCATTTTCACACTGCACCAGTTACCTAATCATTCCTCGATGTTCCTCATGCCAGACCTGGATCCTCTCCTCCCACTGGTCCTTGTTGAGCTTGTGCTGCTCCAAGACTCTAGAAAGAGTACACGGAATGTTTGAGACCAGCCACTGCATTTACACACGCACAGTCACATCACTCCTGATTAACACTTCATTAAACACTCACAGGCATCACAGTTCCCCCACAAAAACGCTCCAGGAAACACAGCTTTATTATAAAGCTAGCTACAGACACACTGGTCAGTGCTCAGACTCCAACAAATGACAAAGTTATATTCAGTTGTGCTTTTCCTTGTAGCATTCCATTTTTTGGTTTTGGAGCTTCTCTTGCTATTTCTGATTAGAGTTTCTTCAGTAGCAACAGGATGTTTAAGATCAAAGCTCTCAACTAATCCCAGGCAGAGGAACCAGGCTATATTTTATTCTGAACATTCCAATCACACCCAACCCCTTCCTCCCCTGCGGGGAAAAAAAAAAAAAAAAAAAAAAAAAAATCAAACTCTTTAAGGCAAAGAAGGTGTGAGACTCCCCAGGTTCACTTACCTCTGTGGGAGCAGTTTGTCACCAGCAAGATAGCCAGATTTGTGCACCTCTTTGTTGAAGTCTCCATATTTTGACTGGACAGCATAGGAAGCCAGAAGGACAGCTGTTTCTGGAGGGCAGTAAATGTCGTCATTCAGAATTGCCTCCTTCACTTGGAGGAAGAAAAGGCGTTGTGTGATGTCCTGGATCAGCTCTTCTGCCACATCCTCCGGGTAGAACTTGGCACGGAATTTGAAAAGCAGGGGGCTTTCTTTGCGTACATCCTGTGCTGTTACCTGGAATGGAATTATCAGATTTTACAGCCCACATACCAAGTGAAGGGAGCAGGTTTATGAGCAGGAAGACAAGCATGCATCAGAAAACACCTCTCCTTTCCAATTTTGCTGGTTTGACACCAATGCAGAAGTGAGTGGGCAGAAAAGCAAGGATTTTCAGTTACTTATTGCTAAATACCTCCTCACCTCTTTACACAGGACTTATGACAAGCCACTAGTTACAATCAGCACTAGGCAAGTTACTTTCCAGGTTTCTCTCCAACCAAGACACTCACACGAGCAACACGTCAGCATGTTACAGGGACAGGTGACGGATGTGCCTGGGTAACAAGCAGGACTGGGCGCAAAGGGCCCAGGTCAGACACAGCTCCCCGTAGCCCGCGGAGGGGAGGTACAGACTGCAGCACCGCAGCACCAACTTGCTGGTCCTGCGGTACCTCAGGTGTGTGGATAGGCAAGAACAGATCCCTGACACAAGTACGGAGACCGAATTTGCCCCATCCTCCAAGAGAAGGGAACCCAGGACAAGAGAGCTTGAAGCAAACATACCTTTTTGTTCAATTTCAGCCATGTTGAGAAGCCCTTGGTGTCCTGATACTGAAGTCCAAAAAACCAGACCTCTCTTAGACCAATTGTCTTGACGACCTGGAAGAAAGATGATTAGCAAGAGCCCCAGTCAGATGGCTGATCTCAGTGGTGGCAGGAACGTGTCAGAGGTGAGTTCAGACAAAGACAACCAGTGCCCCGCGATCCGTCTCCCCTGCTGTGCTGCACACATCTGGATGATGGGGCATCTGAGGGGTCTCAAGTGAGAGATGCATTGCACTCGTCCCTCTCCCTCATCTCTTTAAGGCTTGCTGCTGTTTACAAAAAAGAGCTTGGACACTATTTTCTTCAGCCACCTATAAGCCAACAGGTTTGCCTTTGACACTGTTTCCCACAGCATCCTCCCGGAGAAACTGGCTGCTCACGGCTTGGAAGGGAGCACTGTCTGCTGGGTAGAAAACCGGAGCACAAGTGTGATGGGAGCGGCTGAGGGAGCTGGGGGTTCAGCTGGAGAACAGGAGCTGAGGGGAGACCTTCTGATCTCTGACCTGCCTGAAAGGAGCTTGGAGCCAGGGGGGGTCGGGCTCTGCTCCCCAGGAACAAGCGCCAGGACCAGAGGAAACGGCCTCAAGTTGCGCCAGGGGAGGTTGAGGTTGGATCCGGGGAACAATTTCTTCACCAAAAGGGTCGTGAAGCAGTGGAAGAGGCTGCCCAGGGGAAGTGGTTGAGTCGCCATCCCTGGAGACGTAGACATGGTGCTTAGGAAGAACATGGTTTACTGGTGGACTTGACAGTGCTAGGTTAATGTTGGCTTTGATGATCTTAAAGCTCTTTTCCAAACTATTCTATTCTATGTGCAGTCAAAATACAATGCAACGGGTCTGACAAGTGTCAACACCACAGATTCATTTCCAGGTACATCTGAAATGCTAATGTTACACTCCTGGGCAAGACATGAATCACCTTGCTCAGTTGTGTCCTACCAGGTTTGTGATGTTACGATTCGTACTCTGCTCCACTGACAGCTGTGGACAGGCCTCTCACACAGCTCTGCAACGAGTGGCACCATGAGGAGGTGCTGCAGCAGGTACCTCCATATGCTGTCCCTTGTGCCAGGACAAAGAGCCACCACAGAAATGAACTGCACCGCTATGTAAGCTTTCTCCTTAGTCACGTCTCCAGCCACCATGGGTGCTCTGAAAACATAAGGGTTTGCAGACATACTGTAACAAGAGACAAGCACCTCATGGTGGGGCAAGACTGCAGGACAATGCTACTTCTGGTAGAAAGGAGGGGGAAGCTTCTTGGTAAAGCCTTGTCCCACATTTTATGATTTCTCCCTAAATGCCTACTTCCTTTTAAATTACTTCCCTGTCGAATGCTAAGGATGCACTCTGTGATGGGGTCTCTAGCTTTGGCAAGACACACCAGGCACTTGGTTCCCTGCAAACGCACCACTAGTCAGATTCTTTAGCACTTGGACCAGGCATTTCCTCTAGCCTTACAAAGGCAGCACTAGGGCCCTAGCTCCTTTCCGGCCCCAAACCCAAAGGCAGCTTTCAGCAGAGACACGCTGTTGCGTGCACACACAGACAAAACCTTTGCAAGGTCATACAGTCTATACACATCACCCCACTGAAGTCCATGAAATTATTCACCCTGTCCTTGCTTGACTGCGAGCTGGAGAACTGGCCTAAAGCCCACAGTAAACACAGGGAAAGTGGGGCAGATAAACCTTAATTTGTGCATACCACGTAGTAGGATGCACACAGCTAAGGAGACTTCCGGAGAAGCAGAGTTTGCTGTATACGTTGAAAGCACATGAGGAAGAAGGGCTGTCCCAGGGCCAAGGAGAGCTCTGACCTGGGCAACATTAACATGTGAAGGGATGGAAGCTCTCAGCCCGGCTGTGTGTGCTGCTCGCCCCACTGTCACCAGCTGACGCCTGGGAATCCAACAAGCTGGACTGCCAGCCAGGACTGCCAGGCACCACACTGAGGCCCCACACAAAAGGACTTTTATTCCATAGCAGAAGTCTGCACAGCCATGGCAGTGACAGCCCCAGGTGAGCAGGGCGGACAGCACAGAACGTCACCCCTCAAACTGCTACCAAATCAAACCGAAATGCAGCACAACTCCTGCTGGAGGAACTACAGGAGCTGTAAAGCAAGGCATGTTGTGGCTTAGCCTTAGCACAGATCTGGCCCATTTAGCCCAAATTATGGAAAATGCTTTCCAAGTAAATGCACATGACAGCAGCCTTGGTCAAACGGGGAGGGGAAGAGCCCTCCTCCCTCCTTCCCACCTCAGCTTTAGCAAGTTTAGTGCCATTTAGAGAGGGGAAAAAGCAGTATCTCCCAGGTAACATTCTCACCTCTCCTTCCTCCACAGTCTCCAGGTCTGTCACTCCACCTGTCCCCTGAGCACTCACCCATCTCCCCCCAACCCTGTTCTTGCTATTGAGTGCTGCCTCACAGCAGGAGAACCATAAGCAGCCTCTTAAATGTAGATTTTAGTGTCAAAACGATGACTGAAGATTTCTCTTGTTCTCAGCCCAGGAAATACATCGCCACACTGGCAAACAAGTAGAGATCCTGCATAAAAGCACTAACTACACATGAGCAAGACCAAAACATGCAGAGAAGACATCCCACTCGGATCAAGTTCACGCGCCAAAGGCCAAAGCATCCCAGGCTATACCACAGCACAAAATGAACGGGGGACAGGCAGCACCCCGACAGGCACAGCACATCCTCAGGCTCATCCTGTTAATTTGTCATGAGCAGCTGAGGAATGGGAGCAGAGTTACTGTTTCGCTAGTGAGTCAGTACACACCGGAGTTCAGCAGCTGATGCCAAGAGGTACCTGAGCACAGAGAGGGGCACACGAGCAAAGCTGCAGAAGACAGACAGTACAATGCAGCTGTCTCAATTAATCCAGGTTTTGACTGTGCACTCAAGCTTAAACTATTTAAGCCAAAGCTATACAGTTACAAGCCTGGGGATGGGGTGTTCTAGGAAGATCTCTAGTGTAAATCATGATGCTGCTGACCCATATATTAGCTCAGTGATGTTTCCACAGCCAGCTACTTTGGTGCAGAAAACGATTTCTAACAAAGCAGTGAAGCATCTGCATTGTTCTGTCACTACAAAAATTCATGTTGAATTTAACCAAACAGGAAAGAGGGAGACAGGAACATTTCTAACTCAAGCCCATTCACCTATTATTACCACGGAACTTTAGACTCAAACTGTTCTTCCCCATGAAGCTACTACCTAGATACAAGCTTGCCAAAAGTCTTCTGAATCCTATTAATAGTAGGTCAGAATTATGTGTGGCATAATGAATATATTTTACCTACCTTTATACACAACAGGTGGAAACAAATACCACCTAAGTGTTACTGAACAAAGCCATCAGCATGCACAGAGCTGGCTGTGCAGCTGGAAACCTCGGCCATGCTTCGCAGCTTCCCTTCTGCTTAACTTAGAACTACCAGCTCAAAGTGAAAGGGCACTCCAGGGCAAAAACATGCAGGGTATCTTAATTTTTTTTCTGTGAAAGAGTCAAAAGTCAGGTTTCACACCAGAAGATCAACATGCTGCAACAGCAAAACCATAAGTTTGCTCTGTAGAGGAACTCTCCCTTCCAAAAAAAAAAAAAAAAAGGCATTGATGAAAGCAGCTCCTTTTTCAAGACCAGCATCATGCAGAAAACACTAGATTGGCAATTCCAGGAGCACAGTTCAGTTTAAGGGAGCTAGAAAATGAACAGCCTAACTTTGTTCTTACACAGCCCATCAGGGGACCCAAGACCAGCTCAGGACAGAAAATGAAACAGAGCAAAGAGATGATGGGGCAGCGGTCGCTGCTCAGCCCCGTCAGTGGGAGAATCTTGACTGTCCCTCTGCAGGAACCGGTCCACACAACAGCTCAGCCCTTTGGAACACACCAGATACGTGCCAGCTGACAGTGTGTTCAAAGCCCCATCCCCAAGTTCAGTATTTACTGTCAGCTCATTAGAGGCTCTCATGTTTTGTTTTGGTATTCAGTTAGTTCTTTATGCAAAGATCAATATCTGTTCGAGCATGTCCATATACAAGAAGTATGTGCTTTCCTTGAATTTTCCACTAAAAAACAAAAACAAAAACAAACTCCACACACCAAACATGGACAGACAGTACTCTTAATGTATCTGCTTTCAGAGACCAAGGTTAAACATCTCCCATCATGGCAGGAGCTGAATAGCTACCTCCCTTGCAATTGGTTTCCTTAATCGTAAAGGGTTGACGACGAGACTGCAGGGCAGCGACAGGAGCTGGGATCAGGCCCCTCAAGCACTCATACAGCAGCAGCCTCCACAACTCCTTATTCACGTGAGATGTGAAGGGCTTTTGACATCTCCACACCTCCTCCCAGCTCCCTACCTTGGTGCCCACAACGTCCAACCCTGGCAGAGGGTCAGCCTTTCTCCCCCATCACCACAGCGCTACCACACTAACACCACCTGGCACTGTTGTGTGAGGTCTTTGACTAATCATTTAGTCAAAGGTTGGACTTCTGCCGCTGGCAAGGCTCTGGGACATTCATTTCAGTATCAGCCCTATCAGGAACCAACATTTCTACCTCCACAAGGAAATCTTGCATGCTAGGCACCAGAAAACAGTTTAATTCTTATTCCAGCGAGTGTAATATATGGACATCAAAGAGACAGTGTCCACCAGACCTTTTAGAAATAGCGAATGTTTAACAGGTAGCTTCACACACTTTCTCCCCACTGTACTTCCTCTTCAACTCTACCTACAATCCAATTTAGCTGAAGTTAAACACTGCCTCATTTACATTAGCAACTTAGAAATTTGGTTCTGCAACAGCATGTGTTTTCTCCCTTCACAAAGTGTTTACTATAGAAAAAAAACCAACCAGAATTCCTGCTTAGACAGGTGCTGTGTGAAACACACTGCAGGGAGGAGAATGCACAGCTGTTGGAGAAAACGACACAAAGGAGTGAAATCAATTACTAAGACACTAAGAGTTCCCATACTTGGAAACACGATCAGATGCTTCTCAAACAGAAACTAATTGCTGAAGCCCGACTCTGCCAGCACAGTGTCAGTTTGCAGCAAAAGCTGCAGATGGCCTAGAGCTGACTGAAAATATCATTTGCAGAGTGAAAATACTACTGACTTCCGTAGTATCACTTCTTAGCACCTGGTGCTTTACTTGGATAATGTCAGACACCAAACATTGAAAAAAATCATGGGAAGCATCCATGTGAAGAGCACCCGCTAAAAACAGTTCTCTTTTTGATGAACATGAGGTTTGTCACCTCATCTCCCATGTATGTCACTTCAGCTCCCAGGAACTAACTGCTGAAGTTCCATGTTGCACGAATGACTTCCAGACAGAATTCAGCTCTCATTTCTATCAATCAAAAACTGTCATATTTGAGACACTGGTCTACAGTATGTAGGAGCTACTACGTAGTAACACACAGGCATCTGAGAACTGCACTGCAACTCAGAACCTTCTGAAAGCCTTTCTCCTTTTCCCACTATGAAAGGATGCTCTTTCAGTAAAGTCTATTCCACTCTATTCTCTCCTTTTCAGGGCTGGGCTGCAAAGAGCAATATAATATCTAGTGTTGAATCATCTGGCTGAGTATGAGAGAAAGTAGTAGTGTGTGGTTAAAAATCTAAAAAAAAAAAAAAAAAAAAAATTAAATTGGGTTTCCTGGCCCCAAAAGAAATAGCTGACTTCTTTGGGTGGGTCAGCCCATAAGAGCCTCTCCTCATTAAGACAGGTACTATGGAGGACTGGCCACAGAACGCTTCGCACTACTGGACTGCACCCATATCAGATACATCTGGTCTGGCAGTTCCTTCATCTTGTCATTAATCCACAATTCATGTTACTCTTCTTTAAGCTATAAACCTCCTGTTCAGATTTTCCCCCAAGCAGCAAATTCATGGATTGCAGTAGAGAAACAGCGGAGCCTGTCAAAGTTTCATCCGCCGTGACTGATAATGCCTGTCTCAGCTGCTCCAACGTGGGCTGCACGCGCCTCCTTGACTCTGTTTGCGCCAAGCAGGAGGAAGTTGGCCCAGCGGGGACGGCAAGGGACAGCTCACGCACCCGATGGACACAGCCCTGCCCTCAGGATTCCCTTGGGCCCGATGGGACTGTTGAACATCGCTTCACTGCACTTAACACTGCAGCAACACCTGAAACCCAGCTAAGCCTCTCCTGTTTTAGAGACCAGCTACTCTTTGAAATCAATTACACAATGCTTGCAAGTAAACCAACTAAAGATGGCTCACTAGCTCCCTCAGAAGACTCCTCTGCAGACATCTACTGCTTTCCAATGTTATTTTTATTATGAGCTACAGCACCAGTTCCATTCATTAGAGGTAAGGATAGAATAGCTACTAACGCATTCTTTGAGGTTAAAAAAATGCAGTAGTTTTGAAAAAAATGTATTCTTTCTTACTATGCTGAATTCTCATCAAGTCACTATCTACACTGCCACTTCATGTTTGAAGTCCTTCAGAAATTGTTTGCTGTTGCCTTAACAGAATCACAATAGCCATACCAACTTCGGATCTTCTGCAGCTCAATCGCTTACCTGATCAAAGAGTTGCTTCCCCGTAGTGTTGGGCTGGATGGCAAACTCCAGCTCAGCATCCATGGTGGTAACACGCACGCTGATCTGGAAGACACAAAATGCATCATTACAACACACGCTCCAAGTGACGCTACCCAGCAATGAAACCAACAGCTGCCTGCAGGCAGGGACCAGCTCCCGAGCCCCAGGAACGCCCCCGCAAGCAGCTAGAGTCACCTGCCCTGCCAGCACCGTTTCTAGTTTCTCTGCAGAATTTAACTTTCCTGTTTCGCAGAGTAAGAGTTCACCCTCTGTTCCCATTAACATTCCCACGTATATACTGACACACGAGAGCCACTTACAGGTGAGGAGGTTGAGTTTCTAGTATAAAACATTCCGGTGTCTTTCACAAGAGCAGAGATGTTCCAAACCTTGGCACACACAACCAGACACCCAACACTTCCATCTGAAGGATGAACGTCAAGGAAGGCCCTGGAACCATTAACAACTCAGCCTGTTACAGAGGACTAGTCAATACTAACAATACTGTTCCCATCTCCACGGGTATTTGGAGAAATTATAAGGCACAATGCCTGATATGCTCCAAGGGCGGTAGGTACAAAGCAGACAGGACACACAGGGGATCTCGTGATAAGGCAAAAAGGACACATGCTGAACCAACACACGCACCACTACGTGCAGACACTGCACAAAGCAGTACCAGTATCTACAGAGTTGCCTGCTGCTTTCCAGTTCTTTCGGGGAGGCGAAAGATCTCTAAACACTGCAGGAACAGCTTGGGTGTAATTTAATATTGCAGTCAAGATTTCATTAATGTATTAGTCTTAGACATAAGAAGTAAGATCATGAATGGTCTTCCAGAAGAAACATCTGATGCGCTCTATCTTGACAGGAAAGTCTCAGCATCACATTTTCACATGTGAAATGAAGTGGCCAGGGACTGCAGGAGGAGACTTGGCAGCTCCACCCCACAAGGCAGGAACACATCTGTACATCTCTCACCCATAGTTCTCATAAAACAAGTCAAAACAGCAGCAGCAGCATTTCAACTCAAAGATTAGTGTAACATAGTTCCATTCACAACTCCTGATCATTACTGGAAAACATTGTGCAGATGCTTATGGGTGGATTGGAATCCTCCTGCCTGAACACAGATGCCTTAACTTTTGACAGGCAAAGCAAGGCCTGCAAGTACACCAAGCTGTCTGAAAATCCATTTCTATTTGCATATCAATTGAAAAAGGTAAAGATATTTCACAATTTATGAACACAAGCTGCAGATGTTTTAGATCAAAATGTTTTAATGCTTTTCCAAAGCAAATGTTCAAAATTCAAGTTGTACAGACAAGATATTCACAGTGCACGAAACACCATCATACAGGCTTTGCATTCATAGTTCTCTTCCTTGCCAACAGCCATTTACCCCATATCAAAAAAATCCCAATTTATTTGCTTTTCAGTGCAATCAGTCCTCACAGCACACTCACCAGCCTTCCTGGGGTGAGGAGTGCGGTGCATGGGAGTTATTCTGTGGACAGGTTTAGTAAGAATAACTCAAACTCACATTTAGACTATAAGCTAGCCACATTACCTAGAGAGCAAGAAAACCCTCGAGCAAGCAGAGAAACATTCAAGGAACCACCCAATACCAATATGATCACAGCCCGTCCCAACCCCTGCATTTCCACCAAGCGTAGGGACAGATTTCACATCTTGTTTACTCAGCAAGCAGCAGCAGAGCTACAAACAGGCTTTTTCCATCAGCAAGGACCATTCTGCTGGTTAAGTTTAAGTCAAGTGCCAAAAGAGATCACTACAGTCAAATCCATTTCGAAGTTTCCCAAAAAGGTGTACTGGAGCCTCAGCACACCTGGTTTGTGCTTGATATCCTCTCAGGATGAACCTAAAGCTTTTCTTCGTTTAAGTTTAGCAAAGAAGTACATTCTGTAAGAAGTTAAAACGCGGGCTTAGCGCAGCACAACTGAAGTCAAGAAGAGTCGCAGTTTTAATTGTAGCATGCCTAAGGAATAACACACACTGGAGAAAAAATATGAACAAGCAGGCCAGGTACAAGTTGGTTTTGAAGCCTTCTTGAACCTTCTGACACAATGAAGTCAAACCGAGGAAGAACCATCCCATAGAAGTAGTAAGGAAATAGCAAACAACCTAAACTCATAAGCAATCACGCTTTGTTTAAAATTAGCAGTTTTCAATAGCATGCAGGTGCCTTAAGTTCTCTTGCTACACCTTCCCAAAATTATTGTCCTGAGTTCCTAGGTGCTGACATTTGGCTAATTTCACAGTGCTTTGGTGAAACAGGAATGTCACATGCTAGAAGGGCTGAACATTCCCCAACAGCTCTGCTGCTGACACCGGACAGCAGCCTGTCCTACCAGAGCCTGGCTGCTGAGCCTGACTTTAGTGACACCCGCCAGGGAGAGCCAGAGTCTGAAAGCCACGTCCAGGTATAGGAGCAGTTACAGTAAATGAGCCATTCAGCAACGGGTTGCTTTTCGTTTGTTTGTTTTAAAGTCTTTCCTGTTCACATAAAACACTAATATACCAGCTACAATGAAAGAAAGACAGTCTTTTTGCTCCACTGTTTATGGATAAAACACAACAGCTACTCTGATATCATCTGCATAGGTGATCGAACGCTGAAGCATCTGAGCACAGAGGAAGCACCAGAAAACAGAACTGAAACATCTGCGGCAGCTCTTTGCAACCTGTGCCCCAACAGCTTTTGAGCTATTCAGAGCAAATCAGATCTCAAAAATTAAAATAAAGCTGCTTCAGTAAGTATTTGCATAATTCATGTAGAATAGTTATTTGTAAGACTCACACCCTTTTTAGCACAGCAAAATAAGGTCTGGAACCAGCAAAATTCTTTCACTGTCACTCACTTAAATGCATTTAAGCTATGCGACCAGCTGCCGTCCTTTGACCAGCACATCCAATACAGAGATACGTTCTTCCCCAGCAGAAGCCTCCTGTGCTCAAGACGAACAGCACCCTGAGCTTTACAAGCACAGTCTTGAACAGGGTCTCGCAGCTTTGGCAGACGCTGTTTCAGAAAACAGCATGAGCTGAGACACCACGGGAAAGAGGTTTTGCTGCAGGAACCACACGCAGCAGCGCTGGGTCCCGTCCCCGCCGCGGTTCAGCGGGTCCCGCGGCTCCTGCTGCTCGTGGCACCGCCCGGGGCTGGGGGGGCACGTCCCGGGCTCTGCCGGGGACATTCTAAACACTGGGTTTACAGTCATTTAATATTTGGCTGAGAAGTTAGTTTGCTGTAAAACTGAGCTTTGTTAAGCTTCACTGGTGTGGAAACAACATACAAAGACTTTTTTTCCCATATGCTACCAAGCCAGGGTTTTTCTTGAGCCAGTTGTTGTGAACTGGAAACACAAAGCGCGGTTTCTGCCGTCTCAGGTGGTGGGAGGGCTGCTCTCCGTCCCCAGCACGAGATGCGAGGCCTGACTGAGGGTTTTGTTTCAGGACTCTGTGTGCTGGAACAGAAATACAAATCTATTCTCCTAGCATGTCAAAAGGCATGTCTAGCCTGAATCTCCTCTGCTTTAGTTTGCCCCATCCCTTGAGAATTACTCTGCCAAAGCACTTCTAAGCCATTTATCTAGTTTACCATCAATGCTTATTCTAAGAAAAGCCTCAAGATCCACCAGCATTAATCTTTTATACTTTGTATTTGTAAACCATCTAATGAGGTCTTCCTAGGTCTGAGGGCTGGCATAGCCATTGGCACGCTCATCATTTGGGTTGCAAACTGAATAAAACGCTCCTCAATAAGAAAACCAACTTGGACTGCTGAGCATATCCAGTCTGGCTCTGTCAGTCCAGACAGGCGAGGTGCTGAGATGTAAAGGAGAAAACACATTGCCCAGCAGCAATCGGATAACAAGGTCCACAGCGACAGCACTCATTCCTCAAGTACACTACACCCCCTTTCCAAAATTTATTGTTAGTAAACTTTTGTCTTCAACGGTCAACACTCAGGAGGTGTTTTCAGAGGATTTACTGGATTTCATCATCGGATTTACAAAAAATTACTATCCTAATGCAGTAATTTATACTCAAATTCTATTTAAAGCAACTAAATGAATTTTTTCATCATAACATTTACAATGCACTCACTGCTGCATCCAAGTGTCTGCAACCCTCTAAATTCTGGTTAGATCTTAAACTAGGAGAAGTTTTACCCTAGTAGGTGGCCTCTAAATAGCCTTCTTTTGTCTTTCCATCATCATTTAATACAATATTTTGCACACAAACAGCTAGCAACTTTATATGAACGGCTTCCAGAGGAAGCCGTCTTGCGCAAGAAAACTCAGGTATCTCATTTCAACAAGAAAATTTACATTCACCAAGCTAAAAAATACTCCAAAAAACCCCCCATATTTAACTGATTCATTTCATAACAGCTACAGGAAAGAAGTTGCTAGAAACCTAGCTACTCTTCCTCTTCTCTGTTTGAGGAATTACCATTGTTCTACCAGCCCAAGCATAGCTAAACATCGTTACTAGCAGAACACGTCAGAGCTTCCTGCTGCCAGGGACGGTGTCTGGGGGGGGCGAGACCTCCTGCACCAACAGAACCTCCCCCACGGACAGACCCCGGTCCAGCCCCCAGCAGCTACAGCCAAAGAAGGCTCCTTTTGATAGCAAGAGCTTTCACAAGCTCCAGGACATTGCCACCATCCTCCTGTGGGGTTTAGCACACTACAGGTGACACACTCAGCAGACAGTGGGACTGGGCACCTCTCTGCAGCATCTTTTCAGAAATTTTAAAATTTCCCATATACCTTCAAGTCTCATTTTCTGCCCCACTGAGACTCCTGATAACTGATACTCGTTGCCACTAGCAAAACTTATCTTCCAGGTCTCCAAAGGAGCCCTGCTAATAACCTGCTCTAACCACTTCCCAAGATGAAAATGAGTAGCTGCATACGGCAGGGCAAACAGGAAAGACTGATACGGTCACACTGAGTAACGGATGTGTAACTTGTACTAATGCCTCAGCGCAACGAGCAGCACAAGAGGTAGAACAGACAATTCTGTTTGTCCGAATTTGAGAGAGGAACAGAGCACTAGGAAATTCATGTCACAATAACAGGTAGAGTCAGCACATTAGAGTATCAACCTCTACAAAACCCTGACCCTGAGCTAAAGCTTCTTTCCTCCCCGGACGTCCTGAAGGCGGGGAAGCTGTTATACCCTGCAAGTTCCAGATACTCACGCTTCCCAGCTTCAAGCCACCAAGTGGACTATTTCTGGAGAAAACGGCATAGTGAAAAGTCATGCTTTATAGCTCATTCAGCACGGCCCCGGCAGAGCACACCAGGCAATGCCCCCACCGCAGCCCTGGCCATACTCACCGACATCAGCTCCCTCCCCAGCACCAGCACCCTGCCCAAACAGCCCCGGCTCCTCCGTGTCAGGGTGAGGCTGCAATCTGTCATGTGAAAGCGCTTGCAATTGCTAAAGGGATTAGACTGAATTAAACCAAGCCCCCTTCCAGCAGTCTTAAAGGGCCTTTTCATAGCCCTAAGCCCGTCGGTGGGGGAACGGCAGCCGGCGCACCGCGGGCACCAGCCCCACCGCGGCCCCAGAGCCCCAGCCCTCTGCTCATCTCAGCCCGTCCAAGGAAGGCGCCTCGTTCCACCCCACTGTGACAATTAGAATAAAGTCACCATAATGCAGTGGCAGAGGAAGCTTGCCCACCTCTGATGCGCTCGGTACCCCTGAGCTAGAAGAACGACTGACATGCTATAGGGTACATGTTATAATGTTACCCTTACAGTCACTGGTTGCGTCTTGGCTTTGTTTTGGTATCTGGCTCCAGTCTGTAGCAGGAACTACCCCCTCAAAGAATTCCTAATGACTTTGGTGCAGGGCCTGAAGACAAAGAGCTGATGTTACAGAAAACTGAGCTTCTTTGCACACACATCTTTTAGTCATCTTAGACTAGGACTAAAAACAGACATAAGCAAAGACCATTATCTGAAACACTTTTACCGGATATATAAGACACCCCCATGATTGTTGTAAGAAGAAAAAAAAAAAAATGGCACTTTCCCCACCCATCTCCTGTTCTCTTCGCACATTTGACAGCGCAGTATCTAAGCCCATTTTGCAGAAGTACTTGTCAGCTATTCGGTTGGGACTATTTTTAATGTCACTTCTGACAGAGCCAGACAGACACAGAGTTGACTGTACCTTTCAGCAATACACTAGTTACAAACACATCTCAACTGTCTTCACCCACTGTATGTTAAGATGCAACACAGGACAGTCAGCTTAGATTGTGGATCAAATTTCTGAAGGTACCACAATGCCCAAGGACCTTGCAGCTTATGCCTTCCTTATGCATTGTTACCTTATGCACCGAATGCCCATTTAAAACTAGTTCAATATTCCAAGCTTCAGGCTACTTTACATGAACAAGACACACGTGGCTGTCATTAAAGCACAGAAAACACCAACTGTAACAGTCGGACTCGGCAAGAAACGACAGGTTTGCTTGAAGCTTACAGTAAAATTTCATCCACTGCTACGCCTGATTTCACATCTACCGAGGGAAATTTCAGTTTGCACCTATAATAAAACTAAATTAAAAGCCACCTGCAGAGCGAGGACAGGCTTCTTCTCTGTGAGCAAGCAGTGACAAAAGGAACAAGGGACTGGACAACTCCAGTCTCAATGAATGGGCTCAATCACTGTGAGTTCAACTTGGCAGAGACATGAGGAACCATAGTCTGGAAGCACAGAAAGATGCACTTATTAGTTTCAGTAACAAGTATTTTTTCTGGCCTGTTCTCTTACCCCTAACAGCACAGCCCTTGCAGAAGGATGGAGCAGATCATACAAAGAGTGTGCTATGAAACACAGATCACTGGGCTCTAGACCCAAAACATGAGGAACTGGTAGCATCCTCCAGATTCCACTGGAAAATACATATTGCTGCTGATCTAGAGATCACAAGTGTGATTGGAGTCCTCAAGGAGAGTCCATAACCACTGGACTTATGTGCAGAGCCCTGTAGCCACATATGCAATATACTGTTCTGCCCTGACTACACAACATGTATTAATAAGTTCACAAAACAAACAAACAAACACACCAAACCACACCAAAACACCTTCCTTTGTTTAAAATCAAGTGGCAGCTTGGCTGAGCAGCACCCCATCAATAAAACCTCATGCTTAGGTCAGCATTTGAACTAAAAATTATAAAAGAGCAAATCACTTGAATTGCAGCACGATTATCATATACAGGCTATGAAAAGGCCCTTTAAGATAGGATAAGTTGAAAAATAGCACAAAGGGATTCAAAATAGGTTGATTCTGTGTCCACTCCAACAGCAATTTCTGCACAAGTTTTCAGACAGGGTTTACAGCAGGCATTGTATCCAGTGGTTGAAAGAGCCAATCCTTATTCTTGACAAGGGTAAGGGAAAGAGACTGACTGAGGCAGCTCTAAACACTGGCACAAAATATAACGCTAAAGCAGTCAGTTTCAAAAAGGAAACCAAGTGATTTGTCCCAATATAAACTCTGTCACACTGTAGTGTCAGAACCCCAAATGGGTATTTGTTTGGCTGTTAACACAAGAAACTATTTTGAGATTAATTTGAACTGCTCATCTCCCAGTAATAAGGAAAATAAAATTCTTCCATACAGTCAGTGGTAAACAGGAATGTTGCCATGGGGAGGAAGAAAAAAAAAATCTGTTTCCTTGAACACACTTGCTGCCATTGAGAAGGTAATGAGAGCAGAGCAACAGCAGTATGTTGTTGCCTTTCCAGTTCTCAAGAGCCAATGTGAGAAGCCACAACTCCCTCCGTGCTGAAACCCCTTTGCAGCTGATCAATCCCTGGTATTCAGAGTGCAGAGCAACCCTGCGGAGCCTTCAGGGACCTCCTTGCAGGACACTTCCATCAGCCCAGACTTCAGTTATTCATATCCAGTCCGCGAGTCTATGTCCTTAGGTCAGCTAGGGCTTCTTTTTTTTCCCCTCAAGTGGTGGAGAATCAGATTTATTACCCTCAAGGACAGCCCATAAAAAATTAGGTCTCCTTCAAACCATGTCCATGGAGCTCACAAGAGGGCTTCAAAAAGCCCAGTCCTTATGCAAAGGGGCTGACGTTTGCAGTTGCCTTATTTTAGAGCCCTTCACCCACCCACCCTGCCCCAACTTCCAGCTTTCTTACAGTCAATGTTTGAGTGCCCAGAGCTGTCATCTGCCATCAGTACTGGCAAGCACTCACTAGCAATGCAGGATGCAGAGCCAGGCTGTGCCAGTGCTGCTTCATAGGGTGGAGAACTCGGCATTTTAGAACTCTGGAGGCATCATTTACACAATTTAATTAGTGATCTGATTTGGGCAGGCAACTTTTTCAGGAACAAAAGTTCTACTTTATAAGGAGATTACCACAAAGTTACTAATTCAAAACAATTTTTTAAAAAGACAGGGAATTCCCCTAACCTCTGTACAGCATGGGTTCTGAAGTCATTAGTGACATGTTTCCAAGTTACAGCTACTTGAATATAATTCCTTCCTTTTCGAAACCATGGCTGCCAGCAGCTTGTCACCCTGTCCAGGGGGCAAACCACGTTCAGACCGACAAAAGCAGTTAGGGATGAAAGTACTAAGCCAGTAAAAGCAGCCATGGATGGATCCTCACATTTACACTCAAGTTCAGATACTTTTAGGCTGCTTATTACACAACTTATACACACCCTTGTGCAATAGATCAATTTCTCTATTTTTGCCATTTCCTTTCTCATAAATAGATTCCTCATGCTCCTCCCTTTGCTTTCCTGCAGCTGTTCCAAGCCATTAACATTGCCATTTGCTATTTCTTTAGAGCTACTTCGAATAGGCCCTTAAAATAACTATTTTTGTACCTGTTGTTTGAGGTACTTAAAGAGAACATCCTTTACTAGTCAAAACCCAGCAGATTAAAAAATCATGGGGAAAACCCCAACCCCTTTTCCGCGACATCTGGATCAGGAGGCAAAACTCAAAGTAAAATCCAGCCATATGCAGTTGCCATTGTTCAACTTCTACGCTTCATGTAGCTTTGGGGTTTGTTTTGAGGTTGTTTTAGTTTGTAAACACCCATTTGTTTTGGCCCTGTTAGAAGGCACTATTCTTTGGAGAAATAGAATGTGCCTTAATATTATGGCATCTGCATGCTAATAGCAGGGTTGGCAGTTGTACTTCACATGTCTGAGCTCAACCACATCCCGAGCCAAAGCTCTCCAGCCCGGGGCGGTCAGCAGGGCGGTGTTGGAGATGCCAGCAGTTGTACAGGTGACGCTCCTGGCAGGTGTTGTGTGCCCCTCCTCAGCAACCCTACTCACAGGTTAAATGCATATTTTATCATCCCCCCCGCACCTTAGCACATGCACCACACGCTAGCATTAGGATCCTGGCTGCTCCTGCAGCAACTGAACCAAAACAGTTCCAACATTCCCCACCACCACTGGAAGTATTTCACATTTTCAGAGAAGATTCTTACAGGGAACCTTCTCCCCCATCCCTGAACTTGTCTTAGTCTAGTTCTTCCCTCTCAAGCTTTATTCCAAATGCAGAGGATCTCCCTGTACCGTTGAACAGCTGTGAAGACCCAGTTCAAGGGGTTAAGCAGACGAGCCTGGTAGCCAAGCTGCATTTCCAGACAGCCAATGAGCTTTCCAAACCGAGCATCCCGGGGACGTCTGCCAACATTACAAGCGGCTATTTTGCTGGAAGAGACTCAAAATAAGATCAAGACAGGATGCTAACAAGACAAGCATGAGCTGCATAGAGGCATCAGATGTACAGTAAGTACTTGAGGTTCATGAGCTAACAGACCAAATACTCACTCCCTATATAAAGGTCTCTAAATTCACCTGCAGTTCAGAATTGGTCTAGAAGCAACCTGGAGCTGAGGGCAAATAAAAAACACCTATGCTCAGATGCTCGGCCTATCATTCAAGATCAACAAGTCAGAAGCGTGCTTGTCCCTTTCACACCCTGCTCTGTTCTTCACCCGTGAGACCCCCAGCACTTCAGCTGGTGAGGAGGGACAGCTGGACACAGGGCCGCCCATCCGGACAGACAGCCCCGCAGCCCCCATCCGGATGGACGGACAGACAGCCCCGCAGCCCCCATCCGGATGGACGGACAGACAGCCCCGCACCGCCTGGGTGTGGCACAGCGAGCTCTGGGCCAGCTCTGAGCAATGTGAACAACAGCCAGACTTGCAGGAGCTAGAACACAGCCCCACTGTGGGACTCGACTGCCCAGACTATGAGCCATCCCTCCAAATTTAACTGCAGGCACAGCCGAGTGTGAGGTAAAGCTGTTTCATCATCCTGTGATTTTCGGTTCTATCATTTCCAGTGAGCTGGACAAATCCTGCGACTTCCTTTTAGCGCGGGGTCTCATTTAGGCTGGCTGCCTTTTCGTCTCTATTTAGGTCATGGTTCCCTAAAATGCAGGATTTCCCTAAAACAGCTCAGTTCTACACTTCTTTTAAATACTCAGTTTCCCCACCCATATTTGCTTTCCTCACCACCAACCTATTTTAGGTTTTAAATAGCTCTGTTGGGACTGTACGTAGTTTATAAAAACCCAACTTGCGATTGCTGAAGTACCTTTTGTTATTTTAAGCTCCATCTAGTTCAAGCACTTGAGCTTTCCTAATATAGAGCAGAGCAGCTACACCACCAGGACACCCAGGATTCCATCCCAAAACGCTCCCGACCGGGGCAGAGGGGTCGGGGAGCCGGGGGAGCAGTGCCAGCACTGCAGGGTGATCCCACCATCCCAAACTCCCACTGCCTCCTCAGACCAGGATCAGCACCCCAGGACTGCGCCATAACCGGGACCAAAGAACGAATCAGGCTGAAAATAACTCCTCTGTTATTTTTTCCAGCAGAACCACTTCATTGGTCTCGTTCATTGCAGTTGCACAGGGGCACTGATACTGGCACAGATTACAGGAGGAAGGAAGGGTAAAATGTTTTTTCGAGGTACAATTGGACAAGATGGGCCAAGCTATGGAACAACTATTATTACCGGGTTGCAGGCACTCCAGCCTTACCCTGTGCAGTAGCTGTGACACACGTCCCCTCCGCGAGATTCACCCCCCATCCACCCCCATGCACATCCCGTCACACCAGGTTCTGGAGGGCTGGCACAACTGGTGCATGATTGAGCTGGACTATGGGGCAGCGCAAGGCAGGAACACACACGGGGAGCAAAACTTTATAGTGCCAACAAAGCTCTCAAACATGCCAACAAGTTGATCTAGTTCATTAAAGGCTGCAATTAAATGAACACTCAAGTTCACACTTATAGACCTCTTGAAATACATTGCTTGAAATAGACCTATTTGAAAAAAAACGCCCAATAAACCACAGTTATCACTTAAAACTTAGATGCACGCAAGAAGACGTTGCTAAATGCCCAGGAATCTCAGCAGTCAAGTAAGATCTATTAATGTGTTTCTTTTAGATACAGGTCCATCACATACCACCCTTATAATGCACAGAATTAAGGGCAGATGATGGCTGTACATTCTAGAGATCAGTCGGACACCATGAGACTAAGCAGTCAAAAACCAGCCATAGTAGAGGAAAAACTTGAGTAAGGCAACCCATAGCCCCAAGACACAAAGGTGAGAGTCACGTCACATGCACCCCTCCTCTAAACGGAGAGAACCAGCTCACTGAGAACCAAGCTACGATGCACTGAAGCTTAAATTTGAAATATCTTATAGGAATTTGAGGGGTTCTATACAAAAATAAGAGATACCCACCAACCAGCTTTTTTTGTTGAGTGAATGAAAGACCCTTTCAGAGCTCAGCCACAGGAGCAGCCACTGCTCACCTCCCCAACTCAGCTACATTCGGTGCTTAGTGGCAGAAGAGACTTTGCACAGAGGAGAACTGAGTACACAGCAAGCAACAAAGCCTATATATTAAATTTGTCAGAACTGAAGGAGAAGCAGGACAGCCTTCTGACAGATTTCTACTTGATTATTTAGCATTTGTCAAAAGACACACTAAGATAGCATCATATTTCCTGTATGATGCTGAAGCAAATGTTGTTCATATCTCACTTTCAGTTGATTCCTCTGATCTCTCGGCCATTTGGAAGTTACTTAGTCCTTCTATTTGCTCTCTTCTGACAGAGATTCAAGACAGACACTACAATGATACGTTCTTACAGCTGAAGATGCTGACATGTATCCTCATTTGAAAAAGATCTCTACCCTATGCTGTTGGTTGTGCAAAGGGTTATCAACACCAAGCACAATACATCACATTGCAGCCTGCAGTCAACCTTCAGCTTTAGATGTTAGTAATAAACCACAGAGCAAAATTAAAAAACAAACAAACAAACAACAAAACAACAAAACAACAAACCAAAACAAAAAAAACCACACACACAAACCACCGGCTTAGGGGTTTTTGAGCTTTAACTCGCTTCCGCACATACAGCTGTCGCCACAACACCCTGGGCATACACTGTGCGCACCAGTGCAGAAGACATTTTGGATTTCACATAGCCTGAAATACTTGCAGCCGCCAGTCACTGAGAACCAGAAAATTCTGAATCTTCAGGAACTTACTGCTTCCCAGTTTGTCATGGCTGGGTCAGAAGGCGCAGTTTAGTGTTTTAAGACAAAAAAATATTCTGTCAGCAGGCAGTAAACACTTTAGGATGTTTTGCACACAAAGCTCAGGTAACAGAGGCTCCTAGCTTGCTTTTTGAAGCAAAGGACTAGCGTTACAGCAGCAAGGAATGCACACCATCCCAGGATTCTAGGAAAGAATAAGTTACAGTCCAGCTCCCAGAACAGAGGCAGCACACGAGCTGCAGGTTGGAGGACTGAGACACGTTGCCTATTGCAGTATTTTCTTGGTTTAGTGATAAAGTGTTTCAAGGTGCTGAATAATGCTCTCAAAGCCTGCCACTTCCCAACCACAGCCTCAGAACTTTGGGGTATTATGAGCAATAGCAGCCTTTTGTGACCCCGTTATTCAAGGTACCAGTAACCTTACAGGTTTTGAGCAGTCCAACTCATTCATGCAGCAGCCCCTGGTTCTCCAGGATTGTGGATATTGCCCAGAACAATCATTTTACTGCTCTCTGCTTCTTGTATTTCACCAATGCAAACAAATTCATGTGTTGTTGAGTGCTCCTTGATGAAAAAAAACACAGATACAGGAACAAAAATCAGTTGCTCACACAGCATGTTTTCAGAAAGAGAAGAAGGGTTTCTCAGCCTGGGGTAAGCACAGGTCCTCGTTTTCACTGAGGATACCTGCAGCCACAGAGCTGAACACAGACAGATGCTGGATTCAATACGGCTCAGCTAAAGTTCTTATTATCTACCCAGTAAAACAAATGAAGTGAACCAGTCTACTTTTTCAGAAGTGATTTTAAATTTCCTTAATATACAGATATAGGTAGGGGCAAATGAAATAAGTGGATGTTGGCAAAATAGTCATTGATGCTTAAGCTTTTGATCTCATCACAGAGTTATTGTAACATTTGCTGTGTAACATAGATACAAACCATACACTAGAAAAACAACACCTTCCTTATGCATGCTGAGCAGCGTCTTCATTAATTAATG
This sequence comes from Caloenas nicobarica, assembly GCF_036013445.1. NCBI lineage: Eukaryota > Metazoa > Chordata > Aves > Columbiformes > Columbidae > Caloenas > Caloenas nicobarica. The sequence goes on from NC_088256.1 coordinate 22,824,919, forward strand.
CTGTCAAACAAAACTTAGTGAAACATAGGAATATAAATAGTAATATATGAATTTAATTAGTATTATAATCTAGTGTAATCCCTAAAGGACAACTTTGGGTTTTTAAAACAAACAAAAGCCCATACACAACAAAACACACACACCAAACTGTGTTACGATTCTGCACGTGGTTATTGCCCAGACCACGACTATTCTATTGTCTCAGCTGCACTATAAGCTACAATAGAAGCAAGCTTCTTGCAACCCATCCAGCTTTCTAGGTAATTTGCTTTCTTGACATATAGTTACTAGAAGATCTGTTTTAGTGGTCAGATATTAATTAAATGTAGTTAATAGATTAACCAAGTAATTGGGCGCTACTGTAAGGCATTTAACAGGCAACGCAATCATCAGGCACAGTCGACACAGGGTCACAAAATCCTGACTAATCTGATAACCTTCTGCGATGAGGTCACCCCCCTAAGAGATGGAGGGAAGGCGCTGGGTGTAGTTTTTCTGGATTTTAGTAAGGATTTGGATACTGTCCCTCACAGCATCCTTGTGGAGCAGCTGCAAGATGAGCAGGTTCAGGTGCTGGTGAAGAACCGGCGAGGCGGCAGAGCCTGCGACCCACCACCAGCACTGGGCATTATTGCTGTCAGTGACCTTGATGCACACGTTGAATGCCCTTAATAACATGGTTGCCAGTGAGTTGTCATATTAATAAGACTATTAGGATTGTTTTCTTAGAAGAGGATGGACTGGACCACAAGGTATTATGTGGGGTTTGTATCACCATGGTTTTATGGGCAACTTGATACTGTTTGGATTTGTCCACAGTGAACTGCTGACCTCCCTACAGAGGGCCTTCAGAACCCTTTGCTGCCATTCTGACAGTCCTGTGGATTGTGATCATTTTAGTATGAATTTGAGTTCTGGATTTTAATATAGAAAAAAACCCACACAACCAGAACCCTCTTGTCCATCCAGCAGCCAGCCTGAAAAGACTGTGTAGTGCATTGAGGAAACAGATACTGGGGTTTTTTAATTCATTATTCCAGAAAAGCATATTCAGAGGGTGAAATAAATTACACATTATTTTTAGAGACATTATGAACAAAAGTCACACCTCTGGGGGGTGGAGACTGTTGAGAGCCCAGACACTTCACCCTGATAATTTGTCCAGCAGCTCATTTTTTTGCACTATAACCAAGCACAGACTTAATACCAGAGAGTCAAGTTCAGTACAGTTTAAAAACTATGGCAAGGAAAGATTTAGACCAGAATTCCATGCTTTATTAGCCTGTGTTACATAAAACCAAGTACATTCATTAAATGTTGTGACTAAGTGATTGATCAGACTGTGATGGCAGATTTTTCCTGTACATAGTCACTTCCTCATCATAACTAAGTCTCCCAATCCAAAGAGAAAAAGGGTTGTGAGTCATAAGGGCTTCCTAAGGAGAAGACGACAAATCTGTGACAAAGATGAACAGGAACAGCTCATGGCTGCAAGAAGTTTTGCTTTAAACTGCTGCAGCAGGTCCACTTTAAAAGAAAATACCTGGGGAACATCAGAAGGCATACAATTGCAGAATAGCAGTTCTCCAATATGCTGCACATGAGATCCTCTGACATCAACTTAACCTCCTCCCCGCCGCTCCCAAAAAAATATCAAGGCTTCTTTACAGTATTCACTCTGCAGTCTAGTCCAGTCTATTCTCCTAAGTAGCCTTCCTCTACAAAAAACACAAGTTGACCAATAGTGCTAGAAACTTGCAAGAGTATAGATCAGTCCAGACCATGCATATCATGCCATTCTTTTTCACTACTTTGATTATCCCCTTTCTGATCTCTTTCAAGATGTCCTTCTTGACACAGAACTGCTGCTGGCAGAGAACAGAGTCTGTCCCTTTCCCCTCCTGGTCCATCATCCCATTCCTGCCTAATTGCATGTTTCTCTGCAGCACGGATCAGATTTAGAGCTTTTTCATTCATTCCTCCTTTAGAGCCACCTCTGCCTCGGTCTGGAGCTGTTTGTCAACCAGCGGCAGCCAAAGAGAGAGAAACCCAGCACAGCCAAAAGCTCCTATTTCTTAGCCTGGGAACGGGATGAGAACAAATATCGTTCCTTCATCCAAAGTTTGTATTTCTGAAAATAGGTTCCTCAGAAAAATTACAGCTTCAGAGATGTCAGAGCAACCAGGAAAAAGCATTTTACAGGAGTCATACCATTAAAAGCCTCTTCAAATAGCGTTTTCTCCCCACTTAATACAAGTGCAACAAGCTGCTGTGCAAAGGCAGACATTTCTGCCTGCCTGGTACCCCACTGGGGATCACACATCCACACAGTGAGGATGTCCTTCCACCGCTGTGCAGGAGGACGCAGCACCAGCTCACCTGCCTACAGACTCAGAGTTGCTGCAGCCATAATTGTTTCCTGCCAATATAAGGCCTGAAACTCTGCAATCTCAGGCTTCAAACCTCCAAACCATTGCAGCTGATCCTGTGGTTTTATAACTACCAAGCCTGCTGGTGTCTGTCTCTTCCTACATCCCTGCCAAGTATTCGCTGCACGTTCTCTAAACATTACAGTAAGAGCTACTGGAGTCAGCAGGGTGGGTTCATGCCCACAACTTCCAAAACACTCGAGTGCTCCACCCAGGAACAGCCACAGAAGTGTTCCAAAGAGCTTTGCCCAAAAGAGTAGCTTTCCATGAATCTAGACGCTCCAGAAGTTTCATATGGGATAAAACCAAACTCCTTTGATGCAGTATCATTGGCTGCACTCTGCAAATTCCTGCTGTTCCCAAACACCCCTAGGGAAACGCGAGCAATTAACCAGCTGCTTACTAGTGCTCTTAATTTACATCAGTTAATTGACATGGATTATTTCTGGGCAGAGAGGGATTTCCTCTTTTCCAACAGTGTCTGCAGCAGCAGAGGCTCCTCGACAGGTGATGTACAGTCATTGGGCAGAAAAGCGAGACCCTGGGAGGGACCTGGGGGGACACCAGGACTTAGTGTTGAAATCTTGGAACTCTTTCACCAGCAGACCCCATTGTAGCCCTCAGACCAGCGATTAAGCACAGATAACAGCTTTATTGTGCAAATTCAAGGAGGCCCTCTCGCTGCACAGAAAGGGAAGAAAAAAAAAAAAAAAGTCATCCAAATAAGGTTGTTTGAGCTGCAGCGGCCAGGAAAGAGGCCAGGAGGTGACGTAGTGGAGGAAGCTTTTAGTCATCTTCCTCTGCGAGCAGAGCGGGGCCGGGGCCACCTCTGCAGGGTCTGCGGGGTCCATGGGCAGCAGGACACGGGGGAGCTCGGAGGGTCCTGCTCCCCGACACCCCGCCAGGACAGACGGGATTTGAATAACTAGGTTTCAGTCCATCAGCTGTCTTTGTTGTAGCTACCTAGGGGCTTCAGTGAGCTCTCTCCAGGAAGAGATCATTTCAGATCAGGCATCGTACATAAAACAACTGAAACAAGTTTCCTCTAGAGGCAGTGATGCCATTTCCTGTCAAAAAAGGAGTCCATATTAAGACATTTTATGAACTATCCTCGCGAGAAGAGCAAGAATTGTAATTAATCTTCAGGGGTGACTAATCAGACAAGGCAGAGACAGCCCAAGGAAAGTGCTGAAACCTCTTGCAGGTCCAAAACAGGTACTGTCCTGTCCCCTTAGCACTGATGGGCATTTGCAGGAAGCGGGTGATGAGCAGCCCCTGACACTGGGCATCCGCCTCCTCATGGGGCTCTTACAGCAGAAGCAGCAGATCTGAACCTTTCCTCGGGTTCCTTTTATTATTTTATTTATTAATAACTGGATCATGACCACCAGTTCAGATGAGGAACTCAGAACAGTTCTTGCTCACTACAGTCCAAACCCACTGTCACGGATATTTTTTGCACAACGCTGCCAGTTGGGTGCAAGGTTTTCCATAAGGGGAAGCAAGATTTTATCAGTATGTAAAACCAAAGTGAATGCTAAGTTTATCAATGGTATTCTTTAAACTCCCTGTTTAATTTTAACATAGAAAGCCCAGAAGCACCAAACAGAAGCTTTTGCTCACTATCAGGCTTAATTGCTTCATCTTTACAAGAGGTAAAACCTTGCTATTCTTGCAGAATCTAGGAACCAAGCTGGTGAATGCAATGCAAGCAAGAGTGTAAAGGCCTTTCCTGGTTTGTAGAATTCCATGGTAGGTATAAAGCTACAGATAATTCATTGCATACCTGTTCAGTAGTTTACCTGGTTCCATGGTTTAGCTCTCGGTGCTTCTGAAGTACAAAGCCATCTGAAATTCACCAACAAGGGCAACACATATTTCTGTGTAAAGCAAGATCTTTGGGAGCTCTCAAACACACCTTTTCACTGCAACTCCATGTATCCAAGCCTTAGAAGAAAGGTACAATGGACTGATTTTCCATAACAAGCTAGCACCAATGTCACACGAAAGCCTGTTTAACTTTGATCAGTAGTTCCAAGCTTCCCAAGTTGTACTGCGTGAGGGAGGGAAGGAGACAAAACACCAAAGGGTCGGTCCTCAGATCAGATAAGACAGAAGGCATCTGGAATGCTTCTAGTCCTCCTTCATAGCACAACAGGATCCAAACCCATGGCACCAAAAGCGTCCACCCGTTACAAATCATGGTTTCCATCACCGTCTACCCTTCCTCCCAGCTTTCAAAACCTCTTGCAAATTCCACGCACACAAAAAAGCACACTCGAACAACTGTAGCTCTCTGCTTGTAGCTGCCATCTTGTTGCAACATTTGGTAGCAAGTACCTATCTATCAAGAAACTAACTATCCAGAGTTCCAATACCTACCCCAGTGTCTATTACCTTTCTTCTAACCAGACCCATGCAGTTCCAGGGAAGAGAGAGAGATGCTTCAAGGTCCTTTGAAGCCCAACTGGAAATTATAACCACCAATTTAAGCTACAGACAGGCCCTGAAGGCCCTAATGGCTATTGCTACACTGCGTTTTAGACACTACTAAGGGAAAAGGCAACAGCAGAACAGACTTTTTAAAAACTCTTAAATAGCACCATAAAGCTGATACCTATGAATCTCACTATTCTTTCATGCTGAAAACTTCATGCTTGTCCAAGTTGACTTTCTCTGCACTAACATTTTGCCCTAGAAACCTGGAGACTTACGTTCTGAACATCTAGAGGAACATTTAGTTCTGCCAATACAAGATGAGTCCAAACTTTATTATACCTTAGTTTGAAGCTTTCTACATTCACAAGAATAGCTCTGATTAAACCCATTTCTCTATAGGTGAAGACTAAGTTACATAAAACAGAAGTGCTGAAGTCCCAGTGATCGTACATTTGGAACACGCCTTATACACGATAGATGCTCACATTTCAAGTTCTTGGTAGCCTATCCATTCATATAGCCACTATGCAAGTACATTCACAGGCAAAATAGTTAACGAATCCTGGAACAGAAACATTGCTTTTCCTAATAGCTAAAAATACAGTAGAGTATCAGGCCATTACATTGATATGACTGGTACAAAAATGTCACTTTCCCTCCCACTCCTCCAACTAAGATGGTTTTTGTAATACTAAAGTACAAGTGATTAACTGTGAGGGTCAGACCAACCACCAACACGACAGCTCGTTCACTTCTGCTGGGCTGTGGCACAGAGTGTGAATTCCAGCTCTGCCCAGCCTGGGGTGGCTCAGGGACAGGCCGGAGCACTGGTCAGCATGAGATCAGAGCTGCCCATGGGAGCGAGAGACTCCCCACAACAGATCAGAGCTGCCCATGGCCAGTGAGACACTGCGCATAACCACGGGAGAGACTCCAGAGCCGGACACTGGCTTGCAAGAGGCACGTGAGCGCTCAACCACTGCCACCCCCCTGCAATACCAAGTGCTGGGGGGAGTTACATGCCCCCTTTGGTGTGTGCTTTAACTCTTTACATCTTGCAAACTTTTCAGAACAAAAAAAATGAAAAACCAGAGTTGGTTGCTTAACTACAAGACCATTCTAGATAAGGCAGTGAAGCTGTCCTGTGGAGAGCGCAGCAGATCTGCAGCCCAATCTACAATGTGCTTTCTACACAGCCTACAAGGCCTCCAGCAACCAAACCCCTCAGTCGCGCAGACCTTTCACTTCACAACAGCACATCACATGCCGCAAGTTCAAAGGTTACCGGAGTTAATCTTGGATTCCTATTAATAGTGCACGAAAGCATGGTGCCACTTGTAGCAAAACTCATGTAACAAAATGGCAATCTCTAGCTAGATGTGTTAACATTTAGCCTGGCTTAACAAGGAGCAGGGACTCAGAACTCAACAGGTTTTGCTGCGCAAGCCACACAGCAGCATGTTCCGTAAGCTCGGCGAGATGAATGATAAGAGCTACGAAACACTTCAGACACAAATGTTTTTCCTGCCCAGCCAGAACTGTTCCCTGGAACATTTCCTCCATCTGTCTTCTTCACAATGGATTTATTTTTGTGATGAAGCCTACATATAGCTACATCTAACTGCCTGAGTTTCACCCACATTTGACCTTGACTGAGGAAAAACGCTTGCATTTTACTGTTTTGTTAATTAAGTAGCTGTTACAAATCTTAAGCTAGCACAGTAGTGGTCATGTTTCTTTCACATGAAGAACTGATTAGACGGTTAGGCCAACATATCCTGTTCCTGCAAACCACAGCTCAAGAAGTAATGTTTAAAGTATTATTTCAATTTAGTCTGCAAGTAGGGCAGATGGGGCAGGAAGCCGAGGGCTGAAGCAGCAGAGCCCTGCAGCTCTACACCGCGCAGCACAAACATCTGAACCGCTTTCTGCGGGATCTGCGGTGTGCAAGTGTCACAGCAAGCACTTGCAGTTCTTTATCTGTTCCAGTTTTTAAATGCTCCGAAAGCAGAACTGCTGTCAGAACCAGAGAGCAGCAGGCTGAGAACGCGGGTCCAGCCCAGGGTGTGTCTGCAGATACAGACACTGCAACCAGTGTCACACCGCTCAGCCCCGGCCTGTCAGTGGGAATCCTGCCTGTAAGCGTCTCCGCAAGACAGACAAGATTTCTTGGTTGAGTCACACAAAAAAAGTCATTCATCGCAACTGTGAACTCTCAGGCTAAAAAATCCTAACTGCATTTTACACAGAACTCCCCTAACCTGAGCAACCTCTGTTAATCTTGCTGAACTTGTTGCCTGAATTGGGGGGTGGGGGTGTTTGGTTTGTTGGGGTTTTTGTTGGGTTTGGTTGGTTGGTTTGGGGTTTTTTTGTTTTTGGAAGTAACTTTTCACTTATCATTACTGACGTTTGAAGAAAGGCCTTTCTAAAGCTTTAGAAAATACTGTATTAACCTTTAAGTGGCTTGAGTTTGATATCCTTTAAGACACTGATGTTCAAAAAAAAAAAACCCATCCAGCTATTGTCTCAGCTGGCATTTAAGACAGCAGGAAAAGTAGAAGTCAGTCAAACAGGCATTTAGTATCTATTTCAAAGTAATAAAATTAAACTATCTGTGGGGAAAAAAAAAAAAAAAAAGTCAGAGTGGATTCCATTTCAACTCCGGCTTGCACAGGATAGGGTTTTTGTTTAGGGGTTGGGGTGTTTTTCTCCTTTATGTAAATCACAGGCTCTGAGCTTAAACATGTGATGTTCTTTGGGCCTTTCAGATCACTCCCAGTGAGGAAACATCCAGAGCCTTCCAGGCTGCTCCTTCCTGTTTTATCAATGAAGGGCCAGGACCAATTCTTTTACTCCAACAAGGAGAAATTAAATGGAAAAACCCCATGTTCCTCATTAGTCACCAAACTCCTGCTGCGAGAGCGAGAGTCAAGTACAGACTTGACCAGACTTTCTGAAGTACCAAGATCTCTCCAGCCAAGAAATATTTCGAGTCAAGCTGGGACAAGGCTCCCTAGCAACTCATGCTGACTAATTACCAGTTGTGAAAGCCCCGGTTTCCCCGCAGCGCTCACAGCAGCGGCGGCCATGGAGCCACCTCCCCACCAGGCCCGGGGAAGCCCCACCCCGGACCGGGCGCACACGCGGGCGGGCGGCAGCTCCGCGGCCGCGGCCCCTGCAGCGCGGAGCGGCGGCCTGGGCAGGGCCGGCCCCGCCGTTACCCGCCGCGCCGAGCGGGCAGCCGGGCCCGGGCGGGGCCCCTCGGGCGGGGACACCGCGCCGGGGCAGGGAGCACAAGATGGAGCGGCGGGCGGCTCCGCTCGCTCCCGGCCCGCGCCGCGCTCCCCGAGCCCCTCCCTCCCCTTCCCCTTCCCCTCTCTCTCCGGGGCCGGGGCCGCCACCGCTCCCGGGCGGGGCGCAGGCGAGCCCGGGCGGGAAGAGCCCCTGGGGCCGGCGGGCGGGCAGCCGGGGCGCCGCCGTCCCCTCCCGCCGCCGGGCCCGGGCGCCGCCGCCCCCGCCCAGCCCCGCGCCCCCGCCCGCCGCCGCGAGCCGCTCCCCGCTGCGCTCCGGCGGCACCCACCGTTTTCGGCATCTTCCCGGCGGACTGGGCACGGCAGGTCGCTGCTCCTGCGCCGGTGGGGCTCTCCGCGGGCTCCGCGCTGCTTCTAACGGGACTCGGCGCCGCGCCTCTCCGCCCGCCCGCCCGCCCCGCCGCAAGCCCCGCCCGGCCCCGCCCCGGCCGCCTCCGTTGGGGCTGGAGCTGCGGCCATCGCGCTTCGGCCTCTTCGGCGGGGCGCGGCCCGGCCGTGCAGCGGACGAGCCCCGGGCCGGGAGTCGCCGCCGGGGCTCCGGGAGGCCCCGCCGCGGCGGGAGGGGAAGCGGTTGTGTGACCCGTCCAGCGGCCCCGGAGGCAGCGGCAGCGTCCCGCCCGGGCAAGGGCCGAGGGGCTCCCAGTGCCCCAAAACTGGGTGCCGAAAGAGCCGAGAAAGCCCTGAACGCTGAAGTTCATTTGCATGTCAGGTGTCACTGGGTCTTCTGGTCCTTGCTAAAAGCATTATTTAAAAAAATATTCTATTTTATGGGTGATGGCACTGTTCAAAGTAAGACACTGCACTGACATGTGATAGATCCTTTTGTCTCATTCAGTCTGTCCTGCGGGCTCGGGGCACAGCTTGGGGTGCTGCTCTGTCTGCAGCTGCCTCGGGCCTTGTGTGGCCAGTGAGCGCTGACAGGTACCGGGGTGTCACACCCTGACAGGTACCGGGTTGTCACACCCTGACAGGTACCAGGGTGTCACACCCTGACAGCTACTGGGGTGTCACACCCTGACAGGTACCAGGGTGTCACACCCGGACAGGTACCAGGGTGTCACATGCTGACAGGTATTGGGTTGTCACACCCTGACAGGTAATGAATTGTCACACCCTGACAGGTACCAGGGTGTCACGCTGACAGGTACCAGGGTGTCACACCCTGACAGGTACCAGGGTGTCACATGCTGACAGGTATTGGGTTGTCACACCCTGACAGGTACCAGGGTGTCACGCTGACAGGTACCAGGGTGTCACAGGCCAACAGATACTAGTTTTTCATAGTTGTCTGTTTTAAGGAGCACACATCCAGCTCCGGATGTTTCAAAAGCAGAAAGGGCTGCGGGTCCCTGAAGCTTGGCAGGCAAACCACCTCTGGTCCTCAAGTCTTCTCAAAGGCCACACCATAATCACAGGGTATGAATGAACAATCAAATTCATGGATGAAAATAGCCCGAGCACCAGCAGCTGCTCGCCAGAGCTTCCTGTGCCATCTGTGTTTTGGAGCCACTGATGGAGGGAGTCAAGGTCCAGCATTTTCATGGGGATCTGAAAAAGCTGTCTCATCTCATCTGGGGCTTTGAGCATAACTGTCAAACAGGGACCCAAGTCCTTTTTTCTCTCAGGAAAAAAAATCATTCTTTTTAAAGTTAACAACTTGTGTCCAGAAGAAGGAAATCAAGTGTTCTCAATAAATTTAACGACTTAGTTTTTAAGGAAAGTAGAAACCTACCTTCCCATTTTTCTTGAATGTGTGTCTTCTTGTGAAGTTCACTGAACATTTTCAATCTTTAAGCCATCTTGGCTGATGGAAAGACCAGGCAGACTAGCTGTACTTCATACCTAATTTTCCCAGCATGTTGAATAAATTAAGATAGTGTTAATATGAGAACACATAAATTCAGATATAAAATAGGCAGAGAGCAAGCCAAGCTCTACTAGGCAGTTTAGCACAGGCTCCTGCTGAGTAAACTGTTTTCTTTAATTTGACTACAGGATTCTGTTGGGATTAAAATTAAACTGAGGTATGTTGGGAATTGACATCAGATTCATAACAACACTTTGTATGACTTTAAAAATTGCAGTTCATTCAAAAGATCTCAAAGTGCCTTGTAAATACCCATAATTAAATCCTCAGGGTCTGCAGAAAGGAAGTTTCTCTTTTTTTCCCCAAGGAATAATATTGTTGTAAATGTAGATGTGATATAACAAATAATTTTTAAACTAGAGGCTTATAAAATGTGTTGATTTGCTTTTCAGTGTGATGTTTCCTTACCATGCACCATTATGTGAGAAAGAGAAAATCCAGAACAGTTCTCACTCTATAAAAAAGAAAAATGAAGTTTGTAAGAGACAAGGCCTTGCCTTGCCCCGGAGTAAATGGGAATAATAAAACTGTTTCTGTGCCCCCCTGGCAGCAGGTGGAAATGGGGTCCAGAAGCTTTGCTTGCTTCATCTGAATATGCAGGTTTCACCTGAACTAAAATCTCTGCTATGTCTACATAGGAAAAAACATCGGTATAATTGGATTGATGTAAATTGGTGTAACTTTTCTACACAAAAAGTCACAGGGTCCCTAAGAGCCTATTTTACAAACTTTTTGTCCTTTTCTGCCTTGTTTTTACTTTAATACTTTCTTAGACTAGGTCAAACAAGACTGCTCAATGAAAGGGCTCCACTTGTTTCTACAGAAATTGACACTGACGGAAGAGATCTAGAACAATAAAGGCACTTGCTTGTGATGTTAACAAGTGATAGTGGGCACCACAGTGCCAGGTTCGGATCCACATGTGTTACGTGTGAGCTTTCTCACTGAATTCAGGTGACTCCGGGGACACTTCTCCATTACCACGCTGACAAAATCACATATGACCGGGAGAGCCTGATTCTGCACCTTTTGGGACTTCAGTTCCAACATTTCTTCAACTTCAGGTGATAACGGTCTCAGTATTTCTATGGCGTAGTTTAGCACCCAGGGAGCCAAAGTTTTCTCCATCGTGCTGAGGACAGGAGCCATGGTGCAAGTGGAGCCCTGTGCCAGCAAAACGATCAGTCCAAAGAACCGCCTTCCCACTCATGGTGTGCACAGACAGTCACAAACTGCGTGTCACACAGTCTGCAAACAGTCTGAATGGGTGAGACAAAAAAGGGAATTCTACAGCATGATCAACATTTCTTTCTCACCTCAGCCACTTCTCTTGTCCTTCTTCTCTATTTCTCATAGCAATAGCCAAACAAAATACCATTGCCACCACTTTGAAAGACAAGGGTTCCCTGTGACAGGCACACACGTCTCTTATTTTACTTCCTCTCCTGCTGCTTCCTTTCCTCTTTCCCTTCGTTGCTGAGCGGGAGGACAAGACATCTGAAATATTTGAACTGCATGGTGCTCCAGCTACAGAGTCATGGAGCTGGGGTGGACTAGATGACCTTTGAAGGTCCCTTGCAACCCAAACTGTTCTATGATTCCAGGATTCCTGAGGAATTCTTGCTGCGGAGGGGCTGCCCCAAGGCCTCAGCTTCCCAGCTCTCCCGCCAGCTGCCGAGGATGGCGGAGCCAGGCCGAGCTGTGGCTGCCGAGGATGGCGGAGCCAGGCCGGGCTGTGGCTGCCGAGGATGGCGGCGCCAGGCCGGGCTGTGGCTGCCGAGGATGGTGGAGCCAGGCCGGGCTGTGGCTGCCGAGGATGGCGGAGCCAGGCCGGGCTGTGGCTGCCGAGGATGGTGGAGCCAGGCCGGGCTGTGGCTGCCGAGGATGGTGGAGCCAGGCCGGGCTGTGGCTGCCGAGGATGGCGGCGCCAGGCCGGGCTGTGGCTGCCGAGGATGGCGGCGCCAGGCCGGGCTGTGCCGGGCCCTCCATGCCAGGCCGTGTGAGAACCAGCACATCATGGGTTCCTTGGGAGCACAGGCAGGGTTATCGCTCCTCCCGGCTGCAGGGTGAGATTCCAAGGGGTAGAACTGTCTGCTGACAGAAGATCCTCCCTGCAGGAGGCTGAAGGGATGAGTAACATTACCCAGGGCTTCAAAAATGCCATTTTTTCCAGACTGCTCAGAGCCCAAATAGTATTAAAGTATTTCAGAATCAGATTAGACCGGGATGACATTAAGCACTCTCCTGGGAGGAGATCTGGTATTTCACTGGGGATTTATTGTCTTGGTTTCACTTACATCAAATCTTTTTTAATACCTTCTTTTAAGCAGAAAAAGTACAAAAAGTATTTGGTCTGAAATACCAGAATTTTTTAGCATGAGCACCTAAACAAGAGGCCATTTCATCAGTCTATAGTTTCTTCAGACTAATCCTGGGTAACTTGAACTGCCCTTTACATAGCTTTGACAGAAGATAAAGGCCTTATTCCATCCAGCTTGCCACAATGTAATTGAAAAAAAAAAAAAAAGTGAAAAAGTGAAGGTGTCACATACTAGAAAGTGTATATCAGAGGCTTGAAAGAAATTTAGTTTGATTCACATAGGCAAAGGGAGGCTCAAAATGAAATTATTACCATAGTATGAGAGCTACACCTTCAGCACACAGTAGTCCCAGATTGTCCTCTATTTAAAATCAACCAGTCTAGTTATGAGCTATTCTTTGGATAGCAGATAAGCTTCTTTCTCCTGCTCTGAGAGTTTCCTTCTGCTCAGACATTAATGCCCACAAGTTCACAGTGATAGGCCTTCGATGATGATCTCGGACCATTTTAGTATTTGGTTGTGTTTAGAGATAAAAAGCATATTCTCTCCCAAACACACACAATCACTCTTTCCGAACACCCTTCCTCTCTAACAGCTTTATGCTTTTAGCATCAGGGTGATCTTTGCAGTGATTCTCAGTCTGGAAGGATGAGAGGGGCAAAGGAAACGGAGAGCACACCACATCTAGGGAGGCAGGATTTGAAAAGGTTGAGAATAACTCTATTCCCACTCAGCTGCTGGGACAGGGCAGAAGCTGATGGGGCCACTGGATGTGTGACCCCATTTATCTGACCCCCACCCCACCTTGAGGAATGGAGCTTATTACAGTGTGTGGTCCCAGCTCTTGTCCATTCCACAGGGCAGAAGTAGCTGGAAATGCCTGGAAAATCCCATGGATCTCAGTCTCACCACTAACGTGAATTCAGTTGTCCCCACTGTACTGAAACTTGGTCAAGAGAATCAATGCCCGGGAACACAGGGCTCAGACAGCCATAAAGAGGGAAAAGAAAACTGGCCCATGTTTCCAGAGAGTGGCGTATAGTGCAGAAAATGATCTCAGCAATAACCGTTTCAGATAAACTTTACCAGTTCTTTCCATCTAAGTCTTGGCTCCATTCATTTTGCCTGAAACTTAGACCTATTTTTGGAAACCTTAAAAATATACAGGGAGTTGCCAGCCATTTTTATTCCAATGCAGGAACATTACATACTGAAGACATTACTCTTGGCTCCTGCTCAGATGGCAGGATTTTTCCAGGTGAACACCAAACCCTCATCCATGACAATGTTGTCTAGGTAAGGATTACAGCTGTTTCTGGGCTAGAACATGAAGTAGACTTAACCAAAACAAAAAACCACCAAAAAACCCACACAAAACAAATCAAAGCCACCAGAACGTTATAGTATGGGAGATGCCTAGAGCAGGACTCTACTCTGGGAATGTTCCTGCTGCCTCTCCACCCAGCTGATTCACTCACAAATGGAGAGAATTCTCTCCCACCCTGTTGACACCCACAGTGTGATCTGCAGCCCTGGGCAGCCCCAACTCCCACACACACTCTGCATCCGGTTCTTTTCCTTACAGCAAAACACGCTGATGCACCACACAGCACTCACTGCCCTGCCCACTTAGGCACAGGCATGTCAGAGGGCATCGTTTATTTTTCCTAGGTTTTTACTAAGCACATGGCATCTCTGACGCTAACATGTAGAGTTAAGGCATTTAGGATATGCGTACCAGCAGAGTGAGTGGGTTATAAAAAAAAAGTAATGGATTCATGGGTAGATAAATAACAGATAGGTAGATACATAGGTATATACATATATACTGTGTTTTTAGCTGTTCTCTACCCCAGAAATGGCTGCCTTCAGCAACAGACACAAAGAAGCAGACACTCAATCCTAGTTATGCCTGTTCTGTGTCAGAAGTTTGCTATCTTCATAGGGAACACAGACTTCCACTCTAAAAACATAGCCATCACTTTTTTTTCTTTGTCTTACATTTTTTTTCTCTCACTCAATCCATTCTGTTTGTTTGTTTTTAAGAAAAGATAATCCTCTGAGTTAAAAGGACAAGGAAGAAAGCCCCCAATGTCAAAACTAGTTTTTCAAGCCCAAATGCATATTTTGAGAAGGTTGCCAAGGCCAGGAGCCTTCCCCAGCAGAAACCTCCATGCTCAGCAGTCCTGGGGCAAGGAGGATTAGCTCACTGATATTTGTACAGCGCTTAGAAAACACAAAAGCTCTCCGAGTAGTTTTCTTTTAGAAACCACACAGCCGTCAAGATACCAACATCCCTCTCAATGAAAGAGAAGTGTACAACTAAAAATAATTAAGGAAGGAGGATGGGTTCTCAGAGCACAGGAGATATCAGGAGTCCTCCCTGAAGCTCAGAAGGGAGATGCCTTCCAGCAGCCCCAGGGCCGAGGCACAACATTCTGAGACAAAATGTTATATTTTTTCAAAACCGAAGCTGAGATTCTGATCTGGTCATGGGAGTCCATGAGGTGGATGTTTAAGGTGATGCATGGTCCATCTTCCTGGGACAAATAAGTTCAGCAATCTCTTTTTTAATAAAATTGAGCCAGAAGAAAGAACTACCTCTCGACTGGCTCCTTGTATCACCAGGCCAATGTGTTTCTGGTCTGATACTTAGAGTCTTAAACCTGGATTTACTGCCTTGATGAATGACTGCTCTTCCAGATTCTCTTCCACTTTGTTTTTGCCTAGCTTTCCACAATAAACGGAGTCAAACTTTCCAGGATGATTCAGCCTGGCTATAAGTAGAGGTAATCCTGTACAGACCCATGGAAATCTGCCACACTTTGCTGCTCTCCCGAACTCGGCATCGTAACCTAAACTGCAATCCAGTACTCAGCCCTGCTGCCAGCTCCCCTGCCATTTACCAGGCCACATGTTTGCGTCAGACTCGGCAACAGTCCCGCAGACAGAACAACTGCCACTGGATCTGGCAGATTCAGTGCTTAGAAGGACTCCTCCCCGCCATTCCAAGCCCACATGATAACCTCAGCCCTCTGATGAGATGCAGAATAATAAAGTTAATTCAAGGCCTCAACAGCCACAGCCATCACCGCAGCATCTGAGCGATTTGCTGTCCTGGTCCCTGGCTCCCAGCAGAGCTGGGTGTAAATCTGCAGGTTCCCAATGCTGTGAGCAGCACCCAGCCCCTGAGATCATTGCATGCAGGGTCCTGACACAGTCATGCACAAATTTAAGCCCACTTCAGTTCCCAGTGCTGCACCCTGCAGAATTTAGAATGAAAAGAAAACTGCCTAACGAGTGATAGTCATCTTGTATATATAGCTTCGGAAAGAGCTCAGTGTGGTGAAGGACTGAATGGCTTGGTTCTGCTACCCAAAAATAGTTCATGGGGAACAACTCACTTTTGTATTCCAGTAAGTCCAAATGAGATTAACGACAGCAAAACTTATACATGGTGGTTATCTTTTGTCCAGTAAACTGCAAGACCATTCTATTTGTTTTTAATGTCAATCCCAAGTGTGCTTTATTTACTAGACTTGCTTCTATCATCCTTCTCCAGGTTTACTTCCTTCAGACCTTTCAAGTCTACATTAGGGTAAGACATCTAATTTTCTGATACTATTTGGATTTGTTTAAGACCACATTAAGAAAATACTTTCTATTCCATAAGGTAGTCGTTCACTTAATCTCAGTGCCTCAGTTTCCTTACATGCGACATGAAAACACTGATTTCTCCTGTTTCAAGAACAAAATGTTACACTATAATTACTGATGTTTGCCAAGTAGTTGGCAGGTGTGCAAGGGAGGATATGAGTCCAAATGATTACAAATACAGCACTGTATTTCTGAAGTTTGTTACCTTGCTCAGGAAACAAATTTTGCAGATATCGCACTGTGGTCTGTGTGAAAGGCTGCCCAAAGAGATTGTAGCTGAAGGAGATGGTGTGGAGTCAGCTCAGTTATTATGCTTCTCAGGAAAGTTATGAGAGCGCATCTCTGTGAACCTGACTCTGTTCTTCCTTACAGTGGCACAAATCTGACCAGTGGGTCAAATTCCAGGATTGTTCGTGTCCCCAGGCTCAGAAGAGCTTTGCTCTTCACTTCCTGGGTAAATGTCTCTATTGATTTAATGCTCAGGAAAGGAGAAGGAACATCTCACTGGCAATTTCTGCTATATTGAGGGCTAATTTCACCTTTCAAAATTATCAAATTAATTCCATATTGGACTGTTTCATATAATCCACAGCTTTGGACTTAACTACCTTGTTTGTAAAGTGATTTGGAATAAAAGTCAGTACTATAAAAGGTGGGTGTCTGATGTGATTTTGGTGAGGGTCTCCCTGTGCCTGTCCTCAGCTGAGAGTATTTCTTATATTTCAGCTCTGCTTCTAAAGTAACCATGGTTCAAGGCATCAATATTTCATGAGGCATAAACGGTTCCCCTTTAGGAAAAGTAAAAGCAGTTTTTCCTGTTTGTGAAATCTCCACGTTGCCAAGAACAAGAAAGCTTTCGAAACTCTATCTGTGCTCTTGCAAAGCTTCACTGCCTTATAGGGTCTGAATCCCCTGGATTCCCGCTGGGCGGGCTGGGAATGCTGGCGTTTCCTCCTTCTGGGTGATTCTGGGAGGCCCGCAAATGATGTCATGGTACATTTTAGGCTACAATAACAGGAAATCATCGAGTGTTTACACTGGCAGACTGGGCTGTGATGTGATTTCCCTCCTCTTCCTCTCCGCCCCACCACCCACCTCGCCCCTGCCATTGACTTCCTTGATATATCTGCTTCCTCTGATTAAAATACTACAAGGTGACAACACTGAAGGAGGAAAAAGGAAAGTGGGGGAGGGAGACAGAAAGGCATATTTTAAAAGGATGATTCCCCTTGCATCACTCACACAGAGCACAATCCCCCCCGGCCCCGCGCACTGATTTAGCACAGCAGCCCAGACATGAGTCGGGAACTTGGCCTGATGAGGCACTGGAGGTTGTTCCTCTCCAAGCTGCAGAAACGAAAAAGAAACTCTCCTCTCCCTAGCACAGATGAGTCACAGAAGAGATCTCCTCGGCAAAGAAGTTTTGCTTCTGAATTTACCTGTGGCTGGGGAAACGGTGCCACACAGGCACATCTGAAAATACATCCTTCCTTGTCTCATCCTGCTGGGTCTAGACATGAACTGGGCAGGAAGGGAAACACTAGAAAGTAAAATAATTTTATTTCTATTGTCTGTTTTCTCTCCATTCATGCAGCACCAGCAATACTGACAGCTTTAAATCATGCCAAGAAACCTCCCAAATGGAAAAGCAAAATGCCTCAGAGAGTCACTCTGCAACACTACCAGGATGCAAGAAGTGTTTCTCAGAGCACCATGGCCCTGTTCAGTGCATTGAGAAACTGCAGATCATAAAACTCAAGAGCAGAAAGGCAGAAAAGCCTTTTAGAAAAAGAACTACAGTCAGAGGCACTTAACACCCTGCATCTATGCAGCAAGTGTAAAGTGCCATTTACAGCAGTTAGCAGAAAGAATGGGAGCCAGGAAGATCTGACTTCACTTTAAGCTACTCAAATACTTATCTGTGGTCAGTGACAAGCTGGCACAAACTGCATTGAAGCCCCTGGTGCTATGTCCTCAATGTCATTACCAATGATGCTAACAGCATGACCATCTGAGAGTCAGTGTATCTCTTGAGGGTCCTGAGGAACTTCCCAATTTGGGAACTTTCATTAACATTCTGCAGAAGTCAAATGCATTTGCTGTCTGTGAGTCAGCACCTGGGGCTTCACCAGACCCTACCTTCACCATCTGCAACTGAATTTCCCTTTGCTGCTGAGTCAATCTGCCCGCAGACAGACCGTGCACATGCCCTGTGAGCACAGGCTGGATGATTGTGGGAGCTGCTGTACAGGACCCTACATTTTCCATACCCTGAGGTGCCCAGGAGAGTCACTGCCTTCACTGGCACAACAAGCTCTTACCAGTATCTGGGGATGCTATAGAGTTAACATGGCTAAAATCACTAGAAATTCAGCCCATTGAGTGCAGACAGTATTAAGATAACAGAGTCAGAAGAGAGGGATGGGAGTACTGAACTTTGCTTTCAGGCTGACACCAGCTGGGAAGAGAGAAACAGTTCAAATTATCTAACAGTGATGAGCAGCCACTGTGAGCCGTCCTCTACCCCGGTCTGAATCCCACTCACCTCACAAGCCCTGCAAATGTGTCAGAGACATAAGGTCAAATTGCATCAGCAAATTCACCGCTACTCTGTGCCAAAAGGGGCAGGGAGATGGAGCATGAACCTGGCTGCAAATCAGTGCAAGAAGAGGGTGTGGGACACAGCACACTAGGCTACCTTGCTCAGGCTCCCTCTTGCAGCAGCAGTAAAGAACCTCGCTTTGTGTAATTACACCTCAAAATCTCATTTGAGTAAGAAAACTGATAACCAGGATGGCTCATTTTGTCTTGCTGCAGAAGACTTTATTCTTCCTATCTCTGCTGCTCTTGATGAGTGGACAACACTAGTCTGAAAGTGCTTGTCTGGGATGGGAAACCAGCCACCGAACACACTCCTTTTGAAACACAGCATGGAAACCAAGCTCACATGGAAGTGCCAAGGAGTATGGGGGCCTAGCAAAGACCTCATGACCGCAGGTTTATTTATCATGCAGGGTATCGGAAACAGGTTGGTCCTTAATGCACTGTAAGACAATTTGTGTTAAATACTTTATTTTTAAGTAAAAGAGGAAATTGTTTTGGAATCAAATAAGAAAACAAGCATTAGGGGTGAATGTAGCAACCTAAGAAGATAGTGACTTCTAAGCACAAAGTGCATGACATGGCTGGTTAAGGAAACCACCCACCTAAAAGTCATGTCTGGGAGTGCAATTCAATCCATCACCACGCCACTGCTCCCATCTGCTGTTAGATCACCTAATGGCCTGAGACCTGACTCCTACCCAAGCACTGCAGAGAGACTGAAAGCTGATCAGAGGCTGCAGTTCCCAGCCCCCCGGCAGGGCCAAAGGAGCGGGTCACAAACCTGGACAAGCCTCAGTATCTTCCTTTGTTGGGCTGCGCTGGAGTCACCGGGGAATTGTCCCACAGAATGTTCCTCCGGTGGGTGACACCAGCAGGCAGCAACGCTTTCCCTTCTCACTCACTAAAGCCCAACTTGTCACAGTGCTCCTCTGGCTTGGGAAACCTGCGGCCAAGAGGCTCCACAAGAGACAAGTGCGGTCTGGGGCCGGGAAGGGACTCCATCTGCTTGGGCAAAGCTCTGTTGGCAAGGACGGGCCCCTTTTCCCCATTGCTTTTGCACTGTTTCAAGATGTTTGTGAGTTTCCCAATGACAAGCAACTCCTCATCCTTCCACACTGGGGAGCACTGGGAACACGAAGTAGGGGGAGCCGTGTCTGTTCCATGCTGAGAGGGCACGACAAGGTGGCACGACCGGTCAACAGCCCCACGGAATTTTCTGCAGGGAAAGCTGAAGCTGTTTTGCAGGATCCTTTGATCCAGGTGAACTACAGGTCCTTTATCACATCAACACTGACATCATGTCACTGCTGTAACTGCTGTTTTGATGGCGAATGGGAGCGGACACCAACTGATGTGACAGGAACACCCATTTGGATCCAAATGGAGCTGTGTTCCAGAGCACAGGGTGATACCCTCTCCTGATGTTCCCATCATGATTCCTGTGCAGAAATGGAGCTGCCACCTGCAGAGCACCCTCTCCTGGGGCGGCCATGAAGGCTGCTCTCCTCAGCCACAGAAAATCTGTCTTCTGGGAAGCATCTGCTGAAAAAGGGATGTATACCAGAAGGTGGCTAAGCACAGAAATAAGCTCTGCAGCATCCTGAGCCACCTCCTAACTTTGCAGCCAGTAACATATGACTTCCAGGGGATTTGACTTGGATTCTTAAAGTGGAGTAATGGCCAATGGTTATATCACAGATCCTTTCCTGACTGGGAATTTCCAAGACTATATATGTCCACAGAAAACATAGCACCACTTTGATCTAATAAAGGATAATTCCTGTGCGTCAGCATGCGTGGTTTACCCTGCTCACCCCTCCACTCTGTGTGTAGCAAAGGTGGGTGCAGAACACCCGGACCTTCCTTCCACTGCCAGGGCATCTCCAGCTTCTCATGTGCTTTGTGTCTGAAATGTTTGCAGTGTTTTTTCTATCTCTCTACACAAAAACTAATTCACTGTAATTGCATTGGAATAGAGGGAAGTTACTTGATAAAAAAAAAAAATAAAGCAGCCTTAAAATGCTATCCTGAACAGAAAAATCAGAGTGACAGACAAAACTTAATCAAAGTTGCAATTAAAATACAGCCTTAATTGATCTTAAGTACATATGTGTTATTGTATACAGAAATGTTTACTTACTAAACAAAATAATCTTAGCACATCATCCCGCTATATAAACAAAGGGACGTGGGTTTTTTCATACCTCAATATATTTGTTAATTCAAAATAGAACATAGGTAACAACACAATCCAGTTAAAAGATAAATATTCCTAGTTTATATCCATGCCTTGAGAAAGTAAATAACATAAAAATTATATCGAGTACTGTAGATTGTGTTCTCCCTTTTGAACAGTAAAAAAACCCAACATGTAGATATTTTGGCTAATAGCTCAGTGACTCTGTTACATAAAAGTCAAGAACGGTTGAAATGTGCTGATCCACTGGAAGTGTCCAATGAAATGGTGATCTCGAGGACAGGTTGCCATTGAGTTCAGCAGAGCCAAAAGGAGTTTGCTGTCACAGGGCTCCCTCGCTGCCACCCGAATGCCCGGGGATTCCTGTGGGCGCACAGGGCACACCGTGACCCCGAGCCAGCTCCAGGAGCACCGTCAGCTCCCCTGCAGCCTCCTCCACGTCTGGGTGTGCGTGCTGGCGAACCAGAGGCACTGGCTTGTTTAGGTAAAATCAGAAAACAAAACATTGTTAAAAAAAACCAGACATGCTTCCTCCTCGCTGTGAGAGCAGCACGGTGCACAAGTCTTCTCTCCCAGCACGCACGATGAGATTGGGGTCTGCCAGGTGACGGAGGGCACAGCCGGTATCGCGGGTTGAACGCCAGCTGAGGGAACACACTGTGGCTCCAGGCCGTGGAACCAGGCCATGTGGCACACATTCAGGCTATAACGCAGCATCACGGCCTGTCTCCAAACAGCTACATGAGAAACTGTGGCATACAAAAGAGCATGGGATGAAGTGCAATGTGGGAAAGACCCATGGGATGCAACAGATCGGATCAGTTGTGTACCAAGTGCTGCAGCTGAGGCCTAACCAATGGTTTGAAATACGCTAAAGCAGCAAATAAAAGCAGTAAGAACTATTTGTACTCTCTTCCCAGCAAAGGGAATAAACCATGATGAAGGTTTATTGTTAAAGGCAAAGGGGAACAGAGGTTCTGAAGTGTTAATGCTTCTTGCTCCTTTTCAGCTCCTGTTTAAAGATAGCAATGTCATAATAGTTTCTAAATTTCACCATGAAAATGGGTATTGGGATGATAATAGTTAACATGCCGAATACCGCAGCTAAGGCTGCTGTCACTTGGCCAGCTGTGGTGAGAGGGATGATATCTCCATAGCCCACTGTGGTGAGTGTGATCAGAGCCCACCAGAAGCAAAGAAGAATGTCAGCGAAGTGCAGCTCCCCTGTGTAGGAGGGATGACTCCCCAGCAGCTCCCCATAGAAAAAGAGAGAGCCAAAGAAGAGTGTCTCAAAGGCCAAAATCATCAGCAGAATGCAAATCTCTCTGAGGATAGACTTGAGGGTGTAGCACAGAACTCTGAGGATCAGTGGCGTTTCTATCAGCTTGGATATCTTCAGGAGTTTGAGGAGATAGACAATACGAACAAAGCCCAACCACAGCCCCAGGCTTGGCATCCTCTGAATCTGCCCAGCCACAAAGAGTTCAATATAAACTGGGAAGAGGGAGAGGAAGTCAACCACGTTCAGGGGATTTTGGAAGAACAACTTCTTGTCTGGGCAGAAACAAAATCGCACAGAGAACTCAAAAGTAAACCAGAGGACACAGAAAAGCTCCAGATGAAGCAAGTAGGCAGCCTGGTGGTAAAAGTGGTCATGGCTGTTGTGAGAGGCCTCAGAATAGCCAACAGAGGTGGAGTTGGCAGTAAAAAACTCAAACTGTGCCTTGGTTTCCTCACAGAATATGATGACAATTCCAACGATGAACAGCAGAGAAACAAAAGCCACGCACTGCAGAGGGAGGAAAAGGGCACACGTGCAATTAGTTCAACAAACGAGTATTGCCTGACCTCACCGCCCCACCACAACCCCAGCACCACCTCCACAGGCACGGTATGATCCCAGAATAATCCTTCTCAAATCACCATGTTTTGCTCACATGGAGTGCACTTTCTCTTTCCAGACTTGAAAAATAATAGAGAAGATTGGAGTCAAAGGAAAAACTACATGAACTCCTATATCAAGTTTGTAAGGAAGGGGAAATGTCCGACAGCTGGAGCGATGCAGACAGACTCACACTGGGGCCTCTTCAGCACTAAAACGTTGGCTCCAGAAATACCAGCAGCACAGAAGACATCCTCTGCAGCCTTTGACTTGTGTTTGTTGCTCTGCATGCCTGACATTTTAAAGGGGAACGGGGTGTGCATTTTGTACAGAGAACAGGGACAAGAGGGGAAGAGAAGAAGGAGTGTCTGTTAAGGAGAGGAGAGAATTTTATTTTCTTTTTCAATCTGGGACTCAAAGCATACTTATCAAAGCTATGAACCCATTAGCATTTTTCATGGACCCACTCCAGTAATCCCAAAGGACACAGGCTGTGTCCATCTCCACACACACTATTACCTTAGCACTGAAAGAAGAAAAGGGTTTGTCAAACGTAGACCAAATCTTTGGCTGCCACCTGGTTCGCCAGCTGAAATCCCTTCGTTCTGTCTGGACTATGAGGCACTGGTCATCAGTCTGTTCTTTTTCATCCCAAACGTCAACCTCCTCTGGCTGCACCTCTCTGTTATTCAGCTTCAGCCAGCAGCAGGATGCTAGCTGTGCCTCATTTATTTCCCAGAAAGCCAGCTCTTCTTCTAAGACTGACCTACAGGTATCAATGGGACAGCGGAAATGTTTGGTCCTATAATAGTTCAACACGTAGCTGAAGATCTCAGCACTCCTATCAAAAAAGAACTCTTTAGTAGTGGGATCATAGTCGTAGGTGCTTGTGGCGTGGGGCTCAGTTAGGCTGCATAGCTTGGTCCCTGGGAAGGTCCGGAGGGTGCTGCTGTATGTCTCGTATTTGACTCCCCCAATATTCAGGACGATTTTTTCCTTGGAGCCTTCCATCTGTGAGGGAGGTGCAAGTCCTCATAGGTTCTTGTTTACCTTCAGTCAAAAAGAGCAGAATACAAATGAAAAGATGTAAAGCAAAGCAAGTTTGGGAGCAAGAACGTTTTCCAGGGTACCTCATTCCAGTGCTTTTAAAGAACATTTTGTTCCTGAAACCTGCATCTCCTTTTGCCATTCCCCATCACGTTCAGTGCCTCTTCTAGACTCTGCTCCGTGGCCATATTGTCTGAGCACTTTTCAGGAGATGCATCAAGCAAAATGACAAACATCTGGTTGCCATTGCTCTCCCTCTCAGCTTGTACCCATGGGGACAGATCACACAGCCCATTTCACCACATTTGTTCATATACTGTGGATAATTATTGCAATAAACTCATTTGAGGTAAAGTTCTAATTCCCAAGACATGCCTTCCACTATCCCTCCCCTCATCTAGTTCTTCCACCTCTGTCCCCAGTTTCCTTCTCCACAAGGAGTTTCTTGCATACACCTCCATGGGCCAAAGAGCTAAAACAGTCATCAACAGCTTATTCTCCAAACAAGTCTTTAAACATAATCTCCTGTGTTGAGCCTGCACAGCAAGAGACCCTGCTGCCTGGTGGGAACACTTAGGTTGTTTGAGTTATGCTTTTTCTTTGAGTCTTCCCTGTGTAGAGTCCCACCTCAGTAGGACAAATCACCTTTCCTTTTCAGGAAGCTGCTCCTTACCTGGAATCTATATGCAGGATTCCTGGACTGGATAGAAACGCAGAACATGCTGCCTCCTCCTTCGGGGCTGGCTGACACCTCAGAACAGCACCAGAACCTGCTGCCATGGCCTCTGGCGTTGGAAAGCACATTCCACGTTCAGTTGCTTATCTCCTGTCATACATCCCCTGTTTTGCTCTTCAAAATCCAACATACCTGGAAGAAACTCAAGGCCTGCTTTATGACCATTATTCTAAAGGAGGGAAACCGAGGATCTCTGTAGCAGGTAGGAGAGGTGTAGAATAGGAACGGGATCTTCTTGAGCAAGCGGCTGGGCCTGTCTGCCCCCAACACCCATCCACTTCTGACTGTCTGTCCCCCTCCACTTTCCTCTTCCAGTCCCACACATTTCTGTCCAACGTTCTCTTACACCCTGTGTTTCTAGTTCTGGCCCTTCTCTTCTTGTAATAGAGCAAGCCGGTCCATGCTTCCTGCCTGGATTCTTCTACCCAGAGATGGCTGCTCAGCGTGCTGAGACCACGCACACAGAAATTCCAGTTGTCCCTCCTCCCCTTGCTGCAGAAAGTGTTGAGCATGGGAGTCACAGGTCACTTCTGCGACAAAACTTTCCATCCAGGATCAGCAGAGAAACAAGCCCTGCACCATGGGAGACTACCAGAAAGAAGTAAAGAACTACATACAGCCCCTCACTCAACTTTATCAGAAAGGGCTGGAAGCTGCAGTTTGGTCACATGCTGGTGGCACAAGAGAATCACTGCCCATCTACTGTCCTTGCCAGTCCAAACAGATGTGAGGCTGGATGCGGTTTCACCCTAGAACTTCCACTAACTTCATCGAGAGCAGGATTGAGCATAAGGACTAACGGTGTGCAGGCATTGCCCAGTACGTGCTGCACAGCAATCCACACAGCCTGCTTCTAAGCAGGGTAGATTAATTCAGCACTCGGCAAATCCGTAGTGACGTTATTGGCCTCTGTTTCCTAGGTCTCTAAAGAGCACAGTGATTTTTGAGATCCCAGCTAAAGTTGCCTTTATCTGCTTAGAATGCTAGATACCTCTTTCTCAAACATAACGATCCCCATTGAGAAATGAGCCCAGAAGTGCCATTTCATGTTCTTACCTTGGTGCTATTGCAGCAACTCTGCAACCAGAAGAAAGGAGAAGAGACTGGGAAGAACAGAAACAAATCCAGTGAAAACAGGATGTTCGATGGCTGGTCTCCAAAGCTCAAGTCTCACAGATGCCAAAACCAAACCCAGCCAATAGCACTGAGGAGATGCAGAGGCCCCTCTCCCTCGGTCCTGCGCTGTCAGCAGCTGCTCCCCGCTCCAGGGAACAACGTTCCAACAAGGACACGACCGCCAGCCCAGACACATGGTGGCTGTTCCGCCACCTGCTGCTCTGCTCACAGCCCATGTGTTTGGGAAATATGTGGAGCTCAAATGTCTTAGGACCAATTAGACATTAAACTAGCAAGACACAGAAATGCAGACAGAGCATTGCTCTGTCTTGGCTGTGCATTATTCAAGTTTGAGTAAGAAAAAAATAATACGGAAAACTAGAGGAGCAAATGAAGAAACAAAAAAGCCCACCTCCCACCTTCTTGTCACACATTTTTTTATTATTATTATTTAAAGGCCTTTTTTTTTTCATTTCTGGATTACTGAGAGCATGATCTTGTGCACCCACTGATTTTAAATGCATTTTTTGTCATGGATTACTCCAGGAAGAAAGTTGCACATAGTTGTTAATCCCGGTCAAGAAAGGCACGCTGCACACAAAATTTCCTTTAAGTCAACATTTCAAGGCCATTTCCAGGTATCACCTCTGCTTGCTTCTACCTCTCTGGAAAGAAAGAAAGAAAGGGAATTTCCTTATTCCCACAAAGAGCAAGACTGTTCAGGAAGGCTCTGGGGCTTCCTTTTCAGTTATACAAATGAAACGCAGATTCATGTTTCTTTAGAGGAAGTATTATCACAGTTCACCTGATGGATTTTTCATTTTAATCTACTACCTACATTACCCTGACACACTGAAATATTTGTCTTTTAAATAATAGGTTTTCCATTTAGGCCTTTTCCCTATTACAGATCGCAGCCTTGTTCTCCGCCCTCTTGGCACCTCACCTGCAGGTGCACAGAACCCCACTCACCCCAACCTCCCAAAGCACCACAGACACCACAGACGTCCTGGCCTCTTCTCTCGGCCACCACCACAGCAAGGTGCAGAAACCTGAGCAGCAAACTGCTGCCAAGCTTGTGTGGGACACAGTGGGCAATGAGCCATCTCTGCCCATTACCTTCCAGTTGCGCCCCGAGCAGCCTGACCTTGCCAGCAGAGCAGCAGCACCATTCCCCTGCATCCAGACCTGAGAGCATACGAAGCATGTGCAATCTATGCTGGTTGAGTCCTTGCTCCCTTCCATCTCTGTAACAGACACCAAACTTTTCACATCTTTCTCCCTCTCCAGAGAGAATAAGAACGAAAAAGACTCCTTTTAATTTAATTCCCGATATATCTCTGAGGCTCTGGAAGCAGGTGATCTAGTAGAGTTTGATGTACCCTATCTGTTCCACAGCACTGCAGTGTTCGCCTTCACAGCCTTTGTACTGCAGGTCATTTCTGAAACCCAGAAATAATCTGGCAAGCAAAATGACACATGGTGTTCCTATGCTCTGAATAGGACCCTTTGATTGCAGTAAACAGCTTCTCCTTTCAGAACATTTTTAAGCAGATGAAAAGTGCAACTCCATTCCCAGAGAACAGGGCCCTGTTCCAAGTTTTCTCCCTTCCCTGTGTCTTCTGAGAATTCACTTTCACTACACGAGGCATTGTGGGAGTGTCAGGATTTAACTCCAGCGGCAACCGGGATCACGCAGCTGCTCGCTCACTCCTCCCTCCTCACGTGGGATGGAGGAGAGACTTGGAAAGGAAAAAAAACCTCACGGTTTGAGGTAAGAACAGTTTAATAGGACAGCAAAGGAAGATAAAATAATAAAAATAGAACATACGAAACAAGTGATGCACAATGCAATTGCTTACTGCTTGTGACAATTGGCCTACATTTATCAACACAAAAGAACAAGGTAGACTTTGTTGGAGGGAGGCAGGGGCGAAGAGACTGAAACTGTAATGAACTGAGACATTTTTCAAATATGGTATTTTAACAGAACTCATTCAGCATTTCTTCCCCATAATCTTTGGTATTTAATCCAGTATGTTGTACAGGGCAGAAGCTCTATGATTTTTCCCATTCACTCATAGTCTGATGCACACAGTCGCAACCACAGACTCAGGCATACTCTTCAGTCTAAATTAGGGGGGGCTTCCTTAACTGCATTTGTTCTAGAATATAAGAGGAGTTCTAGCTTTCCAGCACAAGCATTTCTTTAGAGAATGTTCATAAAAAGCTGGTGAGGATGATTAAGTTTTGCAAACAAACTCTTGCTGCAGACAGCACCAGAACCTGCAGCCGTACCTCTTCTCCTAGCAAAACCAGTGTCAGTAACTTCTGCGGACTGCCACCTCCAGTGCTTTTTTCCATCCCATGTTTTGGTTCTGACCTCTGACACAAGTGTATTCCTGGGATTATGCAAACAGATCAGTTAAGAGAGAAGTTTCTTAAAAAAAAAAAAGCCTCCAAAAATCAGGCAATTCATAACCTGGATCACTTATTGATTCAGCCTACTGTCAAAACCCGTGAAGTGCTGCAACTGGAAAGCGGAGCAGCTGAGTGTTCTGCAAGCGCAGATGCACACAGGCAAGGCTGGGAGGCCCGGGCCCCCAGGGAGCACCCTGCCCTGCAGCCCCCCGGCCGCCCTTCCCCTCCACCCGGGCCCCAAACACACCCCACCGCCCCAGAACGAGGGCAGGACGCGTCCGTCCCGCACCGGCCTCACAACACCCAAAGCGCCTTTCGGCTGTGACCATCGCTGGGGGAGACCTCACACACCCGGGAGACGAGTCCCGCAGCCCTCGGGCAAGCGCGGCGCTGCCAGGCGGGCCGAGAACGGTCGAGGCCGCGCCACAGCCCGCACCCCCAGCCGCCCACCCGCAGCGCACCGCGCCCGCCGCCCGGCTCGCCCAGGGCGGGAGCCGGAAGCTCGGCTCGGCGCGGCTCGGCTCGGCGCGGCTCGGCTCGGCGCGGCTCGGCTCGGCTCGGCGCGGCGCAGGCGCAGCGCAGGGAGCGGCGGCCGGAGGCGGCGGCATGGCGGGCGGTGCGGAGCCGCGCTGGCCCCGCGCTCGGCGGTGCTCGTCTCCGGCCCGCAAGCGGCTCAAGCCGCTGCGGACCGTGGTGGCGTGGAGGGGCCGGGCGGAGTGGGACCAGGTGATGGTGGGGCTGTACTGCGGGGACAGCCGGCTGCAGCAGGAGGCGCTGGACCGGGTCTCGGCCTGGAAGAGCCGGTACGGGCCGCGCACCGCGAGCGGGGCCGCGCTGTGGGGCCGCGGGGCCGCGCTGCGTCCCGGCCGCGGTCCCTGGGGCGCCCCGCTCCCCCGGCCCGGGCGGTGGCCGCTGCCGCCGGCGGGCAGCCCCTCTCGGGGGCGGGTTCCCCGGGCGCGCAGCCGGGCCGGGGCGGCGGGGCTCGGGCCCTGCGAGCCCGCGGCCGCACGGGCGCGTTTCTCGAGGCAGAGGCTGCAGGGTGCGCACCCAGGGGCCCGACTCACCTTGTTCTGGTTGTGTCGGTGCTACTGCACCCATGCACAAGACTAGTCTTTGTTTGGCACCTTGTATTGTCTGTGTGCTTAGCGTGTCAGTAAGTGCTCATTTAAAATACGCTTAGCAGGAGCCATGCGATCGTGCTGTTCCAAATAAAAGCCTTCTGGAAAGATCGTTTGATGCTGTCCTTCTGCATGCTGTTTCTTAGGCTGTTGTATACCACAGAGCACAAAAAGCAGCTGGAAAGGCACACCTTTTGCAGAGGGACTGTACTTCTTGTGAGACCGCTCACCCGCTTTTCCTTCATCTCCAGATACGGTCCCAAAATGCCGCTTGCAGTGGATTGCACTGCCGAACTGATTCGTTGCAAGGTCCTGGATTCATCTGGCAGGTTGAAGTCGCATGAGCTCATCCTCTCCTACGGGCTGGCGCTTGTGAGGTAGGGAGGGCTCTGGGGGCTGGAGAGAGAGACCCGGACAGTGGACCGTTCAGCTGTCTGATTTAACTTTGCATCTTTGGGACCACAGGGCTGTACTGCATGTGGAGGTTTTGTCTCTGGGGTTCCAGGTTTCTTTGCAGCTCTTGGTGGTCATTTATCTTGTCTGTTACCTGCATGCAGGTTTGTCAACTTGATCACAGAAAGGAAACAGAAGATGGTCAGCATTCCGCTGAGGCAATTAGCCAGAGAGGTAAATGTTTAATGAGAGTTTCTGGATAACTTATGTATATACAGGGAGCATATGCATTGTTTGTTAGCAACACTGGGTGGAGGGAGTTGTGGGGGGTCATTCCTTTGCAACCAAAGTAGTGGATATAGATGCCAGTTCTTTCCAAATGCAAAGTTTTAGAGAGGCTTGATGTAACTAGTTCTAAAACTTTGTTCTTTAAGGTCAGATTAGGAGTAACAAAGGCTGATGATCATTAAAACATTTTGAATCACGTGATCAAAAGTCTCGATTTGAGTGTAAATAGTCCCACTTGACATATATGCCACACTTTTTAATTTTTCTTAGCTACTGAGACATGGAAAAAGAGCTAAATCTGTGGTTTATAAATTGTAGTCTTTGACAAGCAAATTTATATATAAAAAACCCTTAATCACATTTGCAGGCATTTTCATCTTGTGTCTGTTGCTTGAAGTGAGGTCTGCGGAGGAGGGAAGGGTCACGGTGTCACTAGTAGCAGGACCAGCTTGGGTCCTTTTATTGCCAGCTGCACTGAGCGTCATATCTGGGTCTGAACAGCAAGTTTTGAAAATGAAGAACAGACAGTATTTGGGACTCTCCTATATATCCAGCCTTGTCTGTGAGAATGATGAATTGATATTTTTTTTTTTCTGGGTTTCTAAGAAGGGTGCTGCTTCTCGCCATTTAAAGCTGATCAAGCTTAAAAATACAGGTCTTGCATAGTTTAGGTTGACTGTCCTTAGGAAGATTGAAAAAAAATTGCATGCAACCTAGAGTGTGTATGATTTGTGTATTATGTATGACACGATTTGTATCTTTGATACACAAACTGTCATCCAGAATGTTTCATCGGTTTAAATATAATTTAACTGCTTCTCAGTATCTCGCTAAATTACACACAGCACCTCTGTCTAAAAAGACATCTGTCGTTGCAAGTAACGTTGAAGAACTTTATCTGTAACATGCCAAGTCTGTGCGGGCGCGAGGCAGAGGAGGGATCAGAGAGGAGGGGCTCTCAGCCCCGTGACGTGGGGCTGGGGGCCGCGGTGCAGGAGCCGCCCGAAGAGGCAGCGGTTCTGCAGCCTGGCGGCGTGCGCAGGGAGCCGGGGTGACGCTGCGGCTGTTCTTGCAGGTGGACATCCCCGTCTGGGTGGTGGATCTCCGCCACGAGCTGACCCATGGCAAGCTGCCGCGCCTGGCTTTGTGCCGCAGGGGTGAGTGCTGCCAGCGGTGACCAGGGTGCCGGTGCTGCGGGCCCTGGGGGAGCACCCGCCACCGTTTTGGGGGGTTGTGGGATGAGCCACGGGCTGGTCCTGGCAGGGACAGTGTGGAGTGAGGCACAGGGGCGTTTGTCACCGCCCCGCGGGACAGCTGAGCTGTGTGCGGTAGCTCCAGCCGCTGGTGCGTCACAGGGCAGGTGCTCAGAGACTTTCTCCTTCTCCTGAAAAAAATACTGGAAACAATAGTTCAGCCTTCTTGCTTCTTTATAGCACTGGAAGTGCATCTTGGGAAGGAGGTAGATGCTTTTCCTGATGGTTTAGAGACTCTTGAGACTTCAAAAAAATCCGATTTAGGAAGAAATGCAGTAGGTACTGCAAGTCCGAATGACCAGCTCTTGGCATTTGGAGGGATTCCTGGGAATTTGGGGTTAAGCACTGAGGAGCCAGTTAAACAGCCTTCAGCAGGGTCCTTAGACTGAGCTGGGTACTGAAAACAGTGATGGGAGAAAAGGGGTTTTCTTTACATTCTAACATATGCCTAATGTAGTCTCTGCACAAAAAATTAATGTTACTGTTATAGACACCATGTTGGTCATGGTGACACTAAAGAATTGACTCATTTTCTTATCAGAACTCTCCTGCTGGGACTTAGTTTCTGCTTAAATTTGGCCTAACTTGAAGGAGGTGCAGCGCTATAGCAGTATCCAGTCCTTTTTGTTGCCAAAAAGGCAGTGGGTGGGTGTTAACAGGCCTGTGATACCAGGTCGTGGGGGGCTTTTTGTTGTGTTATTTAAAAAAAAAATCTCTTTCACTTTTTCATTAATGGAATTGTATGTGATTTCAGGGTTCGTAACTTGTAAACAGTATTTCTTTTCACAATGCAAGTTAGCAGTGTGCCACCTGTATATTTTTTTTAAATAACAAAGAAAACCTCACTGAGAAGAGAATGTTTTCTGTTCTCCCTTAGGTTGTGACGTTGTGTTGGAGTGGCTACGAAAGACGTATTGGAGTCGTCAGCTGGGCAATAACTTGTGCGAAGAAAGCGAGGACGAGGAGCAGGAGGAGGTGGAAGCAAATGCCGAGCTGGACAGTGATGCGTGGGAGATTCGAACCTCACAGCATGAGGCCTGTGAGAAACACAAGGAATTCCATGGTAGGTGTCCCTAGAACAACGTCAGATACAAGGATTAGATCTGTCTCGTGCTAGAGAAAGCAGTTTGAAAGTGTCATCTTCCAGCCCTGACAGTGCATACAGATTTACCTTCAGCTCAGGTTTTGGGATTCCTCTTTGGACCTTGCTGGATTCTTGGGGTGACTGACTTTTTGGTATTAGCTCACTGAATTTATATCATAAAACCTTTTACTGCTATTGAATATGCAGTTCCTAATTAGCAGCAACACTTATACTGGGATGGTTTAGGACCAAACATTATAAAAATAAGTTGTAGTGTCTAATCAGCCACAGTTTTGGTATTGAGGCCACTACTGACAAAGGTGACTATGATCCCTTTGTAGCCCTCAAAACTGTAGATTCATATCTAGAGCCAGAGCAGGACAAAGGCAGGTCATCGAGTTTCAAAATACCTTGCAGGTGGACAGAAAAATCATTAGCTGTCAGTTGTATTAAATAAAAAAATCACGGGTAACTCAACCTGGGCATAATCTAAGATATGAAGCGCAAAACAGTGGGAAAACTTTGGTAAATTGTTCCAGTGGTTGCTTTTCCATCACCAGAAGTCTTTGAACCAAAAATAAGGAGCTTTTCTCAAAGGTGGATTTCTAGTTTGAATGACTCACAGGTGGAATTGGGCGTTCAGACTGGATGGCTATTCTGTGAGGCATGTCAGGTATCAAAAAGTACCTCAGACAGTAAAAACAATTAGTCATATTTTTTTCTGACAAAATACGGCATGTTTATGGGGAGTAATTCCCCCAACAGATTACAGCAGCCCAGTCCAAGGTCCAGAGATTGTGCGGAAATCCTGAAGTGACCCTTTTTGCTCTCTGGAAGATCACACTAAGTGATTATAATGATCTTTCTGGCTTTGGGATCTATGGATTTCTTGCAAGTCTTTTCTAGATTCCTTTATAACAGACTAATATGTAGATGCGGTAGCTGTGATCTAGACGATATTAGCTAATTTGTTGTGCACTTTGAATTTAATACAGAATTTATTAGAACAATCCAAATGGAGAGGCAGTACTAAACTTCAGATCGCAGCAGCACTTATCACTTCTCTTGTCGGAGTGTATGTCTGGGCACTGGTGTGACTTCATGCTGGATGCGAACCAAGAATGTGCTATTCCTTCCTCTCTCTAAAAAAAAAGAACACTCCAACCCCAGTTGCCAAAAGAGAGAACCACAGAATGATACAGTAGATTCTGTGATTTATGTGTCCGGAGTAATAGGAATGGCAATGGTGTGTCAGTCCTACAGTTCAAATGCATCTGAAGTTTTATCTGGCTGATACTGGGTGGGTGGGCATCCTGATAGCAGGTGACAGTGACACCTGAATGGCGAAGTATTTTGAAAGATGGTGCTGTTTCAGGTACAGTAAAAGTGGTCAACACGTAGAGAAAGGACATTTCATGTAGATGGTAAATTAGGGTTTCGTAAAGTCCAAGCATACTGTTGGTTTGCGAATAGCCACAGTGCTGTTGGAATAGATTCAGAATGCAAGTACAAGGAATACAAATACACGTCAGAACATGAACTGCCAATAGGAACAATTTCTTCTAAGTGAATCTGTTTAGGCGTTTTTTGGGGCTGTCTGGATTTATCAAACTTGCTTGTCTTTGACTGCTGTTAGTGATAAAATACTGAACTCCTGCTTCAACCTCACTTGATAAAATTTATGTTGCCAGAAAAGTCTGGGAGCTATAGGAGTCATTAGTGTTGTCTGAATCAGAATTTATTACTTCATTTGACTGATGTCTTCCTTGAGTGCATATTTGGCAGAACAAAGCAGCTTGCCCAGGTACAGAATTTGCTTTTATAGTTAATCCATTCCCTGTTTAAACTATCTATTTATGTTTATTTCTAGAAAAAGTCAGAGATGTACTGATATCCTACAAGAATGAGCAGTTTCGGGTAAGTGCAGTCTGATCATCAGCACTTTGGGTTCTTCCCATTCCCCGCTTGGGGCACTAAGTCTTCTCGTCCTTCCTGCCCACGCTGAGGAGCTGGTGCTCTTGAACAGGCCTCGTTTGAAATACCTGAGCAAGACTCAGGATCTGTGCCAGGAGTTTATTTCATTTGACTGCAGGGATCCCTTTTTTCTCCCTTTAGCGTCCTCCCCCGGTCAGAATCTGTCCAGAAGTGTCGGTGATACAGAAGGGATATTTTATCAGTGCTTCAGAGTCATCTTCATAACAGTGTAACTGTACAGTCTCTGATACAGATACTTCTCTAGCTATTTTGTTAACTGCTTATTATACTTAAAGTTTATATAAATCTGTAAGGTGTAATCTAAGATAAAATAAGCTTTGTCGTGGGGACTGTGGACTTTCTTGTCTGATTATTTGTATGGGTAGACTACAGGTTCATTAGTCGCTTTAAGTCCTGTGTTTATACTTGATTTGTCATCTAAAGCCTCTTTTGCATGCAGTGGTAGCTTTGCAGATGCAGGTTAAGAGAGCTAATCACAGTCATGAAAATTACACCTTGTTTTTTCATTCTCATTTTACATTACATTCCTACCTGGTAGGGAAAATAATTCCTTATTTTCTCTCAGTAGTTACTGTCTTCCAAAAAGAATCTGCTAGATACTTGGTGATGTAAGATGCTTCATACCAATATTTTATAGAAGGTGGTGAGGATAGAATTGTTACTTGGGTAGGTTGTGAGCAGAAGTAGAAGACATGTCTTGCCCTACTGGACAGACCCAGATAAGGTATAAATCAAACCAAGAAATCACTGGCTTTCACATGAGTACTAACCTCCAATATTCTCTCTTCCATTCTTGGTACAACCTGGTAGTCTGGTTTGTGTGTTGCTTCCGCTCATCAGATGCTCTCAGCTGATTACAGGTTGCCTAGATGGCTGTGTGAATTTGACATTTTGATCTCCTGTATGCATAACGTGACTGGCAAAACTGTGTCCTAAGTAGGCAGCCTCATCCCCACCCCACATGTGAAGTTAATGATTCAAAATCAGTCTGTCCTGGTTTGTGCTGGAGTCAGGGAGGGCAAGGTTTAGAACCAGAATGAGCATGTCAGAACTGTGACTCCTTGGTGTTGCTGCCTTTTTAATGTAGTCCTTTTCGAAGTATGACATTGTTTATATTAATTTTTAATATGCTGCTAGGAAGGGGAACTTCAGTGAGTTTTTGAAGTGCTGTTGATGAAATACATGCGGCATAAGCGTCTTCTCTTCATAGCAATGACTTTCTGTTCACCAGGAGCGTATTTGCCATTAATGTTTGGATTTTTCCTTCCCTCAGGTTATGCAGACTGTGCAGTCTGTGTCAAAGTCTCGAGAGCTGTGGTCCGATTCCTCTTCAGAAGTGGAGTGGATTTTGGCTCAGATCAAAGACCTGATGCAAGAGAACAGGTACATCTGTGATAAGGAGCTGAGGTGAAACGTAGGGTGCAGAGCTGGGCTTGTAGACCTGTTGCACTGCATTTCACCATGTTGTTCCGCTGGTCGTGGTGAAAGCAATTGGTCGATTTCCTCAACTTCTTTGAGGATTGAGTTGTTAATCTCTGTCCTATGAGGAGCGGCTGAGGGGTCTGGAATTATTTATCCTGGAGAACAGGAGGCTGAGGAGAGACCTCGCCCTCTGCAACTGCCTGAGGAGGCTGGAGCATGGAGGGGCTTGGTCTCTTCTCCCAAGTAGGAAGTGATAGAATGAGACAAAACGGCCTCAAGTTGCACCAGGGGAGGTTTAGATTGGGTATTAGGAAAAAAATTTTCATGGAAAGGGTTGTCAGGCATTGGAACAGGCTCCCCAGGCAAGTGGTGGAATCACCATCCCTGGAGGGATTTAAAAGACGTGCAGGTGAGGTGCTTAGGGACGTGGTTTAGTGGACTTGGCTGTGTTAGGTTAACGGTTGGACTCTGTAATCTTAAAGGTCTTTTCCAACCAAAATGAATCTGTGATTCTTCAGAAACTCAATAAAAGCTCTGCCCTCTGTAGCCGCTGCTCCTGGTCCATTCTTAACCATGACATTTGTTGGAGAAGATGAATATTATTATGCTACCAAAGCAGCAATGAGTGTGCAAGTGCTTATAATGAAGTCACTTTTTTACTTCAACTCCACAAGCTTTAAACATACGGTTGCGTGTATATGTTTATGTAAGTGAACACAGAGGTTCCTAGAAGTTGAGTACCATAGTGGTAATTGCTTCTGCTTTGCTTCATATCTGTCCTGAAGTGCTGCAGCCGTTTACTGCCCCGTCCTGTGGAGTCTATCGTGTATCACAAATGCAGCTGGGCTGGTGCTGCCCCAGGGGCCTCTCTGGTGCCAGCAGCGGTTCGGGATCTGGAGATGTTAAGTGGCATTAATGAGACTCTGATTGCTCTAGGGAGGCCGTGGCTGAAGCTCTTCTCAGCGATGGCTTTCTCATCCCAAAGATGGAATGTCTGAAGATGCTCAATATCAAGTATGAAGGTTAGTGATTTGGTCACCACCATAGCTAGTGTTATGCGCGAGTTGGTTCGGGTTTTTCCTTTTTTTCTCATTATATTGAAAGCTGTAATTCTCTGCATAATTTTCATATATCTGGGTCTTTAAACATCTTTTGACCTGTTCTCCAGACCCCTTTATGGCCACGCTTAGCTGTTTTTAGGTAATTCTCTTTCCATGGAAGAGCTCTCCAGCACTGAATGCTACCTGACCAAACCGTCTTCTGAAGTTTTCATCCCTGCCCTTATCTGCCATAGTTACTGATTTCTCTAATTCCTTTTCTACATTGAAAATTTGAAGCAAATCTAGGTTGTTGTTTTTGTTTTGTTTTGTTTTTAGCCTTATTCACCAGTTGCATCTTAGCTCCATGCTGCTGCCCGTACATGTGGAGTTGCATGGATTTTCTGCAAGAGACTTAGATACCTAGAGGCAATGAAAATTAATAATTTGTCTGTTTCCCTGGGAGCTCTTGGAAACACCAGCCAAAGAACTTTCCGAGACAGAGACTCAGATTTCTGTGATTATGTAACAGTAGTAAAAATTTAGGAGTTTTTTGATTCTATGTTGCTTTGCTCAATGTACTTTCTTTGGGCAGTATATTTTTAGACAGAATAGCTCTTCCTTACATGTGAAATAAGATGACACTAAGAAGGGATTAGGAAAACAGGTAGATTTTCCTGTGGTTTACCATGTTATTAGATCAGGTATTGTATTTTCTACTTCATTGAGCTGTTGTGTTAATTATCAATTTGCTGCTTATTTTACTTCCCTAGCATAAGAAAATAATAGTTCCGTGTTCAGTGGGGATCCCAGGAAACCCCCTTGAACCAGTGATCTCAGAACAAACTACTTAAGTTTGGAAAACATGTCACACCTGTGAAAAAAAGAAAAATTATAAACCAGTGATTTTTGGCTTCTCTTTTTTTTTTTTAATTGCAGCAAATAAAGAGGTATGGCAGTTCAAAATTCCTCAGACATTTTACTGCTTTTGGCAGCCTTTGCTCACAGGCCTCCTTTCCCGAAGTTTTACACAGACCCTAATAGAGAAAATGTTTATGGAGCTGAAGGAATGTTCTGACTCTTCAGAGCTCCGGCCCCAGTTCCTGATCAACTGGATTTCTGAGCTGCTGACTGGCATTGCCAAAGTAAACGCTGGTGAGTACGTCTGCAATTTCTGTGTGTAAAAAAATGGAAGAGTGTTTTCTGTACTATTGCGAAAATTGGGAGAGTGTTGTGAGCTTTAGATGGAAGGCACAATAACCTAACTATTACATTTTATCATGTGAATGTAGAGCTTTTATTGTTGCATTTCTTAAACTTTTCAACCTGCAGCTTATGTATGTCATGCATTTCTTAGCACAAAATCGAAATTGTTATTGACAACTTTGCTGCAGCCTCCTCAGGATAGGAAAAGCCCATCTCTCCCATGAAAGATCGGGCCCTGAAGTGCTGTTTTTTTCCAGATAGTAGTAGTTGTAGCAAATAACAGTAGCAGATAACAAATAAAGATGTTATATGCAAGCTGTTAGGAGTGCCCGGTTCCCAGTTATTTCCTCACTTAACAGAAGCCTGTCTTTACAAGACACATCATCTTGCCGGCCTTTTTTAATCCTATTGCAGGATTTTCATGCCTTCCAAATGTACACAAAAGTAGTAATATTTTGTTTTCTGTTCCTGACTCCTTAGAACTGTTTAAATTGGCAAACTGAATGTTTCACTCCAGGAACAGAGGCATAGAAGAGCTTTACTTATTTGAAATGTGTCACAGGAACTCTGTTAACGGGACTTTAATACTGCGATATAGTGTATCCCTGAGGAGGTTTCCAGCTGGTTGGTTTTGCACCAGGATTTTTCCAGTCTCTGTGGCGGCCGCGGGTCTGTGTTTGATGCTCAGTCAGCGCTGAGCACATCTGTTGTGTACCCAGATCCCTCAATGGCTGCAGTTCCCAGCTGCTCGGTCTACTCACTGCAGCGCTGTCTGGAATGTTCTGAGGCTCCGGGAGCAGTATGCTGTATATATCTATATCCATATATCTGTGACAATACCGTCCAAGCGCCGCTGTGGCTGTGCTGTCTGGGCTGGCGTGCACAGAACCAGCCGGGGAGCGTCTGCTCTGCGGTCACCCCTGGTGGGGCTGGCCCGGCGCGGTGGCAGGTCCCTTCAGCACACTGGATGTGTTTGGTCATTACATCTGGTCTCGGGCTTGGACTGGAATGCCAGCGTGTTTGAGGATGAGTGTTCCAGTAAAAATGCAACGGGACGAAGGGCATATTTTTAATGAGTTTTGAGTACCTTGTTGTTTCTATTGTCTTCTTTCAAGGGAAGAAAAAACAACACTCTAACAAGCAGGTGTCCGGGAAGGAACTGTTCCTCCACAAAGTTCCTTTGCAGTGGATAAGACTGACAGATAACTGCTTGGAAGCTCCCTGCTGGGCAACCCCACACCTTCTGCAGCTGTAAGTGTGACCCTGTGGCGCAGACAAGGGCAGCAGACGGTGCTGTGGAACCGCTCCAGCCCCTCCCGTGTGATACGCTGGGTTACAGCTGCATTCGCTCCCCTTTGCATCTAGTAGAGATTGGGGCAGGTGCATAGAAAGCCCTGCTTGTTGCTTCTCACCTCCCCATTGATTCAACAAAGAAAAGACAGAGGATAATTTGAAAGGATCGCACCTTCAAAATGAAAGCAGAGATTATCTGGGGAGGTGTTAAAGGAGCAACCTGGTCAGAAGAAAAGTGACTTGGTAGCAGAGGTGTGACTGCTTATACAGTCACATTTATCACAAGTGGTAACTTTTTCACATGAAAACAGCAAAGCGGGAGTTCAGTTAGAAGTATCCCAAGTCTTTAATTTTAATCACAAACAGGAATATCCCAGCATCCATCCGCCAGGGAATAATCAGATTGGCCTGTTAGGAGATATGTGGGTGAGCTGTCCTGGAGCAAACTCACACATAAAATGCTGTTCAGCTTGATAAACCTTCATCTGGAGTATTTTTTGCTTGTAAGACTTTTACGTTACCCTTTTCCTTTTTAGGATCCTCACAGTCATGAGACCTCGCTTGTCACGTTCTTCACGGAAGAATCTTCTCTATCTCACTTCTGTTTACACGGAAGGGGGTGGCCCCTTGTCCTGCCCAGGCCTCTCTTCAGACTGTGGTGAACAGCCAATTTACACTATTGAGAGCTTACAGTGGAGGGCCAAGCAAGAAAATCAGGTTAAAAATCAAGGGCAGACTGTAGACAAACAACAGGATGTACTGGAGAGAAATGATGATGTAGAGGAGGTGGAGGAGGAAGAAGAAGAGATGGTGACCGAAACAAATCCTTTGGAAGGACTTGCTCATCCTGGTAATGTGGTGGCTCTGGCTGAGAAAAGGGCAGCGCTGCAGGGGTCCGCCTGGCAGGTCACTGCAGGTAAACGTGATTTTGTAAGGCTTAGACAACCTTTGTCACTGGCAAACGTTATTTGAAACACAAAGACATCTCAGCCCGTTGGGCCTGGCGAGAATTGGAAGTGTGCTTCAAAATCATCTAAGTGCCAAATCACTGAAAACTGTACTTTTTTCCAGTCTTCTGCTTATGTGCAGGAGTCATCTCTCTTAAACACTTAGAATACTGTGAGTGGTTTTTCCAGGAGTGTTACTACCTCATTACATTTTTTAGCAGGCTTTTCCAAACTGTTTAAAAATTCAGTGTATCCAATTGGTGGGGCAGCGTATATGCCAGCTGTAAATGGCAAGGAAAATACGGGCATTTCTTGGCCTTCTGTTTGTCAGACCTGGGGGTACTGGAAAGCCCAGTTTGGTGGTGCTGGAAAGCACCAGTCGCGTGCTCTAAGTTCCACACTCCAGGAAAATTGCTGTTATGACAGGTGGGAAGCAAAAGAAAGGAGTGAGGCAAGTTTTTAGAGGGAATAAACAGTACACCCGCTGTTTTGTTAGCTTTATTACAGTAGCTGTACTTTCTTGTTGGGGTGGAGGGTTCTGTAGCTAAGAAGATTTTGGGTGACTGATTTATGGAGGGACTCGAAGACAGGAGGAGGTTGGTGGAGAGGAGGTGGAGGAAAACTGATATTTAAAGGAAGAACAGCAGCCATTAGAAGACAACGAACTCTTATACCCTACTCACAGGGAAATTTTCCCAAGTCAGGGAAAAAAAAAAAATCTGCCTAAGCAGCTTGGCTTAGTTGTGCTGATGTGAGCAGCTTGTTAGAACTGGGCGGTTTGAGAACAGAAGCAAAATTGTCCTCTGCTTCAGTGACTTTGGTTCAGATCAAGCAAGGCTTTCACTGAAGGAACAGGCATTATGACCTGAACCACCCGATTTTTGTGAAGATTCTGTTTATGTCATTGTGGGTAAACTTAATTTCTGTTTGAATAACATCTGTGGAGTTACCATCCTTAAACAACTGGAAACTATAGCCAGTAGGTACATAGGAAGCCATGACAACATGTGGGATATCAGCTGTTTACTGGGTTACTCTCCAAAGAGGTGTCTTAGCCTGTTAAAGATATATAATGGTGTTTGCCTTACAGATGTGTTGGATGTTACCAAATGCCATTTCTGCCCATTTTTTAGTTGTAAAATTAAAACACTTAGAAAGCACTGTCCTGTGTGAAGATTTTTGTGTTCTAATAAATGCCCAGGAATGGTATAAAAGGAAAAACAAATACACCTGTTGGTGCTTTAGGACAGTGCTTGGGTTTTTGAGCAGCTGTCAGGTACACAAAGCAAATGGGTTTCAGGCAAAGAGAAGGAAAAGGCCAAGCTGTATGTGGATAGCAGGGGTCTCAGACAGTCCGTGTGGTTGTTGCTGTGTTGCTGTGAAGTCCTGGAGAGGAAATAGCAATAGGTGCTCGTAAAACCAAATAGCAAAATTTCCAACACATTGTCATATTCTTTGCCATTTCACCCCATCTCAACTGTCAGTCTTTATTGGTTACTTAGGCTTCTCCAGCCTTATCCTCTTGTATATTTGTGGGTTCGGTTCCTCAGCCGTTGTTGCGCGGTTGCTGTGCAGCTGCCGGTCTCAGCGAGCCGTGAGAAGCTGCTCGGTCTTGCTGGAGGAATGAGCTGCTGATGCTGAGCTGCTGTTTCTATCTTCGTCTGGGTACAAATGGTCTTTCCATTTACAGAAGTATGCAGAGTGATGTTCTAAAATTAATGTATATAAGTCCATGTATATGTTTCAAACAGAAGTATGCTTAAAAGAGGAAGGTAAATATGAAGCATTGCTCTGGAATACTGTGGGGTTTCTTTTAAAGGTTATTGTCTCACAGTGGTTTGGATGAGCTGCGCTGTGTAGAGTCCACGATGTTACAAGACTCACATGTGTCCCTGTCGTCTCACATACTACTGAGACTTTCTTTGGAAGAGATATTAAGGTTAGAAATAAAGTTACTTAAAACTATAGTTCAAACTTACTTTTGCTGAGTGCCTAGGATTGTTCGTTTTTACTGAACGGCTGAGTTG
Source organism: Caloenas nicobarica (assembly GCF_036013445.1). Lineage (NCBI taxonomy): Eukaryota > Metazoa > Chordata > Aves > Columbiformes > Columbidae > Caloenas > Caloenas nicobarica. The sequence goes on from NC_088256.1 coordinate 22,867,009, forward strand.
CATGAGACAGTATTTGTGGACTTGGGGGGATCTTTGAAAATCTCTCTGGGGAGCTCAGGCTTCTTGTTTCTGTGCTGTTTTTACCCAGATGAAGTACGGTGGAAAGACTTTCCTCTTGGAAAGCTCCCAGGTCAGACAGATGACCCTGATGGTCTTATGTTGGACAATTACTCCATGATGTCTCTGCTCGATCAGCCGGTGAGAGATGAGTGGAAAACACCCAGTACAAGGTGAGTGATGCTGTGGGCAGGACTCTGCCCCCGAACCATGAAATGCATTTGTCTCTCTGTGCCTTGTACTACATGATGTGAACAAGGATGGTATTTCCTCTTTACTTTTGCTTGACTAAATAGTTTGACCCAAGTATCTGCTGCAATCTTTAATATCTACTAACTGCGTTTCTCACAGATTTTTCAAGTAATGTGTGTGTTTGGAAGGACCTGTGCAGGGGTAGTGTAATAGCAGAACAGCCTGTTCTTCAGACTGCGCTGACAACCTTCAGTGTTCTCTGATGCTGTTAGTGCAGTACAGTCTGCTGACCCCTTAGAATTACTAGTCTGGAAGTGCAGAATTTTTAAAATAAGCTGCTCAGAGCTGATGTGGAATCTGCCTGATAATACACTGGAATGAATAAGGGGAAGAACTTTGGCCTTGCAATTAAAGTGCTCAGGACTAGAAGCCTTGGAAGGCCGACGTTGGTCTCCCCAGTCGGGTTTCCCAGGCTGGCGGGTCCTGTGTGGGAAGGAGGACTCGTTCTGAAACGCTGAAGCACTTTGAGGTGCGTTGGTGGGAAAGCCCGAAGATGAGGAGGGACAGTATCCATGGGAGGGGGCTGACTGCAGATTGCTTTTGTAACACCTGAGGGAGGAATTTCTCCTTGGTATCGAACTTCGGCGCTTGCAGCTGGTTTTGTGATGCTCAGTTGTTGCAGTGAGTCACGGGAAGCAGTTCAGGTCTCGGTAGTTTTACAGCACTGGCAAAAGCAGTAGAGTGTTATGATTAAATGGCGACTTGGTAAAGCTTCCAGTCTGTCCCTGATTTAATATCACCTCTTGTGACTTCAGAATAAGTGTGATCTAATTCTTTGGTTTTGGAGGACACATAAGGATTCTTGGAAGGAGTTTTGAGAGGTAAAACTTGTCAGGATTTTTGTAAATCTGTTACATGTCCGAAGTGGGTAAGATTTCTCTTTTTCCAAAGCTTGCTTTCCGTATTGTGCTTCAAGAGCAAAGTGTCACAGTGTCATTACAATGGAAGCTGGAACTGTGGTTCTGGGAGTTACAATGTCTGTAAAGGTGATTTGAGATCCTTGCTTGAAAAGTCTGCAAAGATGCATGTTTAAAGGATCGTAAGAAAAAACCCCAAACACAAACCAAACACCCACACGTCAACAGCTGCTTCTAAACGCCAGGCTGACATTTGGCTCAGCGAATTTCTAATCCACAAACTGCTGGCAGGTAGCTGGGAACACTGGTCTTCTGTGCTTGTGTGCTGACTTAGATATCTGGAGACAGGCAACTCAGACCTTTGGTCTCAGCTAGTGCAAATATTTTTATATACTGGAACTGATGTACAGCTAAATCTGGACCCCAACAACATGATGCATGCTCCGGAAGATCTCCTAGGATGCATTTATCCCCCCTTCTTCCTGAATGTTAATAGTCTAGGAAATACGCATGGCTGTTTTTCAAAAGGCCTCTTTCTCATAACAGACTCATTGGGGTATTTTTCTTTCCTCCATGCTGTAAAAAGCGTTGGAAACTCAGATTTGTACTTGGTCATAAAGAACCTGCAACATGCAGGTTTAAAAGAACGCGTAGCTGTAGAGTCACTCTATTTTCAAAAGAAAATGAGAAAAAATATTTATACTGCTAATTAGATACTGAAATGGGTTCTCATAGTTACAAATGACCCATTTTCTTATTTGCGAGCTGTTCTTTGGAAACGCTGTTGGATGTTTTTCCACAAGTGAGCCGTTACTGATCCAGACTCTAGGTAGTGTTCTCTAGGTTTTGCTTTCTAGGACTTGTTCACGAATCAGTTGCTTGCCACAAATAAGAAATAAGTGATCCTTGCTTCTGGGTATATGAAGAGAAGCAGCAAGTCATACAAACCAGACATGGCTATGGGGACGTGCCAGGTCAACCTGTCTGTACACAGAAGAGCAAATACGTTGCTATAGGATAGAAGAAACTGTCTGGTGGCCAGCTGAAAACTTCCAAGAGGTTCTTGGACTCAAGGCTTAGCTAAAGTACGTAAATTTCCAGGAACTTCTGCTCTGTACCATACTTGTATAACTGTAATAGGAACTTTTGCTAAAGATACTCAGCAGAGGCGAGAAACTCGGAATAACATGGGTTACCTTTGGGAAGCAGCACTTGCTTACATACACGACCATGGCCCCACATTGACTTGCAGAACAAGGTGTCGGTACCAGCACAGAAAGGTTTACCAAGGCTGGCAGCTCCTCTAGTCCTAGAAGAGACAAACCTAACTTGCGTTATAAATTCTTGCTCACATGTGCCAAAACAATCCTCTTGATATCTGCAAATGGTCAGCTGGAAGGACCTGTTTTTTCTGGTTTATTTGGTGCTTTTCTTGTAACGCTTATTTGGTACTTGCAAGGATGTGAACAAGTGTGGTGACATTAAGGAATTCATGACAGAGTGCTTGGTATAGATTGGTTGTTCCTAGTTTTATGGTTAGGAGGACGCTGGCATTTCATTCTATAGTGCAAAGCAGTAGATTGCCCCAGAGAGAATTAGACCAGTTCTGCAATGCCTGTCCTGGGGGCACGGGCAGAATTACTGTGGTGAGAGGCTTGTACCACTGCTGCCATGGAACTGGCCATCAGTAAAACCAGTACACAGGCTGGTTCTGAAACCTTGCCTTAAAAAAGGGAGGGAAAGCCTGAGCCACCAATAAATATCTTGCAGTTAAGGTTGAGGGTATCATTCACTTTTTACATACAGTTTTCTTTTCTCTTCATGTGCCATAGAAATGGAAGGAGGGAAAGTGACGTACACGGTGTAGCTGTGTAAGAGCCAATGCTGCTGCTTGGGATTGCACTGCAGCAGCAGAACAAGTCCCCACTGACTGCACAGGGGGTGTTCTCTGTTCTGTGTAGTGTAGAATCTCTTGTACTTCTTTAACTCTTACTGTAGAGAGAAGCAAAGCAATTTACAAAGCAGGTGCATAAGGAATCATCTTGCAAACCCCGCAGTTCAGCCACTTCACGTGGCCTCAGGTGCAGGGAGGAGCGTCTGCAAGAGCTTCATCTGCATCCGCCCAAGGAGGTGGTTTGATTTTTCTCCTCGTGCTGCTTCCAGTCGGCTGGTTTTGAACAGTGTAATGTGTCCTGCAGCTCATCTCACTAGAAAATACCAATGTAGAAAATGAAAAAGCACATACCAGGCCAAAAGTAACATGTTTCTGCATCTCTGTGTGTGGGTGAGAGGGGCAGAGGGTTCCTGCCACGCAGATCACAGCCTGGCAGGAGCCCAAGGGAAAAAGCTCAGAAAGAAACATAAGGAAAACCTGCTGTTACCACAACTGAAAAGGAGCAGAATGTGATTTATTCCTGTAGCTGTGCCTGGAAACAGTCCAAGTTTCATCAGGAGTGTTACAACAACAGCTTGTTCGTTCATCATTCCCTTGCGCAGCAGCTCCTCCGTGTGCCCCAGGCCGTGCGGCACCGGGCGCGTGTCTGACTCGCCCAGGGCAGAGGGACAGGTTTCCTTGGCTACTTCTCACGTGTTCTTCTGCGCCGAAACGTTCCCCACTGTCTTGCAGCTCTGTGGGTTTTGTGCCTCCCCGTCAAAGGCGTTTTTGCATGGGCTGTTCCAGAGCGGTGTTTGCTGTTTACCTGTGCTTTGATCCTGCCCTCCAGCTTCTGCCTGCAGAGCTGTTCTGCCAGACTCGCTGTGGGTACTGCGGTGTGGTGTGAGAGATCCTGAGAATTTGGTGCTGTCCTTCGAAAATATCCATAAGATGCTTGGAAAAAGCATCTGCAGCATAGGCAATGGGACACGTCCTTCCTAAAAGCCATGGCCGTCTTCTTCTCTCTGACTCCACGGCTGCTGTGTTGGCTTTGCGAGGCCTCCGGCAGGTTCCTCTGAACAGGGACTGTCTAAGAGCTGTTCTGACCTGAAGGGAGAAATTATGTGTCTCCAGGAGCTCTGAGCAGCAGCCTTTGCCTACAGCCAGTTATTCCAGTACTGAACATCTGCAGAAGACATTGAGTTTTTTGGTGTGTAGCTTGAAGTTGCTGTTATTTAAATGAAACTTTTCAAACATCTCGGTCACCTTTGCAGAAATTATTTTCTGTCTGCAGAGGTTTTTGGTTTTGTTCGAACATGAGATAAGCTCCTGTAATGCTTGGATACTTTGGAACTGCTTCTTCCTCGCTGATCCCAAGGACAGAACTCTGTTGTGGGTTTTCTGGTGTGTGCTGTGTCTGCGCAGTGTCAGAGTTTGTGTTTAGTGTTGCTGTGGCAACCTCTGAAACTTCGAATAGCTGCTGTCATCCTCAGGCAGACATTTTGGGGTTTTTTGTGATACGCATATGTGCTTTTTGTTTACTCCCAGTGTCAGTTTTACCTGGCAGCAGGGGCAAATTTGGCAAATAATGATGACTTGGATGGAGAGTTTCTGAGGCTGGAGTTGCTGACATAGAGTTGCTTTAAGGATTGCCTCAGGCGGGTGCACTGACATTTCAAAAATGGGATTCATCAGTTAATGATCATGGATAATGACTGGATTTTGTTGTCCCAAGGATGAGATGCATAAACAGGTGAGAGGGATGGTTAATGTGTGCTAAAGGGTAAGACGGTGAGTAGGCAGGGAATATATTCTTATCATGGAGGATGCTAATTTGGAGCTAGGAGTGCACGTGCGTAAGGAATAGAGAAACTGAAAAACATGCACAAGACAACTGGATTTTCCATTTTTCTCCTTCACAATGTCAGACGCCAGGTTTCAAGTGGATCCTTTAAAGATCTGTTTTATTGATGAAATTTAACTTTTCATATGTTCTCCAACTGTTCTTTAAGCCTTGTGTTTGACAGTGCCTGATGTCTGGGAACAGTATATAAATCATAGAATCATTTTGGTTGGAAGAGACCCTCGAGAACGAGTCCAGCAATTAACCTAACACTGGCACTGCCCCATGTCCCTGAGAACCTCATTTATACATCTGTTCAACCCCTCCAGGGATGGAGACTCCACCACTGCCCCGGGCCGCCTGTTCCAATGCCTGACAGCCCTTTTTTTCCCCAGGTGCAAGAACTCAAGACTTGTCCCTGTTGAACTTCCTAAGGTTGTTCTTAGCCCGCTCTTCCAGCCCGTCCAGTCGTCCTGCACATGGCTGTCCCTTCCACGGCGGCCACTTACTTAGTTTGGTGTCTGTGACAGCCTTGAAGCGCCCCCCGTCCATTGCAAAACATATATGTTATGCTTTAAACAGATGGGTTTTGCAACTTTGGAGATTCTTACTTGTTCCTTTGTGTGCTGTGTTAGCAAGTTGTGTAAATGGGTCACTGTCTGGGGGATCTCCTGGGACTCAGCCCTAACTAGGTAACTTCTGCAAGAGTGAGCCACCTTCTAGAATTAGAAATTACTTGGCATGCTGTGGGTGTCCCCACAAAACAGCTTCCTGCAAAGCCTCTGTAAATGCGCTGGTGTCTGTGACCTCTTTGTCAAGCCCTTGGAACGGCTCCTTTCCACGTGCAGGATGTGTAGTCGTTGCACTGGTTGTAACTTTGACTGTTCTGGTGTCTGCTGCTTGCTGAGTTTCCATCTCACCTGATCGCTTGTGTTCCTGCGTGCAAAGGATAGATGAAGATTCAGATGAAGACTGTTGCGTGGTTATTTCTGAAGTTATGTCTCCCTCACAATCACCAGGAACCGGTGACCTTTCATTTGGTTTGTGCTTTGGTACCGTTGTCACGTTAGGACTGGTGCCTCTCTTGAGCAAATTGATTAAAAACTAAAGACATTCCAGCAGGTAAATGTTCAGAGCTAAAAATGAGAAATGACATTTTGGTTTGGAAATCAAACTTGTTAACAAGTTTAAAGTGCTATTCAAAGTTACTCTGGTGATGTGAGCTTCTAAATCACCTGTCTGCTTTATTTCTGTTCCTCTGGCAGCTCTGCAGAACTGAATATCCCTGGGACAGGAGGACTGTTATGGACCCAGAATGACTTCCATAAAATAAAGAGTGGCCTCCAGCTTTTCTAAGACAGGAGAGTGCTCTGCAGCTTTCAGTATCACACAAGATAAGTGGCATGGAAGAACTGGTAATGGTGATGGGGAAATAGGCACTCCAGGATATTTTTTTTTAATGAAGATATACTGATTTAGATTTCTACATGTAAAAGCAGTATTTTATAAAGCTGATGTGTTTTAAGTTCCACGTGTAGTAACCATTGTCTTGCTTAACCACGGTCATGAACTTTTAGCTCTAGTTGATATTTGTCAAATACAGCTTGAGTACTTCAGAATACATTAGTGTTCCTTTTTTTTTTCCCTGTGGTTAATAAATAGAGCTGACTAAAGGCAAACCTTCTTTCTGGATCCTGTTTTTCCTTTTTCACTCAGGTCCTCGTTAACCAGAGTATTGAGCCCTTCGTATTTCAGTGACGCCAATATTGTCCTGTATGATTTTCCAGGATAAGATTGTGCTGTGGTTTTCACTAACTAGGATTTCATATGGAGCTTCAGGGATCAAGCCGAGTTATAACATGGATGAACGTACTGTAGGGCAGTAAATACCTTCAAAAATTTTTTTCTCACCATTTTTTTCAAGTGATAGTTTGAGGACACTGTTTGTTTGCTGTTATTTCTGTTATGATTTTGCTGAGGTTGCTAATATTGTGGTCCTTGCTGGAGCTGGTGTGATTCCTGCAGAAATGGACGCGAGTACCTTGTTGGACACTTGCAGAGAAAAAAGACTTCCAGCTAGTTTTTCCTAAATTCAGTTTTTCTTTACCTGTATTAAAGGTTCTCAGAACTTGGAGGCTTCTGCAATTACCCATCAAAAATAGGAGTTTAAGCATATATTTATTGCAGGACTCCTCAGGAAGAATTTGCTGGAGAGTAGTTTTTACAGAGCCTGTCTCGGAGGCAGTCTAATAATTGGCAGTACTTACAAACTGAACAGAAGCAGGAACGTGTCAGTGCAGCGTTGTGAAATGGAATCTCCAGTTCTTTAGAGCCACTGCTGACATGATGTGCTGATGTTCTGCAGAAAGAGGTGCAGACAGGGACACTCAGCTCCAGCAGGGCACTGGATTGCACTGAATTGCAAGTTTAGAACAGCAATTTCATGGATGCTTTGGGCTGGCTCTCACATAAAGGCTTAGTTAAATGTCCATAATATAAGTATTATTTCTTTGTTCTGTTTTTTTGTCATCCTGTTCTACTGCAGCTACTCTTTACCAGACAGGCCAAAGTTATTTAAAATGGAAGATACCTTGTGTATTTCCTTCTCTAAAAACAAGCAGTGCTAATGCAAAAGAAAACAAACTTCTCTTTCTCCTAGGAGCGATTTTTCATGTAAGCCCTTCCCCTTTCTGGTATTTTTAGAAATTTTTCCTTTTACCCAGCAGTTCCTCAGGAACTTAGGAAATTTTGAGGGAAGAGGATTTGTTCTTTTATTACTGTATTTGGTAGAGTATGAAATTACTTAAATTATTGTCTTTGGTACTTCTAAGTCTGTCACTGCAAACATACTATGTTACATATAATTTTTTGCCCTTTGGTAAAAGTTTACTTAGTAAAATTTGTTTTCAACGTGCTAATTATGTACTTTGCCTGAAGCACATTCTGAGTGGGAGCAGGAAAGGCAACGGTGATGTTTGCCTAAATTACTTGATTTTTCCTTTGCGTTGGGCAGGACTTCTTGAGATTGCTTTCTCCTGTAAATTTTGGGGCTCTTGCCTAAGGAGGGTTACAAAATAAAAAGATAGAAACAAATAATCCAATGGCTCTGTTTTATTAAATAAGTACATTTGTATATATATAAAAAGTATAACGTTTCATATTATTAAATAATTGTGCAAACCTTTTACACAGAGTGGGGGCAAACAGGTAGTAGCCTATATATTTCTTTTAGATTCTTCTCTCAATTCCTTTAATATATTTACAAATTTTAAATACCACAGACCAAAATCATAGATAGTGTATAATAGCTCTTCAAAGGCTAATTAAACTCTGGCATGACAACACTGTAAGTGACGGTGCACTTGTACTTTTCCAGCTGAAATGTTGCAAGAAATACAGTTACTAAGGCTCTGTCCCCCAGACAGCCTCTGGGCACAAAGGAGCATTAAAGCTGAATGCTCACCATGGAAATCAGCGACAGATCCATGACCTGACTGCTCCGAGTCCTACGGGACATTTCAGCTCTGTGGAGACAAGTCTCACAGAAATGATACATGTTCCTCCTCTTTAGCATGGAGATCTAAAATGACTGTAGTCAAGATCTGTCCCTTGAAATGTTCCTGTAGTGATCTTGTGCATGTCACTGGTACACACACCTGACACCAAGGGCTTTTAACTGAATTATCTGGACAGATTTTTTGCATGTTCTGACCTGATCATTAAGAACTTCAGAATGCCAAAATTCACAATTTGAGGCAAACTGGCTTTAAAGTATGAAGGGGGAACTCGCCTGGACAGATGTCTGGTTTGTTTGGTTTTTAATTAGAACCCTTCTGCTTGTTGTAAGCAACCACACCCACCCGGTCTATTTTACAGCAGCTCAGACCCATGCTACTAGTGAATGAATGACATGCAGCAGCAACCAGAGCAGCACATGCTTATTACTGCGGAGATTTACGAATACCACATACTGGTTTAACATCTGTTTTCACTCATTTTGTCATTAAGACTTACATTATATTTGGGTCAACCAAAAAAACCCAAAGAGATTTATAAAATTTTACAACAATTAAACACTAATGTTTAATTCTACAAATGAGTAAAGCCAACCACTGCAGCTCAATACAACAACAGGACTAACAGTAGTGAAATTATCTGTATGTACAATTTAATATATTACTGACATGTAATTCTTACCAAAAAGTTAAATAACTTAGACAGACATCCCATAAAGCATTTCTTCTGATTCATGAATGTAAGGTTATACACTTGTATGTGACAAATCATGTGAAAGTAACAGAGCTAAAGATGAAAGTTCAGTAATAGCTCTGGCCCCGGCCAAGCACTGAACTCTGCTGCTCAACTCCTGCGTGCAGCAGCCCAGGATTGTACCTTCCCACTTCTTGTTTCTCATCCAGAATTGTAATTTCATGGATTTTATTAAAATATAGTTTCTAGAACTGTTCTTTTACAGTTTTAAAAACATTTAAATACTATGCTCTCAAAAAGAGCATTTATACAAAGTCTTGTATTTACAATATAGACAGTTATGATCAGGTGTTAATAAGATCAACTCTTCCATGTAAGAAGAAATCTAATGAACGTATCGGTGTTTTGAACTGGCATGTAAACATATCTGAAAACAGACGTGGACGACTGAATTATCACTTAAAGTAGTTGATGAGGAAAGACCACATCACAAACAGAAGTTTAGTTACCTCAGGAGGACTAAACAAGTACAAAATTTGCAGATTATTCCCACAAGGCCACACTGCCCATCTGTACCGCTGTGCTGACAGATGCCAACAGCTGCTGGAAAAAGACAATTTGCCTTCAAAGTGCCTCAAGGAAACAGAATGCGGGTTTGTATTGGCAGAGCATTCCCAGTGTTTAAAAAAGGAATTATTCTATCAGTAGGACTAAAGTTAGTGAAAATTAAAAGGACTAGACAAATCCTACAAAAATGAGTATCTCCATAAACCACCCAACACTTCACACAGAAATTTCTGCCCAGTTTTCCACATTAGAAAACATCAAAAAGTACCCACTAAACCTCTCTGAAAATAGCTTATCTTTATAATTGGAGAAGAAGGGAACAAACACTTTTCTACATACAAATATTTAAATCCATGCAAGATGGAAAGTGTGAGTGCACAATAAACTTCATTTTATACCTAAATAAATTATAAATCAATCCATTAAGAATAAAGCAGGGTCTATTGCAATTATACTGTTACATTTTAAAACACATGCAGATGAGTTAACAGCAACATTTTTTACATTAAGTTTAGTGCAATAATGTGTCTGCTTAATAAATAGACTAAAGATCACTATGTAATGTTTCGAGGTGTACACACAGCATCTGTGCACATCATAAACTGATTCCGAAAAGTTGTCCTTGTTTGTCTATAAACTACAAGTGCCCATTTTAAATAAAAAAGATCCATAATTACTCATGGGCTACTTTCCTGTGACACATGGTGTCACAAACATTGTGGTGAAAATGTAATACTGAAGTTAATCTAGAGATTTTTATTGGTTTTTTTTATACACAGTTTTTACACAATCAAGAAAAAGAGATACAATTTGTATCAACAAACAAAAGGTCATTTCTGGTTATTTGAGGCATTGCTCTCAGCTGCTTATACCATGCAAGAGAAGAGAATAAGAATTAATTGCAAATTAAAAATATAAAATGCTGGTTAGTAAGAAATGTTTTTGAAAACTGGTCAAGAGTTAAATGTTTTCCTCAACTATTATAAATGTCTGAAGATTTATTTTTCCCATTAACAGAGATGATAACTAACTAATTAAAACTTAAGTTACTTTTAAATACCAAGTGTAATTAACTCATTTTAAATACGTAATGACATGGTCATTATATATGTTACCTGTAGCAACACAGGGATATTTATCCTGTGTGAAATGATACGGTTATCAAATATCAATAAATTAACTATAGTTGCACCTGTAATTGTGGTTTGCTGTTGGTTTGTTGTTTGTGGTTTTTCTTTTAAAATAACAGGAACGTATTCTGCACATGATAAAGAGCCCACAAGATATTTTGAATCAAACCAACCATTGCAGTAACACAAGTGGAGGAAATGCTATAACTGTGCTCCTCAGACAAACAGATAACTAGAAAGCAGCATGCAAGCCGTTATCAAAACACCAGAAACAACCCTGACTGCAGCCTCACGTTCCGTGTGTTTCACAGTAAGAAACATTTAGGCAGTGTCACACCTTCTCATGAAGAAACAAAGGCCATAAACCCGGCCTTCTCAGCTTTCATGAAAAAAACTACAGTAGAAGTCAACAAGTCCTAGCTCGAGAGGTGTCGAGTTAGTAGTAGTTTGAAATGTTGAAATATACAATGGATTCAAAAAAGGGCGTCCAGTCAGTGCAGCTTAAAAAACAATAAACGCCTCTTTTGGAGACATTTAGCTACAAAGGTTCCCACCCTGAGCAAGATACCAGTTGCGCAAACAATGCCACACAGAATTATCTCACCTGTTGAAACAGGAACTCTAAAAACCTTCGGGAGGCAAATGCACACCTTTGGATCTGGAGAGCACGGACCAGCTTTGACAAATCCAACTGTAGCGGCTCTTTTCAAGAAACTGCACCCCCCCGCACCCCCTCTCAGCTGGGCTTGTACGGCCTCTTGAAACACCCCTGCCCAGGGGCTGCAAATGACTGATGAACTCCCACGTTAACTCCAGTGTCCGCTGCTTTGAGTCGAGTGATCCAACCTACACAAAACTGACAATTTCAGCCTGTCTGCTGATTGGGCCACAGCTGCCACCAGCAGTCAGAGGCAGCTCCGGAGAGAGAAGCTACAGTTTAACTTTTTAGTTTACTGAAGGGCGCTCATGCCCTCACACTCAATGTTTTGGTCCTAATTTAATAAAGTATTTGGCTTCTGTTGGATTGAGCCAACATGTTGGACAATGTAATAGATACTCTAACTCTTGGGGAACAGTTTTGAAATTTAGGTACCAACAATACTGACATTCAAAAGCTGAAATCAGTCTTCCCTTTTGCAAATCGAGTATTTTAATTTTTGTCAAGTTTACTTTTTCTCCAATATTTAATATGCCAGTAGGCCGTGTCAAATGACAAAGCTGAAACCCTGGGTCATCTGGGCGTGTATAGAGCATACCTTTAAAGGCCGATTAGGTACTTATAAGCAAATTGAAAGTGTACACTAAACCATGCAGTATAATCGCTAACAATAATTTCGTAGTAACAGCTTTGAGACACGGAACGTGACATTGTAGTTCTTAATGAGCTATCCATGCACCAAGGTATGCATTTCCTATAAAATACTACTAAAAATCCCTATATTTAAAATCTTAAAATTTACAATACAATCAACTCTTATGTAGTGCCTCAGCACATGTATGCTTGCTACTGTGTACAGAATTTTATACTGTCTTAGTAGAAAATATTTACAATAGATTTGCATCTTCTTTCTTCATTTAAGTTTTCCTCCAGGTCCTGTACGCTGTCTATTTCCATTTATCCAAAAGAAGCTGTAATGCTTTAACGCCCCGTTCTTAATTTGGCAACAATCATAGCTGCCAGCTGTTGCGCATCTGTCACGTGGGGATTCTTTTCCATCACAGAAAGGACAATGCTTGGAGGGAAAATATTGCAGAGGTTCTTGTACGTCTGATATTGGTGCTCCGGGATGATATGGGGTTCCCGTGGCTCACCACATATCCCAATCCAGGGATTTCTCCAGAGTTGCTCCATCTTCTCAGGCATGCTTCTCACCATGACGGGCTCATAACATGGCTGCATGAGGTTGTTACTCAGTGGATACGAGTGGTAGGTGTAGGAGTCTGACGCACATGGCAATGGATCCCAACTCGCGTGCTGCTCTCGACAGAGCGGTGGCCGTCTCTGCCTCATGGGGTTACTTTCATAGAGCCGCGAGTCAGAAATACTGTCCATTCTGGTCATGACCAAGGCACGGCTTGGTTGTGCAGCCGATGGATGAACATTTTGAGGCACAGCGTATTCTCCTGGACAACTGGACCGTGCTCCAACAACTGGATGCTGGGCATGTAGGCCTAAGTGGGACACTGACTGTTTGCGAAGGGATTGCTTGGGCTCCTCAGCTCCGTAACTCTGAGCTCTATTTAAGGCTTCATGGTAACCATGGGAAAAAGGCTGCAGACGATTTTGCGATGGCAGTCTGTGGATCTTCACATTGTCTTCTGGACTGGCATCTGCTACACCCAGATACAAGTCATTGTAAGAGGAATAAGAATCATTACTTGTATGGCTTAAGCAATTGTCAGGACAGGGGCTTGAGTTTCTAGAATACATTCCCTGGTCCATATCAGCCCCGTAATAATCTGTGTTACGGATACTACTTATGCTCAAGTTGGAGAAATCACTGAGTAAGGAATAATAGCCGTGGTCCCCCAACGATTCGTATTTGGGATACTGGTCAGTATAGCTAACTGAGGTGCCATGACTATTGGTGACTAGTATAGGAGGATATTGCACACTGGACATGTGTTCCAGTGAGGATTTCTGATGCATGAACTGTGAGGAACCTGGCACCGGACTGCTTGCCGAACGAGTATTTAACGCACCAGCTGCATGGCTTTTTGGTGGAGGGAGCGTTGGCACACTCAGTGCAGTCACCAGAGACGGGACAGAGCTGGCCTCGGACTTGCGTGCTACTGACAACTTTTCCTCGGGCTCCACAGCTACTGATCTAATGCTTGGATCTGACTGACGTTTTGGGGCAATGCGTTTCACTTCAGAACTGATTTCTCCTTTGGAGCTGGATGGCCCTGTGCCACATTTGGCCAAGGCTCCCTCACTCATAGTTTTCACAGCAGATAATTTGGCACTTATTCGAAGCTCATCCGCTACTGACCTTTGAGGCTGGTTTGCCCGTTCTGGGTGGTAATATTTACATTTGTGCCCATAGGTGCACTTTTTACCTGCAAGAAAAGTGTCTTCAGGTTAAATAAACCAAAAAACCCTAATCAATACCACCAGTTGCTATCTTTTTTCTTTATATTTTTCACCGCTTTTCAATAGTAGTATTTCTATATTAACCCCCTAAGGAATAATTATATATCGTGTCCACAGGCAGTCACAGACTCGCTGTCTGTATCCATGCATATCACTGCATCAAGGGCAAAGACATATCACTTCTCTTACAGCTGGCTCATGATTTCAATACTGATGACATACTCAATGCTATATAAATCAAACCAGCTCTAACACAGTTTATATAGTTATGAATCTCCTTCCTTTAATACAAATCAGAAGAAAATAGCAAAAAACTGTGTTATCCACAAGGTATATCTGGTGATCTAGTAATCCTTAATTTTCTGCTGCCTTTTTTTTTAATTAATATGTGTATGAAGGGTATAAAAATTGATATAGTGCTCAGATGACATTAGGAAAATGGTGCTTTTTTTCAGTAATGACAAGATATTAAATATTTGCTTGCTTCACCTACCTTTGAATACAATGAATCAATCTGACTTAGGCACTTACCATAAGGACACGGTTGTTTCTTATGTTCAGGAATAACTGGCCTTTTCCTTAAGAAATTTTCAAGACTTGGACCATGACGTCCTAGAGGATCATCAGGAGGCATAAACCTAAGAGGAAAGAAATGGAATGTGAATCTCAGTTGTTACTGAGGATGCTGAACTAGCAAATTCCCTTACTTTTGAAGAAAAAAATCCCCCACAACATACTTGTCATTCACAAAAGAATACATTAGCAGGCGTTCCTCTATGAACTTCTTCCATTCTGGCTTTTCATTTTGAAGATCCCGATAGTTGTCATTTGATACAATGATGCCATCTGAGTCAAAAGCAAGTTTTACTATGAATCTATCATCATAGCAAACTACTCTTCTTCCCTGAACTCTTCGAGATGGGGTGAAAACAAGAATTTTTTCTTTCTCCAGTTTACGTAAGATTTCTTGATCTGTAAAATAATGTCAGTTGAGTAGCTTTTATAAAAGTTTTAAAAGAAAGAAATGCAGTCTTTTAAATATGAAACTTCTTGCTCTCTTTTCTGAGAAAGTATTTTGCAATTATGTTCACATACAGTCCCCATTATCATTAAAAAATACCCAGATGCAGAGATTCATTTTATTTGTGAGATTTCAAAGTTCTGGGTAAATATTCAGTATTTAAGCTATGCCTCTGTAAACAAACATGTACCCCTACTCAATCTTTCTGAACACATCAAGAACTTGGTTGTTGCTCTATTATAACAGCCTTCTTGACAGCCTAGAGTGAAACATGAGTACTGTCTATTGCTCGAAACACATGCTGCCTCTTCAGTGTCCAAGACAATCCTGCTCACTGAGACCCCGGCCCAATACCACTGACTTTACACTCACCCAGCAGGAAAGAATCAGTCCCTACATGCTTAACAATGTTTGCTAATGGGAAAATTATGACTACTGCTTCACAAAAGTGTTGAAACGATCCCGGAATGTTACAAAAACCCAGCATTGTTTACAGATGCAGATACTTAAATGCTTGTTTCCTCACCAGTGAAATTGTGTTTTCAAACAAACAGTTGAGTACATCACACTCACAGTATGTGGTACCCATCAGAAACATGACATGGGTGCATCTTCATGCAATACTTTATTTTTTTTCTTTTTAACCAAGGGGTCAAAGAAAATCTTGATCTGCTACCTGTAATTGGTGCATCAGGTCGAGACTGTTCTTTTCTCCATGCAGGTACAAACACGGTGATATCTTTATGTCCTTTTTCCAGAAACCAATCAACAGCCAGTTGAATTCCCCGACAGGAAAATCCTTCTTTATTCCCATGGCTGAAAGTTTTAGAAACAGCAAGGACAAAAGTTACATTTGGTTTTGGTTTTTGTTGTTGTAGTGGTTCTGGTTTGGGTTTTGTTTGGGTTTTTTTCCTTCTAAAGCTGCCATGGTCTAAGGAGATCAGGGAAACAAAGTCTGCAAAGACAGGCAAACCTGTTTATCAGACCAGCTTACATAATTGGAAGAAGACAATTGTCCAGAGCTATTCAGCTATCGGATTACAGCAACACTGCTACTTAAAATTCTAGAAATAGTCAAATTTCACTCTCCCAAAAGCAAAAACAAATAAACATAGTTTTTCTGCTTTTTCATTTTATTAGCTGAGCTAATGAAAAATATCACTCACCCCAACAAATTGACCTTGCCTTAAAAAGTACCATAAAAAGTTATTAATAACAAAACCAAAATGAACCAACAATGCTGGCTGTCATGGGTGACAGGGGCTTTTAAACATCTAGATTAAAAAAATGTTTCTCTAACACTAAATGCATTTTTATTAGGGCTTTTTCAAGGAAAAGAAATAACTTTCAAAGATGTTTAAGCCCTGCCCCCATCAAAAATTTGTTTTCTGAAGCACACAGGAGTGAAACGGCACACAATTCAGATACAGGGGTTTAATTATTAAAATGGCCTAAGAACTGCCTGCAAAGGAAAAAAATTCTTTAGGGTGTTGATAGAAATTAAGTAGAATCTTAATTATGAACCTCATTTAGTCTACCTCATGGGTGCACCTATCTTGATTTGCTGAACATAGAGTGAACTGAAGAATCAGGTTTTAAATCCTCTCAGGAAATAGTTTAGGAATGCCTGAATAATACATGAGTACATATATAAGAGAAGACGACATTTAGTTATAACCTCCTTAGTAGTTAGTCTTCACAGATAAGAGAGAGTCACAGATATCTTTGCATTATGGCTGGATTTCATATTTAGATTCAAACCAGCATTTTCTTTGTCTAAAAAAACCAGAGTGCATATATTACTGCTACACCATATAATTGAATAATAAAAACTACAGGTCCTGGTTCTTCTCATTCAATGTTGTAACACTGTTGTTTGTTGCTGAAACAAAAGATTTGAGGGGAGAACTTGGTTTGAAAAGGGGGGGAGGGGAAACGGAATAGGGATTACATATAAAGGAGCAACAGCATAAATAAAAACCTGGAATAAAGAGTCCATTAAAAAGATGTATTACTAGTGTAAATATATTATGTGACTTTCAAAGACTTTGCCACAAATATTGATTTTTCTCATAAATGTTTAGTGACTCATTCTTTTCAAGTGGTGCGACAGGGAGACCCACCTCATAGCCACATTGCTTCCGTCAATTACAATTGGCCTCAAGTTATCACTGTTGTCCACAACTTCATCTTCCAGTGACAGTTCAGGGCTCGCTATTTCCTTTGGGCAAGGGCCTCGTGGCACCAGAGCACCAGTGGCGCTGCTGGCGCTGCTTTGTCCCTCTGATTCACTTTTGTTGCCTAGTCTCACAAGCTCTGCCAGAACATCATTGATGAGCGCATCTGCTCCCAATTTATTCAGTACAGCCTGGATCTGATCTCCTGCATACCCAAGCTTTAAAGCAAAATCCATTTTAGCTTGGTATTCCTTGTCCAAATTTGTTTTGCATTCGTCTAGCTTCAAGTCTTGCGTGATACTGCTCTGTGAAAAGCTTGGGCGATCCAAACAAGGGGACCGACAGAGTGGCCGATGTGGTTTAGTGGGAACCTCCTTTTCTCTCCACGGAGTGTTGCTGCAGCTGCTCCTGAAGTACGGCTGCTCAGGTTCACTGTCTGAGCTCGTCCATTCCTCAGATTCAGCACTGCATTCCCCAGCATCTTGTTCCACGTTTCTGTCTTTTCTGGAGCGCCTCTTCTCCATTTTCAGCTTCCCCACCATAGACCAGGCCGTCATCACGTTCAGCTTCCAGCCAGAGCGCTCAGTTCTCTTTCATTTCCAAAGCCATGTGGAATTTGTGCTCGATCACATCGTGTTGGCCAACTGAAAGTTTACATGAGGCTGGAGTTAATTTGCCTTGCTTACTGTGTTCTGGCATAAACAACACCAACATGAAGTTCCTTAAAAAAAAAAAATGAAAGAAAATTAGCTTTTGACAAATTCTGCGAATACTCGACTACAATGATTTTGTTTACAAGTCAGCAGAGGTCCCTAGTCATTCACATATCTGTGTAAAAATTGATCATAATAAAGCATGTAATTATGTTGTCTCTTTAATCACAAATTAAACTCTTTTTCCCTCCCCCAGTTACTGTACATACCAAAAAATTACACTTCCCACACAATAAACTTACAGTTGGAATTAATGGAGTACCTCAATAATATTTAAAGATAAAACAGAAAAGCGTGACCCAGCACTTCCACTAGAAACTGTCTTTACAGCCTTCTACTGCAGGAATAGCCTGCCTACATCAGGAACACCTGTGTGTAGTTCCAGTACACACAAAATTTAACACAAACCATTTCAGGCCCTTTCGGTAAGAGTTTACTATCAGAACTGACAAGGTTATTTCAAGCTGGCTGCTAGAGGTGTAAAGGTCAATAAATGGATGCACAAAGGTTCTACACTTAATCACCTTGTGCTGTTCACTGGACCTACTGCACTGCAAATCCAAACAATCAAGGATGAATATTATTGCATTTTTTTCAGAAAGTCTGGACAGACACTCAGAATTCTCATCTAGGCTAGAAGAAAAGTTGTTCACAACATCTCCATTCTTTTTCCCAAGTTGTCATCATTTCTTTAACCATAATGTCACAAGAATGTTTTTGCCTTTTGTTAAAGTTATCATGCCTGGCTTTCCACTCCAGTAAATAATCCTAACACCTTTGCTAGTGGAAATCTCATAAGAATGGTCAGCCAATGTCCTTGGCTCTCAGATCAGAGCAACTAAAAACATTAATTCTGTGGTGGGCTGTTATCTCTTGTTCTCAAACTAAGTCCAAATAACAGCCATGCTAGCTATGAAAAAGAAAAGTTTCTAACTGCATGAAGAAAATTAACTCATTTTCAGTCAAACCAGCACAAGGGCCAAATTTACATTCTCTTCTAAACACTTAAATATTAATTTAAACCACAAGCCAAATACATTTCTTCCCAACTGGAAATTAAATTACCTAGATTAACTCAAAAAGACGATGATATTTTTAAAATAATAATAATAATAATAATAAAATAATCTGGGTAACGCTATCACTAATTACATTTATATTTTTCAACTTTTTTTTAAAGTTTTGCTTTTGTTTTTTCCCTCTTTCTTAGCTGGAAAATAGTCCATTTTATCTGCATAAGAACTGATTTAACCATTTTGTTGCATTGTCCCAATTCTGCATATATATCTCTAGTTTTCTGTTATTTAACATCATATAAGCAATTTATCTTAAATCTCATTTGACCTTCCCTGAAAGTAAAATCTTATTGTAACAAGAAGATAGTTTGATCATAGTTCAAAAGTTATTTAATATACAAACAAAGCAAATTAATCCTAGGCACAGTCTCTCTCCCTGCTGCTGATGTACTCACGAGGCAGCAGCTCCACAGCTCCAGGGCTGTGTCAGGTTTGCTGTGCTCTGGTCACAGCAATAGACCTGCGGGTCTCTTACGAAAGCTCAGTCTATGGGAACTCCCACTTCGTGACTCATCTTGGAGTTTCTTTTTTTTTTCATTCATGTCAGCCTTCGGTTGAAAGCCACTAACTAGGGAAATTTTAGCTGCCTCATCCCTCTCTTGCATAGCAGTGGAAAATATTTGGTCTGTGACGTAATGATCACCATTATCTTTCAAATATTTCAGATGGGAACTAAAAATACGCTAAAAAAGAAATAAATCTCTAGTTATTTTCAAACTATGTAAAAACTAAATCACAGGGTTTTATAAAAATCTCTTCATATCCATCTAGGATCTTGGGAGGGAAGCACTAAAAGTCAAAGGTCCTATTTGTACCAACTGTCATTTTTTCTACCAAAATGTAACACAGAACAAAAGAAAAAAAAAAGTAGACATTATAACTTACTTCTGGAAAAGTAAGGAGATTTTCCCCATTTTCTTTAAACACCTGGCACACAAAGCCAGGACCTGCAGAGGCAACCTTTGCCAACTAGTTTCGATAGCCTGTTTAGCACTGGCTGCCACATTGACTCAAACGAGGCAGGCGGGCTCCAGAGCCCACCCTGTAACCCTGCACACCTGTGTACAAAGAGCTCCTAGAAGAGAAACCAGCCTGTACCAAAGCCTCTCCACCCTTGGCCAGTCGCTCCATCTGTGCAACTTAACTGTTCCCATGCATCCACAGACTTGGGACATTGCAGGATTTGTTCCCAAATGCATAAGGCTCTCAAACAATGAGGGTCATCTCATTGTTTGGTCAGGAGCACCAAAACAAACAAACAAATCCAACAACAAAAAACAACAACAAACATATTACAGCACAGGACCAAGTTTTCCCACTGACCATTGAGAGAGGGAGCCCGGGAAGGAGGATGTTTTGTGTTGCTCCTAAGCCAGCAAATACAGCGGAACGAAGAACTACACAAGAGAAAGAGCAGCAACTACCGCTACTTCAGCACAGCGCCTTTCTTCACACCCTCCAGATCAGAAATCAGACTTGTAACACCACCATTCAGCTACAAAAACAGCACTATGGTCTCTCCCTCACTTTTTCACAGCCCCGAGCAGTCCAATCTATACCGTACTGCAACCCCACAGTTATCACTATAGATTTACTGTGTGTTAACAGACTGTGATGCGGACCTGTGGCCCTGAGCAACTCTCAGTAGTGGGAAAAGGCAGAGCTACAGAAACCGATTACCACTTGCTGTCAAATTGCAGTCACGTTTTTTTAGATAAATACCCAGTCCTGTTCTGGAGCCCCGGCTGACTATAGTGAAGAGAGTATCTCTTTTCTGTCAGTGGGTATTTTGACCCAAGCAGCCTGTCAGTCAGTGCCTCTGTCAATGTCAACCAGCACCACGGCTCTGAAAAGGCTCAGGTGCCCGCTCCTGGAAAGCTGAGGTCTCCGCTCTGTACCACCCATGTCTGAAACCATATTTGCTCTCAGTTTACTTCTGACTTCCAGTTCATCACCTCTACTTGCTATCATTACCTCTCCACCTACAGTATGAAAAGCATTCAGTATATAAGCCCTTCGTAGTGGACCAGATGGCTCTCCTTCAAATCAAGGAGTCATCTGTTATGTAGGCATATCAGGGAAATGAGTTTTCTGTATGTTCAAAGCATGTAAGCTCAGTGACTTGAATTCGCCACCTATCTCAACCATACGACAGTCGAACTCAAGAAATTGCTGATTAAAAAACTGTAAGTCTTGCCACCTCAAACACAAGAGCCCAGGGAAGAGTTGTAGCCACTGCTCTTTACACCTTCTCAGAGGAAATGTGAAATAGTGTTTCGCAGATGCAAAATTAACATTTTATCTTGACATTAAGCCAAGTCAAAGTCCTCCATCTTTTACTGATCTTATAAATTCTAATGCATTTTTGAGCAAGTTTTGGATTTTTTCATTAAGCTTTTCAAAAGTAGCTTGTCTTGCCTTCCCCTCACTACCTCTTCAACTAAAATAAGGTTCTTGCTTCATTGTTTGGATCTGTTGCCATTGAGGCATAACCTAATAAAGAATTTAAAAACACACTGAAGTTGCCAGCATTGTTTCCTGTTTCCCATACTGCTTATAGATTCTTAAGTATCACTTGTTAAATACATGCCATATAGTCCACCAAACAACTCTGGTTTCTGCTGAGGAAACCCCGAGCAGCTGCACAGCCCCAGTTCCAGCCAGGCCAAGCACATACTCCCAGGTTACACACGCCAGCACACGCACAGCCCCAGGGCCACCCACACAAACAGAACAGGACCAGGGGCCTCATCTCCTTGCCCTCTCTGGCTGATAAAGATGAAGGTCTGTTAGTATAATATGCGTAACTTGTATAAACATAGTTTAAAAAGAAAGTGTGTGCGAAAATATAAAACTTTTTTTTTTTTTTTAAACAAAAAGGTCATTCGGTAGTTGCATTTTCCACATCTGTATGAAAACAACCCCTGGCTATTAATCCTCCTTCTGCTTCCCACTCTAAGCGACAAAGTTCATAATTTCTTTCATACATGTAAAAACAACAACAATCAGTGCCACATCTTCAGGACAACTTCCCGTCAGCAGCAACATCTGTATGCAATTAACTCACTGGCATTTAGGCTAAAAAAAACCCCTCAAAGCTGCAATAGTATAGTTTGCTTGTTTGTTTTTCCACATTGCACTTCCCAAAATTCCAACACATCATCTTGCAAAGTACTGACAATAATTAAGAATTTCTTTTCTTTCTGATTTACATTACCTGGCAGTTGTCGTACAGCTGTACCTAGGGACCTCAATCGGTTCCTATTCTATTCTAACTCTGTAGTCCCTAACCAAAAGAAAATACAATCTAGAATTATGATGACTGGCTACAGATTAATTCAACAAGTGATAACAGGAATATCAGAAGGACTACACGAAACACTTAGGTACTGTCTCAGTTCACTGTTTGTCCAGACACCTTTAGAAGGTACTTTTTGGGGACACTAAGGGAGTTTATGGAGATGTTTTAAAGAGGCAAGTGAAAAGTAATTACGTGTTTAATATGCACATGTAGAATAAAAGGACAGCTTTCAGGCAAAGTCTTTGGACAGGAATATCTTAGTTGAGCTCTATTTCTGGAAGCAATAGGTGGTCCATCGAGAATTCCCTGTTATCTCATTGCCTTTGTGCTCATTTTGTCCTTATGTGCACAGGAAAGTTACTGGAAAAAAGCGCTAATAATCTGTTTACAGAACTATCCTTGCAGATAATTTTCTACTTTTTTGTTTTGTTATAGCTTATACTGTACAGTTTTTAAAGCTGGTATAGATGCATTAAGGAGTTATCACATAGGGTAAATTTTTTAAAAATCCACTTACAAGCAAAAAGAGAACAAACATTTAAAAACATAAATCATTTGAGTCACACTTGATTTTGCTGATAACTACAAAATTGAGAAATGAGTCAGTGTGCCTCAAAATTTTCCCAAAGCTAGAATAAAAGCTCATCTCACAAATCATAAACAATAATATTGTGTTGATGAAATGTTAGTGTTTGTTTAGTATGAGTTATGTTATCTCCAAAGACAGCGGAATATGAACATATATCTAAGGAGAGAAAAGAAAGCTATTACCAGCTTTTGATTTAAAGATGATGTAACTCAGAAATACACATACTGCATCTTTAGAATTTTAATTCTCACGATGTTCACTGCTAAGAAACCAAGTTTTCTTAGTAAACATCTCAGCACAGTCACGACTGACTAGTAGAATTGATAATGTGATTTAGAGAAAAGGGTGAGGCAAAATTATGTATATTTTGTTCATAAAGGACTAAACTGAAAGCATCTATTTAACTTTGCAGGTATTAAAACAGAAGGAAAATGTCTGCTCAGTAATAAAGCACTGTAATATTAATGAAAAACACTTGGAAATTATTTAACAATTACTATTCAAATAACAATGACTATCAAAGAGCTGGTGCTAGAAATACTCTATTCAAAGCCTGTTCATTCCAGCAGGACCAAGACAATCAGAGCAGACACAGTGAAAGCACAGACCAAGCAACTTCTTTTGGTTCCCTTCTGACACTGTCTCTCCACCATCCATGTGTGTCTGAGCCATGCCCTTCAAAGCGGCAGTTACACGATGCACACATCTATTGGGAGGAACAACCTTTAAATGAAAAATATTTTATTAATTAGCTCCTTTCATCAACTTTCAAGCAGCTTTACATGTTTTCTGTCATTACAGATGCTAAACTGGAAAAACAAACACACACACAACCCAAGTATTTTCTCAAATGTCTCTCCCACCTGGATAATAAATACAGATTATAATGATTCTATAGTATTTATTTTAAGAAGGGGGAGGATTGTTTGTTTTCCCTTGTACATTTTTGAGATACATGTAGCTAACAAGGGGTTTTTTTTAATCACACTCAAAGAAAAACAACTAACTGAATACTGACACATGAAATGGTAACGTCTAGGGGAGCTCCATATGCACAGTGAGGAATAAATATTTCAAAATTTTCCTTCTGTATCTCTTAAACTGTCAAATAGATGTCTTCACAACAATTAAAAACCTGGCATGTTTTCTATTAAGAAAATTAAGCTATTCCCTCCATGGCTTCAGCATGAATTTCAATATTTTAGCATGTCTCTTGACTCTATATTTCACTAACTTACCATCAGCATTCAGGACAAGCCATCTTTACAGAGAAGGCTGTTCCAAACAACAGCCCAGTCTTTGATTACTGTGGCTATTCCTATATCACCAGAACCCAACTGAAGAAGAGAGACACACACCCAGACCAATGTCCATGCAGCCAGCTCAGGCACCAAAAGCAACCAAATCCCAACAACATGGACTGCAACACAAACTGCACAAACCCACCAGGAGGCCAGGTCACCTATTCTACAATGAATGAAATAATGACTGAAACCCATTCCCTCATCTTCACAACTAAACAACAGGTAGGGCTGGTATACTACACACCTATTACAGCTGCGCCTCGTGAGTACAGTGTAAACAGCGTGTAAGCCGACTAACACCACAGCTGACAACTTCCACATACAGTAAAGTAAGAGTCTAAAACCATGGAAGCAATACGAGTAGAGACAAAGAGAAGTCTTTCCAAAAACGATTCAGTGTTAAGAGATGCCATATCCACTGAGCCCTTCAACACTGCAGTGTGCTATAGCACAGACCAGTGGTGACTCTAAGGACACAGAGTGCGTCCTTGTGATCTTTAAACACTTCCAACACATGACTAATTGCCATTTTAAAGACATGACAATTTGGGCCTGCAGCACACACACGCACACACAAAACCAAACCGAAATGCATGGCACAAGTCTTCAGGAACGTGAGCAGTATTTATTAGGCAGTAGTTAGAAGACACAGACAACAAGCAGCTCAAGATGCATAGATGGCCGTGGGCTTTGATTAGCTCTTGATTAGCGCATTTCTACAGTGCTCATGAAAAAAGTGACACAACCCAACATTGGTGTTTTCACAGCACTGAAGACACAACTTTCTTGTATCCTTATTTCAGGAGCAGTACAGATACTACACATTACTGCTTGCTGCTTTGAATATTTTCTGAGGTAGTCAACTACTTTATCCACTGAGAAAGAAACACTTAAAGCTGACAAAGTATATGAGTCACAAATAAAAATGGTAGTTTTCCCTCATTCTAATTATACACTTAGGTGGTACACATCTGCTGGGACAGATTCACAACTGAAAAAAGCAGAATACATTCTAAAATTAACACTTGGGTATTTCAGAATGGATTAAAAAAATTGGAAGAGTTGGGCTGTGTGACATTATGTGCAATTCTCTTTTGTCCTTAATAAAAAGGGTTGGTGATATGTAGCATTTCACCTGTGTGTTTATATACCTTGAACCACTAGATTTCCATATTTATCATTATTTTGAACAGAGCTAACAGGAATACATTACAGTTTACACATGCATACCATAGTATTACATATGTTGTAATTCAACAGGAATTAATCACTTCTACCGATTTATTTTTTTGAACCTTAGAATTACTTTCAGCACGTAACAAATCTGTCAGCTTTGCATATTTAATTTTCATTTACTGTGTCAACTGTTGAAAGATGGTGGGAAAACTGGATAAAATAAGCTTTGTAGAAAATTTTCCTATTTAAGTTGGCTGTTTTGAAATTAAAGTGACTCCAAAATGGTGATGCTTTTGCAAAAATACAGTATTCATAATTTGTAGTCATAATGTCCAGTGCACCTCTCAGTGATGTCAACAAGATCCTATGACCAAGCGCTCTGAATTTATCTAAGACCTGGAATAAAGAATTCTACTCTTTTGTTCCTTTTAAAACTGTATTTTACACAGTTTTATTAAACTGTCCTAAGAGATTTTGTACTTAGCAAACAAGACTAATCAAATCATCGACACATGTATAGCATATATATTCTGATAGAGCTTCCATAAAAAGTCCAGTGAAGGAAAACAAGTGTATCAAAGCAGCTGCTTTTGATACAAACATCTGGCATTAACATCACTTACAGCACTTTGCTCACTGAGGAGTGAGGAATCCTCCTTATTTAAAAGGAGTACTCTTATTTTAAAATACTTAAAGTGAACACGTGTTCAAATACTTTTTGTACTTTTTAATCTAACAAAATCAACTCATTTCTCCATTCTAGAAGAGGTGGTCTAAATGAATGATCTGAGCACAGATCTGCAGCTCATTTATACATTTAAGGCATATAATCGGTATTCCCAGAGCATGCACTAAGTTAAAATCCCACTTTTAACAGAAGCGTTAAAATGGCAGATCAGAGTTTTTAGTCCCTTGATAATTAGAGCCATAAGAATGACAGCATTTTCATTCAGTCTAATGGATTTTTTTCTTACCTTACTATGCAAAGTCAGTCTCAACATGTTAATGGTGAGTTTCAACACTGTCATTCTGATGAACAGAAACCTTAAAGTTACACAAATCAAAGGCCTAATATTGTACAGTCTTTTATCAAGCCAAACTCAGAACAACACCAAGAAAAATATTTTACTGCTTCTACTCATTAGAACCTCTCTAAAATAAAACACTGATGTACTTTAAGCCCAAAGTAAAGCACTAGCAGGTAACACCAATAGTGAACACCTCATCCTTAAAATTAATATTGAAACCACAATTGAAAAATAGCCTGCTGGCTATGGTTAGTAATAATTTCTATTTAGAAACTTCCTCCTTTCTGAGTCACTTCAGATGCATTATTTTAAAAGAAAAGCAAATTTGCCATTTCTGTTTCTGCATCTGTCTCTCTCCCTCCCTTAAGCACCTTTGGAGTAGGACAGTGAGGGATGTGACCCCACACATCTGCTACAGTGGCCAGGAGGAAAGGAACTCGCCAGTAATCATCATTATCACCCAGTCCTGGAGGGGATATTTTGTCTTAACAAATGCTGAGGCAACACTTGTGGTGGTAGAAGAGGTTCAACTGTGCAGACAGGACTGAATTCGAGGAATCCACACACTAGAATGTATAGAACTAGAAATGAATTTAGAAATGTCACTAAGCTTTACCTTGCTGATGTTCTGTATCTTGTGGTACCTACATGTGTCCTGTCAACACACAACAGTGATGCAAAAAAACCCAACCATATAAGCACACACACAAACATACAATAGCTACCCTTAAAACCCAAAGACACTTAGCTGAATTACTTGTTTAAATATAGAAAGAATGTATATATTTGAATCAAAACTGCCATCTAATGAAGAGTTTTTCTTTTTATGGCACATCTCATGAATAAATTGTTCACCTCAGAACAATAAAACTGTATCTTAAGGCATGCTATTCTGCCTAGATCTGCACTCCCAAATATGTTTCCTAAATTTGAAATACATGAAACACAATACTACGTATCATGGCATCAGGAAGCCTGGATCTGTAAAGGTGGTCATGGTATTCTTACCTCCAGACGAACTATCTGTGTTACCATGAGTATATTGTAATAAATACAGCTTATCAACAAAAATGGACAATTCACAGGAAATAGAAAAAACCCACAACACATTAACAGATGTAAAGAAATTTTAAAATACCAGCATTATTACTTGAACATGCTTTTCATTTATAATGCCTAGAAAAAAATAGCCTTTTATAATAAACTTACAAAAACCATAAGTTTATACATACAAAAATATATATTGGTCCAGCCATGTACACATGGCTCTTCGAAGCACCTTATGTCTACCAGATTCCATGATCAAAACAGGGCAGCGTCCTCAGGGATGTGTCTGAGGTCTAGGTAGGATTACAGCCATTTATATTTTTTTTTAATATTATGAGATAGACAAATCAATATATCAAACTAATTTCCAGTGTGGCAACACCTGAAAACTACTTCTGAGTCTATAAATTACATTTCTTCACCTTCCCAAGGCCAGCTCCTATAACTGAACTGACCTGCTGCCCTCCTTATTTCCAAAAGCTCCAGTGATGTAAGCACTAACAGAGTGCAAGCAACAGAAGCAATTTGTTTTATTTCTATTACTCACAGATCCATAGTAGAAGTGTTTAGCAAAATGACATTTCAGTTGCAAACCATAAAGTCACTACCAAAGTCAAAACGAGTAGCTGTCTACAATGGAATAATTTGCATTGGAAAAGGCATCCAGAAATATCAAAGAACAGAAAGCCAGAACTCGCCTCACTCACAGCAGTTCACAGTAAGAATTCACTTTCTTACTAGTTCATCTGCATATAAACTATCACTGGTGCCCATTCACCCCTTAACACCTTCTGTTTCCATTCTTTCTGAAGAGTTTGGATGTCCCTAGATTTTTTTTTTTAAATACATCTTCAAGAGGCCATTCAAATGAAAGTGACTTGGGAAGCTTTACAGATTGCTTCTATTAAAACTCACTACACATTCAATCATTTTAGAAGACAAACAGAACACAGGTCCAGAAAATGTCAACAGCCACAGGATCAATATATGGAAAACCTATGACAGTGAAGAAGATTACATATTCCAACGGCAGTTAAATTGCTCTAAATTTGAGGGTGACCTTGACATTGCCACTAACCCATTTTTTCAGCAAGAAGCAAAGACAATTTTATAAGTGACATTAGCTACACTTGTGAAATACACCTTTCAGTCCATATATAACATCCAGCAAGCACAAGATGTATCTCATCAAAAAAAGATACCTCCTATACAAGAATGACTACTTGACAGGCACATCCATTTGAATAAACAAACACACCAAGCATAAGAAATCTGATGGATCTGGAATGCTGCACACTCTTAATGACTGATATGCATAATGGAAGTTCATAAATGATCAGTATTTTATTTCTATTCCTACTTCCCATTTATGACAATACATGCTAATCACTGAAACACACTGCAAGATTAAAAAAAAAAAAGTATCACATGCATCTCAAAAAACCTGAATTAATTTAGATCCACCTTTATCAACTTAAACAGACACCATACTGTTTGCTAACATGTGAAGAAAATATCCAGCTCTTGCGACATATCATCTCCAAAGGATTAAATGGCAGTTAGAAAAGCAGACAGCTATGAAAAATAACACATGAAACACCTAGAAAAAGTATCTAAAACGTCATGTATACCGCAGTAGGTGACCAGCTCCTTATTCTCATTTGCACTACAAAGCAAAATGGAAGGATGTGAGTAGGGATCATCAGGTACCTCCAAAAACGTCATTCCCTTATTTCACACCTTGCCTTCGTTAATGCAAGTTCCTTGCCGCCCTTGTTGTGTTCTGACACTGAACACCTCCCCGCACACCGCCCTAACGCGGCCTTTGCAACCCCTTCTTGGCACGTGAATCACTAACTGAAACCAGCCGAATTTCCTGACTGCACCCAGGCCGCCCCGGCCGCCCGGCCCCGCGCAGGCCCCGCGCCCCAGCAGCGCCCAGGCGGAGCGGGGCGGGGGGGAGGCACAGCCAGAGCGAGCGGCCTCGCCTCCTCCTGCCCCTGCGCGGAGGGCAAGCGGGGCACGCCGGCCGGGAGGCGGCGGAGCGGGCGGCCCGCGGGGCCCGGGCGGCAGCGAGGCCGCGGCTGCCAGGCCCGGAGACCGCGCGGCGGCCCGGCAGGGGGCGTCCGACCGGCCTGCACCGGCGCGCAGCTCCCGCCGGGCCCGGGCCGCGGGGGCCCCGCCGCCCCCCGGCCACCCCGCGCCGTCCCTCACCACCCCCTCCCCCAGCCGGGGCCTCACCCGCTGCTGTCGCTGCAGACACCGCCCACGGCTCCCTGCGGGATCTGGCGGCGGAGAGGCGAAGGACGGCGGGGCTCGGCGCGGCCGCGGCGGGGGCCCCACTCCGGCCGCTCCCGCCGCATGGAGGGGGAAGAGCAGGCCGGAGCGAGGGGAGCGGATGAGGATGGGGGCGGCGGAGCAAGGCCAGGGCGGGCCGGGAGGGGAAGGTGCGGAGCGGGGCTCAGCGCTGCCGGGAGCCCGGGGGCCGCTGCCGCCGCCTCATCGCTGCCCGCGCCCCAGCCGGGCCAACGCCGCTGCCGGGCGCCGTCGCCTAGCAACCGCGCCGGGCCCGCCGCTGCAGGCGCCCGGCTCCTCGCGCCGGCCCGCGCGCTCCCGCAGGCAGCGCACGCGCCAGCCCGCCCCCTCGCGGCCGGCGCGGGGCGGGGCCGGCACGTTCCCCTTGTCCCGCCCGCCGGGCGCCGCGCGCGTGCAGGGGGCGGGGCAGCGGCCGCGGGAGCACGCGCGGGCGGTGTCGGGGCGTCCGTCCGCTCGTGAGCGCGCGTTGGCGGTTAACGGCGCCGGGAGCCACGTCACAGCGTGCTCGGTGCGCTCGGGCTCCGGGACAGAGCGGGAAGGGGAGGCAGCTTCCCTTTGCGCTGTCCCTGTGCTCGTCCAACCCCCCGTGAAATGAGGTGGCTCAGGGGCGCAGACGAGTTGCAGCGTTAGTGAAAACACCGTGTTTTCCCAGTATTGCAGATTACAGGAATGGAGAATGAAATAAAGGACGTGACTAAATTCAGATGTATTTAGGCCCAACTTTGGAATGGGCCAATATTAACATACGCAGGCACATAAACCTTTAGCTTGCCAGGATGCTAACTGGGTGCTCTTAGACATGGTGTGTATAGAATTATTGTATTGATTAACAAAAATTGCAGATACTTTAGGCTTTGCATAAACTTGACATTTGAAGACCAGATGCTCTTAAGATGTCAGTGCCAGCAGTTTTAGCTTTGCTGATGACTGCCCTCGGCTTCCCAAAGCTTCCTGAAACTGATTTAAAATATTAACTGGGCCAGTACAATTTAGGTGACCCAGTTGTAAGAAAAAAGTCTTGCAAATGTGACTTGAGTACATCCTGAACTCTCAAAACCCAAATGGGATACAGAAATAATCCATTTCAATTTTAAAAACTCAGGAATTTATATCAAATTTCACAACTTAGGATGCACCATTTTGTATCACCCATTTTCTGATGTTTAGATTTGACAACATTGTTACCTATTCTACTCGTAGTGACCTGTACCTCATCCAGCAGTACGTTAGTCAAAATTCAGCCTTGTCATATGTTTTATTGGGGGCTCTTCTCCACTAGTCTTTATTCTCTAACGTGGCCTTAAATGCTACTTGTTTCATAAAACATGTTGCATATTTTTTTATAACAGGCCAGTTCAGTTGGAAGTGACCTACAATGATCATCGAGTCCAACTGCCTGACCGCTTCATGGCTAACCAAAAGTTAAAGCATCAAGGTATTAAGGGCATTGTCCAAATGCCTCTGAAACACCAGCAGCCACGGAGCACCGGCCGCCTCCCCATGAACCCTGTTCGGTGTCTGACCACCCTCTGGGTAAATCAGCACTTCCCCACGTCAAATCCGACCCGCACGAAGCAACTCTGAGCCGTGCCCAGGTCCCAGCCCGGATCCAGGAGCAGAGCTCGGCACGTCCCTCTCCACGTCTCCTCCTCGGGGAGCCTCAGAGAGCGACAGGGTCACCCCTCGGCCTCCTTTGCCCAGCACAGACACCCCTGCGCCCCCGGCCGCTCCCCTGACACCCGCAGCCCCTCGCGGCCCCGCTCCCCTCGGGGTGCGTTCCAACACCTTCACACCCTGAACGGCGGGGCCAGCACTGCACACAGGGTATTTCAGAGTCAATCCTTACAGATTTCGATCTGCCCTCGGTGTCTCCACGTTTCCCCTGCCAGCTGAGCAACCTTACAAAATACTAAATGTCTGAGTTTTATCATATACAAGAAAGAAATTACACAGGTTGGCTGCTTTAACTCAGAGATATTTGCCCATAAAGATGTATCAGATACTCTGAAGAAAAAAATGCAAAAGTTTACGAAGTATACAATATTACTATATATGTAAATTTTGTTATATAATCTGTCATATTGACTCGTTTTAAATAAACTCTGGTGATACTAATATTAGGGCACTCTTTATAATGTGTGTCAAGATTTCTGTAAAGAATAGTGAGGAAATGCCCAAATTAAACACCAGTATACTTTTGTTAGGGTCATCTCTCTTGTATCCAGACTTTTTTTAACAAAAATAGTGAAGGAATTGAAATGAAGAGAATATATGTTAACATGTTATATCTAACATATACTGAGAAAAGAAAGAAAAATTTTCATCATTACATCCAGTCTTGCAGAATTAATTGCTCTAGTCAGGGCGATTACCCAGAGGGAAAAAAATGATTCTTGCAGTTGGAAATGTTCTGTGCAGGATTTGTTGTCAATGATAAGGCTGCATGGACTGACGTTAGACAGCAAAATGGAAGCAGCTAATTTTTTCACACAACAAAATTCAATCCTGTGCTCAATGGAGTATTTAAGCATTGATTTCAGGCTGTATAATACTGCAACTTGTTTTGAAATGTATCTGCCTATTAGCTTTTGGTTTAGAAAGCATCAAATAGAAACGAGGTTGAATTTTTCAGAGAGAGCTGAAATATTTTGTTCAATGGCAGTTTCATGCTTAAATCCCTTGGGTCTCTCTGAAAAATCTAATCTGCGTGCTGGGGAAAACTGATCATTATTTGGCTCCCACCTATCAAAATTTATAAATAGCAGCAGGATAGACATTAAACATCAGTGCAGTGATTTCAGATCATATAAAGAGCTCAGACCTGTTTTGCATACAAGGAAAGGTGAAACACAGACACACTAAGACACCTACCAAAGCCACAAAGCAAAAGCTGAACGCTATCGATTCGAACATGCTTGAACTACAAGTATTGGCACCAGAGCTGAAAGAACAATCCTGACGCCCAGAGCCTGCCCTTCTGCTTGGGGACTTTCATCTCTAGAAACACAAGGGATCTCAGAGCGTACACCTGGCAAATATTGACAAACCTCTCAGGGTACATTGCCACAATAGATTATCAACACTAATAATCTTCTTTCTGAGGGGGAATGTTTGGTCACTACTGCCACTTGCTCAGGCATTAGGTGAACCTCAGCCACTGCTGCTTGTGATGGCCAGTGCTCTCATCTTTTTTTCTTCATTCTCTCTTCTTATTTCTTGCCTTATATTTAAGTAAATTATTTGGAACAGGAACAACAAGCTTTTGTCCTTGGATTTCTACACTGCTAATTATGAAGGGATCCTGCTCCACAGCTTAAGACTGTGGACACTAACATGAAGTCCATGACGGGGAAGATCTCACTGTTCAGAGACACCAACTACCCACAACTTACATGGTCTCTGAGCTGACACCTCTGCTTTCAAAAACCAAATACCAATTTACGAATGAAGTGTAAAAAAAAGTAATAAAAATATCCACTGTTAATCCTTGAGAGAATGTGGCTTGCTTCACATCCTGAATCAACCCAGGTGCTCCAGTGGCTGGTCAAAAGAAATCCATCAAAGGATTTATCTTTATTGTGGTTAAGATAAGAGAGTGAAAGGCAGGACATACAAAAGTCAATTCAGCTATTTTCCCTAACTATGGCTATTTAGGAACCTCAGTTTGGAGCTGTTTACTCCAGCTATTAGGAAGTTCCCTGCCTCAGACTGAGGACAAATCTCAGTCACAGCAGCTCAGCTCTGAAGCCTGTTTTCTTTTCTGGGTTTTTATTTTTTTGAACTGCAGCACCCTCATCCAAGCCTCTGTACAGCTTCAGTTTAAAACTTGACTAAAAAAACCAAGCCAAACCAAAACAAACAAAAAACCCCACATACCATGGGGAGAAAATTTGCAAAGGTAATTCCCAACACCTCGAGTCTATTTTACTGCACAAATCTTCCGTGTGAAATGCCAGGGACTGTGGCATGTGAAGAGTTTCCAAGGTCAATTTTTAGCTCAGAACCAGCTAGTTTACCTAGACGATGTGAGTTCAGCTACCAAGTATTGCAATAATACATGGCATTAGTTTCTGAGATTTATATTGGCTTCATAATTTAATGCAAATTTATATTGCTTCACAGGTGTTTACAAAAATGGGGTTCCTGCTTCAAGACAGCACAAGGGACAACTGTGGAGAATAGAAGCAGTAGTAAAAGCACTTAGAGAAAATAGACTGACACAGAGAACAAGGTAATATAAAAGAGGACGTTGGAGAACACAGGTAAACCAAAGGGAAACAAACAAACAAACAAAACCTACTTTGTTTATCTGTGCTTAATGAAAACTAACCATTTTTGCCATTAAAGCACCCAATTTTAAAAATAAATGCTGTCTAATACCGGAGTCTGCATTCATGCCAAATTCTCATTTGCTTCACTAGAAATTAAAAGCATTTTTAAAATATGACTAAAGCTGTTATTATCAGGGAAAAATGAGCAGAAAGCCGCAGTGCTCTGGTTGAGTTGTCATCAAGTGCTGAAGAGTCCTTGTGATTGACCTGATTTCCTGGATCATTTGTTTCCACTGCTGAGTGAAAGCAGCAAAAAAACCAACAAACTGCTTCTCTGGGGAGTTTCAGCTTCTCATGCTGCCTGGAACAGGGTCTGATCTGCGTTACATTACATTGATCACGCAATGTAATTTGTGTAGGAAAAAGAAAATCAAATCCCACAGGTTAATATTTGCTGTCTCAGTTTAAAAAGTTTGCTTAAACACCATCATTACTGGCCTGGTATCAGAATTCAGGAATTTAAGTTTTTTCTTTATTCTTGACAAGAACTCAGGAGAAGGCAGAGGGACTGTTGGCCTGTCACATTCCCTTCTACAGGGCTAACCCTCTTTTGTTACACGGAACATTTTGCATTTTTCTTCTTGGGTTTCATTTTTTGTGTCTGGTTTATCAGTAGGTTTCCTGTATTTGTTTCAGACTATGCATGTCATTTCCAAAGGCAGCAAGTGATTGAAGTTTTAGTTTTAGCTCAGCTGAGTGCACAAGAGAAGACTGTGTGATTCCTCATCATGGCACTTAATAAATGGGAAAGCTCTGGACAATATTCGATATAAATGCATCAGCAGCTGAATGAGAACACACCTCAGTTTTTTCAAAATAAATGAGCGAGAGCAGAAATATTTACAGATAAGTAGGACTAACCCCTTTGAAGCCTTGGATAGCTAAAAATTCCAAATTAGCTTTATTTTCAGATCTGTTTGCTTGCCTTCCTCCCAGCTGCCACTCCAGTCTCAAGCCCCATCCCTTCTCCTGATGAACCTTCCTTGTTGCCTCCCCTTTTTCATTCTCAGTGACTCCTGGTGAGTGTCCTCCTCTGACAGGACACATTAGTTCATTTTTCAGCCCTCTCGAGGGTCCAGTCTCTGATTTGAGAACCTAACGCAGACACTTAAATCCGTGCTCTTGTGTGACAACTCATCCAGGCCCTTGGCCCCTGGTCATGTCAAGAGGTCACTAAAGAAACAGGAGCAGGTCATTGTAGTGGCAACTGATGTGCCACATTTGTGAGGGTCACTCAACCCCTACCTCAAAGCAAGGATCTGCAGTACCCAGTAAGGAGACGCCTTTATCTAAGTAGTTCGTAAAGGCAATAAGGCTATTCCTACACCTCCCAGATGGCCTTTCATAGTGAAGCACACTGTAGTCACACATTTTACTGAAATCTGTCCTAAAATTTCTGTATTGCTCATTAAATATATTATTACTTTTTAGACTTCTCTCTCAGCTGACCTAGTGTATTATTTGCTATGATGGCTCTTCTAACACCTTTTTCATACTGAAAGACTATTACAAGCTACATTTATGCCAACGTGTTTGCTCAGCGCTAGAGCCAGAGCCCAACACCCCCATGGCTCACACTGTCTGCTCATTACCTCACCCTAGTTCACCAGCTTTCCAGGCACACATGTTCATACACAAGGGTCATCACTTGCCCTTTAGTCTGCAACTGGAGATGCAACTGGCTTAAGACATGACTGGCTCATTTCTGTGACCATAAGCCCTAACTCAAGCAGATCTACTACATCATGTAAATATGGCCACACTGTCTTGCATTCAGCTGTCTTTCGTGTTCCCAAAACTCTTATCATTTTTGTTGCTCTCCTCTGCATTCTGTCCATTTTTATTTTTCACCTCCTTTTCAGAGCCCCAGGCCAGACGAGAGCAAGTCTGATCAGTGCTGAGTAGAGGTTAACTACTTCTGGTGCCTTCCATATAACATTTCTGTAATATATTCCAGAATAATTGCCTCATTCTCATCAGCCTCACAGTACTAACTGATGAGTGGTCTGCTATATTCGCTAGGACTGTGGTACTGCTGCTTGTACATTTTTAACGCACGGATGTTCACGTTTGCAGAATCCGATTTGCCTACTGACTGTCTAGACCTTGAGCTTAATGTTCATTCTGATGTGCTGACCCTTCAGTGCAGCATGACCCTCAGAGCTGGCAAACCCCGGGTATACGTGTGGGCACAGAGGTGAAGGATCATGAGTTTACATTGTGGATCCCTTCAGACAGATCCTGGAGGAGACCTTCCAAAGTGTTGAGATACAACTGTTATCTTCATAACTTAAAACACAGTGCTTAGTACATTACAGAAGCTGAAGGGAAATAATTACCTGGCTGAGGAGACTGAGAGCCTTTTCATCAGTTTCTGTAAAGTGCTCTGATATTCTTGACTAGAAGGTCTGTAGAAAGACAAATGGTCACTTTCCTCAATCCAACAGTTTTATTCGCATTCTGTTTTTCTTTTCCATAGTTACAAATGGTATGTATAGTAGTTGAAATAAAAAAAGCCTAAAGAAAAAAATATGTTTCTTATAAACTGCAGAAACAGTCACGTCACTCAGAACAGTACTAATAAAGGCTACAGCATGCACTTGTGTCAGAAAAACAAAAAAGTTTTAAATCAAAATAATGGACTCATTCAACAGCCTTTTAGTGCGTACTCAAGAATTTTAGCGAAATGCTAAACATTGTACAGATCTCAGCAGAAGGCCGCCTGCTCTTTGTGCACTCCTAACAACCTTTGACACAATGAGGTGTGACAAATGGACTTAAACGCAGCTGCAGGAAGCAGGGAGGGACGCTGTGCTCTGCCTTGTGGGTGCTGTAGTCCTTGTGCCGCCTGCCTGCCCGGGCTCGATGGGGAGCGGGACTCCCAGTCCCATCGCTCCTGCTGGAGCCGCCGCACAAGCTCAGAGACCGTGTGCTCCGAGGGGCCACTACATTGTGTCTATTGTATGTTTTTCTTTCCCCGTCCCCCGCCCCCCCTTGGCATTTTGTACATTTCACGGGAGGTTTAAATCGAGAGTGAAAAGCATGACAGACGAGCAAGAAATTATGTGCAAACTCGAAAGCATCAAGGAGATCAGGTATGTTCGCTTTGTGCTGCATCAGTTACATGAAGCAGCTTTTCCTCGGGGGAGCGGAGGAGTTGCATCGATCTGAAAGTAGCTATTGTGCTACTGGGGGGAAAAAAACACCATTGGGCTTTGTGATAAGAGGTGAAAATACATTTTTTCTAAGTAGGGAGAGAGCATCTGGTGCTGGGAATCGCCGCTGGGATGCGCGGTGAGGGGCGGCAATGGTGGGGAATTTCCAGAGAATCAGCCCCGAGAGAAACCGCGGGGAAAGCGCGCGGGGGCGCACACGGCGGCCCCACGCAGCCGGGGGAGCGGATCGGCTGCGAGCGGGGGGTTCAGGCCCCTTGGATTATTATTTCCTATTCCTGGGATTATTATTTCCTATTCCTGAGGCTCTCCGTCATGAATCTATTATTTTGTCTTACTGACTCCGCGGAAGGAGCCGTGACCGGCTGGGGAAGGAAGGGGCTGGCACGGGAAGCAGAGTGTGCGGTGTCCGGGCAGGGCGGGCACGGGGCGGCCGGGGCCGGGGTCACCGCGGCTTTGCGGAGCTGTGGCCTGCGGGGGGCGCGGAATTTGTGTGGTTGTCAGGAGAGGGGAGCGGCCGAGCCTTGGAACGGCCAGCGCCCAGCTGGCTCCTCCTGCCCTGCCTGCCTGCCCCTGCCCTGCCTCTGCCTGCCCCTGCCCTGCCCCTGCCTGCCTGCCCCTGCCCTGCCTGCCCCTGCCCTGCCTGCCCCTGCCCTGCCCCTGCCTGCCTGCCCCTGCCCTGCCTGCCCCTGCCTGCCCCTGCCCTGCCTGCCCTGCCCCTGCCCTGCCTGCCCTGCCCTGCCTGCCTGCCCCTGCCCTGCCTGCCTGCTCCTGCCCTGTCCCTGCCTGTCCCTGCCCTGCCTGCCCCTGCCCCTGCCCTGCCTGCCTGCCCCTGCCCTGCCCCTGCCCTGCCTGCCCCTGCCCTGCCTGCCCCTGCCCCTGCCCTGCCTGCCTGCCCCTGCCCTGCCTGCCCCTGCCCTGCCCCTGCCCTGCCTGCCTGCCCCTGCCCTGCCTGCCCCTGCCCTGCCTGCCCCGCCTGCCCCTGCCTGCCCTGCCCTGCCCTGCCTGCCCCTGCCTGCCCCTGCCCTGCCCGCCCCTGCCCTGTCCCTGCCCTGTCCCTGCCCTGCCCCTGCCCTGCCTGCCTGCCCCTGCCCCGCTGCTGCCCTGCCTGCCCCTGCCCTGCCTGCCTGCCCCTGCCCTGCCCCTGCCCTGCCTGCCCCTGCCTGCCCCTGCCTGCCTGCCCCTGCCCTGCCTGCCTGCCCCTGCCCTGCCCTGCCCCTGCCCTGCCTGCCCCTGCCCTGCCCTGCCCCTGCCCTGCCTGCCCCTGCCCCTGCCCTGCCTGCCTGCCTGCCCCTGCCCTGCCTGCCCCTGCCCTGCCTGCCCCTGCCCCTGCCCTGCCTGCCCCTGCCCTGCCTGCCTGCCCCTGCCCTGCCTGCCCCTGCCCTGCCTGCCTGCCCCTGCCCTGCCCTGCCCCTGCCCTGCCTGCCTGCCCCTGCCCTGCCCTGCCCCTGCCCTGCCTGCCCCTGCCCCTGCCCTGCCTGCCCCTGCCCTGCCCTGCCCCTGCCCTGCCTGCCCCTGCCCTGCCCCTGCCCTGCCTGCCCCTGCCCTGCCTGCCCCTGCCCCTGCCCTGCCTGCCCCTGCCCTGCCTGCCCCTGCCCTGCCTGTCTGCCGACTCCCGGCTGGCAGGGCAGTACAGGAGCGGTGGATGGGGACACACCGCGTGGGGACACACCGCACGAGGCTTTTCCCACCACCCCTGCAGGACCCACCGCAGGGCGGGAGGCCGGTGCAGCCCCGTGCACCCCAGGAATTTGTGCAGAGCGTCCTGTGCAGGGGGAGTCGCGGGATGCTCTGAAAAAGGGGGCTCAGAAACATCATGGCACCATGTATGTGTGCCCGCAGCAGGGGTGTGCCTGCTTCTCAGCTTCAGGTTGGGCATTTTCACTCTTTGGCTTAGGACACTGATTTTCAGGATAAGGCCTGCTGCATCCAAAAGCCAAAACATGTGAAAAAGAAAGTGAGAGCAG
Organism: Caloenas nicobarica; assembly: GCF_036013445.1. Lineage (NCBI taxonomy): Eukaryota > Metazoa > Chordata > Aves > Columbiformes > Columbidae > Caloenas > Caloenas nicobarica. Next base: position 22,906,110 of record NC_088256.1, read on the forward strand.
TGATGTTAGATATAGCAGGGAGGTGCAAGGCATGGACGTGCTTAGAGTGGGTGACCCCAGAGCAATGAGAAGTGTTTTGGGACAGAACAGCTAGAGAGGGGCTATGGGAGGGAGAGAGTAGAGACGGCCGGGGACAAGGACACGGCCACTGACGGTGCCTGCAGGTGGTCGCAGAGACTTCTGGCTGGTAACAGCCCCTCTGAAAAGCACATTGTACCCATGGAAGAGGCAAACTGGGCAGCAGTGTATGGGCCTCGGCCTTCTTCACACAATATCACAAAGGTGAACAAAGACCGAGCAAAAATATTTGTGTGTCTAGTATCCCAAGACTATTAGCAGAAAGAGATGAAAGAACACTTACTTTGCAGAATAAAAACAATACTTTTCTACTCAAGTGCTACACAGGCTTAGTTTTAAAATACAGATCTAAATATGGCCTCCTACAGTTTGTAGTCCGAATATTATAACACAATTTAAATATCTCATTAAACTATCTTTTCCGTGAGAGTGATATCCTGTATTTGGAAATTCATGGTGCAGTCAGTTTTCTGATAATATATTCAAAGGTGATATATAAACTGTAAGACATTTTTGCTATTGGTTTCTGGCATAAGGTACTGTAAAGGTGAAGAAAGTTGCTTTGATGTATTTTAAATTTTAAAAAAATCAAAAAATGAATCCTACTTGCAACATTGATGTGTATTTTGAGTCACCTTTAGCAAAATCTGATCAAATAAACCTATTTTTTCATCCCCAAATCTTCGAGAAGGAGCTTCTGTTCTATCAAGAATTTCCTTCAAAATAAACATGAGAAGTTCTTATGTTCACAGACACACCTTTGATAGACTTGGCAGGCTTTATTTCAATCTGCATTCCATGTATTACTCCACAGGCAGAGAGGAAAAAAGCCCCCACAATCAAAATCAAACAAATTGCCCATTCCTGTAGTTGATCTCTGTCACTTATTATAGGCAGCTCAGCTGGGTTTTTGAAGGGATTCTGGAATCTGATTTTGAAGACCTGTATCAATATCCATATGCATATCTATAGATACATGTGTACAGTTTGTAGTCAATGGAATACTTCTGCCAGCTAACGAAGAGATGTGTCCACAATCCAAACATATCTGCACATGCTTATTTATATGCACCAAGTTGTTCCAGAGAAATAACCCCAGTCATAAAATATAGCAAATACCTAAACAAAGACCAGAGCCCAGTGTTCTGACTGGGAGGAGATAAATGAGAATGAGAGCGAACTTACTGATGACAGACGCTGGTTTCACTGATTAACTGGGACACAGTGACTACTGTCATCAGTGCAGTGACAGAACTTAGATAGAAGGGAAAAGAATACGAGGGCAGAATTCATTAGGCATCCTAGAAATCACACTTATGGTTTCTGTTTTAAAACAGTAATGCATGTTGCCTGATGCTAACAGGAAGAGTTCTAATTTGTGTGCACTTTCTCTTTTCTGATACCAAAAGCTAATCATTTGGACTGAAACATCCTTTGCAACTCACTTGTAGCAATTTGGCCGAGCACGGCAGCCAGTGACTTTTAACAGTGAGGGACAGATCTATTCCATTGTCTTACGTGCACACATGTCATAGAGGAGAAGAAACAGGCAGGAAATTGCAGACAAATACTCCCTGTCCCAGTCATCAAAGCTGCCATTACTAAATAAACGTTTTAAGCAAACGGGAGCAATGAGAGTGGATAAAAACAGGGGTAGATGGTTGGATGGTGCTTTTTAGTGGGATATTGCCACATTTAAAATGGAAGACAGAGAGGATCTCTTTTACCGATTTAAGTCCAATGTTTACTCTCAGACTAGTGTATAGTATATACATTGTATAGCAAATGGCAGAACACCTCCAATTACATTAAAGATTACAATGCTGTAGCTACATACCTGTATTTTGTCTACATCCAGGCTTCTTCTGCACTTCATTCATAGAACTTTCACTAGTTGACTTGTTGTTCCATCACCTATTTTTCACCCTAATGGTGAGATACAGACTTTTCAGAACTGGAATGACTATGTACCTTTTAAAAGAAATGTCTGCTCACAGGTATATAATTAATATTTTCTATAGTAAACATTATGTGAAATAAGGTTTACTCTTTGGTGAGCTACAGTACAGACATAGTAATCATACTTACTGAGTGAATTTTATAAAATTTGGTTTTAAATGCCTTCCACAATATCTATAAATATTTCTGAGTGACATCTGAGGTGACCTTATTTGTCATTGGCTTTTTCTGTATTTATCTTTGGTCTGGTATTTCTATTCTTAACAGTCATGGGTTGCCATCCCTGGAAACAGCAATCAGTATATTTATATGGAGGAAAGAACATTACTGTTAAGATTCTTTCTGAAGTACCAATGCAAGGCAGAATTTTGTTCTAAGGAAACAAGCAGCACTCCCTCTGACATTAAATTTTTCAACTGTTCCATTTAAAATCTCCGTCATTCATATTATCCCTACCAGGCAGCCCATTTCTGAATATATATTGGAGAAGTTATTTATGACACTGTTTTTATCTCTTGCAGCTTTATAAACTCCTGAAGTGAGAGAGGGAGGAGCCCTGGTCACATCACTAGCTGTAATATTTGGAATAGATAGCCATAATTAGTTGTCCTGGAGATTGACTGTGCTTTCTGCCATGCTCCTCAGCACTTGGTGGGAGCCCATTGTGCCGGTGATGTCTCACCCACTCAGGAAAAGGTTACCAAAGGTAACCAAAGGTTACCAAAACTAGATGCATGAGCAGATACTGAACTCACAAAGACTAATTTGGAAACAGGAATGAGGGGACTGAGAGGAGGATTCACAGGCGTAACGTCAGAGCCTCCCCAAGTGGGATAGTGACAGAAGGTGAGCTTGGGTCAAATGAAAGCAAGAATAAAATCTACAGAGACATCTGCCATGTACTTTAGAAACAAGTCCTCAGGCTAGCTTTAAAGTTTCTTGGGGAATTTTGTTTGGAGGGAGAGAAAAGTGTGACTCTCTTAAGGCCCAGGGTATATATATTCTGCTAATCTTACAAGTATAATATAGAATAAGACTGAGATAAGCCATCCATTCCTACATGCTGTGGGAGCAGTTTCAGAAAGAGCCCTCAGGGATGGGGTATGGGAGCAGTTTGTAAAGGGAGCAAATGACCCACAGAGGTTTATGAATCCCCTTTCCTAGAAACAGGTGACAGAGCAGCTCCCTCCAGGGGCTCAGTGCCTCTGCTGGCACGAACATTGTCAGACCTGCGTTCCTCGCTTCAACCAGAGCAAGTCTGGGCCCTGCAGGAGGGGAAATCACAGACCCTGTTCTGGGTTTTCACTGCTAATCTGATAGGCAGCTTCATATAATCTACGCACTGCATTCTATAGCCAGCTTTGCTGCTTGCAGTGAATTTGAATCAAACTTACCCCACTTCGCTTTGGGTTAGGAATAGGATATTTAAATATGAATGCAAACCTCATCTTCTCGGCCCCCTCTTACATCATGCCTGTAGGAAGATGACTGTGTTATTCTTGCACTTGGAAACCAATACGGATCTGTTTGCACTAGGTGTTAGGTGACTAAACAGGAATGGTACGTTCTCGTTTCACACAGGGTAAAGCAAGGAGTACTGAAACTCTTGATTAGGTCCCTGAAATGTGACATTGCATCATCTTGTTAGAAACATTTAAACATCGTTGACAAATTGGTTACCCAGTATCATATTCTAACTTCCAGTACAGGAAAAATAACTAAGGCCTCTTCATTAACAAAATTGCAGGAACAAGAACCGTTTGTTCTGTTCAACAGCTTGGACAAGTGTTGAATCACAACAGCAGTAGGCAGTTCTGCTGCTTAGAACTGATGACTGAAAGTCACACTCTTTGGTGATTAGCTTTGAAGAGAGAGGTAAGGACAGAGTATCTAAACATTTTTACTATGGAATTACAGATTGGCACAAATAAAAAAAAAACTCAGAATGCAGGATATGGGCAGAAACACAGATATGTGACAAGTACTAAATCTTAGCAAAGAACCGAGAAAATGCAGAGCTACGTGGAAATGGGATGTCACTCTGAAATTTTCTTTAACCTGAAGTTGAAGTTAGTGTTTTAGCAGTTCAGATTACTGTCCACATAGTTTTAGTCAGTATATATGACACTATAAAAACCTCCAATTCATTTTACATTTCTCAGAATCCTGTGCTAAACCTCCCAGATTTTCTGGATTTCTCTATTTTGGAACTAGGGTTTAATCCGAGTTAATTGGTGCAGTACAACTCTACTGGTGCAAATTCTCTGCATCTACAGTAACTGTTGAAGTCTGACAGTGTTCTGTTGATTTCATAATTCAGTATAGGAATTCTCACAGCACTGAAAAGCTCAGCAAAAGATCTGGGATTAGAATTCAGTTGTCTCATTGCACCTCATCCTTTCTCAGACATGTTTAGTCTTGTCTGTTATTGCTGTTACCTTCTTCCATCCATTCACACACAAAGTGACACCTTGCAAAAATATGTTGCAGTGACTTACCGTTGTCTCTCTATATTTTTAATTATCACTGGGATCCAGGAATAAGACTTTGCAGATGGAAAAAATAAAGGCACGGCTGAAAGCAGAATTTGAAGCCCTGGAGTCTGAGGAGAGGCACCTGAAGGAATACAAGCAGGAGATGGACCTGCTGCTGCAGGAGAAGATGGCCCATGTGGAGGAGCTGCGCCTGATCCACGCGGACATTAACGTGGTACGTGACGGTCCAGCTGTGGACAGCCTGACCAACAGTTGCGTGTGAATCGTTCCACAGGTTGTGAATTGTCCACATAAGTGAACTATCACTGGTTCGATAATGTGGACTTTACACCACCATCCCAGGATCCTACAAAGAGTGCAAAGTAAATTTACCTCAGGATAACTGTTTTTTCCTGTCTGTGTTGGGCAGGATATTTTGTAAGGTGGGTGTAGTAAACATTTGCACCAAGAGGACAGGCAAGCCCACTGTGGGACAGCTTTACCTGTAGACACAGTAACATCACCCTGGCAGCCCCACAGAAAACTGTTTTTCCCCTTAGTCTTCTCCCATTTAGCACCTGGAAACAGAGAAACTTTGACAGCTAGGTGGGACTTTTGATGGGAGGTTTTTGGAAGAAAAGATATTTTGGGAAAATATATTATACTTGTTAAGTTCTTAGTAAGAGCTGACCTTCATCACTGAGTGGAACTATCAAACATTAAGCACCATTAGCCTGAAGGCAACTAATACAAATAAGAGAAAAAGAGTTTATGAACAAGGAAGATTAGCCAATTAAAGGGGATAAATGGTGAATATATTTTTAAACCTGCAGTTCGTATGTCATGTTAGAGCACTTACACGACTGTACAATGGTTTCCAGCTCTGAAGGTGTTTGTGCTTTGCATTAGACGAAAAAAGCTCCTACATCGTCAGCAAGTACAAGCTACATGCTGGATGCACAGACTGCACTTGTTTATCACTTGAAATGTCTATTCCCCACCCAGCTGCACAATCTCAGTCTCTGTTTCCTGCTCCCCTCTTTTTCCTCTCATATTGTCTTTTTCTCTGCTGCTTTTCCCATTTACTGCAGTAAGAGAACCAGGAACCTTTCCGTAGCTTGTTTGTTAAATTCGAACCATCAGTGTTCAGTTACCTTAGAAACACAGAAAACTAGCTTATTCTGCTTTAGTTTATTTTTTAGTGTCCCTTGAGAGTTCTCCATTGCTCCTCACTTGCTGACTTATCTGTAGCCCATCTACCTGATTTTTCTGCTATTTGGGAGGTCATACAGGTTGAGTGCACCCTTTTAACCAAAAATGCATCTCGTATTTCACTTGCAGTTGCTTCTTCCTTGCCCAGTTTTTATCCTCTTGGTATCTTAACTCTTTGTTTTACTATTGCAATGTCTCCAATCTCTTCCAACTTGAGTGAGAAAAATCTCTGCTTTCTGATACAGTCTCTTGCTAAATCGGAGCGTTACTAAAGGAACAGTTCTTTAAAAGCATGCCCATCCTCCCATTTCAGATGGAGAACACTATCAAGCAGTCTGAGAATGATCTCAACAAGCTCTTGGAATCTACTCGTCGCCTGCATGAGGAGTACAAACCCCTGAAGGAGCACGTAGATGCTCTGCGGATGACTCTGGGATTGCAAAGGCTGCCAGATCTGTGTGAGGAGGAAGAGAAACTGTCCCTTGAGTAAGTCTGCAAAGCAAATATTACCTAGCTTTATACCTTTCCTCGATTCTACTGGTTATTTTGTTGTTTTATTTTTGTTGGTAGGTGGAAAAAAGAACTTAAGAGGTCAGCATGAAAAACAAAAGTTAACAAAAAAGAGATGTGCAAGCATGTGTATTTGATAGCATTCAGTCTGAATTTGCTGGAATTTAAATTTAGATTATCCCAAGCTGCAAACTCTATATACGACATTTCAAGGCTGGCTAGTTCTCTAGATTTTTATACTATATGCTGCTTTTTCTAGAAAGGCTTTTTTTTCCCCCCTTGTTTAGCAGGCAGAGGTAGAAGGCAATACAAGGGATACAAAGCAAGTATTCTTCAATTGGTTACTGCTAGTCAGGATTTTACTTTTTGCTGTGTGAAGATAGCAGTGGCATTTAGCCGTATACCTATGACTGTCAACAAGTAAGTTTACCGTGGATGTGGAATAAATTTGGATAATAAATTACAGTTTCATTTTTAGTTATAGCCTATGTGGGGGAGGGTGACAGAACTAGCTACTATTCAAAGATCAGTGTCCTTTGTTTAACCGGTCAGTTTTAAATGCAAATGATTTTTTAAGAAACTTACATTTCTCTTAATGCCCAGCACAATTGGCATCATTTTCACAAATGGACAGTTTTCAAGATTTCTTTTGCATTGCTCCAGAAATGCCGTTTTCCATTCCAAGCACCTTGACACTACAAAGAATGTATTTATTGCATGTAAAAGTTATTAATTTTAACAGAATAAAATATATGTTAAAAATTTGACAGAGGTGCACCTAGAGCTGTTAAAGATTAAATGCATATAGAATGACAGAGCAGTCTGTGTTGAAGGGCCCTTCCCAGCTCCCCCAGTGCCCCCCTGCCATGAGCAGGGACATCTGCACCAGCTCAGGTTGCTCAGAGCCCCGTCCAGCCTGGCCTGGGATGTCTCCAGGGATGGGGCATCCGCCACCTCTCTGGGCAATCTGAGGTTCCCAGTGTGTTACCATTTTCCGTCCTGTTAGATTTATGTCCAGTTGTACACGAAGATACCTTAGAAGCCAACAATCTGGAATCTGGCTGAAGTGTACAAACACAGAGGGAAATACCTCCGATTCTATTTATAAACTAGTCCAAGTGGTATCTAAGTGTAGGCAATTTGACTCTAGTGGAGGAAAACGATAGGGCAGTGTGATCCATTATATTTTAACACAAAATATCATTTACAAACTAATGGAATGCTCCAGAAGGTGGTCATATTTTTTATTTGATTTTCTTTTGTCTAGCTACTTTGAGAAGCAGAAAGCGGAATGGCAGACGGAGCCACAGGAGCCACCCATCCCTGAGTCACTGGCTGCAGCTGCAGCTGCTGCCCAACAGCTGCAAGTGGCCAGGAAACAAGACACCAGACAGACGGCAACCTTCAGACAACAGCCACCGCCCATGAAGGTCAGGACAGGGAATGCGCTGCGTTTTCTGTTTTGCCATTGGAATGTATTGTGTTTATAAAGTGGATCAATATTTACAAAAAGGAAAAATAATGTGTCCTGATTCTGATTTTTCCTGCAGTGGTTCAAATCAAGAGCAACCCCAGTAGACTTCAAGGAGTAGCGCCAATCACCAAGGGTTAAGGACAAGGCTCTCTATTATTTGACTCCTTTATGACTTAAGAGCCTCCATCAGCAGAGACATAGGAAATTCTCTCTCCTCTTATGCTTCATGTGGGAGAGAGGCATGTAGGAAAAAAAAAAGTTAGGCAAAAGGAAAACTAATAGCTGGGAGTTAATCCCAAATGGATAAATATTAGAAGCAATGCACATATTTTATAAGGGAGAGTAACTACTTATGGTACAAATTACCAGGGAAGGTGATTGTTTCTGCACTTCTTGGGATCTTCAAGTCAAGACTAACATATGGATTAATTTAACCTAACCACGGTTTTACTGAGCTCCTTCTGCAGTCAGTAAAAAGAGCTCAGTAATTCCATGGGGGTATTTGTCCCACCCAAGTTCCATGGATTCAGTCCCTAAAGAGTCAAACCGACGCAGGTACACTGCACAGTTATGTACTTACTGTCTGGAGTCAGGCCTTCAAAAAGCCTTTCTGAAAGTGATATGCGTCAGTCAAATGGAAGTTAAAGAGCTTAGTATGGAGCAAAAGGGCAGAGTTCTGCATCTTGTGTTAAATATGTGGAATTCATCTAATTGCCCGCTCCTGCCTTGAATTCTGTGACATCGCAGTCAGCCTTCACTGGAACGTCTCTGACTCAGTGGGCTATTATGCATGTAAACATCTTTAAAACATGTGGAATGTTTAACACAAAATAGAACTTAAAGTAATCGATACATTCCTGTACCCTGTGTCTGCTGAACTGCAGTTTCAATTCACTGAGGTACTCTAGTTTTTCAGTTGGCCTGGACTGTATAGAATGTAGCATTGGTTTGCCTTTGAAGGCAAGAAGCCTTAGTTATTTTGTTCTGTACAGCGACTTAGAATGTGATACTCAATAACCCATGTAACAAGGCAATTAAATGTTTGTAACAAGAGGCTGCAATGTCACATTTCACAGAATCACAGAATCACAGAATGTTTATATATTTATTTATTGAGGGATGTTTATTTCAGGCATGTTTATCGTGTCACCAACAAATTCATCGGAACGCGCCCATATGTCCACTCTGCAAAGCAAAGAGCCGATCCCGGAACCCCAAAAAGCCCAAGAGGAAACAGGACGAGTGACACCCAGCAGACTGACGAGTGAACGCGTCACCTGTTCCAGTCCTCTTGCAGCAGAACTGCAAACGTGGCCACACTTTCTGAAGTACAGACTCAAGTACGACCAACCCATTGTTTCCTATTTAACGCAATGTAAGCACAATGCTCCTGTTCTGTCTTGATTTCCTTCCAGTCCTCAGGATTTGGTTTTAGGAAAGCAAGTATTACTGGTGCTACAGTTTAACACTTCAATCATTCCATCTTTCGGACTCCTAAACAAGGTAGAATTCTTATGCCAGGCTATTCCTATTGGCTGAATGTGATTACCACAAATGCTTTCAGGTTCTCTTTTCAAAGACAGATGTTACTAAAAGACTATTCTGTTTTCTCCTGATAATAGGAGACTACTTGAAGTGCTGAAATAGCAGACTCTGTTTGTTTCACTAAAGAACAATTTGTTTTCTAAGCTAGGAAGATTTCATAGGTTTGGGTATCCAGCAGAGCTCTTCTTATAGAGGAATTGTTCAGGGGAAAAAGAGAAATTGTTTATACAGGAAATCAGTGCATTAAGGACACAAGTGAGCTCTGGGTTACTGGAGTTTGTACCATTCCCTCAAACATGACTTAAAATTTGGAAGGGGGATCAAGTTGCTGGCTGTGTATGAATTTCTAAAAATGATGTAATTTGTGATGCTTTAACATCCTAATGTGGTATTTTCAGCAGTCAGAAGACTGATTGACTTAAGTACAAGGCTCAAATGAACTGTATTAGTGCTCCTCTTAGGCTCTGTGGCCAACCAGCTCACTGTGGTTCTCTAGGAAGCACGCATGAAACATCCCAAATCTCTATGCGCACAGACTGCAACAACAGCCATTCTGCATGTCTTCTTCCCAGTTTCTACAGCCCAAATCTCCCTTGGCAGGTGTTTCCTCCACTGGAGCACAGGAAAGCTCAGTAACATGCACCAGCAACAGCGTCAGCTAAAAGTGATGATTTTCACCAGAACTGCCTGGCTTTGGTGTCATCATCCACCCTGAAACAAAACTTCCTATTTTTGTATCATTTTCAAGTATGCTTTATTTCAGCCCAGGGTTTGGTTTTTTGTTGCTGTTGGTTTTTTTGTTGTTGTTGTTGGTTGGTTGGTTGGTTTGGTTGGTTTTGGGGTGGGGTTTTTTTGTTTGTTTTTTTGTTTTTTTGTTTTTTTTCCTTGCTCTGTATATGTGCCGAAAGAACCCTGACTAAAGTATCCTATAGACCTCTCCCCGTATCCATGTCTTCCCTTTGTTTCACCTCATGTAACAACAGTTACATGCAATGGGGAGGATGGCAGTGACCCAACAACAGAACCAGGGTTTAAAACTCACTCATTTCTAATCCCAGTTTTGTTACCACCTCTGTTGTCTAAATTGATCTTGAGTATTAAGTAGTATTCTCACTAACTCCAGGAGGCAGGGACTGCCTGTTTATATCCTCTCTTTAGCCCAGGTTTTCCTCTACTATAATATGCTGTAGTGTTTATATGGAGAACTTGTTAAATAGGAAGAACAGGGAAGCCCCAACTTTGTCAGAACTTTGTGAAATGCTGGGGACCGTACAAATCCACACAAACCGATTTTGCTGGCTAAATCATTTATGTTGCCATTAATTTCCCAACTCTGCTGTAAGGTACATGAGTACTCCATTGCATATAGCCCTATAATTTTGACCAAGTTCAGTTGGTATTCTCCCATTTTAATGTTTCATAGCCAAACAAACACCTGTCAACAGCAGAGACAGAATGTGGACCACATGCCCCTGAAAATATGTGAAGAACAGATTCTGCTGGCTGAATTACTGGGATTCCATCTCTGTGAGATAACAATAATGGCGGATGGTCTGACTCCATGCTCCACATGGCAGCGCTACACTAACTCTATTGTTATGCATGTTTCCCAACACAAATACTGGATTCTGCTTTTAAATGTCAGAGCAGCCACATGCTGTGTGCCCCGTTCAGAGCAATTCCTATCGAGTTTACCAGAAAATGCATATAGAGTTCAAGGACAGTATATGGACTCCCCAAAGTGCATGCATGAGAGCAGCACACGTTGATGACAGTTGTACATAAATTTAAGAAGTAGTAACAGTGCAGAATGGGTGAATGGTCTGCAATGAAGTAGTGCGAATAGAAGGATAGATGCATAGAAACTTTGACTTACAGTTCTGAAATAGATAGGGTTAGTCATAGCTACTCTTACTTCACTGTTACTTTGCCACATGCTTTCTTTCTTGGAAGATCTCTAGAGCTCTAAACTGAAATACACTTAAGGATTCACCATTTACTAAATTAGTGTGGCAGTTTTGTATTTTTACTTTTTTAAACTAGTCTTTTGTGCCCTTGTGTTTAACAGGGTTTTTGTTTTTTTTAAAAAAAGCAAAACATGAATATGATATATTGTGTTTGTATCAATCATGTACTACCATTTACAAATCTGTTTTCACATCCTTTACAAAGTTCTGCTATATGAATAGCAGGCATTGCTGAGAATGAGTCTAACTGAACATGGCCAACACATCCCCTGGCAGCCAAAGCCTCATCCTGGAGCGGATCAAGCACAGTGAGCTAGTCATGGCAGGTGATTGTCCCACGAGCACTGGGTGCAGTTTTGGGTGCATCAAACTATTAGAATGTGTCCAGAGGAGAGCGACCAAGATGGTGAAAGGCTGAGGTCAGTTGGCTCGTTCAGCTTGGAGAAGAGAAGGCTGAGGGGTGACCCCATGGCTGAGGGGTGACCCCATCGCAGTCTGCACGTTCCTCCCGGCGGGGCAGGCAGCGGGGGGAAGGCGCTGAGCTCCTGTCGCTGGTGACCAGGGACAGGACATGAGGAATGGAATGAAGCTGTGCCAGGGGAGGGTCAGGTTGGACATTAGGAAAAAGTTCTTCACCGAAAGGGTGGCCAGTCACTAGAACAGGCTCCCAGGGAAGTGGTCACAGCACCAGACTGCCAGAGTTCAAGGAGTGTCTGGACGATGCTCTTAGTGTTACGGTTTAGTGTTAGGTAGTCCTGTGAGGAGCAGAGAGTTGGACTTGATGATCCTTATGGGTCCCTTCCAACTCGAAATACTGTGTGATTCTGTGATTCTACTTCAAGGAGACAAAACCTGTGTTATGTATTAAGGGATCCTGGGGGCAGGGAAGCAGTACCTTCCATAGGGAACCAGTATGCTCTTTTTCTCTCACAGATTAACTAAGGAAGTTTAACTGAAGAGCTCTTCTTGCAAAAGCCCTGGGCCCTTTTCTCCCAGGCACCTTTCTCAAGAGACTAGAGAGAAAATTATGAAATATTGATTTATTGTATTTTAGTCAGAGGCAGAAGCTGTGGGAACTACAGTTCTTGCCATGAGTCTACTGCATTTTTGCTCCGTGGAGCAACAATAGCCTTTTCCTTTGAACCTAAGGTTCTCTGAGGATATCTCTTCTCTTGGCCTAAATGCATTCTTATTTGGGTTAAATTCTTGTAATAGTCACAAAGACACCCTTCTCAAAGCTCACAAGATTTTTATATTACTAAAGTCTGGTTTAACCCTAGCGTTGTCATTCCCTTTTCAATGGGTATTAAAGCAACAACAAAATCACTGGATCCTTTTGTTACAGATGGCTTCTGGGGTCTTTTCCTGGTTCCTCACTTGCCTCAAGGGATAGTCCTGTTGTTCTGCAACCAAATGGCAAAAAAATCACAAGCCTGTCCCCCTGCCCCTTATCTTAAGCTCATGCTAAAAGGATACAAAGACTCTCCTGTGTCTGAAGGCTTTGCTATCAAAATTTTTGTACCCAAGCTGACGTAGACCAGTTGTTTAAACTTTACTGTCAAGGACTCCATTAAAAACAGAGAAAATCTACACTAAGTTTTAATACTTGCACTTCCTGAATTCAGCTTTAGCTTTCTGAACAGGACACTGACTGAACCTGCCAGTGGCTTCCACTTACAGAATCTGATTTTGAAAGAATAGCCATTAATGTGTTACTCGAAATAGCAGACTTTTCAAGAAATTAACTTTACTGGCACTTTAAATAACTGAAAGTGCTTTCCTTTATTTTACAGTTTCCTAATTCCTCCAACATAGGTTTCCATTTTAGCATTTAGATATTTTAGCAATATCTGACATTTTCACTGGCTCTATGTTTTAAATATTTTACTCCTGTGCCCAGCAGGAGTAACAGTGTGCTGCCCATTTAATTTGCCTTTTTAATAAATGGTTGTTTCATGTCTTGCATTCTTCCTGCGAAGTATTTTCACATCTGTTATTTGCTTATGCTACTGAGAAGCAGCCACATCCCGAAAGGTAAAACCCAGCTCTCTAATTGTACGGGATGCAACGAGCCACAATTCTGTTACGCCTTTACAGAACTTTATTGAGATAAACATGGGGAAAGAAATATCCGTTCTAACGATATTAGAAGGCCCGCGGCACCCGCCACTGCACACGCCCCCGGCCCACGCTGGGCGGCACAGCGGCCACGCACCCGCTGCCGGGTCGCTCAACGGCCGCTCAGCAGCCGCCAGCGACCGCCGGGGGCGCCCGGGCCGGTCCCGCAGCGCCCGCCTGCGGCCGCTCCTGCACGCCCAGCGCCCACCGGCAGTCGCGGCTGAAGTGCGTCACCGGCCTGCCTACGTCACCAGCCCGCGCCCGCGAAACCAGCGTGCGCTACGTCCCCCGTCCCGGCGGCGGCGCCAGCGGGCCCCGCGTGCAGCCCGGCCGGTGGGGCCCGGCCGGCGGGGCCCGGCCCGACCGCGGCAGCGCCGAAGCGCTTCCGGTGGCCCAGCGCTGCCGGAGCTGCCGAGCGCACCGCGGGCTCGGGCGGAGCCGTGGGTCACGCCGAGCTGCTCAAAGCCGCGGGGTGTTCCGTACCGGCTCAGTTACTCCCGCGGGTGCCGAAGGAAACAGGGAAATCAGTCACCCTTGGGGCTACGGGCTTGTGCCGTTTTAAAACAGAATGAAGAAACAGTTCCACCTGCCCACCCCCTCCAACGGAAATGGCTACAGGACACAGGGGCGCCGGCGGGAGAGCGGGAGGCAGCGTGTGCGGGGCCGGCAGCGCCGCCCGTGCTGCCGCCGGGACCCCGCGGCCGGTGCTGCCCCCCGGGCCCCGCGGCCGCTTCCGTGCTGGAGCCGCACCCGGAGCAGCGGGGCAGGGCGGAAAGTTTAGGGAACTGCAGGATTTTCCAGAAACGTTTCCCACACGCTGAGAAAACCGTTCAGGTGAGGTGCACAGTGTGTGGACTGGAATGGATGCTCTGCAGAGGCGTGAGCTGACCAGGGACTCAGGGCACGGCTCATGCTGACTGGAGCCTGTTTGCACAGCCTGAGCGCTCATGGTCTGACCGAACGTAATTGCTGCTTGTCAGGTACAGGACAGCACAGAAATACTGGGCTGTGGGTGTATGCCTCAAGTAGGGGTGAAAGCATGCGTCAAATAAGTTACCAGCCCTACGGAATTCAGCCACATTCTTCTTGATTTACTGCCTATTTAAGTACACAAATTCTGGAATTCTCTTACAGTTTCTTTTTCCAAAACTGCTCATGCTAGAATGAAACGCAAATCAAAAAGATGCAGCAACACTACTCTGGTCTATAAATTATTGGTGTTCAACACTGCATAGTTACAGTGCTACATTCTTGCTCAGAATTCATGTCAAAGCAGCATTATAAAGTAGATTATAATTCTGAAACTGGATATGACAGATCCTGGTTTGTAGTCAGGAGCTGGAGTGCAGTATTCCTGCCAAAAGCCCATTGCAGAGATCAGGACCTGTACGGTGGCTTCCACGCTTGTGGGTTAACCCTGGTCAGCAGCTGAGCCACACACAGCCAGTCACTCAGTCCAGCGGGATGGGGCAGAGACTTGGAGGGGTACAAGTGAGAAAACTCATGCAGTGAGATAAAAGACAATGTAGTAAGAGAAGGAAAGCAGTGTGTGCAAGCAAAGCAAAGTAACTAAAAAGTAGATGTCAGTGATAGATCAGGTTTTTAAAATGCACACTCAGTGGGAACCACCGCCATGGCACAAAAATGCCCCAAACACCCTGAATCTGGGTCTGCAACAGGGAGAGGGAAAAAAAAAAAAAAAGAGAAAAAGAAAACCAAAACCAAACCAAATAACAACAACAAAAAAAACCAAACAAAAAACCAAAAAATCCCACACCCAAGAGCTACACTGATTTGGGGAAAACAACAACAACAATCAATTTGGGGCAACTGGGGAAGCAAAATCCCCCTGGGTGTGTGCAGCTGGAAAGCGAAATAAACTACATTTTCATGCACTAAACCAAAAGCAAAAATCACCAATTTTTATGTTTTCTTAAAGCGTCAAAAGAATCTCAAAACTAGATATTTTGGAAAAGCCAAAACCCCTCTGTTTTTGTATTATGGAAAAGTAAACACCATCACCCCTCCGTTTGGAGCAAATACGGAGTGAAACGCCAGCAGTTGCAGGGGCATTGCTGGGGATGATCTGGTGTGGATTTTCTGTCGTGGGTCAGTTCTTCAGAGCAGATTCTCTGTTGCGGGTTTTCCCAGGTGAGTCGTCTGCTGCGGGTGGTCCCAGGTGGACCCCCCCGGTGCAGGTCACCCCTGCACACATCCCGCCCCCCCCCCATGCACCTTTCTACTGCCACATCCCCCGCCACGTGTCCATCTCCCGTCCCCTCCATGTGTCCCTTTCCCTCCCCAAATGCTTTCCCTCCAAACATGTCCCACAGGAGTTCCTTCTCCTGTGACATATTTGGAGTACGATAACGAATGCTGTGTGTGTGTGTCATGGAGGCACCCCGAAATCAGTTTAGGCAGTCAACAAGGTCCAAAACAAACTTTATTCTGGGTGGAAAAGCGCAGCCAACAAACCGATTAGAAACAGGGTTTATACAATTAACTAGCACTCCGATAACATAAGATATGGGTTCGGGTATCAGGTTAGGAGATTATTTGGGATGCAGCGAAATAAGAATAATGAGGATCCACAGCGTGCATACACGCACTCACAAGAGAACAAAGCCAGAGCCCTCTCTGCCCTGTTTGCCCACAAAAGGCAGACACTTGCTTGTTCCAGCAAGGACTTACACTTGCCTGCTAGGCAAGGATTTACACTCGCCTACTAGGCGAGGACTTATTAAAGGATATATTCAATAATTTGTCACTGACCTAAACACAGAGGTGAGGCGCTCCCAATCCAGGGAAGTTGCCTTAGACAGCGTCTCCGTCTAAGGGGTGGGACTCCGGCAGCATTGCAGACCCACAGCTCTGAGAAGACCACACAAAGGAGGTCTTCGGTGGGAACCCCATTTATAGTCTGATCAGATCTGGCTGTGGGCATTCCAGAAGCTTCTTGGCTCCTCTGCGCCCCGCCCGACTGTGGGCCTTGGAGAAACTTCTCAGCTTCTCTGGACTGTGGGCGCTCTTGGTGTCTCCTCTGCTAACGGCCCTGCCCACCGACTCTGGGTCTCCACAAAGAGCCGTGAGCTGCCCATTGACGGCCCCAGTTCTGACAGGGGGCTGGGCAGCTACCAGTGCAACTGCCACATCAGTTCTCAGGGTGGGGGGGGGGAGAAAGTGCAACTGCCACAGTGTGTGTGTGTAAGTTCAGTTCAAGGAACAGATGATTATTTCTACATTCAGAGCAACCAGAGGTGGACTTGGGTTCAGGATTAGTTCTTAAGTTATGTGCATCCTTATCAGAGTAAAAATGAATGAGTGCCATTTTACACAGTAATTTAATCTGTATTTGATTCGGGCTTTATCTAACTTGCAGGTGAGGAATACTGAGGTTTAGATTTATTATAGATGCTACTTTATTCACATTTCTCTTTGAAGAACTGGAGAAGTGAGGAGACAGACCTTGCTGCTTTCTGTCTTCAGAGATGGAACAAGTTACTCAAGTGGAAGTACTTTCTTGACTGCAGAGTTTGCTTAAGAGGACAGATTAAATTCCTGTTACAGGCAGGCTAATGCTTTGCAAACCTATTGTAGATGTCTGTACTGACTTTATTGTAGTTCACAAGAGTGTATTTGTCTTTTAATTCACCTTGCGACAATAAAACCCTGTGCATATGTGGGCTTTATGTTCCTTTTGCGTATGTTGAAAGAATGAGAGTGGAGAGAGGAGCTGCTTCCAAGTAGGCCTGACTTTACTGCATTAAGCAAAATATATATATAAGAATTTAAGAGTCTTTCTGTCATTTAGGCTGCTGAACCTTTCTAGATATTTTAGTATCCAAATTGTTAACTTAGTGAGCCATTTCTTTCTCTTGCTGCTGTCATGGATTGAATATACTCTCCTCTGACTACTGTTGGAATTAGCTGCTGTAAACACTACATGAAAGTTGAATCTCTGACATAATTAAGTTTTCTTCCTTTTATGTTGAGGAAGAACAGCAGGAGGACTCTGCATTTTGTAATATCGAGTTTTGATTTGAAAATGCTATATTTTTCAGATATGAGATGCATTTCAAAATTAATTACACAAGGTTTGGGCAAATATTACAATGTACTATTTAACATTATAAAATTACTTTTATTTCCTCTGCTGATCTTGAAGTGCTCTAATTTCACAGACCTTTGTTAAGGCTGCTGATTATACTGTGGTGTTCAACAGTTTCTGAGGATGATTCTGAAGACTGATGCCAGTAGAACTTTGATACTGCAAGAGACAAGTGGAATTGCTGCAGAAATGCTGAACTGACATCAAAATACATTTGGTTTTTTTCCTCTCCTTAGTAAAAAGTGCATTGATTATTTCTGTAGTATCTGAAGCGTTGTTGAATTCAAAATCAACTGCTGCACAGTGAAACTCAGTGGACTTGAGAACTACTCAGCTTGCGTGAAGATCAGATACATATAAAGCAACTTGGCTTTTTAAATGATGAGGATTATGTGCTTTGTTTTGGAAGTGTCATGGTTTGATTGCAGGGTGACAATAAAACCGTGGCAGATGTATTGTTAACCCTCTCTCCCCGCTTCCCACCAAGGACAGGCGATTGGGAGGGAAAGAAGGACAGAGAGAAGAGAGCTGGAAAAATTAAAAATGTTTTACTAATGCTACTAATAAAAGTAGGGAAAATAATACAAAAGATACAAAACCAATCTTGCAAGTCCTGGCAGCTGCTCCGGCAGATGTGGGGCCGGCACCCAAAGTCCTGGACTGGACTCTGCAGCCAACCGGAGCTGGATCCAGTCTGTCGCTGGGCCTCAGTTCGCAGGGACAACTCGCAAGGTCCTCTCCCAATGTCGGCCATAAGGAAAAAAGGGACGAGATCCTTGTGATCTCCCACTTTTATACGAAGTATAACGTGAATGGGATGGAATACTTTAGTTGGTCAGTTTTTCAGTTCACCTCCTGCCTGCACATCTCGCGGGATGCATCATTATCAATGACCTTGCATTCCATTGCTATGTCTACCAAAACACGTACCTAACTTTCAGGAAAACTGCAGTTAGTAAGAGGACTTTAGCTGACAGGGGAAAATTCACTAAAAGAGAAGCTTGTTTTTAACAAAACCAGGACAGGAAGACATCGGATTTCGAATATTTAAGGAAGCTCTATATCTACCTTGATGTTTCCTTCTTACTGTAGTCGGATTTCTGGTTTCGTCTGTCGAGTTTTGCTCCTCTCTCGGCACTAAGTGGTGATCGTGGGTCTCAGGGTGAGGGTGGGCAGGGAGGATGGGGGTGTCTGTGGACTTAAATAGGTTTTGTTTGGGGTTTTTTAAATGCCTCGGTTGCCACATTGTATAAAACCTGATTGCTTCAGTGTTAATGAGTGAACAGGAGGATGAGCAAGAGACCATAGAGATTGTTTGGGGTTTGGTTTATTGGAAGATTATTATTTAACTCAAAAAGCAATAAGATTTTACAGTGGTCTTCTAATACTTAGTGATGGCTTTTTAATGTACTGGTTTGGAACTTTGAGATTATATTTGATAGTAAGTGTCTGTTCCATTGTGGAATATCGCAGGGGTAAACTCGTGCATTTCAGCATTCCTGGCAGATACACAACTTGATAAAGACCTCAGGCTGTTTAGTTTAATCGGACTTTTTTAGATCCCACCTTCACTGTTCAAAACACCGGTTATCAATGTGTTTTCTAGTGTTGTCACTTCTAAATGAAAATGACAGAGGTATGCATCTCTACTGGTATTGTCCGTTTCATTTAAACATGGATATCTACCAGAACTTTAACTTGAAAGCTTAGAAAGCTGTGGTCTGTGGTATATCTTTACTAATGTTTGTAAATTCTTATGCAGATATTTAAGATTGTTTCTGATCATTTTGGATTGCAATGCTTTATATGAATGGTGGTACAATAAATTGTCACACACGTGTTGGAATTGTATTTGCTATAAATATTTATATTAGCTTTTTAAAATTACTACAGTAACAATGTATCTGCAAAGAGTGCAGTATGTTGAAACACCATGAGTTTAGTTTATTGTTAGAGTATGTAAAACTAACTTATCTGAGTTTAGCCACGTAACTACAACTTTGTGTGAGCGACCAGAAGCATCAGTAGATACAGTCTTGTCGCTTACTGGTCATTGCTGACAGGAGCATTTGCTGTACAACGGTAAATCACCAATTTCAGCCCACAGTTTATGCTGAGGGTAATGAATTGATATGTTCCCTGTTATGTTGCCAATGCAATCTGGAAATTCTCATCTTCATTTAATAACCACTGCAAATTCTCTTTTGCTGTAGGAATAAATATACATTCAGGGTCTGTCCCGTCCATAGCATATAAATGTTCTCTGTCTTTAATTATTAGTTTTGCATGCATTTCATTAATTGGCCAGACTGTTTTCGTTGGCATGTGAGCTAGAAAAACCCATTCCAACGCTCTTACAGAATCACTTAATGATTTGTCCCATTGAAACAGTACTGCAAACGGTTGGAAGGTACTGGCTGTGAGTGCCAGCCAAACAGCCAGTTGCAAAGTGCGCTGCCATCCCTATTTTTGTTCAACAGCATCAGATACTTTCTGTATGGCGTGCTGAGCTTTGTCATCCAATGCCCAAGTAGACAATAAATTCAGGTCTCCTTTCAAAAGTGTAAAAAGTGAATGCAGTTCCTCTGTGGTGGTACCCAAAGTAGGTCGGTGCCAATTTACGGCTCCTAGCAATTTTTGTAAGTCATTTAAGGTCATGATATTATGGAATTTAAGAGTTACTGGCTGAAGAATGATTTCTTGTTTTGTTATTTGCCATCCCAAATATTTCCATGGAGCAGTTGTTTGAATCTTTTCTGGTGCAATTTGTAATCCAGCTTTTTGTATAGCATTACATAAGGCTTGCATTTTGTAGTCCAATACTTATGGTTAACCAATTGTCTGTTATTGTGATTGTGAAATAGGTAGTGGACAATCGACAGGAGGGATTCAGAAGAAATCCCCCCCCTCGATTGTATTTTGTGACATTGGAACAGGATTGTTTGACTCCCTGGGGAACAGCAACCAGGGAGAATCTGATTGAATACTGTAATCAGTGGTGGCCACTGTAAATAATATTAACATGCTGCACAGATCTAGGTGGGTATACTTTGAGATGTGTGGTATAGTAATGCATCACATAATATATAATAAGATGCACATAATATATAATAAGATGTATATTTTAAATCATAAATTGCCTATTACATAATGCATATTACACAATACATAATGTTACATATGCATTATATTTATCCCCTTCAGATCCATTTGTTTCGAAAAAGGATAATCAGGGAAAGAAATTGAAAGCAGTAAAAGGTTTGTGGAAGAACAGATGTTGGTGGAGAATACACAGGGAACATTAGATCAAAATTGTCCTTTGGTCCATCCAGGGTGGGATCCTAATGTCCTTATATCGAGGCACAGGCTGAATTGGTATCGACAGTGCATTTTATATGCGATCAGACACACTGTGCGTAAAGCTATAAATATGCCAAAACTTTTTGAGATTAAACAGGATTGTAAGGAATCTCCCACTGAGTTTTTAAACTGTCTTAAAGAGACAGCTCAAAAATATATTAATATAGATCCCGACTTGGAGAATGGGGAAATAAAATTCTTAGTTGACTTGGAGCTCATTGTTCTGTGTTAGACACTATGCATGGAAAATTAAGTAGTGATTCTGTAACAGTTATTGGTGCCACAAAAATTGCTTAGAATGTTTATATGTGGAGTCTTGTACTTATTGGTTTGTATACCATGTGTCTTATCTTGTGTACAACAAATGATTGAAAAAAGCTTTAATCGTGTAATGGCTGTGCAGTTGCATGCTGCTATGGCTATGCAATTATGAAACAAAGAAGAGGAGATGTGGCGGTATTGTGACATCAGGCCTGTGAGAAACTGCAAGAGTCGACAGCGTGAGAACAAGCGTTGGTGGAATAATACAAGAAACAAGGACTGTGTGCTACGTGATACATCGAGGACAGAGGGATTGATACATCAAGGACAGAGGGACCTGATGTTTCAAATGCAAACCTGAGTTTGTAATAAACGTCTCTCTTCGCATCTTGAAGAAAGTCGGTGCCTCATTTGCTATACCGCTTTATCTGTTTCCCAAATTATGTTTTAGACTGTATTTACCATTGTAAAAATAAAGCTTTCCCACCTTAATTTTTGTCATGTATTGTAATTAGAATTAATAGAGATATTGAAGCCTGTCCTAGCTCAACTGGAAAAAATGCAACAGCCATGTGTATTTTTAAATAAAGATTAAATAAAATCTGCTACCTCATTAAGTGTTTTACTGTGATTAACTCCCTCCCAAGGTTTTGTGTATATTTTATTAAGGCCTGACATCCACGGCCACAGTGGATAAATCAACGTTGACACAAACACCAGGAACCTGCCTGTTTGTGTCCAGGATATCCACACCAGCAGACACTTTTTTTCCTTTTTTTAGTAAAAGAGCACATCATGAAACTGAAAAACCATCTAATTGTGTCATTATACACATTCACTGCTCTTTTTTCTGCTTTATACCCATTGTAGCTTTTAAAAATTAAATAGTTTGCAAAGGATTTCTTTTTTGGCTCTGCACACGGAGCCTGATTTTCCTTTTCAAGGGCCTTTTACCCGAGTTCACCACACTCTTGTGATCATTGCGCTGCACATTGGCTAAATCAGCTGTGCCTTATATTTCTCCTGTAAAATAGCTAGAACGATAATATAATTGTGCCAGGAACTAACTTCACAGTGAATATTTGAAGGAACCTACTGCTAATGTATTTTTAATTGGTACTTCCATTATGGATTACATGCAACAAAAATCCATACTTTCTTTTATCCTTTGCTATGCAGGAGGTGGATGAACTTTTCTATAGCAGAATCAGTCACTTCTTGTAAAGCAAGGTTGTCATCTCCTGTGAGGAAGCAGGGTAGATTTATCCATACGCTATAAGCACCATCGATGAGCTATACAGACTAACAGCTTAAAACCAAGCAAACAATAAGAAGCTAATGAACAAAACAACAAAAAAGGCAAAAAAACCCCCAAACAAACCAACCCAAAAGCGCAGAGGCTCCTGCACGCCCCCCTCTCAGTGCTGCGATGTCCGTTTTCCAGAGAGCCCGTGGGGTGTCCCCACAACCACAGGCACAGGTGACCCGGCCGGTGGTGCCACCAGAGAACAGTTTGTGTGACCCAGCTCGCTGAGCTGACCTGGGAAAGCTGGGGCAAAGGGCCGGGCTGGGTCAGCAGGAGGTTGGTTCCAGCTCACGGAGCAACTCACACAGCGACTGCGGAAACGGCCCCGAGCCCGGGACGAGCCCCTGGCCCGTGTGCTCCTGTCCCACCGCTGTGGACTGTCCTGTTCCAGGAGATCGTTGTGCAGGATCGTTTGAGAACCATTTCTGAAGGATGCGAAGCACCCAGAGCAACAACCCCTGCCCGGCTGCTGCTCAGCCGTGGTTAAGGGCTGGAACTAAACCTGTTACAGCAACAGAGCTGCTGCAGCTGCGGATGAGCCAAATTATTGCTGCAAACAAGACACGGGACAGAGGGAAAGGCAATATATTTTATTAGGCCAGAAGAAATCTTTAGGAAAACAATATTTTTAGGTATGAAAGGCTTTTATTTTTTATCTGTGTGTCTGTCATCCGCGCGGCTCTGGGAAAGCGCGTTCCAGGGCAGCTGAAGCTGCCCACGGGTCAAGAAGAAGGGCCGGGGGTCTGAAAAGAAGCGGGCGCGCTGCGGCGGCGCGGGGGGCGCGGCGCGACCGCGCTCGGTGCTGCCGTCTGGTGGCCACAGGCCGGTACTGCAGCTGGGAAGCGGCGCCCTGTGCCCGTGCCGGCGCGGGGGCGAGGGGGGCGCTGCCGCTGCGGGCGGGGTCGTGGCCGTCGGAAAGCGGGGGGCAGCGGTCGGACCGGCCGCCGGGAAAAAAAAAGAGGCCCCCGGCTGTCGTGGGGCAGCCCCGCTGCGAGGGGGCACGGGCGAGGAGGCGGCAGGAGGCGGCAGCGGCGGCGGCGTCTTCTCGGTCCCGGGCAGAGCGGGGAGAAACCTGCCGGCCGGCGCTCCTTAGGGTCGAGCGTTTCTCTTGTCTTTGTTCACAGTGAATTTATGGGCACACTGGAAATAGCCTTGAATGTTTAAACGTAGAACTGAATTTTTAGTGAGAAGCGGCATGGGTATAGTTAATTTTGGAGCACCTGGGTGCCAGTTGAAATGTAAGGAATGAAACGGGATGGAAACTAGTAATCGAACCTGGGGTTTACTTGTGGGTTTTTTTCCTTGTTAATATGTCGATGGCATGTTGTCCTGCGGCTCGATCCCCGTTCTGTTTAGTGGAGTCTTCAATTGAGGACATTCAGGTGAAAAAATGTGTCCTTCCAGAAAAGGACTAATCGTTCGCAGGGCTGAGAGAGGCTTTTAAGTACGTGGTCAGAATCGAAGCTGAATACTACTTTACGATGCTGCTGTTGGTCTTCGCTTTCGTTTGTTTCCCCGCCGCTCCCTAATGGTTGGGAGCTCCAAGTCGGATTTTATTTTTTTCAATGACTAAGACGTGTTTTTCCCCCGGGAGGGGCTGTGCTTCAAAATGAATGTGTTTGCTCAGAAATGTGCAAGTCCGTTGGTGTAAGACAAACAGAAACCCACCGTAGTCAAGTTCGAAGCGTGTGTCTGGGAGATGGATGGTTTAATTTTACGAGTTCACAGCTATGCAATTGTAGTGCCGGAGGAAAATGAAAGCTAAGGGCTTTTTGTGGTGTGGGTAGGCATCCGCACACCTTTTTAGGATAAGCGAATGACCGCGGTTTGTTCTTTACTTTTTAGTTTCCATCTTTGAAGCTGCACGGCCAAATGCGCTCGGGGTCCCCGCAGGGCGGCGAGCAGGCGAGTGAGGATGCAGAGCGGGCCAATCAGACGGCGCGAGCAAGGTTGAGGGGCGGAGCGCTGATAGGCGGCGAGAATGGCGATTGACGTGCGTAGGCAGCCAATGAGGTTGGCGAAGGGGCGGTGCTCGTGAAGTCCCTACTGCGCATGCCCACATGGGCGCAGTCCTCAGTCAGGTCCGGCGCAGGCGCGGGCTTGTGGGGGCGGAGCGCGGGAAGGAGCATCCAATAGGAGGGCAGCGCGGTGGGGTGGAAAGCAGCCAATGAGAGCGCGCCGACTCAATCCAGTTGGAATAGCTAGCTCCCTGGCAAGCGTGTCCGTGGTGTCTCGGGGGGGTACCGGGAATGAACGGGACGGGCGTCGGGGCGAGGGACGGGAGGCTGCGGAGCTCTCGCTGCGGCCGGCTCCCGGGGATCTGGAGGCAGGCGGTTCAGGGCAGGGCAGTCCTTGGTGAGGTCCCCGGAGCCGGCAGAGGGGCATGAGGTGACAGGCGGGAACCTCCCGCCGGGTGTCGGTGCCCGCTGAGCGCGGCGGGACGGTGGGAGGGAGCGAGGGGAACGGAGCGGCGAAATAGGCGGCAGGTGAGTGCGGGCGTGGCGAGGGTGACCGTGACGTTGGAACAGGAGGAACGGGATGGGCCAGTGCGGTGGGGAGGTGTTTAGTTAGGTTTCCCCCTCCTGCCCTCATGGCTGAGCTCGCGAAGCTGGTGAGAGGCGTGTGACTCTTAGGGCAGGTGGGCTAAAGGTCTGCGGCCTGGAGCCGCGTCTCCGGCGCAGCGCCCGTTCCCGGTATTGCAGTCTCTCCGGGAGCGGCGCAGCCCCCTTTTGTCAGGGGGATGTTTAAAAACACAGCTAAGGTGCGGTTGCAGGTTCGGCGGCGTGGCGAGCGGGGTGCCGCTTTGGCGGAAGTGCGGAAGCTCAGGGCGAGGCCCGGCGGGTTCTGCGTCTGTACGTGCGATGGGGTGTGTCCACCCACGCCAGGCTCAGGGTCCTTCCCGGCCCGAGCGCCCTCCCCATGGAGAGGAGCCCCGTGGAGCCGTGGCACCCACGCGCTCAGCTTCCCCTTTCTGGACAACGTGGCACAAGAGAAAGAAAAAGAAAACGTACACACAAAAAGAGAGCGCAAGACCTCGCGCCCAATATGCACGTGGCTTTGCGCTTCGGGCGGGGAGGCGATGGGCGGAGGGAATGGCAATTCAAGTGCAGAGCGGGCCGATCGCGTGCTTGCATGCTGCCGCGGGCCGGGGACAGCCGGGGTCGGGACTCAGAGGCGCTGCCTCCGGGTGCCGTCGGCCAGCAGAGCAAGCGGGGCGCGTTAGCCTTCCGGCACCGGGCTGGCGGGCGGCGGTGTTCGTTTTCGGGACTTGCGGCCGTCCCTGCGACAGGGGCGCTTTCCTGCCGCGGCTCTCTGGTTTTTTTGTTTTGTTTTGGTTTGGGTTTTTTTGCGGGATTCCCGCGGAACGCGGCCCGCCTGCTCGCCCGGGGCTGCCGCGCCGGGTCTCAGTGCTGCCGCCCTGTGGGCAAAGCGCGGTACTGCAGGCGGCCGCCCCAATGCGGTGCCGCGGCGCGCCTCGGTGCTGCCCTCGTGTGGCGAAACTCGGGTACTGCAGCGCACGGCCAGCAAGCGCTGCCGCTGGGCGATGGCGCAGGCGCCCGTGCCAAAGGAAACGCCAAAGGAAAATGGAAGAGAAGGGTTTTTTCTGGTGTAAGTAACCATCCGCACGCCTTTTTAGTATAAAGTGAATGACCGCGGTTGGTTCTTTACTTTTTAGCGTCACTCTCTGGAGCTGCACGCTTTCAGCTTTACTGACTGAGCCAGATGCGCAGCAGCAGCAGCAGCAGCGTCGCGAGGGCCGGAGCTGTGGCGGCGGATCCGTGAGCGCAGATCCCGCTGGCGGCGCGAGCCCGTCCCGCGGCCTCGCTGGGGTTGTCTCCTGCGGCGGTGCCGGAGGGAAGGGGCGAGACGCTTTCTAGCGTCAGCGAGGGCGTTTCCTTGTCCGCTGAGTGTGTCCCAAATGGTGTCAGTTTGTCTTAATGTTGTCTTGAATTGCTCAAATCGCTCTGGCTTTTAAAAGATGCCTTGTGTTTCAAGGTGGCTCATTTCCCCCAAATCCTCCGTTAGCTCAGCTGCTCTCCTCTCCCTTATTGCGACTGAATTCCTCTGCTTTCTTCTGCGCTATTTTTTTTCAGACGCTGAACTCTAATTTGGAGTTTTTGTTTTTCAGAGGGGGAGCTGTGAACGCCTGATGCCCCGTTCTGGGGCTGCGCACAGAGAGCATGAACCGCCACAGCAGCTGCGAAACACGCCGAACACCCTGAGTCTGCATGTGCAATGGGGAAAATAATAAGAAAAAGAACAATTTTAGGCCCTGGGGAAAGCGAACTCTCCCTGGCTGCGCGCAGCTGGAAAGCAAAATGAACCATATTTTCGTGCATTAAACCAAAAGCATGTTGTGAAAAAGTGCCCAAACCTCTCAAAATTAGGCATTTTGGAAGAGGTTAAGAAAAAAAAAAAAACCAACTTGTCTTACGGACAGGCACACTACCCCCCTTTTGGGGCAAATACGGAGTGAAACGCCAACAGTTGCAGGGGCATTGCTGGGGATGATCCGGTGTGGAGTCTCTGTCGTGGGTCGGTTCTTCAGAGCGAATTCTCCTTTGCGGGTTGTCCCAGGTGAGTCGTCTGCTGTGGGTGGTCCCGGGTGGACCCCCCAGGTGCAGGTCACCCCCACACACGTCCCGTGCCCCCCCCGCCCCGCGCACCTTTCTACTTGCACTGCCTCCCGCGTGTCTCTGCCCCTCCCCAAACGATTTCTCTCCAAACGTGCCCCGCGGGCATTTTTTCCCCCGTGAGACGTGTCCCCGCTCCCTCCTCTCTCCTCTCCGGCCCCCCCGTTCCACACTGCCCCCCCGTCGCCCCTTTGCTCGCGGACCCCCGGGGCACCTGCGCTGCCCCAAAGCGCCCGTTGTCTCCCCCCGTAGCTCTGTCCTCCCCACCCACTCGCCGCTCTGCAGCCCAGCCCCATGGCAGCTGTTTTCCCTGGGAAGCTGTATTTCTATTTCTAGTCATATATATTTATGCATATGTATATATACACATATGAAATTATTTTTAAGTTTCTATAGATGATATATAGAGAGATACCTATATGTATATTTTATATATGTGTGTATATATATATGTATGCAGATGGAGCATCCGAGGGCTCTAACGGACCGAGAAAGAACTAGAAGTGGAAGCAGAAATTAAATAGAAGGGAAAGCCGCGCCGGATATGCAAATCGCCTGGAGGTTCCAGCGAGTGGGTGGAGAGAACGCGAAGGGCGGTGCAGAGCGGGCCAATCAGGACGCGCGAGAAAGCTGGAGGGGCGGAGCGGAGCGCAGCGCGGGGCAAACGGGGAGGGGTGATGATAGGCGGGGAGAATGGAAATTGACGTGCATAGGCAGCCAATCGGGTTGCGGGAAGGGAAGCGAGGGGGCGGGCAGGAGGGGGCGTGTCCCGCGGGCTTCCCGGTGCGCATGCGCAAAGATGGCCGCTGCCAAGCGCGGGCGGCGCTCTCGGCGGCCGTGTGCGCGCCCCGCTCGAGCCCGGAGCGGTCCCGCCGCGCCGCCGTTCGTCGCCGTTTCTGCGCGGCCCCGGTGAGTGCCCGGCCCGGCCGGCTCCGCTGCGGCTCCGCCGCCCCGGAGAGTCGGCTCTGGGAGCCGTGCTTGTGGGGAAAACGGGCGCAAATGGCGCGGTCCTCGCGCGGCTGCGCCCCGAGGAGGGTTCGTGGGGGCGGAACACGGGGAGGAGCAGCCAATGGGACGGCGCGGTGGCGTGGAAAGCAGCCAATCAGAAAAAATGCCGAAAAAGAGCCCGCTAGGGTGTATTTTAGCTCACCGGGAGGACTGGGGAGCCCCCTGGGGATAACGTGAATAGAGAAACCTCGATGGCATGTAATGGCCAGTGGCAGAAGTTGATTGACGGGAACCTGAGGAATCCAGCCGAGCAGATCCACCGGTCCTAGTAAAGCCAGGGAAACACAGAAAAGAAATGGAGTTTTTAATTGATACTGGAGTATCTTGTTCTATTTTGAACCAGGAAACGATACCCTTAGATAAAGATTTTGTAACTGTAGCGGGAGCTACTGGCCAACAAAAGAAAGCTTTATTTTTATGGCCAATCCAATCTAAGTTAGGAAAACCAATCGGAATGTATAAGTTCTTATATGTGCCTAGGTCTCCAAAACTGTTACTAAGACGAGACCTGTGAAAACAATTGAAAGCAATCGTAACAGTCAAACGGGGGAAAGTGAGATTCAAGATAAAAGAGCCGGGATTTTAATTGGCAATGATTCAAACTGACAAGCAAAGCCAAATAGCTCGGGAAATATTGGATCAAGTATTTGCAGGGGTATGGGCTTGGGCAGTTCCTGGTAAATCAAAGAATGCAGAACCAGCGAAAATTAATTTGAAAGCTGGAGCTGGACCAGTCAGAACTAGACAATATCCTCTGAAATTAGAGGATAGAGAAGGGGTAAAAGAAATGACCGGTAACTTTTTGCAGTTTAGGCTGCTGATAGAAGGTGAGTCAGAAGCGAACACTTCAATCCGGCCTGTAAAGAAACCAGACAGTAAAAGCTATAGGTTAGTGCAAGATTGGAGAGCAATAAACAAAATTACCGCAGATTGACACCCGGTAGTAGCTAACCCTTACACATTGTTAGATAAATGGCGAGATAATCACAAATGGTCTACTGTGTTGGATTTCAAAGATGCCTTTTTCTGTCTTGCATTAGCCAAAGAGAGTCAGAAGCTTTTTGCTTTTGAGTGGGAAAATCCCTTTACTGGGAGAAAGACCCAATTAACCTGGGTCGTGTCACCCCGGGGATTCAGGAGCAGCCCTGTGATTTTCGGAAACCAGTTAGCACGAGAACGTGACGCCTGGGAAGCTCTTCCGGGCAATGGGACTTTGTTGTCTCCTTATAGGCACAAAACCCGAAGAGGGTTGTGTGCAATGGACTGTAAGCTGACTGATTTTCTGCGATTAAGTGAGCATCGGGTTTCCCAACAGAAGGCCCGGCTGCTGCGGCACCGAGTGACTTATCTGGGACTGGAGATCTCCGGAGGACGGCGAGAGCTGGGGACAGAGCGGAAAGAACCTGTTTGCCGGACGCCGGAACCGGCGACGGTAAAAGGGCTCCGGACGTTTCTCGAAAGGACAGGTTGGTGCGGGCTTTGGATTTCTAATGATGGACTCTCAGTAAAGCCTTTGTACGAACTGTTAAAAGAAAACAGCTCCGAGTTGAATTGGACGGGAGAAGCCGGGAGGGCTTTTTCGCAACTGAAAAAGGAACTGGCGAGGGCTCCGGCCCTGGGCCTCCCGGGTGTCACCAAACCATTTTGGTTGTACTCACACGAAAGGCAAAGTATTGCTTTGTGTGTTCCGGCACAGCGGTTAAGGTCTCCTAAGCGAGCCGCGGTCTGCTTCCCTAAGCAACCAGACGAAGCGAGCAAGGGCTGGCCTGGCTGTCTTTGAGCCGTGGCAGCTGTCGCGCTCGACGTGCGGGAAGCTCGTAAGCTCACTGTGGGACAGCAAATGACTGTATTAGCGTCCCCTGAAATGCCAGGCCGTGTGGGTGGAACAAGATGATGGAAATATTGCTACTACTGACATTGTCAATCCAGCTTCTCTCCTCAGCGGATCTGTTTCGGAGCCTGTGCTGTACGATTGCTCGGAAACAACAGAAGCTGTTTACTCCAGCGGACCGGATCTAAAGGAGCAGCCGGCCACTGGAGGATGCTGAAGGCTCCTGGTTCACCGTCGGAAGCAGCTCTGCGTAAAGCAAGGAGTACGTCAAGCCGGGTATGCGGTGACAACTACCCACAAGGTAATCGAAACTAAACCTTTACCTGCAGAGACTTCTGCCCAGAAAGCTGCGCTCACA
Source organism: Caloenas nicobarica (assembly GCF_036013445.1). NCBI lineage: Eukaryota > Metazoa > Chordata > Aves > Columbiformes > Columbidae > Caloenas > Caloenas nicobarica. Next base: position 22,936,313 of record NC_088256.1, read on the forward strand.
CGAGCTTTAGAATTATCCAAAGAGAAGAAGGTTAATATTTGCACCGTTTCAAAGCATGTTTTTAGAATGGTGCGTGCCATTTGAAAAGAACAAAGTTGATTAACAGCAGAAGGAAGACAGATTAGATATGATACTCCAATTGTTGGAAGCTGTGCCGTTGCTAGAAAAGTTGCCATCGTGCCTTGCAAAGGGCATCGAAAGGGAGCAGCGATCAGGAAATTGGAAATAAATTGGCAGATCGCAGATTATACTGCTAGACAAGCAGTGTCACGGCCCCCCTGCCCTGCCTGGCCTCGCTGGCTTTTCTGTTGTTCTGTCGCGGTCCTTCTCCCGCCCTTTCTAACTGCTTTCCCCTCCCTCCTCCAGCCAGCCATCCCCTCTTTCTTTTCTCTCTTCCTGGGTGTTTTTTTCTTTCTGCGTATCTCTCTCCAGCGGCCCAGCACCGTTGGTTTGGTTTGTTTTTTTCCGCTCCGGCGCCGTCCCGCTCTCTGTGCCTCTTTCCCCTGGCTGTCATTCTGTGGTGCTCCTCGTGTCTGTGTTTTTGCAATTCCTCCGTCTCTGTCCTGCAGCCCATGCTATTGTCCCGCTCCCTGTCGTCGTTTCTCTCCCTGCATTCTGCCCCCGTCCTTTTTTCCCTTCCTCGCTCCGTCTCTCGGTCCTGCTCCCTGCCCGCCCCCGTTCCTGTTTCTCTGCCCTTCTCCTTGCCTTTCCCCTCGTTTCTCTGTCCCGTTCCCTCTTTGTTTTTGTTTCCGTGACGCTCTGCCCCGCTCCCTGTCCCGCGGCCCGGCGCCCGTTTCTCCTTGGTCTGTCTCTCCCGCTGCCCGTTCTAGGAGTTTTCCCCACCGTCTGTGTCCTGCTGCTTGTCTCTGATCTTGGCCTCTCCTTCCCTTTGCCCTGCCTCCCTGTCCCTTTTGCCTCTCTCTCTGTGTCGCCTTGTCTTGCTCCCTGTCCCTGTCTTTCTCTGACAAGCTGACCTGCTCCTTGCCCTCCTTTTTCGTGGAATCACAGGCTCATTCTGCTTGGAAAAGACACGTGCAATTTTATAATCTCTCGGCTGTTTCGAGAAACTGCCTGGAAGAGATCATTCCTTTTCTTGTTTTCTTTTCTTTTTTTTTCCTTTTCTGTTCGTTTGTTTGCAGCGAGGCAGCTCGCGAGGACAGGTGAGCTGCTGGACTCTTGAACAAAAACGTTGAGGGCGAGGAAGGGAATCGTGGCTACGCTTAGGCTTGGGGAAGTGTACGTGGGTATGCGTGTCTGTCATCCGCACGGCTCTGGGAAAGCGCGTTCCAGGGCAGCTGAAGCTGCCCACGGGTCAAGAAGAAGGGCCGGGGGTCTGAAAAGAAGCGGGCGCGCTGCGGCGGCGCGGGGGGCGCGGTGCGACCGCGCTCGGTGCTGCCGTCTGGTGGCCACAGGCCGGTACTGCAGCTGGGAAGCGGCGCCCTGTGCCCGTGCCGGCGCGGGGGCGAGGGGGGCGCTGCCGCTGCGGGCGGGGTCGTGGCCGTCGGAAAGCGGGGGGCAGCGGTCGGACCGGCCGCCGGGAAAAAAAATGAGGCCCCCGGCTGTCGTGGGGCAGCCCCGCTGCGAGGGGGCACGGGCGAGGAGGCGGCAGGAGGCGGCAGCGGCGGCGGCGTCTTCTCGGTCCCGGGCAGAGCGGGGAGAAACCTGCCGGCCGGCGCTCCTTAGGGTCGAGCGTTTCTCTTGTCTTTGTTCACAGTGAATTTATGGGCACACTGGAAATAGCCTTGAATGTTTAAACGTAGAACTGAATTTTTAGTGAGAAGCGGCATGGGTATAGTTAATTTTGGAGCACCTGGGTGCCAGTTGAAATGTAAGGAATGAAACGGGATGGAAACTAGTAATCGAACCTGGGGTTTACTTGTGGGTTTTTTTCCTTGTTAATATGTCGATGGCATGTTGTCCTGCGGCTCGATCCCCGTTCTGTTTAGTGGAGTCTTCAATTGAGGACATTCAGGTGAAAAAATGTGTCCTTCCAGAAAAGGACTAATCGTTCGTAGGGCTGAGAGAGGCTTTTAAGTACGTGGTCAGAATCGAAGCTGAATACTACTTTACGATGCTGCTGTTGGTCTTCGCTTTCGTTTGTTTCCCCGCCGCTCCCTAATGGTTGGGAGCTCCAAGTCGGATTTTATTTTTTTCAATGACTAAGACGTGTTTTTCCCCCGGGAGGGGCTGTGCTTCAAAATGAATGTGTTTGCTCAGAAATGTGCAAGTCCGTTGGTGTAAGACAAACAGAAACCCACCGTAGTCAAGTTCGAAGCGTGTGTCTGGGAGATGGATGGTTTAATTTTACGAGTTCACAGCTATGCAATTGTAGTGCCGGAGGAAAATGAAAGCTAAGGGCTTTTTGTGGTGTGGGTAGGCATCCGCACACCTTTTTAGGATAAGCGAATGACCGCGGTTTGTTCTTTACTTTTTAGTTTCCATCTTTGAAGCTGCACGGCCAAATGCGCTCGGGGTCCCCGCAGGGCGGCGAGCAGGCGAGTGAGGATGCAGAGCGGGCCAATCAGACGGCGCGAGCAAGGTTGAGGGGCGGAGCGCTGATAGGCGGCGAGAATGGCGATTGACGTGCGTAGGCAGCCAATGAGGTTGGCGAAGGGGCGGTGCTCGTGAAGTCCCTACTGCGCATGCCCACATGGGCGCAGTCCTCAGTCAGGTCCGGCGCAGGCGCGGGCTTGTGGGGGCGGAGCGCGGGAAGGAGCATCCAATAGAAGGGCAGCGCGGTGGGGTGGAAAGCAGCCAATGAGAGCGCGCCGACTCAATCCAGTTGGAATAGCTAGCTCCCTGGCAAGCGTGTCCGTGGTGTCTCGGGGGGGTACCGGGAATGAACGGGACGGGCGTCGGGGCGAGGGACGGGAGGCTGCGGAGCTCTCGCTGCGGCCGGCTCCCGGGGATCTGGAGGCAGGCGGTTCAGGGCAGGGCAGTCCTTGGTGAGGTCCCCGGAGCCGGCAGAGGGGCATGAGGTGACAGGCGGGAACCTCCCGCCGGGTGTCGGTGCCCGCTGAGCGCGGCGGGACGGTGGGAGGGAGCGAGGGGAACGGAGCGGTGAAATAGGCGGCAGGTGAGTGCGGGCGTGGCGAGGGTGACCGTGACGTTGGAACAGGAGGAACGGGATGGGCCAGTGCGGTGGGGAGGTGTTTAGTTAGGTTTCCCCCTCCTGCCCTCATGGCCGAGCTCGCGAAGCTGGTGAGAGGCGTGTGACTCTTAGGGCAGGTGGGCTAAAGGTCTGCGGCCTGGAGCCGCGTCTCCGGCGCAGCGCCCGTTCCCGGTATTGCAGTCTCTCCGGGAGCGGCGCAGCCCCCTTTTGTCAGGGGGATGTTTAAAAACACAGCTAAGGTGCGGTTGCAGGTTCGGCGGCGTGGCGAGCGGGGTGCCGCTTTGGCGGAAGTGCGGAAGCTCAGGGCGAGGCCCGGCGGGTTCTGCGTCTGTACGTGCGATGGGGTGTGTCCACCCACGCCAGGCTCAGGGTCCTTCCCGGCCCGAGCGCCCTCCCCGTGGAGAGGAGCCCCGTGGAGCCGTGGCACCCACGCGCTCAGCTTCCCCTTTCTGGACAACGTGGCACAAGAGAAAGAAAAAGAAAACGTACACACAAAAAGAGAGCGCAAGACCTCGCGCCCAATATGCACGTGGCTTTGCGCTTCGGGCGGGGAGGCGATGGGCGGAGGGAATGGCAATTCAAGTGCAGAGCGGGCCGATCGCGTGCTTGCATGCTGCCGCGGGCCGGGGACAGCCGGGGTCGGGACTCAGAGGCGCTGCCTCCGGGTGCCGTCGGCCAGCAGAGCAAGCGGGGCGCGTTAGCCTTCCGGCACCGGGCTGGCGGGCGGCGGTGTTCGTTTTCGGGACTTGCGGCCGTCCCTGCGACAGGGGCGCTTTCCTGCCGCGGCTCTCTGGTTTTTTTGTTTTGTTTTGGTTTGGGTTTTTTTGCGGGATTCCCGCGGAACGCGGCCCGCCTGCTCGCCCGGGGCTGCCGCGCCGGGTCTCAGTGCTGCCGCCCTGTGGGCAAAGCGCGGTACTGCAGGCGGCCGCCCCAATGCGGTGCCGCGGCGCGCCTCGGTGCTGCCCTCGTGTGGCGAAACTCGGGTACTGCAGCGCACGGCCAGCAAGCGCTGCCGCTGGGCGATGGCGCAGGCGCCCGTGCCAAAGGAAACGCCAAAGGAAAATGGAAGAGAAGGGTTTTTTCTGGTGTAAGTAACCATCCGCACGCCTTTTTAGTATAAAGTGAATGACCGCGGTTGGTTCTTTACTTTTTAGCGTCACTCTCTGGAGCTGCACGCTTTCAGCTTTACTGACTGAGCCAGATGCGCAGCAGCAGCAGCAGCAGCGTCGCGAGGGCCGGAGCTGTGGCGGCGGATCCGTGAGCGCAGATCCCGCTGGCGGCGCGAGCCCGTCCCGCGGCCTCGCTGGGGTTGTCTCCTGCGGCGGTGCCGGAGGGAAGGGGCGAGACGCTTTCTAGCGTCAGCGAGGGCGTTTCCTTGTCCGCTGAGTGTGTCCCAAATGGTGTCAGTTTGTCTTAATGTTGTCTTGAATTGCTCAAATCGCTCTGGCTTTTAAAAGATGCCTTGTGTTTCAAGGTGGCTCATTTCCCCCAAATCCTCCGTTAGCTCAGCTGCTCTCCTCTCCCTTATTGCGACTGAATTCCTCTGCTTTCTTCTGCGCTATTTTTTTTCAGACGCTGAACTCTAATTTGGAGTTTTTGTTTTTCAGAGGGGGAGCTGTGAACGCCTGATGCCCCGTTCTGGGGCTGCGCACAGAGAGCATGAACCGCCACAGCAGCTGCGAAACACGCCGAACACCCTGAGTCTGCATGTGCAATGGGGAAAATAATAAGAAAAAGAACAATTTTAGGCCCTGGGGAAAGCGAACTCTCCCTGGCTGCGCGCAGCTGGAAAGCAAAATGAACCATATTTTCGTGCATTAAACCAAAAGCATGTTGTGAAAAAGTGCCCAAACCTCTCAAAATTAGGCATTTTGGAAGAGGTTAAGAAAAAAAAAAAAAACCAACTTGTCTTACGGACAGGCACACTACCCCCCTTTTGGGGCAAATACGGAGTGAAACGCCAACAGTTGCAGGGGCATTGCTGGGGATGATCCGGTGTGGAGTCTCTGTCGTGGGTCGGTTCTTCAGAGCGAATTCTCCTTTGCGGGTTGTCCCAGGTGAGTCGTCTGCTGTGGGTGGTCCCGGGTGGACCCCCCAGGTGCAGGTCACCCCCACACACGTCCCGTGCCCCCCCCGCCCCGCGCACCTTTCTACTTGCACTGCCTCCCGCGTGTCTCTGCCCCTCCCCAAACGATTTCTCTCCAAACGTGCCCCGCGGGCATTTTTTCCCCCGTGAGACGTGTCCCCGCTCCCTCCTCTCTCCTCTCCGGCCCCCCCGTTCCACACTGCCCCCCCGTCGCCCCTTTGCTCGCGGACCCCCGGGGCACCTGCGCTGCCCCAAAGCGCCCGTTGTCTCCCCCCGTAGCTCTGTCCTCCCCACCCACTCGCCGCTCTGCAGCCCAGCCCCATGGCAGCTGTTTTCCCTGGGAAGCTGTATTTCTATTTCTAGTCATATATATTTATGCATATGTATATATACACATATGAAATTATTTTTAAGTTTCTATAGATGATATATAGAGAGATACCTATATGTATATTTTATATATGTGTGTATATATATATGTATGCAGATGGAGCATCCGAGGGCTCTAACGGACCGAGAAAGAACTAGAAGTGGAAGCAGAAATTAAATAGAAGGGAAAGCCGCGCCGGATATGCAAATCGCCTGGAGGTTCCAGCGAGTGGGTGGAGAGAACGCGAAGGGCGGTGCAGAGCGGGCCAATCAGGACGCGCGAGAAAGCTGGAGGGGCGGAGCGGAGCGCAGCGCGGGGCAAACGGGGAGGGGTGATGATAGGCGGGGAGAATGGAAATTGACGTGCATAGGCAGCCAATCGGGTTGCGGGAAGGGAAGCGAGGGGGCGGGCAGGAGGGGGCGTGTCCCGCGGGCTTCCCGGTGCGCATGCGCAAAGATGGCCGCTGCCAAGCGCGGGCGGCGCTCTCGGCGGCCGTGTGCGCGCCCCGCTCGAGCCCGGAGCGGTCCCGCCGCGCCGCCGTTCGTCGCCGTTTCTGCGCGGCCCCGGTGAGTGCCCGGCCCGGCCGGCTCCGCTGCGGCTCCGCCGCCCCGGAGAGTCGGCTCTGGGAGCCGTGCTTGTGGGGAAAACGGGCGCAAATGGCGCGGTCCTCGCGCGGCTGCGCCCCGAGGAGGGTTCGTGGGGGCGGAACACGGGGAGGAGCAGCCAATGGGACGGCGCGGTGGCGTGGAAAGCAGCCAATCAGAAAAAATGCCGAAAAAGAGCCCGCTAGGGTGTATTTTAGCTCACCGGGAGGACTGGGGAGCCCCCTGGGGATAACGTGAATAGAGAAACCTCGATGGCATGTAATGGCCAGTGGCAGAAGTTGATTGACGGGAACCTGAGGAATCCAGCCGAGCAGATCCACCGGTCCTAGTAAAGCCAGGGAAACACAGAAAAGAAATGGAGTTTTTAATTGATACTGGAGTATCTTGTTCTATTTTGAACCAGGAAACGATACCCTTAGATAAAGATTTTGTAACTGTAGCGGGAGCTACTGGCCAACAAAAGAAAGCTTTATTTTTATGGCCAATCCAATATAAGTTAGGAAAACCAATCGGAATGTATAAGTTCTTATATGTGCCTAGGTCTCCAAAACTGTTACTAAGACGAGACCTGTGAAAACAATTGAAAGCAATCGTAACAGTCAAACGGGGGAAAGTGAGATTCAAGATAAAAGAGCCGGGATTTTAATTGGCAATGATTCAAACTGACAAGCAAAGCCAAATAGCTCGGGAAATATTGGATCAAGTATTTGCAGGGGTATGGGCTTGGGCAGTTCCTGGTAAATCAAAGAATGCAGAACCAGCGAAAATTAATTTGAAAGCTGGAGCTGGACCAGTCAGAACTAGACAATATCCTCTGAAATTAGAGGATAGAGAAGGGGTAAAAGAAATGACCGGTAACTTTTTGCAGTTTAGGCTGCTGATAGAAGGTGAGTCAGAAGCGAACACTTCAATCCGGCCTGTAAAGAAACCAGACAGTAAAAGCTATAGGTTAGTGCAAGATTGGAGAGCAATAAACAAAATTACCGCAGATTGACACCCGGTAGTAGCTAACCCTTACACATTGTTAGATAAATGGCGAGATAATCACAAATGGTCTACTGTGTTGGATTTCAAAGATGCCTTTTTCTGTCTTGCATTAGCCAAAGAGAGTCAGAAGCTTTTTGCTTTTGAGTGGGAAAATCCCTTTACTGGGAGAAAGACCCAATTAACCTGGGTCGTGTCACCCCGGGGATTCAGGAGCAGCCCTGTGATTTTCGGAAACCAGTTAGCACGAGAACGTGACGCCTGGGAAGCTCTTCCGGGCAATGGGACTTTGTTGTCTCCTTATAGGCACAAAACCCGAAGAGGGTTGTGTGCAATGGACTGTAAGCTGACTGATTTTCTGCGATTAAGTGAGCATCGGGTTTCCCAACAGAAGGCCCGGCTGCTGCGGCACCGAGTGACTTATCTGGGACTGGAGATCTCCGGAGGACGGCGAGAGCTGGGGACAGAGCGGAAAGAACCTGTTTGCCGGACGCCGGAACCGGCGACGGTAAAAGGGCTCCGGACGTTTCTCGAAAGGACAGGTTGGTGCGGGCTTTGGATTTCTAATGATGGACTCTCAGTAAAGCCTTTGTACGAACTGTTAAAAGAAAACAGCTCCGAGTTGAATTGGACGGGAGAAGCCGGGAGGGCTTTTTCGCAACTGAAAAAGGAACTGGCGAGGGCTCCGGCCCTGGGCCTCCCGGGTGTCACCAAACCATTTTGGTTGTACTCACACGAAAGGCAAAGTATTGCTTTGTGTGTTCCGGCACAGCGGTTAAGGTCTCCTAAGCGAGCCGCGGTCTGCTTCCCTAAGCAACCAGACGAAGCGAGCAAGGGCTGGCCTGGCTGTCTTTGAGCCGTGGCAGCTGTCGCGCTCGACGTGCGGGAAGCTCGTAAGCTCACTGTGGGACAGCAAATGACTGTATTAGCGTCCCCTGAAATGCCAGGCCGTGTGGGTGGAACAAGATGATGGAAATATTGCTACTACTGACATTGTCAATCCAGCTTCTCTCCTCAGCGGATCTGTTTCGGAGCCTGTGCTGTACGATTGCTCGGAAACAACAGAAGCTGTTTACTCCAGCGGACCGGATCTAAAGGAGCAGCCGGCCACTGGAGGATGCTGAAGGCTCCTGGTTCACCGTCGGAAGCAGCTCTGCGTAAAGCAAGGAGTACGTCAAGCCGGGTATGCGGTGACAACTACCCACAAGGTAATCGAAACTAAACCTTTACCTGCAGAGACTTCTGCCCAGAAAGCTGCGCTCACACGAGCTTTAGAATTATCCAAAGAGAAGAAGGTTAATATTTGCACCGTTTCAAAGCATGTTTTTAGAATGGTGCGTGCCATTTGAAAAGAACAAAGTTGATTAACAGCAGAAGGAAGACAGATTAGATATGATACTCCAATTGTTGGAAGCTGTGCCGTTGCTAGAAAAGTTGCCATCGTGCCTTGCAAAGGGCATCGAAAGGGAGCAGCGATCAGGAAATTGGAAATAAATTGGCAGATCGCAGATTATACTGCTAGACAAGCAGTGTCACGGCCCCCCTGCCCTGCCTGGCCTCGCTGGCTTTTCTGTTGTTCTGTCGCGGTCCTTCTCCCGCCCTTTCTAACTGCTTTCCCCTCCCTCCTCCAGCCAGCCATCCCCTCTTTCTTTTCTCTCTTCCTGGGTGTTTTTTTCTTTCTGCGTATCTCTCTCCAGCGGCCCAGCACCGTTGGTTTGGTTTGTTTTTTTCCGCTCCGGCGCCGTCCCGCTCTCTGTGCCTCTTTCCCCTGGCTGTCATTCTGTGGTGCTCCTCGTGTCTGTGTTTTTGCAATTCCTCCGTCTCTGTCCTGCAGCCCATGCTATTGTCCCGCTCCCTGTCGTCGTTTCTCTCCCTGCATTCTGCCCCCGTCCTTTTTTCCCTTCCTCGCTCCGTCTCTCGGTCCTGCTCCCTGCCCGCCCCCGTTCCTGTTTCTCTGCCCTTCTCCTTGCCTTTCCCCTCGTTTCTCTGTCCCGTTCCCTCTTTGTTTTTGTTTCCGTGACGCTCTGCCCCGCTCCCTGTCCCGCGGCCCGGCGCCCGTTTCTCCTTGGTCTGTCTCTCCCGCTGCCCGTTCTAGGAGTTTTCCCCACCGTCTGTGTCCTGCTGCTTGTCTCTGATCTTGGCCTCTCCTTCCCTTTGCCCTGCCTCCCTGTCCCTTTTGCCTCTCTCTCTGTGTCGCCTTGTCTTGCTCCCTGTCCCTGTCTTTCTCTGACAAGCTGACCTGCTCCTTGCCCTCCTTTTTCGTGGAATCACAGGCTCATTCTGCTTGGAAAAGACACGTGCAATTTTATAATCTCTCGGCTGTTTCGAGAAACTGCCTGGAAGAGATCATTCCTTTTCTTGTTTTCTTTTCTTTCTTTTTTTCTTTTCTGCAGCGCACGGCCAACAAGCGCTGCCGCTGGGCCATCCCTTATTCTGACTAATTCCTCTGCTTCTTTCTGCGCTATTTTCTTATGATGCTGAACTCTATTTTCGAATTTTTGTTTTTCATAGGGGGAGCTATGAACACCTGATGGTCAGCAGATCCCGCAGCCCAGGCAGGGAACAGAACGTGGGGGAGCAGAGCCCAAGCGGGAGACGTGGCAACATCTTCCCTCCCCACCGTGCCATGGAGCCGCTGCCGGCCTGTAGGATGGGGACTGTGACTGTTTGGGGCGCTGCCCCCTGTTTTGAGGAGTTGTGGTATGTACATATGTAAATGGCATTATGAGAGCAAGGAGCTGCCCGTGGGGTCCATTTCCCTTTTCTACCTTTTTTTGGAGAGAAAAGAAGGGGGGATTTGGGGGGGTGATGATGATGTTACTGGGGGGTGTGCTGATGGTACTGGAGGAGCAGGCCAGTGAGAGATGGGGGGGTTACAGCCCCAAAATGCCTGAAGGATCATGGGTAGGGTGTTTAGTGGTACTGTGGGGAGGAGAAATTTCTCCCTGTCCTCTGCAGGGAAAACAAAATAAAACAATCCTACATCAAAGCTGTCCTGGAGAAATACTTGCTGTTTGTCATTCAGGTTCTAGAACTGCCGGATGTCCTGTTAAAGGTTGTGGTGGTGCAGGTCAGGGATCCCAGGCTGTGCCGAGACCACAGGACTGCTGCTGGTGGAACAAAAGTCAAGGAGAACTTCTCAGAGGTAAGAACCTTTCGATTTGCTCTCCTCAGGACTAATCCATTTGCTTCTGGGCCTCTCACAGGCTTACTCGCCACCTTGTTCCCTCAGAAACCCGTTTCCTTCCAGTTCCTCTGTGATTGCCCCGCCTGCCTTTGCGTGCCCGCAGGCTCTTTGGTGGCATCAAGGTGCCCGTTTGACCTTTTGCTTCATTAAATTCCCCTCTTTTTCTCTCTTCCCCTCAAAACTTCCCCATTTGCTTTTGGCACATCCCAGAGGCCTCATTTTTTCCCTCTTGTACCCTCTCAAGACCGCTCTGTTTGCCCCTCCGCTCCCTTTAGAACTCCTCTGATTTCCACCTGCTCCTCTCAGGACAGCTGAGCTTGTCTTTTGGTTACCTGAGAGCCCCCATTTACCTTCCTTGTAGCCGCCTCCTGTGTTCTTGTTGCCTGGGGACCTGTTTGTGTATTTTGCAGCCCAGAGGCCTCTGTTTGCCTTTCTTCTGACCCAGAGCCAGTCACGTGGCCTCCAGTTGCTGAGGGACCTCTCCTTTGGGCAGCGTGCCCTGGAGCCATCGCAGGCACCCCCATCAGCTCCCCACATCCCTCCGTACCCTTTGTGTGCCCCTTGTCCCCTCATGTCCCCTCCATTGTCCTTCCAGGCACCAGAATCAATGTGTGTGGCAAGTGGCCTCGTCAAACCACGTCCCTTCCAAGTGCCTCTGTCCCCCACATGGTCCTCTCGGGAGGAGGGCTTTAGTACCGCTCTCTGTGGACTCGTTCGTCTTTCTTTAGACCTCTCCCGAAAGGTTTTGTCATTTATTTTCGTTTGAGATGCTTAGGTGTTACTTAAGGTGCTTGGTACTGTTTCTGCCATGTGGGGTTTGTTGTTGTTTCCAGCCTATCCTGGTGTTTTCTGTCCTTTGGGATTTATTTATTACTGTTGTGAGAGTCAGAGAGAAAAGGAGGAGTCTCTGTGACTTAAAACTATTGTTGATCTGCAGTGTTTAAGAGAAGGATTCTTACAGGATGTATTTCTCCCCAGAATGCAGCGCTGGTACAAGTTCACCAGGACACGTGTGCCCAACAGGTCTGTCGGGCTGGGCAGGCGGTGAATGGACGCGCTGGCAGCGGCTGCTGAACCAGCCGGGGTTTGTTTGACCGTGTCCAGCCTCGTACGTGTGGTTTGTTTTCACTTGCGGGTTGAAACAGCAGTTTCCTTAATTAAAAATACCCCAACATGGCCCCCGGCTGTTTATAAATGGAGGTATTAAAAAACCTCCCAGGTAGTAATGATTCCCAACATAACATTAAAAGATTTAGATGCAAAATAAAATTAGAAAACAGTGAGTCATGACTGTCTATATTTAAACACAGCTTTTTTGGGAGGTGTGTGAAAACATCACAGGTATGAATTACCTCTAAGTAGAGTCAAAATAAAAAGACAGCAAAATACATCTGATTAACAACAGTTAATTTTAATTTTTCAATGTGATATCCAGTCTGGGCTTCTCCTGCAGGGGCGTGTCCTCGAGAAGTCACGCCCCCAACTCCATCCCCTTTAAAGCTCCACCCCTGCCAGTGTGTGCCCTCCCCAAGGGGCGTGTCCCATGCAGGCCCCTCCCCTTTCACCGCCTCGCCCGAGGAGCATGACGCTCTGAGACCCTGTCCCCAACTCCTCCCCATAGCCACGCCCCCTCAGAGCATGTCCTGTAAAGGCTCCACCCCCTTCAAAGCTCCTCCCTTGCTAAGCCACGCCCCCTTGGGGCACATCCCCTGCTGACCCCACCCCCGAGTGGGCTGTCCAAGGGGTGACGCCTGCACAGGCTCCACCCCCGGGCTCCTCCCACAGGGCGTGACACATGGAGGCTCCACCCCCTTCCCCAGGCAGGGCTCCCCGTGGGCGTGTCCTCTCATAGTCCCCGCCCCTCCGCACTGACCCCGCCCCCTGCATGCGGTGCCACCCCCAGCTGTCTCCCCATCCTGTGCCCCCCCCATCTGTGCCCCATAAGTAACCCCATAGCAGCCCCACAGGTACCGCTATAGCAGCCCTGTACCTGCCCCTAAGTGCTCCAGACACGCCTCTGAAGAGCCCCTATAGCAGCCCCACAGGTGCCCCACAGGTACCGCCACAGCCGCCCCATCCCGCCCCGCGGCCGCCGCTGCGGGACCGCCGGAGCCCCCGGCCCCACACCCGCCCCGCAGCCCCACAGCGCGCGGCCTCGCGGCCCCAGTGCTGGTGAAGCCACGTCCTGGCTGCGGCCGGAGGAGCCGCCGCTTTTCGCCCCCCCACATCCCCCGATCGCCGTTGCTGCTGCGGCCGGAGGAGCCGCCGCTTTTCGCCCCCCCCCATCCCCCGATCGCCGTTGCTGCTGCGGCCGGAGGAGCCGCCGCTTTTCGCCCCCCCACATCCCCCGATCGCCGTTGCTGCTGCGGCCGGAGGAGCCGCGGCTTTTCGCCCCCCCACATCCCCCGATCGCCGTTGCTGCTGCGGCCGGAGGAGCCGCCGCTTTTCGCCCCCCCACATCCCCCGATCGCCGTTGCTGCTGCGGCCGGAGGAGCCGCCGCTTTTCGCCCCCCCACATCCCCCGATCGCCGTTGCTGCTGCGGCCGGAGGAGCCGCCGCTTTTCCCCCCCCACATCCCCCGATCGCCGTTGCTGCTGCGGCCGGAAGAGCCGCCGCTTTTCGCCCCCCCACATCCCCCGATCGCCGTTGCTGCTGCGGCCGGAGGAGCCGCGGCTTTTCGCCCCCCCACATCCCCCGATCGCCGTTGCTGCTGCGGCCGGAGGAGCCGCGGCTTTTCGCCCCCCCACATCCCCCGATCGCCGTTGCTGCTGCGGCCGGAGGAGCCGCGGCTTTTCGCCCCCCCACATCCCCCGATCGCCGTTGCTGCTGCGGCCGGAGGAGCCGCCGCTTTTCCCCCCCCACATCCCCCGATCGCCGTTGCTGCTGCGGCCGGAGGAGCCGCCGCTTTTCGCCCCCCCACATCCCCCGATCGCCGTTGCTGCTGCGGCCGGAGGAGCCGCCGCTTTTCGCCCCCCCACATCCCCCGATCGCCGTTGCTGCTGCGGCCGGAGGAGCCGCCGCTTTTCGCCCCCCCACATCCCCCGATCGCCGTTGCTGCTGCGGCCGGAGGAGCCGCCGCTTTTCGCCCCCCCACATCCCCCGATCGCCGTTGCTGCTGCGGCCGGAGGAGCCGCCGCTTTTCGCCCCCCCACATCCCCCCGATCGCCGTTGCCGCTGCTGCCGCCGCTGCCTCAGGAGCTGCCGCTTTTCCGCCCAGCCCCGACTCCCCCCCCCGCCTCAATCGCCGCCGCCGCACGAGCCACCGCTTCCGGCTTCTTCCGCCATCTTGTCTCCCCCCTCCTTTTCGCCGTCGCTATTTTATAGTGAGGTAGGAGGGGGCGCACGCTGATTGGCTGCTGGCGCCCGGCGCGAAAGCCTCCCATTGGCTCATCCCCGCGCGGGCTTCTCCGAGGGGGTGGGAGAAAGGTGCTGATTGGTGATCGTATCGCTGAGGGGAGAAAGGCGCTGATTGATCACTGCCTTCCCGCCGAGGTTCGCCCAGCCCGTGCCAGGCGCTGATTCGCTAGCGCCTCTGAGGTAAAAAAGGCGCTGATTGGTCGCCGTCTTCCCGCCGACGTTCTTCCACAGTAACAAGGCGCTGATTGGCCAGCGCGGCTGAGGCGGGCGTCTCGTCATTGGCCAGAGGGCGGGAGGAGGGCGGGACTGGGCGGGAGGAGGGCGGGACTGGGCGGGACAGCGAGATGATAAAGGACGTGGCGGCGGCGGCCGCGCGCGCTTCTCGGGGCTGCCGAACCGGCTGATCCGCCCCCCCCACGCGGGACCCGAGGGACCGAGAGCAGCGGGAGCGGCGGCTGGAACCGATTAACGGGCGGGTCAGGGCGTTAATTATCGTGCGGGTGTTAATTGGGGCTCGGCGGGGTGACGAGTGCCCGGCGGGCTTGGGTGTATTTGGGGCTTTGATCGAAACTGGGGGTTTAAAAGCCGCGGGTTTGTGGCTGTTGAGGTGGGGGCTGAGGCTCCCGCAGCCGCTTTAACTGTTCGAATCGTTGTGTTTAAAGCGGGAGGAGCCGGTTTGGGGCTTTTCTCGGGAGTCTGGGGAGGTTTGGGTCTAGTTCGGCTTCTAGAAGTTTTTTTTACATATTTTAGGGGGGTTTTGGGTGCCAATTTGTGCTAAAAGGCACCTTTAAAATCTCTTTATTGTCATTTTATCACGAGAATTAATGTTTAAAGCTCGGGAGGAGGTTTGGGGCTTTTTCCCAGGAGTTTGAGTCCAGATTAGGGGTTTTTTTTTAATGTTTTTTTTAAAAATATGTTTAAAAGGTTTATTTGAGGTTTTATTTGGAACATTTTGGGCGGGTTTGAGGCTCCTAAAATTTAATTGTTCGATTTATTAAAGTTAATGTCGAAATTATTGTATTTAAAGTCGGGAGGGGCCATTTGGGTCGAAATCGCATTTTAAACGTATTTAAAGTTGCGGATCCCACTTTGGGGCTGATTCGTGACTTTAAAGTTTTTAAAACTGTTCATTTGAACAGGTTTATGGAGAAGTTCAAACCGGGGATTTGGGTTTTCTGGGTTTGGAGCCGAATTGGGGTTTTTACCAACCGGCCGATTTATTTGGGCTCTGGCACTTCAATGGTTTTAGCGGTTTTATTTTACCGGGTTCGGGTGGTTCGAGGCTCCTGGAGCCGCTGAATTGTTTTAATTATTTAAAGCTGCGAGGAGCCGTTTTGGGGCTGTTTGGGTCTAAATCGGCTTTTTAAAGGTTTATTTAACGCTTCTAAAGCTCGAGGGGCAGATTTGGGGCTTTAAAGCTTTTAGAATCTATTTACTGATAACGAATTTATTCAATAGATTAATATTTCAAGCGCAGGGGGAGATTTGGGGCTGTTTCCCAGGATTACGAGTCCAAATTCGGCTTTTTATTTTAACTGCTTATTAATTTAAATTATTATATTTAAACGGGGCTTTATGAGATTTTTTTAATTGAGGTTTTTAGGGTTTTTTTTAGCTTTTTGGGCGGTTGTGAGGCTCCTAAAGCCGCTTAATTGTTGAAATAATTTAATTGTTTAAATAATTGTGTAAATTATTGTATTTAAAGTCGGGAGGGGCATTTTTTTGCTTTTTGAGGCGATTTGGGGGCTGAATTCACTTTACCGAACATATCTAAAGTTCGGGGTCCCAGATCTGGTGTTTTTAAAATCTATTTATCGATAATTTACTAAATTAATATTTAAGCGGGAACAAACTCGGCTTTTTTAACCCGCCGCCATTTTGTCTCCCCCCTCACCCTGAGCGGGGTGAGGAGACGCCCGCTGATAGGCCGGTGCCGTCTGGCGGGAAAGCCTCCCATTGGCTCAGCCCCGCGCGGCTGTCTCCCAGGGGAGGAAGGCGCTGATTGGTCGCCGCGTCCCTAAACCCGCTTAATTCTTTAAATTGTATTATTTAAGTATTACTATATTATTTAATATGGTAATATATGAATTTAAAAAATATAGATCTATAAAAGTAACATATTAGTGTATTAACAATATAATATAAATTATATAATAATATGATGAATAATAAAAATGTATCTTGTATTATATACTAACCAGCAATTACTATTATTAATTAATTAATATATAATAACATAATATAATAATGTGATGTATAATGTATTATAACAATATTTATGATATGTTAATATTCATTAATATTAATATCTGTATTGATATAGTAATATGTAATTACAATATAATATATCTAATACATTAATATATATCTTATTCTATTATATAAAGCTGGGAGGGACCATATTTGGGTGGGTTTTTGATATTTTTGGGCTGTTTTTAGGATAATTTGTGCTCCAAGAAGCTTTTAAGATCTATTTTTTTTTGGCAATCAATTTGCTCACTAAGTTAATATTTAAGCAGAGCAGGGTTGGGGCTATTTCCCAGGATTTTGAAGCAAATAATGCCTTTTTTTTTCTTTTTTTTTTCTTTTTTTTTTTTTTTACAACTGCAGCTCCTGCTCAGAGAACACTGAAGGCAGCCGGGCCACGCCCCCCCATCTGCTCCACCCTGGCCACGCCCCCCATCTGCTCCACCCTGGCCATGTCCCCCTCCAGCCGGCCACGCCTCCACTGCCCACTATGGGGGGAGTCACAAGGGTCTATGGGGCGGTTGTGGGGGGTCACAGGGGTGTGGGGTCAATGGGGCTGTTGTGGGGTGAAACACCCCACAAGAGGCTGAACCCCCTGCAGGTGAGTGACCTACACACTGACCCACACCCTGTAGTTCTTCCACTCTGCCCCATAGATTCACAGCACCTCATAGCTCCTCTACTCTGCCCCATAGACCCACAGCACCCCATAGCTCTTCCACTCTCCCCCATAGATCCACACCAGTGCCCCACAGTAACTCATACCTCTCCCACTCTGCCCCATAGACCCACAGTGCTGCCCCACAGCACCCTAGAGCTCCTGCACTCTAACCCATAGACCCACAGCGCCCTGTATTTCCCCCCCTCTGCCCCATAGATCCACAGCACTGCCCCACAGCACCCCATGGCTCCTGCACTCTGACCCATAGACCCACAGTGCAGCTCCACAGCATCCCATATCTTGTTCACTCTGCCCCATAGACCCACAGCATGTCATTGCTCCTCCAGTCTGCCCCATAGATCCACAGTGCTGCCCCACAGTGCCCCATAGCTCCTGCACTCTGCCCCTTAGGCCCACAGTGCTGCCCTGCAGCACCCTTTAGCTGCTGCACCCTGCCCTATACATACATAGCACCTCATGGCTTCTACATTTTCCCCCACAGATCCACGTTTCTGCCCCACAGCACCCCACACCTCTGTCCACATGACCACCCTTTCTGACCACACCTCCACTGCCCACTGTGGGGGGGAGCACAAGGGTCTATGGGGTGGGTGTGGGGAGTCATGGGGGCTGTGGGGTCGATGGGGCTGTTGTGGGGTGAAACACCCCAGAAGAGGCTCAACCCCCAGCAGGTGAGTGACCCACACACTGACCCACAGTGACCCATAGCACCCCATAGCCCCTCTACTCTGCCCCACAGGTCAACAGCACCCTGTAGCTGCTCTCACTCTGCCCCATAGATGGACAGCACTGCCACACAGCACCCCATAGAATCTTCACTCTGCCCCATAGATGGACAGCACTGCCTCACAGCACCTCATATCTTGTTCCCTCTGCCCCATAGATGGACAGCACTGCCACACAGCACCCCATAGAATCTTCACTCTGCCCCATAGATGGCAAAGCACTGCCCCACAGCACCCCATGGCTCCGGCACTCTGACCCATAGACCCACAGCAGTGCTGCACAGCACCCCATAGCTCATCCACTCTGCCCCATAGATCCACTGCAGTGCTCCGCAGCACCCTGCTTCCTCCACTCTGCCCCATACATACATAGCACTGCCCCGCAATGTCATGGCTCCTCCACTCTGCCTCAAACATTCACACCAGTGCCCTCAGTAGCTCGTACATCTTCCACTCTGCCCCATAGGTGCACAGCGCTGCCCCATAACACCCTAGAGCAGCTCCACTCTGTCCTCGAGACCCACAGTGCTGCCCCACAGCACCCCATACCTCCTCCAATCTGCCCCATAGATCCACATCACTGCCCTACAGCACCCCATGGCTCCTGCACGCTGCCCCACAGCAGCCCATAGCTCCTCTACTCTGCCCCATAGTCCCACAGCACCCCATAGCTCTTCCTCTCTGCCCCATAGATCCACACCAGTGCCCCACAGTACCTCATACCTCTCCCACTCTGCCCCATAGCCCCACAGTGTTGACCCACAGCACCCTAGAGCTCCTCCACTCTGCCCCATAGACCCACAGCGCCCTGTATTTCCCCCCCTCTGCACCATAGATCCACAGCACTGCCCCACAGCACCCCATGGCTCCTGCACTCTGACCCATAGACCCACAGTGCTACTCCACAGCATCCCATATCTTGTTCACTCTTGCCTCATAGAACTGCAGCACCCCATAGCTCCTCCACTCTGCCCCCTAGATCCAAAGCACCCCATAGCCCCTCTACTCTGACCCATAGGTCAACAGCACTCTGTAGCTGCTCTCACTCTGCCTCATAGATGGACAGCACTGCCACACAGCACCCCATAGAATCTTCACTCTGCCCCATAGATGGCACAGCACTGCCCCACAGCACCCCCTTGCTCCTGGACTCTGACCCATACACCCACACTGTTGCCCCACAGCACCCCATATCTTGTTCCCTCTGCCTCACAGACACACAGCACTGCTGCACAGCACCCCATAGCTCATCCACTCAGCCCCACAGATCCACTGCACTGCCCCACAGCACCCGTGCTTCCTCCACTCTGCCCCATGCATGCATAGCACTGCCCCATACCCTCATAGCTCCTCCGCTCTGCCCCATACATTCACACCAGTGCCCCCAGTACCTCATACATCTTCCACTCTGCGCCATAGATACACAGTGCTGCCCCATAACACCCTAGAGCTCCTCCACTCTGCCCTCAAGACCCACAGTGCTGCCCCACAGCACCCCAGAGCTCCTCCACTCTGCCCCATAGTTCCACAGTGCTGCCCCACAGCACCCCAGAGCTCCTCCACTCTGCCCCATAGTCCCACAGTGCTGCCCCACAGCACCCCAGAGCTCCTCCACTCTGCCCCATAGTCCCACAGTGCTGCCCCACAGCACCCCAGAGCTCCTCCACTCTGCCCCATAGTCCCACAGTGCTGCCCCACAGCACCCCAGAGCTCTTCTACTCTGCCCAATAGATGCACAGCGCTGCCCTACAGCACCCCATACATCCTCCACTGCCCCGTACATCTACAGCAGTGGCCTACCGCACCCCATGGCTGCCGCGCTCTGCCCCATAGTCCCACAGTGCTGCCCCACAGCACCACATGGCTCCTCTACTCTGCCCCTTATAGCCACAGTGCTGCCCTACAACACCCTTTAGCTGCTGCACTCTACCCTAGAGATGCGTACCACCCCATAGCTTCTGCATTCTGCCCCATAGATCCAGGTTTCTGCCCCACAGCACCCCACACCTCTGTCCACATCACCACCCTTCCCTCCTGACCATGCCTCCACTGCCCACTATGGGGCGGTCACAAGGGTCTATGGGGCGGTTGTGGGGGGTCCCGGGGTCTGCGGAGTCAATGGGGCTGTTCCCGGGTTAGGGGGTAGGGTCATGAGGGTTAGGGAACATGGGGACACAGAGACGCCCATGGGGTGAGTGTAGACATGGGGACACTGAGACCCCCCTGCAGTGAGGGGGGGTGGGGGGCATATGGGACCCTGACCCCCGTTCCCCCCCCGGGTGTCAGCTCTGCGGGTTCTGCCACCAACGCGCGTCCCTGATGTGGCACGTGCTGCGCCATGGGGGGGGCAGGGGCCATCCCTGCCCTGCCCCCGCTGCTTCTGGACCCCCCAGCGCCTCAAGTTCCAGTCAATCAAGAGCCTCCATGAGCTCCCCCGAACCACCCCTGTGGCACCTTGGGGACCACTGACCCCCCCGGCACCCTGTGCTTGGTGACCCCCAACCCCCCACGCCCCTTTGCCCTTGGGCCCCTCCTCTGTTATTTATTTCCTGTCGGCCCCCCGGGGTGTGTGGGACTGGGGGGACCGTGGGGCCCACGGTTTTATCTTGGAGGGGGGTCACCCTTGGGCCCCCCATTCCATTAAAGTGATGGATTTTGCTGCTGTCGTTTCTCTCTGTGGGGGGCGGGGCGCCATTTGGGGACACAGCTCCACCCCCAGTGCTGAACGCGGGGGATTGGGGGGGCTATGCGAAGACTCTATAGGGGCAGCGGGACACCCCGAGGATGTCGTGGGGACCCCCCTCCATGGCAGCCAAGGACACAGCAGGGACCCCTTGGGGCCACGGGGACACTGAGGGGACCCCCAGGGATCTTCCCCCGGGACCCCGAGGGGACCCACCTGGGAATCACGAAGGCGCCTGGGTCCCAGTGGGGGTGTCACCTCCAGCGCCCCCCAAATGCTGTGGGCACCCCCGTGGCCCCTTCCCCAGTACCCAGGAGCTGCCCTGCCCCCCGCAAGGAGCCCCAACGCCCCCCGGCTGGTGTCAGGCCATCACCTGCCCCCCCTTTTTGTGCACCCCCAAATGGGAGTAAATGGGTTCCCCCCTCCCATCCCCCGAGGGTTGTCCTGGTCCCTGGAGCTGGGGGGGCGCCAGGACCCAGGGGGGAACCCGGACCGAGCCCCGGCTTGGAGGCCACGCCCCCGGGCCCGACAGAAACCGGCAGAGCACGACAGAGCCCAATAAGGGCCGACGGAGCCTGACAGGGCCCGACAAAACTTGAAAGAGCACGATAGAGCCCCACAGAACCTGACCAAAGTCAACAGACCCTGACAGCGTCCGATAAAGCCCGACAGAGCCCAACAAAGTCCGATAGAGCTTGACAGAGTCTGTCAAATCCCGACAAAATCTGATAGAGCCCGAGAAAGTCCAACAGAGCCTGACAGAGCCCGTCAAAGCCCGATAAAGACCGACAGAGGTCAACAGAGCCCGGCAGGGCCTGACAGATCCCAACAAGGCGCGACAGGGCCTGACAAAGCCTGACCGATCTTGACACAGCCCAAGAAACCTGAGAGAGCCCGACAGAGCCCAAGAAAGCACCACAGGGCCTGACAAAGCCCGACAAGGAGTGACGGAGCCTGCCAAGGCCTCACACAGCCCAACAGAGCCTTAAAGGGCCTGGCAGAGTTCGACAGGGCCTGACAGCGCCTGACCAAATCTGAGAGAGTCTGACAGAGGCCTGTAGGGGAGCCCTGGGGAGGAATGGGGAGCTCTGGGGAGTCGAGACATGTTTTGGGGAGCTCTGGGGAGGAATGTGGAGCCCTGAGGAGCCAAGATACGTTTTGGGGAGCCCTGGGGAGGAATGGGGAGCCCTGAGGAACCAAGACACATTTTGGGGAGTCCTCGGGAGGAATATGGAGCCCTGAGGAACCAAGACACATTTTGGGGAGCTCTGAGGAACCAAGGCGAGCCCTGGGGAGAACTTGGCAGCCTCGGGGAATCGATGCGAACCCTGGGGAGGACGGTGGATCTCAGAGGAGCCCCAGGGAGACGAGGTGATAGCTGGGGAGGGTCTGGGGAGCCCTGGAGGATGAGGGGGGTCCTGGGGAGACCTTTGGAGTCCTGGGGAGGCAAAGAAAGCCCTGGGTTACTTTTTAGAAGAGATTCTCGTAGAATCTATTTATTACCATATTAATTATTGACCCTGCCCCTTCCCCAGGTGGTTTGGTCAGGGTGGTGGGCGGGGCCTGGGCCGATTGACCCCTCCCCTTCCCCAGGGGATTGCGGGGGGCGGGGGGGTGGGCATGGCCCGGGGTATTTGAGCCGCAGCCCCTGGGCAGGGAGCTCATTCTACTCCAGGGCTGCTTTGGTGCTGGTTCTCTGCTGCTCCTTCAGCAGTGGGCAGCTTTTGAGCTGTTTAGTCAGCATGGACAGACCTGTTTGGAGAAGTGGATGTGTCTGCTAGAGGTAAGAGCTTCAGGAGCAGCAAAGGTTCAACAGCAGCTGTAGCAGAAAGTATGTTTGTAACTATGTTTAATTTACTAAATCAATTTCAGGTGCTTCACGTTTTCCCAGAACTCCTGACTGCAATGAAAATGGAGCATTGTTTTTTTTGGTTTTTACTGCTGTATACCAAGCTGCTGGTATAATCTTTTCTCCTAGGACTGATGCTCAGGTTATCTAGCAGGGGTTAGAGTGAGCGTCTTGTATCTGTAGATGGAGTTCTAGCACTTCTGAAGGAAGCAGCGGGGCCATAAGGCAGAGTGTCTTTTTGGCTATGGGGTGGCTCATCGCCTCCCTGATCACCCACAGAACACGGTGTTGTCCACAGAACCCTTGCAGTGGGCGGTGGCCCCTGGTGGATCATTCAAATGTCCTTCCCAGAACTCAGCCAAGGTGAGCAGTGGCTATTAGACTAGTACTGGTAAATATTACCCTGGTGCTCAATAGTGTGTGTCTGTTTTCTTTTCTTATTGCAGGTGATGAAGGGGAAACTGGCAACTGCAGGAAGATCCTCGTGAGCCCATGTGGTGTTTACCTCTGGTGGATGGATCCAGTCCCTTGGCCCTCTGAAAGCTAAGTGGAGGCATGGGGGCTGGGGAGGTGCTGGGAATTGCAGGGGGGCTAAAGTTCTCAGAGGGGAAAGGGCCGTCCAGGACCAGTCCCCTTTGGGTGGGTAAAGGTTACAGGGACCCTTACGGTGTGATGCCAGCTTGGGCAGGGCAGCTCCAGCCTGTGTCTGCGTTCTTGTGTACTTCGGGAAGCCTGCCTTGCGCCGTTCAGATGATCCTGGGGTCTCGTCGTGCCCAAGGGGCACGACAGGCATCTCAGGCGCCGTCCCGGGGTCTGGAATGCCGGTGCCGATTGGCCTAGTGCCAATTGGGTGCTGCTTTTCTTGTATCAGCAGCCGAAAGCGTGGATGGTTCTTGCACCTCGGACGTTTCTGGTCAGTTGTTTTATGGTGTAGTTCTGGGCTGCGTGGGCAGCTCTGCTCTCTACCCATCCAGTCTAAGGGACTGGCACTTCAGGATGCTGGGAAGAAGTTCTTAGGTCTTGCGGGAGCGTTTTGCCAGTGCCGCCGCCTCGGTTGGTTGGTTTGTTTGTGCCAGTGCCGCCGTCTCGGTTGGTTGGTTGGTTTGTTTGTGCCAGTGCCGCCGTCTCGTAAGGGGCCGTGACGTTCGGCTCCTTTTTGTTTTGGGGTTGCAGTAGAGGCTTCTTGCCTCTCTTCTGCCTCCCCACAGGTTCTTTTGATTGATGCAGTCTCTGGTCTTGGAGTCATTCTCATTGTTGTGCGTTTTTGGTGCTGTTGCAGTCGTGCTGTTTGTAGCGTTCTGTGGAGCGTCAGTCTTCGCATGTGCGCGTTTGGCTCGGAGCTGCTCTGCCCGCAGGCGTAGAGTCAGGGGTGGGTGGACTGAGCCCTAGGAGTCCATGGTTAATGTCTTGATGTATCTAATAGCATGGGCAAAGGTTGTACAGTCATCTAGGATGGAGCAGCTGTGGGCAGGGGCAGTGGGCAGTCCCTTCACCAGTAATTTAGGGGCTCGATTAGAGCTTCTGGTGTTATTTATGAATAGAAAGCAGACCTGTGGAATGGTCAAGCTGTTGATCAGCATCTGGGTGACCTGTTGAATACCTTGAATTCAGATGCAGAGGGAAAACTTGGCTCACAAGAGCGACGGAAGAGGCAAGCCGAGCGCCGTAAGCAGGTGGGCCGGTGCGAGGTCTCGGAGGGATGGTGTGCTGTGTGCCTCTATGTAAGTTTGGTTGTTTCTCTATTTTATAGGTGTGAGGCCAAGAGGAAAGCCGGGTATCGGCACCGCAGCTCCTCGGGCAAGGTGAGCAAGGAGCGCTGGGCTGAAGCAGCGTCTCATTTCAGGTCTTGTGTTGCTGGTGCAGGTACAAGCATCCTTTGCTTGTGTTTTACAGGTGGTAGCTGGGCCTCAACGTGGTCAACAGTGTGGCAGGTGAAGGTGACGGAGGCCAGGTGGGCGAGCAGCCAAGGTAAAGGAGGGGGAGATGGGACCGTGTGCGGGCAGGCTGTGCTTTTGGGCAGCATCTGAGCATGCGCCTTTGTTTTAGCAGGCGCTACAGGCAAGCTCGAAGGGGCGAAGCCGCACGCCGACCAGCAGCTAAGAAGGTGAGGAGGTGGCTGGTGTTCAGGAGCACAGTATTGCCTGGTGACTCGGTTCAGCATTTCCTTCTTGTTTTGCAGGGGCTTTGTGGACCCCTTTGGACTGAGAGGACCGTTTGCAGTGAGCAGGGGTAGGGGTGAGGAGGAGTGTGGGGCTGGGGACTTGTCCCAAGCACTAGAGGTGTTTTGTTTCCTGCTGTCCTAGGTGCCACGAGTGATGAGGGTTTCTGCCTGCGCCCATGGCAGGAGAGGCTGAATGGAACGCCTGGGAACTGAAGAGGAGGTGGGTGCTGTGGATGTCGTCGGTGTTGATGCACATGATATTTAGTGTTGGCACTGCTTAGTGAGCGTGTGTTAACTTGTGTTGTTGCAGATGTTGAAGAGGAACCCGGCAATGGGGGAAGATCCCCGTGAGCCCATGTGGTGTTTTCCTCCGTGGATGGATTCAGTCCCTTGGCCCTCTGAAAGCTAAGTGGAGGCACGGGGCCTGGGGAGGGGCTGGGAACTGCAGGGGCGGGGGGCTAAAGGTCTCAGAGGGGAAAGTACCATCCAGGAACAGTCCCCTTTGGGTGGGCAAAGGGTGCAGGGAACCTTACAGTGCGATGCCAGCTTGGGCAGGGCAGCTCCAGCCTGTGTCTGCGTTGTCGTGTACTTCGGGAAGCCTGCCTTGCGCCGTTTAGACGATCCTGGGGGTCTCGTCGTGCCCGAGGGGCACGACAGGCATCTCAGTGCCATCCCGGGGTCTGGAATGCCGGTGCCAATTGGCCTGTTGCCACTTGGGTGCCGGTTTTCTTGTATAAGCAGCTGAAAGCGTGGATGGTTCCTGCATCTCGGACATTTCTGGTCAGTTGTGTTTTATAGTGTAGTTCTGGGCTGCGTGGGCAGCTCTGCTCTCTACCCATCCAGTCTAAGGGACTGGCACTTCTTCCCAGCATCCTGAAGTCTTTAGGTTTTGCAGGAGTTACTTGCACTTGCGCCGTCTCTGTTTGTTTGTGCCGGTGCCGCCGTCTCTGTTTGTTTGTGCCAGTGCCGCCGTCTCGTAAGGAGCCGTGATGTTCGGCTCCTTTTTGTTTTGGGGTTGCAGTAGAGGCTCCTCGCCTCACCACTGCCTCCCTGTAGTTTGTTTTGGTGCCGTCTCTGTAGTTGGAGTTCTTTGCATTGTTGAACGTTTTTGGTGCTGTTGGAGTGGTGGTGTTTGTAGCGTTCTGTGCAGCATCAGTCTGCACATGTGCGTGTTTGTCTTGGAGCTGCTCTGCCCGGAGGCACGGAGTCAGGTGTGGGTGGACCGAGCCCCAGGCGTCCATGGTTAATCTATTGACACATTCAAGTCTGTAGGCAAAATTTGTACCATCATCTAGGCTAGAGTATCCATGGGCAGGGGGAGTGGACAGTCCCTTCACTTGTGTTTTACAGTTGATACCAAAGATCATTGTTGACTAGCGTGCTGTTATTTCACAGATGGTGTCTTAACTAATTTTTTTTCTTTGTAGGTGACCACGTTGTCAATATGAGTCTTTTTAGCTAAAGAAAATGCCTCTTAAGAGTATATCATTTGTCATTAAAACCTTTGCTTCACGGCAACAAAAGCAGCTACAGACTACGATCGCCACCTGTGAGATGAGGCCCACATCGCACTTCTTTGAACAAATGGGATTCATTCACAGAAAACACTACATTCAAGGCTGGCATGAAGTGCCTATGGACCGTAAACCGTATCTACAGCTGCACAAAGCAAAGGCCTGTCTGAGGTCAGTGCAAAGGATCCACTAAGAAGCAAGATGACTCCAGCCTCAACTGTTGCTATTGTTGCTATCATGGTGTGAGGGGTGGGTAAATAGTCTGTAAGGGTATAAATACCCAGGAATTTCTACACTCGGGTGGGACCTCAGCAAAGGCAGCAGTTCGAGTCAGCCCTCCCGCCGTACCACTCTGTTCGGCTACTTGTTTTCATGGACTTTGCCTGAGAGTTTGCCTCAAGAGACCAAGGATCCGAACCGCAATCCACCAGACCCCAGGCCCCTGGAGGGGAGGTAAGGACCTCGAGGTGCAGAATGATGAAACTCTGAAATTCCAGCTAAGTGGTATAAGGGGTTGAGTGAGCACATGCAATCCTTTGGCCATATATCAATGTAATCCCTTAGGTGTTTCCCCTATGCTCTGTGTCTCGTAGACATGAGCTGTAGATGCATCTGGGGCTAAGTTTGGATCCAGCTGCACCTAGACTCTTCTCTGAGGAAGAGTTTAGAAAGCAAGGGGGTCCATTCCGAGCCTCATGACAGACACAAAGCGTAGATCCAGCCTGGGGCTAAGTTTGGACCCTGCTGCGCTTAGACTCCTCTCTGAGCAGGAGTTCAGTAAGCGACGAGGTCCCATCTGAACTTCGACTCAACAGAAGCCCCCCCCTTTAGCTTTCGGCATTTCCCGTCCAGGTAGAGATCGCTCTGAATCGAGTCTCACCTGAATATGCCCGGCATATTTTGTCAAAGCAGTGATAGTCCCCCTTGCCATCACTCTAACGTCGCACGGTAAGCGATCTAAAACCGCTCTCGGCCAGCGGCGCCCCGAGTCACTCACCCGACACCAACCGATGTCGGGAGGATGGCAGGCGCCGTCCCCGATTACTGATGGAGGCACAGGGCGAGTTAGAGGTCCAGATTGTCGGAGGAATGAGCCTGTGGTAATTGCCACGATTGGAAAGCTGTGGAAGAACAGCTCACTATGCTCAAGAGCCATCAGAACGATGGAAAGGGAACTAATAGCAAACTGTACCTTGGGGAACCAAAACATGTTGTGGGGAGCCTGGGGGAGGATCGGGGAGCCCAGGGGAACCAAGACACTCTTTGGAGAGCCCTGGGGCAAATGGGGAGCCCCGAGGAACCAAGACACGTTTTGGGGAGCCCTGGGGAGGAATGGGGAGCCCTGAGGCACCAAGACACATTTTGGGGAGCCCTGTGGAACCAAGACACGTTTTTCGGAGCCTTGGGGACCCAAGACACGTTCTGGGGAGCCCTGGGGAGGAATGGGGAGCCCTGAGGAACCAAGACACGTTCTGGGGAGCCCTGGGGAAGAATGGGGAACCCCGAGAAACCAAGACACGTTTTGCGGAGCCCTAGCGAACTAAGACACGTATTGAGGAGCCCTGGGGAGGAATGGGGAGCCCCGAGGAACCAAGACACGTGTTGGCGAGCCCTGGGGAGGAATGGGGAGCTCTGGGGATCCAAGACACGTGTTGGGGTGCCCTGCGGAGCAATGGGGAAGAATGGGGAACCAAGACACATTTTGGGGAGCCCTGGGGAGGAATGGGGAGCCCTGAGGAACCAAGATACGTTTTGGGGAGCCCTGGGGAGGAATGGGGAGCCCTGAGGCACCAAGACACGTTTTGGGGAGTCCTGAGGAACCAAGACACGTTTTGGGGAGCCCTGGGTAGGAATGGGGAGCCCTCAGGAACGAAGACATGTTTTGGGGAGCCCTCGGGAGCAATGGGGAGCTCTGGGGAACCAAGACACGTTTTGGGGAGCCCTGAGGAACCAAGACACGTTTTGGGGAGCCCAGGGGAGGAATGGGGAGCTCTGGGGAACCAAGACACGTTTTGGGGAGCCCTGGGGAGGAATGGGGAGCTCTAGGGAACCAAGAGATGTTTTGGGGAGCCCTGGGGAAGAATGGGGAGCTCTGGGGAACCAAGACACGTTTTGGGGAGCCCAGGGGAGGAATGGGGAGCTCTGGGGAACCAAGACACATTTTGGGGAGCTCTGGGGAGGAATGGGGAGCCCCGAGAAACTAAGGCACGTTTTGGGGATCCCTGGGGAGGAATGGGGAGGCCTGGGGAACCAAGACACGTTTTGGGGAGCCCTGGGGAGGAATGGGGAACCCTGGGGAACCAAGACACGTTTTGGGGAGCCCAGGGGAGGAATGGGGAGCTCTGGGGAACCAAGAGACGTTTTGGGGAGCCTGGGGAGGAATGGGGAGCCCCGAGAAACCAAGACACGTTTTGGGGAGCCCTGGGGAGGAATGTGGAGCTCTGGGGAACGAAGACACGTTTTGGGGAGCCCTGGGGAGGAATGGGGAGCTCTGGGGAACCAAGACACGTTTTGGGGAGCCCTGGGGAGGAATGTGGAGCTCTGGGGAACCAAGACACGTGTTGGGAGCCCTGGGGAGGAATGGGGAGCCCCGAGAAACCAAGATACGTTTTGGGGAGCCCTGGGGAGGAATGGGGAGCCCTGAGGAACCAAGACACGTGTTGGGGAGCCCTGGGGAGGAATGGAGAGACCCGAGAAACCAAGACACGTGTTGGGGAGCCCTGGGGAGGAATGGGGAGCCCTGAGGAACGAAAACACATTTTGGGGAGCCCTGGGTAACCAAGACATGTTTTGGTGAGCCCCGGAGAGGAATGGGGAGGCCTGGGGAACCAAGAAACGTTTTGGGGAGCCCTGGGTAACCAAGATACGTTTTGGGGAGCCCTGGGGAGGAATGGGGAGCCCTGCGGCACCAAGACACGTTTTGGGGAGTCCTGAGGAACCAAGACACGTTTTGGGGAGCCCTGGGGAGGAATGGGGAGCCCTCAGGAACGAAGACATGTTTTGGGGAGCCCTCGGGAGCAATGGGGAGCTCTGGGGAACCAAGACACGTTTTGGGGAGCCCTGGGGAGGAATGGGGAGCCCTGAGGAACCAAGACACGTTTTGGGGAGCCCTGGGGAGGAATGGGGAGCTCTAGGGAACCAAGAGATGTTTTGGGGAGCCCTGGGGAAGAATGGGGAGCTCTGGGGAACCAAGACACGTTTTGGGGAGCCCTGGGGAGGAATGGGGAGCTCTGGGGAACCAAGACACGTTTTGGGGAGCTCTGGGGAGGAATGGGGAGCCCCGAGAAACTAAGGCACGTTTTGGGGATCCCTGGGGAGGAATGGGGAGGCCTGGGGAACCAAGACACGTTTTGGGGAGCCCTGGGGAGGAATGGGGAGCCCCGAGATACCAAGACACGTTTTGGGGAGCCCAGGGGAGGAATGGGGAGCTCTGGGGAACCAAGACACGTTTTGGGGAGCTCTGGGGAGGAATGGGGAGCCCCGAGAAACAAAGGCACATTTTGGGGAGCCCAGGGGAGGAATGGGGAGCTCTGGGGAACCAAGACACGTTTTGGGGAGCTCTGGGGAGGAATGTGGAGCTCTGGGGAACCAAGACACGTTTTGGGGAGCCCTGGGGAGGAATGGGGAGCTCTGGGGAACCAAGACACGTTTTGGGGAGCTCTGGGGAGGAATGGGGAGCCCTGAGAAACAAAGGCACGTTTTGGGGATCCCTGTGGAGGAATGGGGAGCTATGGGGAACCAAGACACGTTTTGGGGAGCTCTGGGGAGGAATGGGGAGCCCCGAGAAACAAAGGCACGTTTTGGGGAGCCCTGGGGAGGAATGGGGAGCTCTGGGGAACCAAGACACGTTTTGGGGAGCCCTGGGGAGGAATGGGGAGCCCTGGGGAACCAAGACACGTTTTGGGGAGCTCTGGGGAGGAATGGGGAGCCCTGAGAAACAAAGACACGTTTTGGGGAGCCCTGGGGAATCAAGACACGTTTTGAGGAGCCCTGTGGAGGACTGGGGAGCCCTGAGGAACGAAGGCACGTTTTGGGGAGCCCTGGGAAGGAATGGGGAGCCCTGAGGAAGAATGGGGCACCCTGAACATGCAAGGCACGTTTTGGGGAGCCCTGGGGAGGAATAGGGAGCCCTGAGGCACCAAGACACATTTTGAGGAGCCCTGAGGAACCAAGACACGTGTTGGGGAGCCCTGGGGAAGAATGGGGAGCCCCGAGAAACCAAGACACGTTTTGGGGAGCCCTGGGGAGGAATGGGGAGCCCTGAGGAACCAAAACACGTTTTGGGGAGCCCTGGGTAACCAAGACACGTTTTGGTGAGCCCCGGGGAGGAATGGGGTGGCCCGGGGAACCAAAAAACGTTTTGGGGAGCCCTGGGTAACCAAGATACGTTTTGGGGAGCCCTGGGGAGGAATGGGGAGCCCTGAGGCACCAAGACACGTTTTGGGGAGTCCTGAGGAACCAAGACACGTTTTGGGGAGCCCTGGGGAGGAATGGGGAAACCTCAGGAACGAAGACATGTTTTGGGGTGCCCTCGGGAGCAATGGGGAGTTCTGGGGAACCAAGACACGTTTTGGGGAGCCCTGGGGAGGAATGGGGAGCCCCGAGATACCAAGACACGTTTTGGGGAGCCCTGAGGAACCAAGACACGTTCTGGGGAGGAATGGGGAGCCCTGAGGAACCAAGACACGTTTTGGGGAGCCCAGGGGATTAATGGGGAGCTCTGGGGAACCAAGAGATGTTTTGGGGAGCCTGGGGAGGAATGGGGAGCCCCGAGAAACCAAGACACGTTTTGGGGAGCCCTGGGGAGGAATGGGGAGCTCTGGGGAACCAAGACACGTTTTGGGGAGCCCTGGGGAGGAATGGGGAGCTCTGGGGAACCAAAACACGTTTTGGGGAGCTCTGGGGAGGAATGGGGAGCCCCGAGAAACAAAGGCATGTTTTGGGGATCCCTGGGGAGGAATGGGGAGCCCCGAGGAACCAAGACACGTTTTGGGGAGCTCTGGGGAGGAATGGGGAGCCCCGAGAAACAAAGGCACGTTTTGGGGAGCCCTGGGGAGGAATGGGGAGCTCTGGGGAACCAAGACACGTTTTGGGGAGCCCTGGGGAGGAATGGGGAGCCCTGGGGAACCAAGACACGTTTTGGGGAGCTCTGGGGAGGAATGGGGAGCCCCGAGAAACAAAGACACGTTTTGGGGAGCCCTGGGGAATCAAGACACGTTTTGAGGAGCCCTGTGGAGGACTGGGGAGCCCTGAGGAATGAAGGCACGTTTTGGGGAGCCCTGGGAAGGAATGGGGAGCCCTGAGGAAGAATGGGGCACCCTGAACATGCAAGGCACGTTTTGGGGAGCCCTGAGGAGGAATGGGGAGCCCTGAGGAACCAAGACACGTTTTGGGGATCCCTGGGGAGCAATGTGGAGCTCTGGGGAATGAAGACACGTTTTGGGGAGCCCTGGGGAGGAATGGGGAGCCCTAAGGATCCAAGACACGTTTTTGGGAGCCCTGGGGAGGAATGGGGAGCCCTGAGATACCAAGACACGTTTTGGGGAGCCCTGAGGAACCAAGACACGTTCTGGGGAGCCCTGGGGAGGAATGGGGATCCCTGAGGAACCAAGGCACGTTTTGGGGAGCCCTGGGAAGGAATGGGGAGCCCTGAGGAAGAATGGGGCACCCTGAACATGCAAGGCACGTTTTGGGGAGCCCTGGGGAACCAAGACACGTTTTGGGGATCCCTGGGGAGGAATGGGGAGCCTTGGGGAACCAAGACACGTTTTGGGGAGCCCTGGGGAGGAATGGGGAGCTCTGGGGAGGAATGGGGAGCCCCGAGAAACCAAGACACGTTTTGGGGAGCCCTGAGGAGGAATGGGGAGCCCCGAGGAACGAGGACAAGTTTTGGGGAGCCCTGAGGAACCAAGACACGTTTTGGGGAGCCCTGGGGAGGAATGGGGAGCCCTGAGGAACCAAGACACGTTTTGTGGAGTCCTGGGGAGGAATGGGGAGCTCTGGGGAACCAAGACACGTTTTGGGGAGCCCTGGGGAGGAATGGGGAGACCCGAGGAACCAAGACACGTGTTGGGGAGCCCTGGGGAGGAATGGGGAGCCCTGAGGAACCAAGACATGTTCTGGGGAGCCCTGGGGAGGAATGGGAACCTCTGGGGAAACAAGACACGTTTTGGGGAGCCCTGAGGAACCAAGACACGTTTTGGGGAGCCCAGGGGAGGAATGGGGAGCTCTGGGGAACCAAGAGATGTTTTGGGGAGCCCTGGGGAAGAATGGGGAGCTCTGGGGAACCAAGACACGTTTTGGGGAGCCCTGGGGAGGAATGGAGAGCTCTGGGGAACCAAGACACGTTTTGGGGAGCCCTGGGGAGGAATGGGGAGGCCTGGGGAACCAAGAAACGTTTTGGGGAGCCCTGGGTAACCAAGATACGTTTTGGGGAGCCCTGGGGAGGAATGGGGAGCCCTGAGGCACCAAGACACGTTTTGGGGAGTCCTGAGGAACCAAGACACGTTTTGGGGAGCCCTGGGGAGGAATGGGGAGCCCTCAGGAACGAAGACATGTTTTGGGGAGCCCTCGGGAGCAATGGGGAGCTCTGGGGAACCAAGACACGTTTTGGGGAGCCCTGGGGAGGAATGGGGAGCCCTGAGGAACCAAGACACGTTTTGGGGAGCCCTGGGGAGGAATGGGGAGCTCTAGGGAACCAAGAGATGTTTTGGGGAGCCCTGGGGAAGAATGGGGAGCTCTGGGGAACCAAGACACGTTTTGGGGAGCCCTGGGGAGGAATGGAGAGCTCTGGGGATCCAAGACACGTGTTGGGGTGCCCTGCGGAGCAATGGGGAAGAATGGGGAACCAAGACACATTTTGGGGAGCCCTGGGGAGGAATGGGGAGCCCTGAGGAACCAAGATACGTTTTGGGGAGCCCTGGGGAGGAATGGGGAGCCCTGAGGCACCAAGACACGTTTTGGGGAGTCCTGAGGAACCAAGACACGTTTTGGGGAGCCCTGGGTAGGAATGGGGAGCCCTCAGGAACGAAGACATGTTTTGGGGAGCCCTCGGGAGCAATGGGGAGCTCTGGGGAACCAAGACACGTTTTGGGGAGCCCTGAGGAACCAAGACACGTTTTGGGGAGCCCAGGGGAGGAATGGGGAGCTCTGGGGAACCAAGACACGTTTTGGGGAGCCCTGGGGAGGAATGGGGAGCTCTAGGGAACCAAGAGATGTTTTGGGGAGCCCTGGGGAAGAATGGGGAGCTCTGGGGAACCAAGACACGTTTTGGGGAGCCCAGGGGAGGAATGGGGAGCTCTGGGGAACCAAGACACGTTTTGGGGAGCTCTGGGGAGGAATGGGGAGCCCCGAGAAACTAAGGCACGTTTTGGGGATCCCTGGGGAGGAATGGGGAGGCCTGGGGAACCAAGACACGTTTTGGGGAGCCCTGGGGAGGAATGGGGAACCCTGGGGAACCAAGACACGTTTTGGGGAGCCCAGGGGAGGAATGGGGAGCTCTGGGGAACCAAGAGACGTTTTGGGGAGCCTGGGGAGGAATGGGGAGCCCCGAGAAACCAAGACACGTTTTGGGGAGCCCTGGGGAGGAATGTGGAGCTCTGGGGAACCAAGACACGTTTTGGGGAGCCCTGGGGAGGAATGGGGAGCTCTGGGGAACCAAGACACGTTTTGGGGAGCCCTGGGGAGGAATGTGGAGCTCTGGGGAACCAAGACACGTTTTGGGAGCCCTGGGGAGGAATGGGGAGCCCTGAGGAACCAAGACACGTGTTGGGGAGCCCTGGGGAAGAATGGGGAGCCCCGAGAAACAAAGGCACGTTTTGGGGAGCCCTGGGGAGGAATGGGGAGCTCTGGGGAACCAAGACACGTTTTGGGGAGCCCTGGGGAGGAATGGGGAGCCCTGGGGAACCAAGACACGTTTTGGGGAGCTCTGGGGAGGAATGGGGAGCCCCGAGAAACAAAGACACGTTTTGGGGAGCCCTGGGGAATCAAGACACGTTTTGAGGAGCCCTGGGGAGGAATGGGGAGCCCTGAGGAACGAAGGCACGTTTTGGGGAGCCCTGGGAAGGAATGGGGAGCCCTGAGGAAGAATGGGGCACCCTGAACATGCAAGGCACGTTTTGGGGAGCCCTGAGGAGGAATGGGGAGCCCTGAGGAACCAAGACACGTTTTGGGGATCCATGGGGAGCAATGTGGAGCTCTGGGGAATCAAGACACGTTTTGGGGAGCCCTGGGGAGGAATGGGGAGCCCTAAGGATCCAAGACACGTTTTTGGGAGCCCTGGGGAGGAATGGGGAGCCCTGAGATACCAAGACACGTTTTGGGGAGCCCTGAGGAACCAAGACACGTTCTGGGGAGCCCTGGGGAGGAATGGGGATCCCTGAGGAACCAAGGCACGTTTTGGGGAGCCCTGGGAAGGAATGGGGAGCCCTGAGGAAGAATGGGGCACCCTGAACATGCAAGGCACGTTTTGGGGAGCCCTGGGGAACCAAGACACGTTTTGGGGAGCCCTGGGGAGGAATGGGGAGCCCTGGGGAACCAAGACACGTTTTGGGGATCCCTGGGGAGGAATGGGGAGCCTTGGGGAACCAAGACACGTTTTGGGGAGCCCTGGGGAGGAATGGGGAGCTCTCGGGAGGAATGGGGAGCCCCGAGAAACAAAGGCACATTTTGGGGAGCCCTGGGGAGGAATGGGGAGCTCTGGGGATCCAAGACACGTTTTGGGGAGCTCTGGGGAGGAATGGGGAGCCCCGAGAAACCAAGACACGTTTTGGGGAGCCCTGAGGAGGAATGGGGAGCCCCGAGGAACGAGGACACGTTTTGGGGAGCCCTGAGGAACCAAGATACGTTTTGGGGAGCCCTGGGGAGGAATGGGGAGCCCTGAGGAACCAAGACACGTTTTGTGGAGTCCTGGGGAGGAATGGGGAGCTCTGGGGAACCAAGACACGTTTTGGGGAGCCCTGGGGAGGAATGGGGAGCCCCGAGGAACCAAGACATGTGTTGGGGAGCCCTGGGGAGGAATGGGGAGCCCTGAGGAACCAAGACATGTTCTGGGGAGCCCTGGGGAGGAATGGGAACCTCTGGGGAAACAAGACACGTTTTGGGGAGCCCTGGGGAGCAATGGGGAGCCCTGGGGAACCAAGACATGTTTTGGGGAGCCCTGAGGAACCAAGACACGTTTTGGAGAGCCCTGAGGAGGAATGGGGAGCCCTGAGGAACCAAGACACGTGTTGGGGAGCCCTGGGGAGGAATGGGGAGCCCTGAGGAACCAAGGCACGTTTTGGGGAGCCCTGGGAAGGAATGGGGAGCCCTGAGGAAGAATGGGGCACCCTGAACATGCAAGGCACGTTTTGGGGAGCCCTGGGGAACCAAGACACGTGTTGGGGAGCCCTGGGGAGGAATGGGGAGCCCCGAGAAACCAAGATACGTTTTGGGGAGCCCTGGGGAGGAATGGGGAGCCCTGAGGAACCAAGACACGTGTTGGGGAGCCCTGGGGAGGAATGGAGAGACCCGAGAAACCAAGACACGTGTTGGGGAGCCCTGGGGAGGAATGGGGAGCCCTGAGGAACGAAAACACATTTTGGGGAGCCCTGGGTAACCAAGACATGTTTTGGTGAGCCCCGGAGAGGAATGGGGAGGCCTGGGGAACCAAGAAACGTTTTGGGGAGCCCTGGGTAACCAAGATACGTTTTGGGGAGCCCTGGGGAGGAATGGGGAGCCCTGCGGCACCAAGACACGTTTTGGGGAGTCCTGAGGAACCAAGACACGTTTTGGGGAGCCCTGGGGAGGAATGGGGAGCCCTCAGGAACGAAGACATGTTTTGGGGAGCCCTCGGGAGCAATGGGGAGCTCTGGGGAACCAAGACACGTTTTGGGGAGCCCTGGGGAGGAATGGGGAGCCCTGAGGAACCAAGACACGTTTTGGGGAGCCCTGGGGAGGAATGGGGAGCTCTGGGGAACCAAGACACGTTTTGGGGAGCCCTGGGGAGGAATGGGGAGCCCCGAGAGACCAAGACACGTTTTGGGGAGCCCAGGGGAGGAATGGGGAGCTCTGGGGAACCAAGACACGTTTTGGGGATCCCTGTGGAGGAATGGGGAGCTCTGGGGAACCAAGACACGTTTTGGGGAGCTCTGGGGAGGAATGGGGAGCCCCGAGAAACAAAGGCACGTTTTGGGGAGCCCAGGGGAGGAATGGGGAGCTCTGGGGAACCAAGACACGTTTTGGGGAGCTCTGGGGAGGAATGTGGAGCTCTGGGGAACCAAGACACGTTTTGGGGAGCCCTGGGGAGGAATGGGGAGCTCTGGGGAACCAAGACACGTTTTGGGGAGCTCTGGGGAGGAATGGGGAGCCCTGAGAAACAAAGGCACGTTTTGGGGATCCCTGTGGAGGAATGGGGAGCTATGGGGAACCAAGACACGTTTTGGGGAGCTCTGGGGAGGAATGGGGAGCCCCGAGAAACAAAGGCACGTTTTGGGGAGCCCTGGGGAGGAATGGGGAGCTCTGGGGAACCAAGACACGTTTTGGGGAGCCCTGGGGAGGAATGGGGAGCCCTGGGGAACCAAGACACGTTTTGGGGAGCTCTGGGGAGGAATGGGGAGCCCTGAGAAACAAAGACACGTTTTGGGGAGCCCTGGGGAATCAAGACACGTTTTGAGGAGCCCTGTGGAGGACTGGGGAGCCCTGAGGAACGAAGGCACGTTTTGGGGAGCCCTGGGAAGGAATGGGGAGCCCTGAGGAAGAATGGGGCACCCTGAACATGCAAGGCACGTTTTGGGGAGCCCTGGGGAGGAATAGGGAGCCCTGAGGCACCAAGACACATTTTGAGGAGCCCTGAGGAACCAAGACACGTGTTGGGGAGCCCTGGGGAAGAATGGGGAGCCCCGAGAAACCAAGACACGTTTTGGGGAGCCCTGGGGAGGAATGGGGAGCCCTGAGGAACCAAAACACGTTTTGGGGAGCCTTGGGTAACCAAGACACGTTTTGGTGAGCCCCGGGGAGGAATGGGGTGGCCCGGGGAACCAAAAAACGTTTTGGGGAGCCCTGGGTAACCAAGATACGTTTTGGGGAGCCCTGGGGAGGAATGGGGAGCCCTGAGGCACCAAGACACGTTTTGGGGAGTCCTGAGGAACCAAGACACGTTTTGGGGAGCCCTGGGGAGGAATGGGGAAACCTCAGGAACGAAGACATGTTTTGGGGTGCCCTCGGGAGCAATGGGGAGTTCTGGGGAACCAAGACACGTTTTGGGGAGCCCTGGGGAGGAATGGGGAGCCCCGAGATACCAAGACACGTTTTGGGGAGCCCTGAGGAACCAAGACACGTTCTGGGGAGGAATGGGGAGCCCTGAGGAACCAAGACACGTTTTGGGGAGCCCAGGGGATTAATGGGGAGCTCTGGGGAACCAAGAGATGTTTTGGGGAGCCTGGGGAGGAATGGGGAGCCCCGAGAAACCAAGACACGTTTTGGGGAGCCCTGGGGAGGAATGGGGAGCTCTGGGGAACCAAGACACGTTTTGGGGAGCCCTGGGGAGGAATGGGGAGCTCTGGGGAACCAAAACACGTTTTGGGGAGCTCTGGGGAGGAATGGGGAGCCCCGAGAAACAAAGGCATGTTTTGGGGATCCCTGGGGAGGAATGGGGAGCCCCGAGGAACCAAGACACGTTTTGGGGAGCTCTGGGGAGGAATGGGGAGCCCCGAGAAACAAAGGCACGTTTTGGGGAGCCCTGGGGAGGAATGGGGAGCTCTGGGGAACCAAGACACGTTTTGGGGAGCCCTGGGGAGGAATGGGGAGCCCTGGGGAACCAAGACACGTTTTGGGGAGCTCTGGGGAGGAATGGGGAGCCCCGAGAAACAAAGACACGTTTTGGGGAGCCCTGGGGAATCAAGACACGTTTTGAGGAGCCCTGTGGAGGACTGGGGAGCCCTGAGGAATGAAGGCACGTTTTGGGGAGCCCTGGGAAGGAATGGGGAGCCCTGAGGAAGAATGGGGCACCCTGAACATGCAAGGCACGTTTTGGGGAGCCCTGAGGAGGAATGGGGAGCCCTGAGGAACCAAGACACGTTTTGGGGATCCCTGGGGAGCAATGTGGAGCTCTGGGGAATCAAGACACGTTTTGGGGAGCCCTGGGGAGGAATGGGGAGCCCTAAGGATCCAAGACACGTTTTTGGGAGCCCTGGGGAGGAATGGGGAGCCCTGAGATACCAAGACACGTTTTGGGGAGCCCTGAGGAACCAAGACACGTTCTGGGGAGCCCTGGGGAGGAATGGGGATCCCTGAGGAACCAAGGCACGTTTTGGGGAGCCCTGGGAAGGAATGGGGAGCCCTGAGGAAGAATGGGGCACCCTGAACATGCAAGGCACGTTTTGGGGAGCCCTGGGGAACCAAGACACGTTTTGGGGATCCCTGGGGAGGAATGGGGAGCCTTGGGGAACCAAGACACGTTTTGGGGAGCCCTGGGGAGGAATGGGGAGCTCTGGGGAGGAATGGGGAGCCCCGAGAAACCAAGACACGTTTTGGGGAGCCCTGAGGAGGAATGGGGAGCCCCGAGGAACGAGGACAAGTTTTGGGGAGCCCTGAGGAACCAAGACACGTTTTGGGGAGCCCTGGGGAGGAATGGGGAGCCCTGAGGAACCAAGACACGTTTTGTGGAGTCCTGGGGAGGAATGGGGAGCTCTGGGGAACCAAGACACGTTTTGGGGAGCCCTGGGGAGGAATGGGGAGCCCCGAGGAACCAAGACACGTGTTGGGGAGCCCTGGGGAGGAATGGGGAGCCCTGAGGAACCAAGACATGTTCTGGGGAGCCCTGGGGAGGAATGGGGACCTCTGGGGAAACAAGACACGTTTTGGGGAGCCCTGGGGAGCAATGGGGAGACCTGGGGAACCAAGACATGTTTTGGGGAGCCCTGAGGAACCAAGACACGTTTTGGGGAGCCCTGAGGAGGAATGGGGAGCCCTGAGGAACCAAGACACGTGTTGGGGAGCCCTGGGGAGGAATGGGGAGCCCTGAGGAACCAAGGCACGTTTTGGGGAGCCCTGGGAAGGAATGGGGAGCCCTGAGGAAGAATGGGGCACCCTGAACATGCAAGGCACGTTTTGGGGAGCCCTGGGGAACCAAGACACGTGTTGGGGAGCCCTGGGGAGGAATGGGGAGCCCCGAGAAACCAAGATACGTTTTGGGGAGCCCTGGGGAGGAATGGGGAGCCCTGAGGAACCAAGACACGTGTTGGGGAGCCCTGGGGAGGAATGGAGAGACCCGAGAAACCAAGACACGTGTTGGGGAGCCCTGGGGAGGAATGGGGAGCCCTGAGGAACCAAAACACATTTTGGGGAGCCCCGGGTAACCAAGACATGTTTTGGTGAGCCCCGGAGAGGAATGGGGAGGCCTGGGGAACCAAGAAACGTTTTGGGGAGCCCTGGGTAACCAAGATACGTTTTGGGGAGCCCTGGGGAGGAATGGGGAGCCCTGCGGCACCAAGACACGTTTTGGGGAGTCCTGAGGAACCAAGACACGTTTTGGGGAGCCCTGGGGAGGAATGGGGAGCCCTCAGGAACGAAGACATGTTTTGGGGAGCCCTCGGGAGCAATGGGGAGCTCTGGGGAACCAAGACACGTTTTGGGGAGCCCTGGGGAGGAATGGGGAGCCCTGAGGAACCAAGACACGTTTTGGGGAGCCCAGGGGAGGAATGGGGAGCTCTGGGGAACCAAGACACGTTTTGGGGAGCCCTGGGGAGGAATGGGGAGCTCTAGGGAACCAAGAGATGTTTTGGGGAGCCCTGGGGAAGAATGGGGAGCTCTGGGGAACCAAGACACGTTTTGGGGAGCCCTGGGGAGGAATGGGGAGCTCTGGGGAACGAAGACACGTTTTGGGGAGCTCTGGGGAGGAATGGGGAGCCCCGAGAAACTAAGGCACGTTTTGGGGATCCCTGGGGAGGAATGGGGAGGCCTGGGGAACCAAGACACGTTTTGGGGATCCCTGGGGAGGAATGGGGAGCCCCGAGATACCAAGACACGTTTTGGGGAGCCCAGGGGAGGAATGGGGAGCTCTGGGGAACCAAGACACGTTTTGGGGATCCCTGTGGAGGAATGGGGAGCTCTGGGGAACCAAGACACGTTTTGGGGAGCTCTGGGGAGGAATGGGGAGCCCCGAGAAACAAAGGCACGTTTTGGGGAGCCCAGGGGAGGAATGGGGAGCTCTGGGGAACCAAGACACGTTTTGGGGAGCTCTGGGGAGGAATGTGGAGCTCTGGGGAACCAAGACACGTTTTGGGGAGCCCTGGGGAGGAATGGGGAGCTCTGGGGAACCAAGACACGTTTTGGGGAGCTCTGGGGAGGAATGGGGAGCCCTGAGAAACAAAGGCACGTTTTGGGGATCCCTGGGGAGGAATGGGGAGCTATGGGGAACCAAGACACGTTTTGGGGAGCTCTGGGGAGGAATGGGGAGCCCCGAGAAACAAAGGCACGTTTTGGGGAGCCCTGGGGAGGAATGGGGAGCTCTGGGGAACCAAGACACGTTTTGGGGAGCCCTGGGGAGGAATGGGGAGCCCTGGGGAACCAAGACACGTTTTGGGGAGCTCTGGGGAGGAATGGGGAGCCCTGAGAAACAAAGACACGTTTTGGGGAGCCCTGGGGAATCAAGACACGTTTTGAGGAGCCCTGTGGAGGACTGGGGAGCCCTGAGGAATGAAGGCACGTTTTGGGGAGCCCTGGGAAGGAATGGGGAGCCCTGAGGAAGAATGGGGCACCCTGAACATGCAAGGCACGTTTTGGGGAGCCCTGGGGAGGAATAGGGAGTCCTGAGGCACCAAGACACATTTTGAGGAGCCCTGAGGAACCAAGACACGTGTTGGGGAGCCCTGGGGAAGAATGGGGAGCCCCGAGAAACCAAGACACGTTTTGGGGAGCCCTGGGGAGGAATGGGGAGCCCTGAGGAACCAAAACACGTTTTGGGGAGCCCTGGGTAACCAAGACACGTTTTGGTGAGCCCCGGGGAGGAATGGGGTGGCCCGGGGAACCAAAAAACGTTTTGGGGAGCCCTGGGTAACCAAGATACGTTTTGGGGAGCCCTGGGGAGGAATGGGGAGCCCTGAGGCACCAAGACACGTTTTGGGGAGTCCTGAGGAACCAAGACACGTTTTGGGGAGCCCTGGGGAGGAATGGGGAAACCTCAGGAACGAAGACATGTTTTGGGGTGCCCTCGGGAGCAATGGGGAGTTCTGGGGAACCAAGACACGTTTTGGGGAGCCCTGGGGAGGAATGGGGAGCCCCGAGATACCAAGACACGTTTTGGGGAGCCCTGAGGAACCAAGACACGTTCTGGGGAGGAATGGGGAGCCCTGAGGAACCAAGACACGTTTTGGGGAGCCCTGGGGAACCATGACACGTTTTGGGGAGCTCTGGGGAGGAATGGGGAGCCCTGAGGAACCAAGACACGTTTTGGGGAGCCCAGGGGATTAATGGGGAGCTCTGGGGAACCAAGAGATGTTTTGGGGAGCCTGGGGAGGAATGGGGAGCCCCGAGAAACCAAGACACGTTTTGGGGAGCCCTGGGGAGGAATGGGGAGCTCTGGGGAACCAAAACACGTTTTGGGGAGCTCTGGGGAGGAATGGGGAGCCCCGAGAAACAAAGGCATGTTTTGGGGATCCCTGGGGAGGAATGGGGAGCCCCGAGGAACCAAGACACGTTTTGGGGAGCTCTGGGGAGGAATGGGGAGCCCCGAGAAACAAAGGCACGTTTTGGGGAGCCCTGGGGAGGAATGGGGAGCTCTGGGGAACCAAGACACGTTTTGGGGAGCCCTGGGGAGGAATGGGGAGCCCTGGGGAACCAAGACACGTTTTGGGGAGCTCTGGGGAGGAATGGGGAGCCCCGAGAAACAAAGACACGTTTTGGGGAGCCCTGGGGAATCAAGACACGTTTTGAGGGGCCCTGTGGAGGAATGGGGAGCCCTGAGGAACGAAGGCACGTTTTGGGGAGCCCTGGGAAGGAATGGGGAGCCCTGAGGAAGAATGGGGCACCCTGAACATGCAAGGCACGTTTTGGGGAGCCCTGAGGAGGAATGGGGAGCCCTGAGGAACCAAGACACGTTTTGGGGATCCCTGGGGAGCAATGTGGAGCTCTGGGGAATCAAGACACGTTTTGGGGAGCCCTGGGGAGGAATGGGGAGCCCTAAGGATCCAAGACACGTTTTTGGGAGCCCTGGGGAGGAATGGGGAGCCCTGAGATACCAAGACACGTTTTGGGGAGCCCTGAGGAACGAAGACACGTTCTGGGGAGCCCTGGGGAGGAATGGGGATCCCTGAGGAACCAAGGCACGTTTTGGGGAGCCCTGGGAAGGAATGGGGAGCCCTGAGGAAGAATGGGGCACCCTGAACATGCAAGGCACGTTTTGGGGAGCCCTGGGGAACCAAGACACGTTTTGGGGATCCCTGGGGAGGAATGGGGAGCCTTGGGGAACCAAGACACGTTTTGGGGAGCCCTGGGGAGGAATGGGGAGCTCTGGG
Source organism: Caloenas nicobarica (assembly GCF_036013445.1). Classification (NCBI taxonomy): domain Eukaryota; kingdom Metazoa; phylum Chordata; class Aves; order Columbiformes; family Columbidae; genus Caloenas; species Caloenas nicobarica. The sequence continues at coordinate 22,978,365 of NC_088256.1, forward strand.
GAGGAATGGGGAGCCCCGAGAAACCAAGACACGTTTTGGGGAGCCCTGAGGAGGAATGGGGAGCCCCGAGGAACGAGGACAAGTTTTGGGGAGCCCTGAGGAACCAAGACACGTTTTGGGGAGCCCTGGGGAGGAATGGGGAGCCCTGAGGAACCAAGACACGTTTTGTGGAGTCCTGGAGAGGAATGGGGAGCTCTGGGGAACCAAGACACGTTTTGGGGAGCCCTGGGGAGGAATGGGGAGCCCCGAGGAACCAAGACACGTGTTGGGGAGCCCTGGGGAGGAATGGGGAGCCCTGAGGAACCAAGACATGTTCTGGGGAGCCCTGGGGAGGAATGGGGACCTCTGGGGAAACAAGACACGTTTTGGGGAGCCCTGGGGAGCAATGGGGAGACCTGGGGAACCAAGACATGTTTTGGGGAGCCCTGAGGAACCAAGACACGTTTTGGGGAGCCCTGAGGAGGAATGGGGAGCCCTGAGGAACCAAGACACGTGTTGGGGAGCCCTGGGGAGGAATGGGGAGCCCTGAGGAACCAAGGCACGTTTTGGGGAGCCCTGGGAAGGAATGGGGAGCCCTGAGGAAGAATGGGGCACCCTGAACATGCAAGGCACGTTTTGGGGAGCCCTGGGGAACCAAGACACGTGTTGGGGAGCCCTGGGGAGGAATGGGGAGCCCCGAGAAACCAAGATACGTTTTGGGGAGCCCTGGGGAGGAATGGGGAGCCCTGAGGAACCAAGACACGTGTTGGGGAGCCCTGGGGAGGAATGGAGAGACCCGAGAAACCAAGACACGTGTTGGGGAGCCCTGGGGAGGAATGGGGAGCCCTGAGGAACCAAAACACATTTTGGGGAGCCCCGGGTAACCAAGACATGTTTTGGTGAGCCCCGGAGAGGAATGGGGAGGCCTGGGGAACCAAGAAACGTTTTGGGGAGCCCTGGGTAACCAAGATACGTTTTGGGGAGCCCTGGGGAGGAATGGGGAGCCCTGCGGCACCAAGACACGTTTTGGGGAGTCCTGAGGAACCAAGACACGTTTTGGGGAGCCCTGGGGAGGAATGGGGAGCCCTCAGGAACGAAGACATGTTTTGGGGAGCCCTCGGGAGCAATGGGGAGCTCTGGGGAACCAAGACACGTTTTGGGGAGCCCTGGGGAGGAATGGGGAGCCCTGAGGAACCAAGACACGTTTTGGGGAGCCCAGGGGAGGAATGGGGAGCTCTGGGGAACCAAGACACGTTTTGGGGAGCCCTGGGGAGGAATGGGGAGCTCTAGGGAACCAAGAGATGTTTTGGGGAGCCCTGGGGAAGAATGGGGAGCTCTGGGGAACCAAGACACGTTTTGGGGAGCCCTGGGGAGGAATGGGGAGCTCTGGGGAACGAAGACACGTTTTGGGGAGCTCTGGGGAGGAATGGGGAGCCCCGAGAAACTAAGGCACGTTTTGGGGATCCCTGGGGAGGAATGGGGAGGCCTGGGGAACCAAGACACGTTTTGGGGAGCCCTGGGGAGGAATGGGGAGCCCCGAGATACCAAGACACGTTTTGGGGAGCCCAGGGGAGGAATGGGGAGCTCTGGGGAACCAAGACACGTTTTGGGGATCCCTGTGGAGGAATGGGGAGCTCTGGGGAACCAAGACACGTTTTGGGGAGCTCTGGGGAGGAATGGGGAGCCCCGAGAAACAAAGGCACGTTTTGGGGAGCCCAGGGGAGGAATGGGGAGCTCTGGGGAACCAAGACACGTTTTGGGGAGCTCTGGGGAGGAATGTGGAGCTCTGGGGAACCAAGACACGTTTTGGGGAGCCCTGGGGAGGAATGGGGAGCTCTGGGGAACCAAGACACGTTTTGGGGAGCTCTGGGGAGGAATGGGGAGCCCTGAGAAACAAAGGCACGTTTTGGGGATCCCTGTGGAGGAATGGGGAGCTATGGGGAACCAAGACACGTTTTGGGGAGCTCTGGGGAGCAATGGGGAGCCCCGAGAAACAAAGGCATGTTTTGGGGAGCCCTGGGGAGGAATGGGGAGCTCTGGGGAACCAAGACACGTTTTGGGGAGCCCTGGGGAGGAATGGGGAGCCCTGGGGAACCAAGACACGTTTTGGGGAGCTCTGGGGAGGAATGGGGAGCCCTGAGAAACAAAGACACGTTTTGGGGAGCCCTGGGGAATCAAGACACGTTTTGAGGAGCCCTGTGGAGGACTGGGGAGCCCTGAGGAACGAAGGCACGTTTTGGGGAGCCCTGGGAAGGAATGGGGAGCCCTGAGGAAGAATGGGGCACCCTGAACATGCAAGGCACGTTTTGGGGAGCCCTGGGGAGGAATAGGGAGCCCTGAGGCACCAAGACACATTTTGAGGAGCCCTGAGGAACCAAGACACGTGTTGGGGAGCCCTGGGGAAGAATGGGGAGCCCCGAGAAACCAAGACACGTTTTGGGGAGCCCTGGGGAGGAATGGGGAGCCCTGAGGAACCAAAACACGTTTTGGGGAGCCCTGGGTAACCAAGACACGTTTTGGTGAGCCCCGGGGAGGAATGGGGTGGCCCGGGGAACCAAAAAACGTTTTGGGGAGCCCTGGGTAACCAAGATACGTTTTGGGGAGCCCTGGGGAGGAATGGGGAGCCCTGAGGCACCAAGACACGTTTTGGGGAGTCCTGAGGAACCAAGACACGTTTTGGGGAGCCCTGGGGAGGAATGGGGAAACCTCAGGAACGAAGACATGTTTTGGGGTGCCCTCGGGAGCAATGGGGAGTTCTGGGGAACCAAGACACGTTTTGGGGAGCCCTGGGGAGGAATGGGGAGCCCCGAGATACCAAGACACGTTTTGGGGAGCCCTGAGGAACCAAGACACGTTCTGGGGAGGAATGGGGAGCCCTGAGGAACCAAGACACGTTTTGGGGAGCCCTGGGGAACCATGACACGTTTTGGGGAGCTCTGGGGAGGAATGGGGAGCCCTGAGGAACCAAGACACGTTTTGGGGAGCCCAGGGGATTAATGGGGAGCTCTGGGGAACCAAGAGATGTTTTGGGGAGCCTGGGGAGGAATGGGGAGCCCCGAGAAACCAAGACACGTTTTGGGGAGCCCTGGGGAGGAATGGGGAGCTCTGGGGAACCAAGACACGTTTTGGGGAGCCCTGGGGAGGAATGGGGAGCTCTGGGGAACCAAAACACGTTTTGGGGAGCTCTGGGGAGGAATGGGGAGCCCCGAGAAACAAAGGCATGTTTTGGGGATCCCTGGGGAGGAATGGGGAGCCCCGAGGAACCAAGACACGTTTTGGGGAGCTCTGGGGAGGAATGGGGAGCCCCGAGAAACAAAGGCACGTTTTGGGGAGCCCTGGGGAGGAATGGGGAGCTCTGGGGAACCAAGACACGTTTTGGGGAGCCCTGGGGAGGAATGGGGAGCCCTGGGGAACCAAGACACGTTTTGGGGAGCTCTGGGGAGGAATGGGGAGCCCCGAGAAACAAAGACACGTTTTGGGGAGCCCTGGGGAATCAAGACACGTTTTGAGGAGCCCTGGGGAGGAATGGGGAGCCCTGAGGAACGAAGGCACGTTTTGGGGAGCCCTGGGAAGGAATGGGGAGCCCTGAGGAAGAATGGGGCACCCTGAACATGCAAGGCACGTTTTGGGGAGCCCTGAGGAGGAATGGGGAGCCCTGAGGAACCAAGACACGTTTTGGGGATCCCTGGGGAGCAATGTGGAGCTCTGGGGAATCAAGACACGTTTTGGGGAGCCCTGGGGAGGAATGGGGAGCCCTAAGGATCCAAGACACGTTTTTGGGAGCCCTGGGGAGGAATGGGGAGCCCTGAGATACCAAGACACGTTTTGGGGAGCCCTGAGGAACCAAGACACGTTCTGGGGAGCCCTGGGGAGGAATGGGGATCCCTGAGGAACCAAGGCACGTTTTGGGGAGCCCTGGGAAGGAATGGGGAGCCCTGAGGAAGAATGGGGCACCCTGAACATGCAAGGCACGTTTTGGGGAGCCCTGGGGAACCAAGACACGTTTTGGGGATCCCTGGGGAGGAATGGGGAGCCTTGGGGAACCAAGACACGTTTTGGGGAGCCCTGGGGAGGAATGGGGAGCCCCGAGGAACGAGGACAAGTTTTGGGGAGCCCTGAGGAACCAAGACACGTTTTGGGGAGCCCTGGGGAGGAATGGGGAGCCCTGAGGAACCAAGACACGTTTTGGGGAGCCCTGGGGAGGAATGGGGAGCCCTGAGGAACCAAGACACGTTTTGTGGAGTCCTGGGGAGGAATGGGGAGCTCTGGGGAACCAAGACACGTTTTGGGGAGCCCTGGGGAGGAATGGGGAGCCCCGAGGAACCAAGACACGTGTTGGGGAGCCCTGGGGAGGAATGGGGAGCCTGAGGAACCATGACATGTTCTGGGGAGCCCTGGGGAGGAATGGGGACCTCTGGGGAAACAAGACACGTTTTGGGGAGCCCTGGGGAGCAATGGGGAGACCTGGGGAACCAAGACATGTTTTGGGGAGCCCTGAGGAACCAAGACACGTTTTGGGGAGCCCTGAGGAGGAATGGGGAGCCCTGAGGAACCAAGACACGTGTTGGGGAGCCCTGGGGAGGAATGGGGAGCCCTGAGGAACCAAGGCACGTTTTGGGGAGCCCTGGGAAGGAATGGGGAGCCCTGAGGAAGAATGGGGCACCCTGAACATGCAAGGCACGTTTTGGGGAGCCCTGGGGAACCAAGACACGTGTTGGGGAGCCCTGGGGAGGAATGGGGAGCCCCGAGAAACCAAGATACGTTTTGGGGAGCCCTGGGGAGGAATGGGGAGCCCTGAGGAACCAAGACACGTGTTGGGGAGCCCTGGGGAGGAATGGAGAGACCCGAGAAACCAAGACACGTGTTGGGGAGCCCTGGGGAGGAATGGGGAGCCCTGAGGAACCAAAACACATTTTGGGGAGCCCCGGGTAACCAAGACATGTTTTGGTGAGCCCCGGAGAGGAATGGGGAGGCCTGGGGAACCAAGAAACGTTTTGGGGAGCCCTGGGTAACCAAGATACGTTTTGGGGAGCCCTGGGGAGGAATGGGGAGCCCTGCGGCACCAAGACACGTTTTGGGGAGTCCTGAGGAACCAAGACACGTTTTGGGGAGCCCTGGGGAGGAATGGGGAGCCCTCAGGAACGAAGACATGTTTTGGGGAGCCCTCGGGAGCAATGGGGAGCTCTGGGGAACCAAGACACGTTTTGGGGAGCCCTGGGGAGGAATGGGGAGCCCTGAGGAACCAAGACACGTTTTGGGGAGCCCAGGGGAGGAATGGGGAGCTCTGGGGAACCAAGACACGTTTTGGGGAGCCCTGGGGAGGAATGGGGAGCTCTAGGGAACCAAGAGATGTTTTGGGGAGCCCTGGGGAAGAATGGGGAGCTCTGGGGAACCAAGACACGTTTTGGGGAGCCCTGGGGAGGAATGGGGAGCTCTGGGGAACGAAGACACGTTTTGGGGAGCTCTGGGGAGGAATGGGGAGCCCCGAGAAACTAAGGCACGTTTTGGGGATCCCTGGGGAGGAATGGGGAGCTATGGGGAACCAAGACACGTTTTGGGGAGCTCTGGGGAGGAATGGGGAGCCCCGAGAAACAAAGGCACGTTTTGGGGAGCCCAGGGGAGGAATGGGGAGCTCTGGGGAACCAAGACACGTTTTGGGGAGCCCTGGGGAGGAATGTGGAGCTCTGGGGAACCAAGACACGTTTTGGGGAGCCCTGGGGAGGAATGGGGAGCTCTAGGGAACCAAGACACGTTTTGGGGAGCTCTGGGGAGGAATGGGGAGCCCTGAGAAACAAAGGCACGTTTTGGGGATCCCTGTGGAGGAATGGGGAGCTATGGGGAACCAAGACACGTTTTGGGGAGCTCTGGGGAGGAATGGGGAGCCCCGAGAAACAAAGGCACGTTTTGGGGAGCCCTGGGGAGGAATGGGGAGCTCTGGGGAACCAAGACACGTTTTGGGGAGCCCTGGGGAGGAATGGGGAGCCCTGGGGAACCAAGACACGTTTTGGGGAGCTCTGGGGAGGAATGGGGAGCCCTGAGAAACAAAGACATGTTTTGGGGAGCCCTGGGGAATCAAGACACGTTTTGAGGAGCCCTGTGGAGGACTGGGGAGCCCTGAGGAATGAAGGCACGTTTTGGGGAGCCCTGGGAAGGAATGGGGAGCCCTGAGGAAGAATGGGGCACCCTGAACATGCAAGGCACGTTTTGGGGAGCCCTGGGGAACCAAGACACGTATTGGGGAGCCCTGGGGAGGAATGGGGAGCCCTGAGGCACCAAGACACATTTTGAGGAGCCCTGAGGAACCAAGACACGTGTTGGGGAGCCCTGGGGAAGAATGGGGAGCCCCGAGAAACCAAGACACGTTTTGGGGAGCCCTGGGGAGGAATGGGGAGCCCTGAGGAACCAAAACACGTTTTGGGGAGCCCTGGGTAACCAAGACAGGTTTTGGTGAGCCCCAGGGAGGAATGGGGAGGCGCGGGGAACCAAAAAACGTTTTGGGGAGCCCTGGGTAACCAAGATACGTTTTGGGGAGCCCTGGGGAGGAATGGGGAGCCCTGAGGCACCAAGACACGTTTTGGGGAGTCCTGAGGAACCAAGACACGTTTTGGGGAGCCCTGGGGAGGAATGGGGAAACCTCAGGAACGAAGACATGTTTTGGGGTGCCCTCGGGAGCAATGGGGAGTTCTGGGGAATCAAGACACGTTTTGGGGAGCCCTGGGGAGGAATGGGAAGCTCTGGGGAACCAAGACACGTTTTGGGGAGCCCTGGGGAGGAATGGGGAGCCCCGAGATACCAAGACACGTTTTGGGGAGCCCTGAGGAACCAAGACACGTTCTGGGGAGGAATGGGGAGCCCTGAGGAACCAAGACACGTTTTGGGGAGCCCTGGGGAACCATGACACGTTTTGGGGAGCTCTGGGGAGGAATGGGGAGCCCTGAGGAACCAAGACACGTTTTGGGGAGCCCAGGGGATTAATGGGGAGCTCTGGGGAACCAAGAGACGTTTTGGGGAGCCTGGGGAGGAATGGGGAGCCCCGAGAAACCAAGACACGTTTTGGGGAGCCCTGGGGAGGAATGGGGAGCTCTGGGGAACCAAGACACGTTTTGGGGAGCCCTGGGGAGGAATGGGGAGCTCTGGGGAACCAAGACACGTTTTGGGGAGCTCTGGGAAGGAATGGGGAGCCCCGAGAAACAAAGGCATGTTTTGGGGATCCCTGGGGAGGAATGGGGAGCCCCGAGGAACCAAGACACGTTTTGGGGAGCTCTGGGGAGGAATGGGGAGCCCCGAGAAACAAAGGCACGTTTTGGGGAGCCCTGGGGAGGAATGGGGAGCTCTGGGGAACCAAGACACGTTTTGGGGAGCCCTGGGGAGGAATGGGGAGCCCTGGGGAACCAAGACACGTTTTGGGGAGCTCTGGGGAGGAATGGGGAGCCCCGAGAAACAAAGACACGTTTTGGGGAGCCCTGGGGAATCAAGACACGTTTTGAGGAGCCCTGTGGAGGAATGGGGAGCCCTGAGGAATGAAGGCACGTTTTGGGGAGCCCTGGGAAGGAATGGGGAGCCCTGAGGAAGAATGGGGCACCCTGAACATGCAAGGCACGTTTTGGGGAGCCCTGAGGAGGAATGGGGAGCCCTGAGGAACCAAGACACGTTTTGGGGAGCCCTGGGGAGCAATGTGGAGCTCTGGGGAATGAAGACACGTTTTGGGGAGCCCTGGGGAGGAATGGGGAGCCCTAAGGATCCAAGACAAGTTTTTGGGAGCCCTGGGGAGGAATGGGGAGCCCTGAGATACCAAGACACGTTTTGGGGAGCCCTGAGGAACCAAGACACGTTCTGGGGAGCCCTGGGGAGGAATGGGGAGCCCTCAGGAACGAAGACATGTTTTGGGGAGCCCTCGGGAGCAATGGGGAGCTCTGGGGAACCAAGACACGTTTTGGGGAGCCCTGGGGAGGAATGGGGAGCCCTGAGGAACCAAGACACGTTTTGGGGAGCCCAGGGGAGGAATGGGGAGCTCTGGGGAACCAAGACACGTTTTGGGGAGCCCTGGGGAATCAAGACACGTTTTGAGGAGCCCTGTGGAGGAATGGGGAGCCCTGAGGAACGAAGGCACGTTTTGGGGAGCCCTGGGAAGGAATGGGGAGCCCTGAGGAAGAATGGGGCACCCTGAACATGCAAGGCACGTTTTGGGGAGCCCTGAGGAGGAATGAGGAGCCCTGAGGAACCAAGACACGTTTTGGGGAGCCCTGGGGAGCAATGTGGAGCTCTGGGGAATCAAGACACGTTTTGGGGAGCCCTGGGGAGGAATGGGGAGCCCTAAGGATCCAAGACACGTTTTTGGGAGCCCTGGGGAGGAATGGGGAGCCCTGAGATACCAAGACACGTTTTGGGGAGCCCTGAGGAACCAAGACACGTTCTGGGGAGCCCTGGGGAGGAATGGGGAGCCCTCAGGAACGAAGACATGTTTTGGGGAGCCCTCGGGAGCAATGGGGAGCTCTGGGGAACCAAGACACGTTTTGGGGAGCCCTGGGGAGGAATGGGGAGCCCTGAGGAACCAAGACACGTTTTGGGGAGCCCAGGGGAGGAATGGGGAGCTCTGGGGAACCAAGACACGTTTTGGGGAGCCCTGGGGAGGAATGGGGAGCTCTAGGGAACCAAGAGATGTTTTGGGGAGCCCTGGGGAAGAATGGGGAGCTCTGGGGAACCAAGACACGTTTTGGGGAGCCCTGGGGAGGAATGGGGAGCTCTGGGGAACCAAGACACGTTTTGGGGAGCTCTGGGGAGGAATGGCGAGCCCCGAGAAACTAAGGCACGTTTTGGGGATCCCTGGGGAGGAATGGGGAGGCCTGGGGAACCAAGACACGTTTTGGGGAGCCCTGGGGAGGAATGGGGAACCCTGGGGAACCAAGACACGTTTTGGGGAGCCCAGGGGAGGAATGGGGAGCTCTGGGGAACCAAGACACGTTTTGGGGATTCCTGTGGAGGAATGGGGAGCTATGGGGAACCAAGACACGTTTTGGGGAGCTCTGGGGAGGAATGGGGAGCCCCGAGAAACAAAGGCACGTTTTGGGGAGCCCAGGGGAGGAATGGGGAGCTCTGGGGAACCAAGACACGTTTTGGGGAGCCCTGGGGAGGAATGTGGAGCTCTGGGGAAACAAGACACGTTTTGGGGATCCCTGGGGAGGAATGGGGAGCTCTAGGGAACCAAGACACGTTTTGGGGAGCTCTGGGGAGGAATGGGGAGCCCTGAGAAACAAAGGCACGTTTTGGGGATCCCTGTGGAGGAATGGGGAGCTATGGGGAACCAAGACACGTTTTGGGGAGCTCTGGGGAGGAATGGGGAGCCCCGAGAAACAAAGGCACGTTTTGGGGAGCCCTGGGGAGGAATGGGGAGCTCTGGGGAACCAAGACACGTTTTGGGGAGCCCTGGGGAGGAATGGGGAGCCCTGGGGAACCAAGACACGTTTTGGGGAGCTCTGGGGAGGAATGGGGAGCCCTGAGAAACAAAGACACGTTTTGGGGAGCCCTGGGGAATCAAGACACGTTTTGAGGAGCCCTGTGGAGGACTGGGGAGCCCTGAGGAATGAAGGCACGTTTTGGGGAGCCCTGGGAAGGAATGGGGAGCCCTGAGGAAGAATGGGGCACCCCGAACATGCAAGGCACGTTTTGGGGAGCCCTGGGGAACCAAGACACGTATTGGGGAGCCCTGGGGAGGAATGGGGAGCCCCAAGAAACCAAGACACGTTTTGGGGAGCCCTGGGGAGGAATAGGGAGCCCTGAGGCACCAATACACATTTTGAGGAGCCCTGAGGAACCAAGACACGTGTTGGGGAGCCCTGGGGAAGAATGGGGAGCCCCGAGAAACCAAGACACGTTTTGGGGAGCCCTGGGGAGGAATGGGGAGCCCTGAGGAACCAAAACACGTTTTGGGGAGCCCTGGGTAACCAAGACACGTTTTGGTGAGCCCCGGGGAGGAATGGGGAGGCCCGGGGAACCAAAAAACGTTTTGGGGAGCCCTGGGTAACCAAGATACGTTTTGGGGAGCCCTGGGGAGGAATGGGGAGCCCTGAGGCACCAAGACACGTTTTGGGGAGTCCTGAGGAACCAAGACACATTTTGGGGAGCCCTGGGGAGGAATGGGGAAACCTCAGGAACGAAGACATGTTTTGGGGTGCCCTCGGGAGCAATGGGGAGTTCTGGGGAACCAAGACACGTTTTGGGGAGCCCTGGGGAGGAATGGGAAGCTCTGGGGAACCAAGACACGTTTTGGGGAGCCCTGGGGAGGAATGGGGAGCCCCGAGATACCAAGACACGTTTTGGGGAGCCCTGAGGAACCAAGACACGTTCTGGGGAGGAATGGGGAGCCCTGAGGAACCAAGACACGTTTTGGGGAGCCCTGGGGAACCATGACACGTTTTGGGGAGCTCTGGGGAGGAATGGGGAGCCCTGAGGAACCAAGACACGTTTTGGGGAGCCCAGGGGATTAATGGGGAGCTCTGGGGAACCAAGAGACGTTTTGGGGAGCCTGGGGAGGAATGGGGAGCCCCGAGAAACCAAGACACGTTTTGGGGAGCCCTGGGGAGGAATGGGGAGCTCTGGGGAACCAAGACACGTTTTGGGGAGCCCTGGGGAGGAATGGGGAGCTCTGGGGAACCAAGACACGTTTTGGGGAGCTCTGGGAAGGAATGGGGAGCCCCGAGAAACAAAGGCATGTTTTGGGGATCCCTGGGGAGGAATGGGGAGCCCCGAGGAACCAAGACACGTTTTGGGGAGCTCTGGGGAGGAATGGGGAGCCCCGAGAAACAAAGGCACGTTTTGGGGAGCCCTGGGGAGGAATGGGGAGCTCTGGGGAACCAAGACACGTTTTGGGGAGCCCTGGGGAGGAATGGGGAGCCCTGGGGAACCAAGACACGTTTTGGGGAGCTCTGGGGAGGAATGGGGAGCCCCGAGAAACAAAGACACGTTTTGGGGAGCCCTGGGGAATCAAGACACGTTTTGAGGAGCCCTGTGGAGGAATGGGGAGCCCTGAGGAACGAAGGCACGTTTTGGGGAGCCCTGGGAAGGAATGGGGAGCCCTGAGGAAGAATGGGGCACCCTGAACATGCAAGGCACATTTTGGGGAGCCCTGAGGAGGAATGGGGAGCCCTGAGGAACCAAGACACGTTTTGGGGAGCCCTGGGGAGCAATGTGGAGCTCTGGGGAATGAAGACACGTTTTGGGGAGCCCTGGGGAGGAATGGGGAGCCCTAAGGATCCAAGACAAGTTTTTGGGAGCCCTGGGGAGGAATGGGGAGCCCTGAGATACCAAGACACGTTTTGGGGAGCCCTGAGGAACCAAGACACGTTCTGGGGAGCCCTGGGGAGGAATGGGGATCCCCGAGGAACCAAGGCACGTTTTGGGGAGCCCTGGGAAGGAATGGGGAGCCCTGAGGAAGAATGGGGCACCCTGACCATGCAAGGCACGTTTTGGGGAGCCCTGGGGAACCAAGACACGTTTTGGGGAGCCCTGGGGAGGAATGGGGAGCCCTGGGGAACCAAGACACGTTTTGGGGAGCTCTGGGGAGGAATGGGGAGCCTTGGGGAACCAAGACACGTTTTGGGGAGCCCTGGGGAATCAAGACACGTTTTGAGGAGCCCTGTGGAGGAATGGGGAGCCCTGAGGAACGAAGGCACGTTTTGGGGAGCCCTGGGAAGGAATGGGGAGCCCTGAGGAAGAATGGGGCACCCTGAACATGCAAGGCACGTTTTGGGGAGCCCTGAGGAGGAATGCGGAGCCCTGAGGAACCAAGACACGTTTTGGGGAGCCCTGGGGAGCAATGTGGAGCTCTGGGGAATCAAGACACGTTTTGGGGAGCCCTGGGGAGGAATGGGGAGCCCTAAGGATCCAAGACACGTTTTTGGGAGCCCTGGGGAGGAATGGGGAGCCCTGAGATACCAAGACACGTTTTGGGGAGCCCTGAGGAACCAAGACACGTTCTGGGGAGCCCTGGGGAGGAATGGGGATCCCTGAGGAACCAAGGCACGTTTTGGGGAGCCCTGGGAAGGAATGGGGAGCCCTGAGGAAGAATGGGGCACCCTGACCATGCAAGGCACGTTTTGGGGAGCCCTGGGGAACCAAGACACGTTTTGGGGAGCCCTGGGGAGGAATGGGGAGCCCTGGGGAACCAAGACACGTTTTGGGGATCCCTGGGGAGGAATGGGGAGCCTTGGGGAACCAAGACACTTTTTGGGGAGCCCTGGGGAGGAATGGGGAGCTCTCGGGAGGAATGGGGAGCCCCGAGAAACAAAGGCACATTTTGGGGAGCCCTGGGGAGGAATGGGGAGCTCTGGGGAACCAAGACACGTTTTGGGGAGCTCTGGGGAGGAATGGGGAGCCCCGAGAAACCAAGACACGTTTTGGGGAGCCCTGAGGAGGAATGGGGAGCCCCGAGGAACGAGGACACGTTTTGGGGAGCCCTGAGGAACCAAGACACGTTTTGGGGAGCCCTGGGGAGGAATGGGGAGCCCTGAGGAACCAAGACACGTTTTGTGGAGTCCTGGGGAGGAATGGGGAGCTCTGGGGAACCAAGACACGTTTTGGGGAGCCCTGGGGAGGAATGGGGAGCCCCGAGGAACCAAGACACGTGTTGGGGAGCCCTGGGGAGGAATGGGGAGCCCTGAGGAACCAAGACACGTTTTGGGGAGCCCTGGGGAGGAATGGGGACCTCTGGGGAAACAAGACACGTTTTGGGGAGCCCTGGGGAGCAATGGGGAGCCCTGGGGAACCAAGACATGTTTTGGGGAGCCCTGAGGAACCAAGACATGTTTTGCGGAGCCCTGAGGAACCAAGACACGTTTTGGGGAGCCCTGAGGAACCAAGACACGTGTTGGGGAGCCCTGGGTAACCAAGACATGTTTTGGTGAGCCCCGGAGAGGAATGGGGAGGCCTGGGGAACCAAAAAACGTTTTGGGGAGCCCTGGGTAACCAAGATACGTTTTGGGGAGCCCTGGGGAGGAATGGGGAGCCCTGAGGAACCAAAACACATTTTGGGGAGCCCTGGGTAACCAAGACATGTTTTGGTGAGCCCCGGAGAGGAATGGGGAGGCCTGGGGAACCAAGAAACGTTTTGGGGAGCCCTGGGTAACCAAGATACGTTTTGGGGAGCCCTGGGGAGGAATGGGGAGCCCTGAGGCACCAAGACACGTTTTGGGGAGTCCTGAGGAACCAAGACACGTTTTGGGGAGCCCTGGGGAGGAATGGGGAGCCCTCAGGAACGAAGACATGTTTTGGGGAGCCCTCGGGAGCAATGGGGAGCTCTGGGGAACCAAGACACGTTTTGGGGAGCCCTGGGGAGGAATGGGGAGCCCTGAGGAACCAAGACACGTTTTGGGGAGCCCAGGGGAGGAATGGGGAGCTCTGGGGAACCAAGACACGTTTTGGGGAGCCCTGGGGAGGAATCGGGAGCCCTGAGGAACAAAGGCACGTTTTGGGGAGCCCTGGGAAGGAATGGGGAGCCCTGAGGAAGAATGGGGCACCCTGAACATGCAAGGAACGTTTTGGGGAGCCCTGAGGAGGAATGGGGAGCCCTGAGGAACCAAGACACGTTTTGGGGAGCCCTGGGGAGCAATGTGGAGCTCTGGGGAATGAAGACACGTTTTGGGGAGCCCTGGGGAGGAATGGGGAGCCCTAAGGATCCAAGACAAGTTTTTGGGAGCCCTGGGGAGGAATGGGGAGCCCTGAGATACCAAGACACGTTTTGGGGAGCCCTGAGGAACCAAGACACGTTCTGGGGAGCCCTGGGGAGGAATGGGGATCCCTGAGGAACCAAGGCACGTTTTGGGGAGCCCTGGGAAGGAATGGGGAGCCCTGAGGAAGAATGGGGCACCCTGACCATGCAAGGCACGTTTTGGGGAGCCCTGGGGAACCAAGACACGTTTTGGGGAGCCCTGGGGAGGAATGGGGAGCCCTGGGGAACCAAGACACGTTTTGGGGAGCTCTGGGGAGGAATGGGGAGCCTTGGGGAACCAAGACACGTTTTGGGGAGCCCTTGGGAATCAAGACACGTTTTGAGGAGCCCTGTGGAGGAATGGGGAGCCCTGAGGAACGAAGGCACGTTTTGGGGAGCCCTGGGAAGGAATGGGGAGCCCTGAGGAAGAATGGGGCACCCTGAACATGCAAGGCACGTTTTGGGGAGCCCTGAGGAGGAATGCGGAGCCCTGAGGAACCAAGACACATTTTGGGGAGCCCTGGGGAGCAATGTGGAGCTCTGGGGAATCAAGACACGTTTTGGGGAGCCCTGGGGAGGAATGGGGAGCCCTAAGGATCCAAGACACGTTTTTGGGAGCCCTGGGGAGGAATGGGGAGCCCTGAGATACCAAGACACGTTTTGGGGAGCCCTGAGGAACCAAGACACGTTCTGGGGAGCCCTGGGGAGGAATGGGGATCCCTGAGGAACCAAGGCACGTTTTGGGGAGCCCTGGGAAGGAATGGGGAGCCCTGAGGAAGAATGGGGCACCCTGAACATGCAAGGCACGTTTTGGGGAGCCCTGGGGAACCAAGACACGTTTTGGGGAGCCCTGGGGAGGAATGGGGAGCCCTGGGGAACCAAGACACGTTTTGGGGATCCCTGGGGAGGAATGGGGAGCCTTGGGGAACCAAGACACGTTTTGGGGAGCCCTGGGGAGGAATGGGGAGCTCTGGGGAGGAATGGGGAGCCCCGAGAAACAAAGGCACATTTTGGGGAGCCCTGGGGAGGAATGGGGAGCTCTGGGGAACCAAGACACGTTTTGGGGAGCTCTGGGGAGGAATGGGGAGCCCCGAGAAACCAAGACACGTTTTGGGGAGCCCTGAGGAGGAATGGGGAGCCCCGAGGAACGAGGACACGTTTTGGGGAGCCCTGAGGAACCAAGACACGTTTTGGGGAGCCCTGGGGAGGAATGGGGAGCCCTGAGGAACCAAGACACGTTTTGTGGAGTCCTGGGGAGGAATGGGGAGCTCTGGGGAACCAAGACACGTTTTGGGGAGCCCTGGGGAGGAATGGGGAGCCCCGAGGAACCAAGACACGTGTTGGGGAGCCCTGGGGAGGAATGGGGAGCCCTGAGGAACCAAGACATGTTCTGGGGAGCCCTGGGGAGGAATGGGGACCTCTGGGGAAACAAGACACGTTTTGGGGAGCCCTGGGGAGCAATGGGGAGCCCTGGGGAACCAAGACATGTTTTGGGGAGCCCTGAGGAACCAAGACATGTTTTGCGGAGCCCTGAGGAACCAAGACACGTTTTGGGGAGCCCTGAGGAGGAATGGGGAGCCCTGAGGAACCAAGACACGTGTTGGGGAGCCCTGGGGAGGAATGGGGAGCCCTGAGGAACCAAGGCACGTTTTGGGGAGCCCTGGGAAGGAATGGGGAGCCCTGAGGAAGAATGGGGCACCCTGAACATGCAAGGCACGTTTTGGGGAGCCCTGGGGAACCAAGACACGTGTTGGGGAGCCCTGGGGAGGAATGGGGAGCCCCGAGAAACCAAGATACGTTTTGGGGAGCCCTGGGGAGGAATGGGGAGCCCTGAGGAACCAAAACACATTTTGGGGAGCCCTGGGTAACCAAGACATGTTTTGGTGAGCCCCGGAGAGGAATGGGGAGGCCTGGGGAACCAAGAAACGTTTTGGGGAGCCCTGGGTAACCAAGATACGTTTTGGGGAGCCCTGGGGAGGAATGGGGAGCCCTGCGGCACCAAGACACGTTTTGGGGAGTCCTGAGGAACCAAGACACGTTTTGGGGAGCCCTGGGGAGGAATGGGGAGCCCTCAGGAACGAAGACATGTTTTGGGGAGCCCTCGGGAGCAATGGGGAGCTCTGGGGAACCAAGACACGTTTTGGGGAGCCCTGGGGAGGAATGGGGAGCCCTGAGGAACCAAGACACGTTTTGGGGAGCCCAGGGGAGGAATGGGGAGCTCTGGGGAACCAAGACACGTTTTGGGGAGCCCTGGGGAGGAATCGGGAGCTCTAGGGAACCAAGAGATGTTTTGGGGAGCCCTGGGGAAGAATGGGGAGCTCTGGGGAACCAAGACACGTTTTGGGGAGCCCTGGGGAGGAATGGGGAGCTCTGGGGAACCAAGACACGTTTTGGGGAGCTCTGGGGAGGAATGGGGAGCCCCGAGAAACCAAGGCACGTTTTGGGGATCCCTGGGGAGGAATGGGGAGGCCTGGGGAACCAAGACACATTTTGGGGAGCCCTGGGGAGGAATGGGGAACCCTGGGGAACCAAGACACGTTTTGGGGAGCCCAGGGGAGGAATGGGGAGCTCTGGGGAACCAAGACACGTTTTGGGGATCCCTGTGGAGGAATGGGGAGCCCTGGGGAACCAAGACACGTTTTGGGGAGCTCTGGGGAGGAATGGGGAGCCCCGAGAAACAAAGACACGTTTTGGGGAGCCCAGGGGAGGAATGGGGAGCTCTGGCGAACCAAGACACGTTTTGGGGAGCCCTGGGGAGGAATGTGGAGCTCTGGGGAACCAAGACACGTTTTGGGGAGCTCTGGGGAGGAATGGGGAGCCCTGAGAAACAAAGGCACGTTTTGGGGATCCCTGTGGAGGAATGGGGAGCTATGGGGAACCAAGACACGTTTTGGGGAGCTCTGGGGAGGAATGGGGAGCCCCGAGAAACAAAGGCACGTTTTGGGGAGCCCTGGGGAGGAATGGGGAGCTCTGGGGAACCAAGACACGTTTTGGGGAGCCCTGGGGAGGAATGGGGAGCCCTGGGGAACCAAGACACGTTTTGGGGAGCTCTGGGGAGGAATGGGGAGCCCTGAGAAACAAAGACACGTTTTGGGGAGCCCTGGGGAATCAAGACACGTTTTGAGGAGCCCTCTGGAGGACTGGGGAGCCCTGAGGAATGAAGGCACGTTTTGGGGAGCCCTGGGAAGGAATGGGGAGCCCTGAGGAAGAATGGGGCACCCTGAACATGCAAGGCACGTTTTGGGGAGCCCTGGGGAACCAAGACACGTATTGGGGAGCCCTGGGGAGGAATGGGGAGCCCCAAGAAACCAAGACACGTTTTGGGGAGCCCTGGGGAGGAATAGGGAGCCCTGAGGCACCAAGACACATTTTGAGGAGCCCTGAGGAACCAAGACACGTGTTGGGGAGCCCTGGGGAAGAATGGGGAGCCCCGAGAAACCAAGACACGTTTTGGGGAGCCCTGGGGAGGAATGGGGAGCCCTGAGGAACCAAAACACGTTTTGGGGAGCCCTGGGTAACCAAGACACGTTTTGGTGAGCCCCGGGGAGGAATGGGGAGGCCCGGGGAACCAAAAAACGTTTTGGGGAGCCCTGGGTAACCAAGATACGTTTTGGGGAGCCCTGGGGAGGAATGGGGAGCCCTGAGGCACCAAGACACGTTTTGGGGAGTCCTGAGGAACCAAGACACGTTTTGGGGAGCCCTGGGGAGGAATGGGGAAACCTCAGGAACGAAGACATGTTTTGGGGTGCCCTCGGGAGCAATGGGGAGTTCTGGGG
The DNA here is from genome assembly GCF_036013445.1 of Caloenas nicobarica. Taxonomy (NCBI): domain Eukaryota; kingdom Metazoa; phylum Chordata; class Aves; order Columbiformes; family Columbidae; genus Caloenas; species Caloenas nicobarica. The sequence continues at coordinate 22,995,822 of NC_088256.1, forward strand.
AACCAAGACACGTTTTGGGGAGCCCTGGGGAGGAATGGGAAGCTCTGGGGAACCAAGACACGTTTTGGGGAGCCCTGGGGAGGAATGGGGAGCCCCGAGATACCAAGACACGTTTTGGGGAGCCCTGAGGAACCAAGACACGTTCTGGGGAGGAATGGGGAGCCCTGAGGAACCAAGACACGTTTTGGGGAGCCCTGGGGAACCATGACACGTTTTGGGGAGCTCTGGGGAGGAATGGGGAGCCCTGAGGAACCAAGACACGTTTTGGGGAGCCCAGGGGATTAATGGGGAGCTCTGGGGAACCAAGAGACGTTTTGGGGAGCCTGGGGAGGAATGGGGAGCCCCGAGAAACCAAGACACGTTTTGGGGAGCCCTGGGGAGGAATGGGGAGCTCTGGGGAACCAAGACACGTTTTGGGGAGCCCTGGGGAGGAATGGGGAGCTCTGGGGAACCAAAACACGTTTTGGGGAGCTCTGGGGAGGAATGGGGAGCCCCGAGAAACAAAGGCATGTTTTGGGGATCCCTGGGGAGGAATGGGGAGCCCCGAGGAACCAAGACACGTTTTGGGGAGCTCTGGGGAGGAATGGGGAGCCCCGAGAAACAAAGGCACGTTTTGGGGAGCCCTGGGGAGGAATGGGGAGCTCTGGGGAACCAAGACACGTTTTGGGGAGCCCTGGGGAGGAATGGGGAGCTCTGGGGAACCAAGACACGTTTTGGGGAGCTCTGGGGAGGAATGGGGAGCCCCGAGAAACAAAGGCATGTTTTGGGGATCCCTGGGGAGGAATGGGGAGCCGTGAGGAACCAAGACACGTTTTGGGGAGCCCTGGGAAGGAATGGGGAGCTCTGGGGATCAAGACACGTTTTGGGGACACCTGGGGAACCAAGACACATTTTGGGGAGCCCTGGGGAGGAATGGGGAGCCCTGGGGAACCAAGACACGTTTTGAGGAGCCCTGGGGAACCAAGACACGTTTTGGGGAGCCCTGGGGAGGAATGGGGAGCCCTGGGGAACCAAGACACGTTTTGGGGAGCCGTGACAAACCAAGACGAGCCCTGGGGAGAACTTGGCAGCCTCGGGGAATCGATGTGAACCCTGGGGAGGACGGTGGATCTCAGGGGAGCCCAGGGAGACGAGGCGATAGCTGGGGAGGGTCCGGGGAGCCCTGGAGGATGAGGGGGGTCCTGGGGAGACCTTTGGAGTCCTGCAGAGGCAAAGCAAGCCCGGGGTTACTTTTTAGAAGAGATTCTTGTAGAATCTATTTATTACCATATTAATTATCGACCCTTCCCCTTCCCCAGGTGGTTTGGTCAGGGTGGTGGGCGGGGCCCGGGCCGATTGACCCCTCCCCTTCCCCAGGGGATTGTGGGAGGGAGGTGGGCGGGGCCCAGGGTATTTGAGCTGCAGCCCCTGGGCAGGAGCTCATTCTGCTCCAGGGCTGCTTTGGTGCTGGTTCTCTGCTGCTCCTTCAGCAGTGGGCAGCTTTTGAGCTGTTTAGTCAGCATGGACAGACCTGTTTGGAGAAGTGGAGGTGTCTGCTTGAGGTAAGAGCTTCAGGAGCAGCGAAGGTTCAACAGCAGCTGTACTAGCAAGTATGTTTGTAACTACACTTAATTTATTGATTCAATTCTAGGTGCTTTGCATTTTTCTGGAGCTCCTGAGTGCAATGAAAATGGAGCATTGTTTTTTTGGTTTTTACTGCTGTATACCAAGCTGCTGGTATAATCTTTTCTCCTAGGACTGATGCTCAGGTTATCTAGCAGGGGTTAGAGTGAGCGTCTTGTATCTGTAGATGGAGTTCTAGCACTTCTGAAGGAAGCAGCGGGGCCACAAGGCAGAGTGTCTTTATGGCTCTGGGGTGGCTCATCGCCTCCCTGATCACCCACAGAAAGCGGTGTTGTCCCCAGTACTCTAGCAGCGTGGGGCGGCCCCTGGTGGATCATTCAAATGTCCTTCCCAGAACTCAGCCAAGGTGAGCAGTGGCTGTTAGACTAGTATTGGTAACTATTACCCTGGTGTTCAGTAGTGTGCGTCTGTTTTCTTTTTTTATTGCAGGTGATGAAGGGGAAACTGGCAACTGCCGGAAGATCCCCGTGAGCCCCTGTGGTGTTTTTCTACGTTTAGGATGGATCCAGTCCCTCGGCCCTCTGAAAGCTAAGTGGAGGCACAGGGGCTGGGGAGGGGCTGCGAATTGCAGGGGGGGGTTTAAAGTTCTCAGAGGGGAAAGGGCCGTCCAGGAACAGTCCCCTTTGGGTGGGTAAAGGGCGCAGGGAACCTAACAGTGCGATGCCAGCTAGGGCAGGGCAGCTCCAGCCTGTGTCTGCGTTGTCGTGTACTTCGGGAAGCCTGCCTTGCGCCGTTCAGGCGATCCTGGGGTCTCGTGGTGCCCAAGGGGCATGATGGGCATCTCAGTGCCATCCCAGGGTCTGGAATGCCGGTGCTGATTGGCCTAGTGCCAATTGGGTGCTGGTTTTCCTGTATCAGCAGCCGAAAGCGTGGATGGTTCTTGCGCCTCGGACATTTCTGGTCAGTTGTTTTATGGTGGTGTTCAGGGCTGCGTGGGCAGCTCTGCTCTCTACCCATCCAGTCTAAGGGACTGGCACTTCAGGATGCTGGGAAGAAGTTCTTAAGTATTGCGGGAGCGTTTTGCCAGTGCCGCCGCCTCGGTTGGTTGGTTTGTTTGTGCCAGTGCCGCCGTCTCGGTTGGTTTGTTTGTTTGTGCCAGCGCCGCCGTCTCGTAAGGGGCCGTGACGTTCGGCTCCTTTTTGTTTTGGGGTTGCAGTAGAGGCTTCTCGCCTCTCTTCTGCCTCCCCACAGGTTCTTTTGATGCAGTCTCTGGTCTTGGTGTCATTCTCATTGTTGTGTGTTTTTGGTGCTGTTGCAGTCGTGTTGTTTGTAGCGTTCTGTGGAGCGTCAGTCTTCGCATGTGCGCGTTTGGCTCGGAGCTGCTCTGCCCGGAGACGTAGAGTCATGGGTGGGTGCACTGAGCCCTAGGAGTCCATGGTTAATCTCTTGATGTATGTAATAGTGTGGGCAAAGGTTGTTCAGTCATCTAGGACGGAGCAGCTGTGGGCAGGGGCAGTGGGCAGTCCCTTCACCAGTAATTTAGGGGCTTGATTAGAGCTTCTGGTGTTATTTGTGAATAGAAAGCAGACCTGTGGAATGGTCAAGCTGTTGATCAGCATCTGGGTGACCTGTTGAATACCTTGATTTCAGATGCAGAGGGAAAACTTGGCCAAAAAGAGCGACGGAAGAGGCAAGCCAAGCGCCGTAAGCAGGTGGGCCGGTGCGAGGTCTCAGAGGGAAGGTGTGCTGTGTGCCTCTATGTAAGTTTGGTTGTTTCTCTATTTTATAGGTGTGAAGCGAGGAGGAAAGCTGGGTATCGGCACCGCAGCTCCTTGGGCAAGGAGAGCAAGGAGTGCAGGGCTGAAGCAGTGTCTCATTTCAGGTCTTTGTTTCCGGTGCAGGTCTCAGCATCCTTTGCTTGTGTTTTACAGGTGGTAGCTGGGCCTCAACGTGGTCAACAGCGTGGCAGGTGAAGGTGACGGAGGCCAGGTGGGCGAGCAGCCCAGGTAAAGGGGCGGGACATGGGACCGTCTGCGGGCAGGCTGTGCTTCTGGGCAGCATCTGAGCATGCGCCTTTGTTTTAGCAGGCGCTACAGGCAAGCTCAGAGGGGCGAAGCCGCACGCCGACCAGCAGCCAAGAAGGTGAGGAGGTGGCTGGTGTTCAGGAGCACAGTACTGCCTGGTGACTCGGTTCAGCGTTTCCTTCTTGTTTTGCAGGGGCTTTGTGGACCCCTTTGGACTCAGAGGACCGTTTGCGGTGAGCAGGGGTAGGGGTGAGGAGGAGTGTGGGGCTGGGGACTTGTCCCAAGCACTAGAGCTGTTTTGTTTCCTGCTGTCCTAGGTGCCACGAGTGATGAGGGTTTCTGCCTGCGCCCATGGCAGGAGAGGCTGAATGGAACGCCTGGGAACTTCGGGGGAGGTGGGTGCTGTGGATGTCATCGGTGTTGAGGCACATGATATTTAGTGCTGGCACTGCTTAGTGAGTGTGTGTTAACTTGTGTTGTTGCAGATGTTGAAGAGGAACCCGGCAATGCAGGAAGATCCCCGTGAGCCCATGTGGTGTTTTCCTCCGTGGATGGATCCTGTCCCTCGGCCCTCTGAAAGCTAAGTGGAGGCACGGGGCCTGGGGAGGGGCTGGGAATTGTGGGGTGGGGGGGGCTAAAGGTCTCAGAGGGGAAAGGGCCGTCCAGGAACAGTCCCCTTTGGGTGGGCAAAGGGCGCAGGGAACCTTACAGTGCGATGCCAGCTCGGGCAGGGCAGCTCCAGCCTGTGTCTGCGTTGTCGTGTACTTAGGGAAGCCTGCCTTGCGCCGTTCAGACGATCCTGGGGTCTCGTGGTGCCCGAGGGGCACGACAGGCATCTCAGGCGCCATCCCGGGGTCTGGAATGCCAGTGCCGATTGGCCTAGTGCCAATTGGGTGCTGCTTTTCTTGTATCAGCAGCCGAAAGCGTGGATGGTTCTTGCGCCTCGGACGTTTCTGGTCAGTTGTTTTATGGTGTAGTTCTGGGCTGCGTGGGCAGCTCTGCTCCCTACCCATCCAGTCTAAGGGACTGGCACTTCAGGATGCTGGGAAGAAGTTCTTAGGTCTTGCGGGAGCGTTTTGCCAGTGCCGCCGTCTCTGTTTGCCATGCCACTGATGCCATCTCATAAGGGGCCGTGATGTTCGGCTCCTTTTGTTTTGGGGTTGCAGTAGAGGCTCCTCGCCTCATCACTGCCTCCCCCCAGGTTCTTTTGATTGATGCAGTCTCTGTTGGAGTCGTTTTCATTGTTGAGCGTTTTTGGTGCTGTCGCAGGCGTGCTGTTTGTAGTGTTCTGTGGAACATCAGTGTGCGCGTTTGGCTCGGAGCTGCTCTGCCCGCAGGCAAAGAGTCATGGGTGGGTGGACTGAGCTCTAGGAATCCACGGTTAATCTGTTGAGATGTTAAATAGTGTAGGCTAAGGTTGTACAGTCATCTGGGACTGAGTAGCTGTGGGCAGGGGAACGGACAGTCCGTCAACCAGTGTTTTAGGGACTCGATTAGAGCTTCTGGTGTTGTTTGTAAATAGAAAGCAGTCCTGGGGAATGGTCAAGGTGTTGATCAGCATCTGGGTGACTTGTCGAATAACTCAATTTCAGATGCAGAGGGACACCTTGGCCCACAAGAGCGATGGAAGTGGCAAGCGGGGAGCTGTGAGCAGGTGGGCCGGTGCGAGGTCTCGCAGGGATGGTGTGCCGTGTGCCTATATGTAAGTTTGGTTGTTTCTCTATTTTATAGGTGTGAAGCGAAGAGGAAAGCCGGGTATCGGCACCGCAGCTCCTCGGGCAAGGTGAGCAAGGAGCGCTGGGCCGAAGCAGTGTCTAATTTCAAGTCTTGTGTTTCTGGTGTGGGTACGAGCATCCTTTGCTTGTGTTTTACAGGTGGTAGCTGGGCCTCAACGTGGTCAACAGCGTGGCAGGTGAAGGTGACGGAGGCCAGGTGGGCGAGCAGCCCAGGTAAAGGGGCGGGACATGGGACCGTCTGCGGGCCGGCTGTGCTTCTGGGCAGTATCTGAGTAAGCACCTTTGTTTTAGCAGGCGCTACAGGCAAGCTCGAAGGGGCGAAGCCGCACACGGACCAGCAGCCAAGCAGGTGAGGCGGTGGCTGGTGTTCAGGAGCACAGTATTGTCCGGTGACCCGGTTCAGCGTTTCCTTCTTGTTTTGCAGGGGTTTTGTGGACCCCATGGCACAAGCAGCTGAATGGAATGCCTGGGAACCTAAGAGGAGGTGGGTGTTGTGGAAGGGGTCAGCGTTGACCTCACAATACTTCGTGCTGGCACTGCTTAGTGAGCGTGTGTTTACTTGTATTGTTGCAGATGTTGAAGAGGAACCCGGCAATGGACGAAGATCCCTGTGAGCCCATGTGGTGTTTTCCTCCGTGGATGGATTCAGTCCCTTGGCTCTCTGAAAGCTAAGTGGAGGCACGGGGCCTGGGGAGGGGCTGGGAACTGCAGGAGTGGGGGGGCTAAAGGTCTCAGAGGGGAAAGTACCATCCAGGAACAGTCCCCTTTGGGTGGGTAAAGGGCGCAGGGAACCTCACAGTGCGATGCCAGCTCGGGCAGGGCAGCTCCAGGCTGTGTCTGCGTTGTCGTGTACTTCGGGAAGTCTGCCTTGCGCCGTTCAGACGATCCCGGGGTCTCGTGGTGCCCGAGGGGCACGACAGGCATCTCAGGTGCCATCCCGGGGTCTGGAATGCCGGTGCCGATTGGCCTAGTGCCAATTGGGTGCCGCTTTTCTTGTATCAGCAGCCGAAAGCGTGGATGGTTCTTGTGCCTCGGACGTTTCTGGTCAGTTGTGTTTTATGGTGTTGTTCAGGGCTGCGTGGGCAGCTCTGCTCCCTACCCATCCAGTCTAAGGGACTGGCACTTCTTCCCAGCATCCTGAAGTCTTTGGGTTTTGCAGGAGCTACTTGCACTTGCGCCGTCTCTGTTTGTTTGTGCCGGTGCCGCCGTCTCTGTTTGTTTGTGCCGGTGCCGCCGTCTCTGTTTGTTTGTGCCAGTGCCGCCGTCTCGTAAGGAGCCGTGATGTTCGGCTCCTTTTTGTTTTGGGGTTGCAGTAGAGGCTCCTCGCCTCACCACTGCCTCCCTGTAGTTTGTTTTGGTGCCGTCTCTGTAGTTGGAGTTCTTTGCATTGTTGAACGTTTTTGGTGCTGTTGGAGTGGTGGTGTTTGTAGCGTTCTGTGCAGCATCAGTCTGCACGTCTGCGTGTTTGTCTTGGAGCTGCTCTGCCCGGAGGCACGGGGAGTCAGGTGTGGGTGGACCGAGCCCCAGGCGTCCATGGTTAATCTATTGACACAATCAAGCCCGTAGGCAAAATTTGTACCATCATCCAGGCTAGAGTATCCATGGGCAGGGGGAGTGGACAGTCCCTTCACTTGTGTTTTACAGTTGATACCAAAGATCATTGTTGACTAGCGTGCTGTTATTTCACAGACGGTGTCTTAACTAATTTTTTTTTTCTTTGTAGGTGACCACGTTGTCATTATGAGTCTTTTTAGCTAAAGAAAATGTCTCTTAAGAGTATATCACTTGTCATTATGACCTTTGCTTCACGGCAACAAAAGCAGCTACAGACTACGATCGCCACCTGTGAGATCAGGCCCGCATCGCACTTCTTTGAACAAATAGGAATAATTCACAGAAAACACTACATTCAAGGCAGCATGAAGTGCCTATGGACCGTAAACCGTATCTACAGCTGCACAAAGCAAAGGCCTGTCTGAGGTCAGTGCAAAGGATCCACTAAGAAGCAAGGAGACTCCAGCCTCAGCTGTTGCAATGGGTTTGAATCATGGTGTGAGGGGTGGGTAAATAGTCTGTAAGGGTATAAACACCCAGGAATTTCTACACTCGGGTGGGAACTCAGCAAAGGCGGCAGTTCGAGTCAGCCCTCGTGCCGTACCACTCTGTTAGGATACTTTTTTTCATGGACTTTGCCTGAGAGTTTGCCTCAAGAGACCAAGGATCCGGACCGCAATCCACCAGACCCCAGGCCCCTGGAGGGGAGGTAAGGACGTCGAGGTGCAGAATGATCAAACTCTGAAATCCCAGCTAAGTGATATAAGGGGTTGAGTGAGCACATGCAATCCCTCGGCCATATATAAATATAATCCCTTAGGTGTTTCCCCTATGCTCTGTGTCTCGTAGACATGAGCTGTAGATGCATCTGGGGCTAAGTTTGGATCCAGCCGCACCTAGACTCTTCTCTGAGGAAGAGTTTAGAAAGCAAGGGGGTCCATTCCGAACCTCACGACAGATACAAACTGTAGATCCAGCCAGGGGCTAAGTTTGCAGTCTGCCGCACTTAGACTCCTCTATGAGCAGGAGTTTAGTAAGCGATGAGGTCCTATCTGAACTTCGACTTGACAGGAGGGCCTCCCTTTAGCCTTTGGCATTTCCCGTCCAGGTAGAGATCACTCTGATTTGAGTCTCACCTGAAAATGCCCGGCATTTTTTGTTAAAGCAGTTATAGTCCCCCTTGCCATCACTCAAACATCACACGGTAAGCGATTTAAAACAGCTCTCGGCCAGCGGCGCCCTGAGTCACCCCCCCGACACCAACCAATGTCGGCAGGATGGCGGGCGCTGTCACTGATAACTTACTGAGGCACAGGGTGAGTTAGAGTTCCAGAATCTTGGAGGAATGAGCCTGTGGTAATTGACACACTTGGAAAGCTGTGGCAGAACAGCTCACCCTGGTCAAGAGCCTTAGGAAGGATGGAAAGAGAATTAATAGCAAACTGTTAAGTACCTGCCCACAACCCACCTGTCAGGAGAGGAAAAGCCTCAACGGAGAAAAGCAAAATCCAAGGGAGGAGATTCGGCACAAAACTGGCTGCACTATAGTCATTGTCAATGAAAATCGAGCTGCTGCAGAAACCTTTACAAGAAGAAAAGAAGAAACAAAAGGTAGAGGAAAGCATGAAGTAATCCTTATGCAGACTTGTTGGTCTCCTGTTATGCCACCCATTAGGAAACCAATTGCATCCCCTGAAGGATGGGACAGAAATATATGGGGTCACCCCGTGAGAGCGAACCACGGAAGGACGATTTGTTGTGTTTATCAGAATATCTCGAACACGCAGCCAGACCCATCGTTCAAACAGAACAGTCTCGAGGATCTTCGCGTGACGCCGCCACGCGATACCGTAAGGGCATCGCTCCTGGGGATTTTCCAGAATTGGAGAATTGATCTGGAAAATTCAGCAGAAAACCAGGTGAAATTTTAAAAATTTGCAAGAATGATACAGGAGAAGTATTTGCCGCCGGTCTCCCTAAGCGGTAGCAATCAAATACCGCTCACGGGAAGGGAAGCAAATGGCTTTTGGGGCGCAGGAGTTCTTAAACTTAGGACCCGGCCCAGCCGGGGACTGCCAGTCTATCGCAGGCCAAGTAGATTATAGGTTCTGTGCAGTAGCAGCCGTGGAACAGAGGGAACCCTCAAGGATCCCCATAAGATCTATTGTAGAGCTTCATCCAGCTGTTGGAAAAACTGCAGCAGTAAAGCAACACATCAAAGAGCACACACTGATAATCTGACACACTTCAAGCCATTTTGCAGCACCAAAGCCACCGAGAAGAGGAGCGAGGTTCGTCGGAGCGCAAAAACCGAGGGAAAGGAGCGGCACTCGTAGCGAAGCATCCTCCTTTTATTTTTTTGTTGGCGCAAAGCCCAAGGTTTTCAAAGGGGACGGAGCGGCAATGTCACGAGGCGCGCGGTCGGGCAATTCCAGGGGCGGCCGTGGAATAGGGGCGATCTACGTCCAGGCGGTCGGGTGGTTAAATTACAGTGGTGTAAGTGAGGGTTGGAACGGAGCGGATGGTGAATGAGAGGTAGTTTCAGAATGTGCCAGAACTTGAGTAGGAGCTGCTTTGGTTTTATCCACAGTTTGTATGTAATGCTGACATAGTAGAAAAATTTTTTCAAGGTAGAGTAACCAAAAGCTCGGCCAGGGAAAGGTTTATTTCAGCACAGCCGGTTGTTTTTACTCCCCGGTCCCAGCCATTCAGCCGGACAACATTCATGACTGTTTGTTTGGTGGTCAGTGTCAGGCTAGGGTTTTTGCAGACAGAGTGGTGTTTGTCAACCTCAGGAGCAGCAATTCCACAAGCCCCCGGGGACCCATCGCGGGGGCAGGCGACGGAGCGGCCGTGCCGGGAGCGCAGCATGGGTCGGAACGGGAGCTGACGAGCGGCGTGTTTGGACCGTGTGAAGTCTGGAGCGAATGTGGTTTGGGGTAGTGTGTATTTTTCTTTGCAGGTTAATGTGGTAGGTAGTTTGAAATAATAAAAATAATTGTAAAAAAAGCCACCTGGGGATTTTTTTCTCTATTTTACCCCGGTTGGGTGTTGTGGGTGTTTTTGTTGGGTTTTCCCCAGTCCCAGCCGCTCTGCAAGGTGACGTTTGTCACCCATGTAGGGACAGAGGTAGGGCCGGGACCGGGGTTTTTGCAGGCGGGTTGAGTTTAGAGGCTCCCGAGAACAGCATCCCCAAGGGGCGACGTCCGAACGGGGAGGCGGCACGGGGGGAAGAGTGGTAGCAGCGTGAGGGTGCGGTGGTTTTAGTACAGGAGCAGTGGTATGTTTTTAGCCGTGTGATGTGGTATGATTGTGGTGTGGGGTTGTAGGTATTTGTCCTTGAAATTTAAAAGTTTTTTCATTTTTCAGGTAAATTTCAAAATTAAAAAAAAAAAAAAAAAAACCCCAGCCGGGGGATTTTTTTTTTCCCTCCCCCGGCTGGGTTTTTTTTCCCTGGTCCCGGCCGCTCTGTGAGGCGACGTTAATCGCCAACGTTCGGACGCAGGTCGTGCTCGGGCCGGGGTTTTTGCAGGCAGGGTGTATTAAAGGTTTTTTTGGAGGCTCCCGGGAGCAGCGTTCCCGAGGGGCGGCAGCGCAGCGGGGAGGATGGCAGCAGCGTTAGGGCGTGGTGGTTTAGCTAGGTGAAGGAGTGGTGTGTTTAGCGGTGTGATGGGGTTTGAAAGTGGTTAGGGGTTGTGGGTATTTCTCCTTGCAATTTAATAGTTTTTCCTTTTTCAGGTAAATTTCAAAATTTAAACAGGAAAAAAAAAAAACCCCAGCCGGGGGATTTTTTTTTTCCCTCCCCCGGCTGGGTTTTTTTTTCCCCGGTCCCGGCCGCTCTGCGAGGCGACGTTCATCGCCAACGTTCGGACGCAGGTCGTGCTCGGGCCGGGGTTTTTGCAGGCAGGGTGTATTAAAGGTTTTTTTGGAGGCTCCCGGGAGCAGCGTTCCCGAGGGGCGGCAGCGCAGCGGGGAGGATGGCAGCAGCGTCAGGGCGTGGTGGTTTAGCTAGGTGAAGGAGTGGTGTGTTTTAGCAGTGTGATGGGGTTTGAAAGTGGTTAGGGGTTGTGGGTATTTGTCCTTGCAATTTAATAGTTTTTTCCTTTTTCAGGAAAATTTAAAAAAAAAAAAAGCAAAAAAAACCACCCCAGCCGGGGGATTTTTTTTTTTCCCTCCCCCGGCTGGGTTTTTTTTTTTTTCCCCCGGTCCCGGCCGCTCTGCGCGGCAATGTTCATTGCCATTGTTTGGACCCAGGTTGTGCTCGGGCCGGGGTTTTTGCAGACAGGGTCATTTTTAGAGGCCACTGGGAACAGGTTTTGGCAAAAGCTATTTTGCGTTGTGGCAATGTGAGTCCTTGTGAGGAGGTCCGTTTAATGAATAGTCCTGGGAAGACAATTCTGAACGTAGTTGCTGAAGGGTAGGAGTAGTTTGACTAAATGGCCCGTGAGTAGGACAGGGTTGTGATAGGAGCGAGTTATCCTCTCTAATGTGATGCCGTGATAGCTGTAATAAGGATGAGGTGGTTATTTGTTATGTGTTGTAGTAAAGGAGAGATTTTGTTTGGCCTGCTGTACATGAAGAAATGATGTAAAGGAGCTGCAGTGAAGTAGGAATTTGTTCTGAAGTGCAGTCAAGGCAATGTAGAAATAAAGAGTGAGTCAAATGTCTGCTGTCATGTAAGAAAAGCTGTAATAAAAATGTAGTTAAGGTGATTTAGTTTTATTCAGCCTGATGCACTGCAACAAATGACATGGAAAAGCTGTAATAAAGAGGAGATTGTTCTCTAAAGGCAGCCATGATAA